>NW_026947587.1:0-1246700 GCF_034190915.1 Cavia porcellus
GTGCTTTTCTCCATCCTACATTGCCACTCACTGCTTATCCTAATTCAGACCCTCCGGTTCACACCACCCCGTGATGTTTTGTCACTCCTACTAGTGAATGTAATGTAACACACACCCATACAATGCGCACCAACCCGTGATGTTTTTATCACTCCTACTAGTGAATGTAATATAACACACACCCATACAATGCGCACCACCCCGCGATGTTTTTCAGAAACCTATTATACATTGCCACAGCATGTTCCCTGAACTCCCCATGCTGACCACCCCACGGTGCTTTTCTCCATCCTACATTGACACTCACTGCCTATCCTAATTCAGACCTCCGATTCACACCACCCCGTGATGTTTTTCTCACTCCTACTAGTGAAAGTAATGTAACAAACACCCATACAATGCACACCACCCCGCGATGTTTTCCAGAAACCTATCCTACATTGCCACTGCATGTTCGCTGACCTCCCAATGCTCACCACCCCGCAGTGCTTTTCTCCATCCTACATTGCCACTCACTGCCTAGCCTAATTCAGACCCTCCGATTCACACCACCCCGTGATGTTTTTCTCACTCCTACAAGTTAATGTAACGTAACACACACCCATACAATGCGCACCACCCCGCGATGTTTTTCAGAAACCTATCCTACATTGTCACTGCATGTTCCCTGACCTCCCCATGCTGACCACCCCGCGGTGCTTTTCTCCATCCTACATTGCCACTCACCTCCTATCCTAATTCCGACCTCCGATTCAGACCACCCGTGATGTTTTTCTCACTCCTACTAGTGAATATAATGTAACACACAGCCATACAATGCACACCACCCTGCGATGTTTTTCAGAAACCTATCGTACATTGAAACTGCATGTTCCCTGACCTCCCCATGCTGACCACACCGCGGTGCTTTTTTCCATCCTACATTGCCACTCACTTCCTATCCTAATTCAGACCCTCCTATTCACACCACCCCGTGATGTTTTTCTCACTCCTACTAGTAAATGTAATGTAACACACACCCATACAATGCGCACCACCCCGTGATGTTTTTCTCACTCCTACTAGTGAATGTAATGTAACACACACCCATACAATGCGCACCACCCCGCGATGTTTTTCTGAAACCTATCCTACATTGCCACTGCATGTTCCCCTACCTCCGCATGCTGACCACCCCGCGGTGCTTTTCTCCATCCTACATTGCCACTCACTGCCTATCCTAATTCACTCCCTCCGATTCACACCACCCCGTGATGTTTTTCTCACTCCCACTAGTGAATGTAATGTAACACACACCCATACAATGCGCACCACCCAGCGATGTTTTTCAGAACCTATCCTTCATTGCCACTGCATGTTCCCTGACTTCCCCATGCTGACCACCCCGTGGTGCTTTTCTCCATCCTACATTGCCACTCACTGCATATCCTATTTCAGACCGTCCGATTCACACCACTCCGTGATGTTTTTCTCACTCCTACTAGTGAATGTAATGTAACACACACCCATAAAATGCGCACCACCTCGTGATGTTTTTCAGAAAACTATCCTACATTGCCACTGCATATTCCCTGACCTCCCCATGCTGACCACCCCGTGGTGCTTTTCTCCATACTACATTGCCACTCACTGCCTATCCTAATTCAGACCCTCCGATTCATACCACCCCGTGATGTTTTTCTCACTCCTACTAGTGAATGTAATGTAACACACACCCATACAATGCGCACCACCCCGCCATATTTTTCAGAAACCTATCCTACATTGCCACTGCATGTTCCCTGACCTCCCCATGCTGACCACCACGCGGTGCTTTTCTCCATCCTACATTGCCACTCACTGCCTATCCTAATACAGACCCTCCGATTCACACCACCCCGTGATGTTTTCTCACTCCTACTAGTTAATGTAATGTAACACACACCCATACAATGCGCACCACCCCGTGTTGTTTTTCTCACTGGTACTAGTGAATGTAGTGTAACACACACCCATACAATGCGCACCACCCCGGGATGTTTTTCTCACTCCTACTAGTGAATGTAATGTAACACACACCCATACAATGCGCACCACCCCGCGATGTTTTTAAGAAACCTATCCTACATTGCCACTGCATGTTCCCTGACCTCCCCATGCTGACCACCCGCGGTGCTTTTCTCCATCCTACATTGCCACTCACTGCCTATCCTAATTCAGACCCTCCGATTCACACCACCCCGAGATGTTTTTCTCACTCCTACTAGTGAATGTAATGTAACACACACCCATACAATGCGCACCACCCCGCGATGTTTTTCAGAAACCTATCCTACATTGCCACTGCATGTTCCCTCACCTCCCCATGCTGACCACCCCACGGTGCTTTTCTCCATCCTACATTGCCACTCACTGCCTATCCTAATTCAGACCCTTCGATTCACACCACCCCGTGATGTTTTTCTCACTCCTACTAGTGAATGTAATGTAACACACACCCATACAATGCGCCCCACCCCGTGATGTTTTTCAGAAAACTATCCTACATTGCCACTGCATGTTCTCTGACCTCCGCATGCTGACCACCCCGCGGTGCTTTTCTCCATCCTACATTGCCACTCACTGACTATCCTAGTTCAGACCCTCCAATTCACACCACCCCGTGATGTTTTTGTCACTCCTACTAGTGAATGTAATGTAACACACACCCATACAATGCGCACCACCCCGTGATGTTTTTCTCACTCCTACTATTGAATGTAATGTAACACACACCCATACAATGCGCACTACCCCGCGATGTTTTTAAGAAACCTATCCTACATTGCCACTGCATGTGCCCTGACCTCCCCATGCTGACCACCCCGCGGTGCTTTTCTCCATCCTACATTGCCACTCACTGCCTATCCTTATTCAGACCCTCAGATTCACACCACCCCGTGATGTTTTTCTCACTCCTACTAGTGAATGTAATGTAACACACACCCATACAATGCTCACAACCCCGTGATGTTTTTCTCACTCCTACTAGTGAATATAATGTAACACACACCCATACAATGCGCACCACCTCTTGATGTTTTTCTCACTCCTACTAGTGAATGTAATGTAACACACACCCATACAATGCGCACCACCCCGTGATGTTTTTCTCACTCCTACTAGTGAATGTAATGTAACACACACCCATACAATGCGCACCACCCCGCGATGTTTTTCAGAAAACTATCCTACATTGCCACTGCATGTTCTCTGACCTCCGCATGCTCACCACCCCGCGGTGCTTTTCTCCATCCTACATTGCCACTCACTGACTATCCTAGTTCAGACCCTCCAATTCACACCACCCCGTGATGTTTTTGTCACTCCTACTAGTGAATGTAATGTAACACACACCCATACAATGCGCACCACCCCGTGATGTTTTTCTCACTCCTACTATTGAATGTAATGTAACACACACCCATACAATGCGCACTACCCCGCGATGTTTTTAAGAAACCTATCCTACATTGCCACTGCATGTGCCCTGACCTCCCCATGCTGACCACCCCGCGGTGCTTTTCTCCATCCTACATTGCCACTCACTGCCTATCCTAATTCAGACCGTCCGATTCACATCACCCCGTGATGTTTTTCTCACTCCTATAGTGAATGTAATGTAAACACACCCATACAATGCGCACCACCCCTCGATGTTTTTCATAAACTTATGCTACATTGCCACTGCATGTTCCCTGACCTCCCCATGCTGACCACCCCGCGGTGCTTTTCTCCATCCTACATTGCCACTCACTGCCTATCCTAATTCAGACCCTCCGATTCACACCACCCCGTGATGTTTTTCTCACTCCTACTAGTGAATGTAATGTAACACACACCCATACAATGCGCACCACCCCGCGATGTTTTTCAGAAACCTATCCTACATTGCCACTGCATGTTCCCTAACCTCCCCATGCTGACAACCCGGCGTGCTTTTCTCCATCCTACATTGCCACTCACTGCCTATCCTAATTCAGACCCTCCGATTCACACCACCCCGTGATGTTTTTCTCACTCCTACTAGTGAATGTAATGTAACACACACCCATACAATGCGAGCCACCCCATGATGATTTTCTCACTCCTACTAGTGAATGTAATGTAACACACACCTATACAATGCGCACTACCCCGTGAGGTTTTTCTCACTCTACTAGTTAATGTAATGTAACACACATCCATACAATGCACACCACCCCGTGATATTTTTCAGAAACCTATCCTACATTGCCACTGCATGTTCCCTGACCTCCCCATGCTGACCACACCGCGGTGCTTTTCTCCATCCTACATTGCCACTCACTGCGTATCCTAATTCAGACCCTCCGATTCACACCACCCCGTGATGTTTTTCTCACTCCTACTAGTGAATGTAATGTAACACACACCCATACAATGCGCACCACCCCATGTTGTTTTTCTCACTGGTACTAGTGAATGTAGTGTAACACACACCCATACAATGCGCACCACCCCGGGATGTTTTTCTCACTCCTACTAGTGAATGTAATGTAACACACACGTATACAATGCGCACCACCCCGCGATGTTTTTCAGAAACCTATCCTACATTGCCACTGAATGTTCCCTGACCTCCCCATGCTGACCACCCCGCGGTGCTTTTCTCCATCCTACATTGCCACTCACTGCTTATCCTAATTCAGACCCTCCGGTTCACACCACCCCGTGATGTTTTTGTCACTCCTACTAGTGAATGTAATGTAACACACACCCATACAATGCGCACCAACCCGTGATGTTTTTATCACTCCTACTAGTGAATGTAATATAACACACACCCATACAATGCGCACCACCCCGCGATGTTTTTCAGAAACCTATCCTACATTGCCACAGCATGTTCCCTGAACTCCCCATGCTGACCACCCCACGGTGCTTTTCTCCATCCTACATTGACACTCACTGCCTATCCTAATTCAGACCCTCCGATTCACACCACCCCGTGATGTTTTTCTCACTCCTACTAGTGAAAGTAATGTAACAAACACCCATACAATGCACACCACCCCGCGATGTTTTCCAGAAACCTATCCTACATTGCCACTGCATGTTCGCTGACCTCCCAATGCTCACCACCCCGCAGTGCTTTTCTCCATCCTACATTGCCACTCACTGCCTAGCCTAATTCAGACCCTCCGATTCACACCACCCCGTGATGTTTTTCTCACTCCTACAAGTTAATGTAACGTAACACACACCCATACAATGCGCACCACCCCGCGATGTTTTTCAGAAACCTATCCTACATTGTCACTGCATGTTCCCTGACCTCCCCATGCTGACCACCCCGCGGTGCTTTTCTCCATCCTACATTGCCACTCACCTCCTATCCTAATTCCGACCCTCCGATTCAGACCACCCCGTGATGTTTTTCTCACTCCTACTAGTGAATATAATGTAACACACAGCCATACAATGCACACCACCCTGCGATGTTTTTCAGAAACCTATCGTACATTGAAACTGCATGTTCCCTGACCTCCCCATGCTGACCACACCGCGGTGCTTTTCTCCATCCTACATTGCCACTCACTTCCTATCCTAATTCAGACCCTCCTATTCACACCACCCCGTGATGTTTTTCTCACTCCTACTAGTAAATGTAATGTAACACACACCCATACAATGCGCACCACCCCGTGATGTTTTTCTCACTCCTACTAGTGAATGTAATGTAACACACACCCATACAATGCGCACCACCCCGCGATGTTTTTCTGAAACCTATCCTACATTGCCACTGCATGTTCCCCTACCTCCGCATGCTGACCACCCCGCGGTGCTTTTCTCCATCCTACATTGCCACTCACTGCCTATCCTAATTCACTCCCTCCGATTCACACCACCCCGTGATGTTTTTCTCACTCCCACTAGTGAATGTAATGTAACACACACCCATACAATGCGCACCACCCAGCGATGTTTTTCAGAAACCTATCCTTCATTGCCACTGCATGTTCCCTGACTTCCCCATGCTGACCACCCCGTGGTGCTTTTCTCCATCCTACATTGCCACTCACTGCATATCCTATTTCAGACCGTCCGATTCACACCACTCCGTGATGTTTTTCTCACTCCTACTAGTGAATGTAATGTAACACACACCCATAAAATGCGCACCACCTCGTGATGTTTTTCAGAAAACTATCCTACATTGCCACTGCATATTCCCTGACCTCCCCATGCTGACCACCCCGTGGTGCTTTTCTCCATACTACATTGCCACTCACTGCCTATCCTAATTCAGACCCTCCGATTCATACCACCCCGTGATGTTTTTCTCACTCCTACTAGTGAATGTAATGTAACACACACCCATACAATGCGCACCACCCGCCATATTTTTCAGAAACCTATCCTACATTGCCACTGCATGTTCCCTGACCTCCCCATGCTGACCACCACGCGGTGCTTTTCTCCATCCTACATTGCCACTCACTGCCTATCCTAATACAGACCCTCCGATTCACACCACCCCGTGATGTTTTCTCACTCCTACTAGTTAATGTAATGTAACACACACCCATACAATGCGCACCACCCCGTGTTGTTTTTCTCACTGGTACTAGTGAATGTAGTGTAACACACACCCATACAATGCGCACCACCCCGGGATGTTTTTCTCACTCCTACTAGTGAATGTAATGTAACACACACCCATACAATGCGCACCACCCCGCGATGTTTTTAAGAAACCTATCCTACATTGCCACTGCATGTTCCCTGACCTCCCCATGCTGACCACCCCGCGGTGCTTTTCTCCATCCTACATTGCCACTCACTGCCTATCCTAATTCAGACCCTCCGATTCACACCACCCCGAGATGTTTTTCTCACTCCTACTAGTGAATGTAATGTAACACACACCCATACAATGCGCACCACCCCGCGATGTTTTTCAGAAACCTATCCTACATTGCCACTGCATGTTCCCTCACCTCCCCATGCTGACCACCCCACGGTGCTTTTCTCCATCCTACATTGCCACTCACTGCCTATCCTAATTCAGACCCTTCGATTCACACCACCCCGTGATGTTTTTCTCACTCCTACTAGTGAATGTAATGTAACACACACCCATACAATGCGCCCCACCCCGTGATGTTTTTCAGAAAACTATCCTACATTGCCACTGCATGTTCTCTGACCTCCGCATGCTGACCACCCCGCGGTGCTTTTCTCCATCCTACATTGCCACTCACTGACTATCCTAGTTCAGACCCTCCAATTCACACCACCCCGTGATGTTTTTGTCACTCCTACTAGTGAATGTAATGTAACACACACCCATACAATGCGCACCACCCCGTGATGTTTTTCTCACTCCTACTATTGAATGTAATGTAACACACACCCATACAATGCGCACTACCCCGCGATGTTTTTAAGAAACCTATCCTACATTGCCACTGCATGTGCCCTGACCTCCCCATGCTGACCACCCCGCGGTGCTTTTCTCCATCCTACATTGCCACTCACTGCCTATCCTTATTCAGACCCTCAGATTCACACCACCCCGTGATGTTTTTCTCACTCCTACTAGTGAATGTAATGTAACACACACCCATACAATGCTCACAACCCCGTGATGTTTTTCTCACTCCTACTAGTGAATATAATGTAACACACACCCATACAATGCGCACCACCTCTTGATGTTTTTCTCACTCCTACTAGTGAATGTAATGTAACACACACCCATACAATGCGCACCACCCCGTGATGTTTTTCTCACTCCTACTAGTGAATGTAATGTAACACACACCCATACAATGCGCACCACCCCGCGATGTTTTCAGAAAACTATCCTACATTGCCACTGCATGTTCTCTGACCTCCGCATGCTCACCACCCCGCGGTGCTTTTCTCCATCCTACATTGCCACTCACTGACTATCCTAGTTCAGACCCTCCAATTCACACCACCCCGTGATGTTTTTGTCACTCCTACTAGTGAATGTAATGTAACACACACCCATACAATGCGCACCACCCCGTGATGTTTTCTCACTCCTACTATTGAATGTAATGTAACACACACCCATACAATGCGCACTACCCCGCGATGTTTTAAGAAACCTATCCTACATTGCCACTGCATGTGCCCTGACCTCCCCATGCTGACCACCCCGCGGTGCTTTTCTCCATCCTACATTGCCACTCACTGCCTATCCTAATTCAGACCGTCCGATTCACATCACCCCGTGATGTTTTTCTCACTCCTATAGTGAATGTAATGTAAAACACACCCATACAATGCGCACCACCCCTCGATGTTTTTCATAAACTTATGCTACATTGCCACTGCATGTTCCCTGACCTCCCCATGCTGACCACCCCGCGGTGCTTTTCTCCATCCTACATTGCCACTCACTGCCTATCCTAATTCAGACCCTCCGATTCACACCACCCCGTGATGTTTTTCTCACTCCTACTAGTGAATGTAATGTAACACACACCCATACAATGCGCACCACCCCGCGATGTTTTTCAGAAACCTATCCTACATTGCCACTGCATGTTCCCTAACCTCCCCATGCTGACAACCCGGCGTGCTTTTCTCCATCCTACATTGCCACTCACTGCCTATCCTAATTCAGACCCTCCGATTCACACCACCCCGTGATGTTTTTCTCACTCCTACTAGTGAATGTAATGTAACACACACCCATACAATGCGAGCCACCCCATGATGATTTTCTCACTCCTACTAGTGAATGTAATGTAACACACACCTATACAATGCGCACTACCCCGTGAGGTTTTTCTCACTCTACTAGTTAATGTAATGTAACACACATCCATACAATGCACACCACCCCGTGATATTTTTCAGAAACCTATCCTACATTGCCACTGCATGTTCCCTGACCTCCCCATGCTGACCACACCGCGGTGCTTTTCTCCATCCTACATTGCCACTCACTGCGTATCCTAATTCAGACCCTCCGATTCACACCACCCCGTGATGTTTTTCTCACTCCTACTAGTGAATGTAATGTAACACACACCCATACAATGCGCACCACCCCATGTTGTTTTTCTCACTGGTACTAGTGAATGTAGTGTAACACACACCCATACAATGCGCACCACCCCGGGATGTTTTTCTCACTCCTACTAGTGAATGTAATGTAACACACACGTATACAATGCGCACCACCCCGCGATGTTTTTCAGAAACCTATCCTACATTGCCACTGAATGTTCCCTGACCTCCCCATGCTGACCACCCCGCGGTGCTTTTCTCCATCCTACATTGCCACTCACTGCTTATCCTAATTCAGACCCTCCGGTTCACACCACCCCGTGATGTTTTTGTCACTCCTACTAGTGAATGTAATGTAACACACACCCATACAATGCGCACCAACCCGTGATGTTTTTATCACTCCTACTAGTGAATGTAATATAACACACACCCATACAATGCGCACCACCCCGCGATGTTTTTCAGAAACCTATCCTACATTGCCACAGCATGTTCCCTGAACTCCCCATGCTGACCACCCCACGGTGCTTTTCTCCATCCTACATTGACACTCACTGCCTATCCTAATTCAGACCCTCCGATTCACACCACCCCGTGATGTTTTTCTCACTCCTACTAGTGAAAGTAATGTAACAAACACCCATACAATGCACACCACCCCGCGATGTTTTCCAGAAACCTATCCTACATTGCCACTGCATGTTCGCTGACCTCCCAATGCTCACCACCCCGCAGTGCTTTTCTCCATCCTACATTGCCACTCACTGCCTAGCCTAATTCAGACCCTCCGATTCACACCACCCCGTGATGTTTTTCTCACTCCTACAAGTTAATGTAACGTAACACACACCCATACAATGCGCACCACCCCGCGATGTTTTTCAGAAACCTATCCTACATTGTCACTGCATGTTCCCTGACCTCCCCATGCTGACCACCCCGCGGTGCTTTTCTCCATCCTACATTGCCACTCACCTCCTATCCTAATTCCGACCCTCCGATTCAGACCACCCCGTGATGTTTTTCTCACTCCTACTAGTGAATATAATGTAACACACAGCCATACAATGCACACCACCCTGCGATGTTTTTCAGAAACCTATCGTACATTGAAACTGCATGTTCCCTGACCTCCCCATGCTGACCACACCGCGGTGCTTTTCTCCATCCTACATTGCCACTCACTTCCTATCCTAATTCAGACCCTCCTATTCACACCACCCCGTGATGTTTTTCTCACTCCTACTAGTAAATGTAATGTAACACACACCCATACAATGCGCACCACCCCGTGATGTTTTTCTCACTCCTACTAGTGAATGTAATGTAACACACACCCATACAATGCGCACCACCCCGCGATGTTTTTCTGAAACCTATCCTACATTGCCACTGCATGTTCCCCTACCTCCGCATGCTGACCACCCCGCGGTGCTTTTCTCCATCCTACATTGCCACTCACTGCCTATCCTAATTCACTCCCTCCGATTCACACCACCCCGTGATGTTTTTCTCACTCCCACTAGTGAATGTAATGTAACACACACCCATACAATGCGCACCACCCAGCGATGTTTTTCAGAAACCTATCCTTCATTGCCACTGCATGTTCCCTGACTTCCCCATGCTGACCACCCGTGGTGCTTTTCTCCATCCTACATTGCCACTCACTGCATATCCTATTTCAGACCGTCCGATTCACACCACCCCGTGATGTTTTTCTCACTCCTACTAGTGAATGTAATGTAACACACACCCATAAAATGCGCACCACCTCGTGATGTTTTTCAGAAAACTATCCTACATTGCCACTGCATATTCCCTGACCTCCCCATGCTGACCACCCCGTGGTGCTTTTCTCCATACTACATTGCCACTCACTGCCTATCCTAATTCAGACCCTCCGATTCATACCACCCCGTGATGTTTTTCTCACTCCTACTAGTGAATGTAATGTAACACACACCCATACAATGCGCACCACCCGCCATATTTTTCAGAAACCTATCCTACATTGCCACTGCATGTTCCCTGACCTCCCCATGCTGACCACCACGCGGTGCTTTTCTCCATCCTACATTGCCACTCACTGCCTATCCTAATACAGACCCTCCGATTCACACCACCCCGTGATGTTTTTCTCACTCCTACTAGTTAATGTAATGTAACACACACCCATACAATGCGCACCACCCCGTGTTGTTTTTATCACTGGTACTAGTGAATGTAGTGTAACACACACCCATACAATCCGCACCACCCCGGGATGTTTTTCTCACTCCTACTAGTGAATGTAATGTAACACACACCCATACAATGCGCACCACCCCGCGATGTTTTTAAGAAACCTATCCTACATTGCCACTGCATGTTCCCTGACCTCCCCATGCTGACCACCCCGCGGTGCTTTTCTCCATCCTACATTGCCACTCACTGCCTATCCTAATTCAGACCCTCCGATTCACACCACCCCGAGATGTTTTTCTCACTCCTACTAGTGAATGTAATGTAACACACACCCATACAATGCGCACCACCCCGCGATGTTTTTCAGAAACCTATCCTACATTGCCACTGCATGTTCCCTCACCTCCCCATGCTGACCACCCCACGGTGCTTTTCTCCATCCTACATTGCCACTCACTGCCTATCCTAATTCAGACCCTTCGATTCACACCACCCCGTGATGTTTTTCTCACTCCTACTAGTGAATGTAATGTAACACACACCCATACAATGCGCCCCACCCCGTGATGTTTTTCAGAAAACTATCCTACATTGCCACTGCATGTTCTCTGACCTCCGCATGCTGACCACCCCGCGGTGCTTTTCTCCATCCTACATTGCCACTCACTGACTATCCTAGTTCAGACCCTCCAATTCACACCACCCCGTGATGTTTTTGTCACTCCTACTAGTGAATGTAATGTAACACACACCCATACAATGCGCACCACCCCGTGATGTTTTTCTCACTCCTACTATTGAATGTAATGTAACACACACCCATACAATGCGCACTACCCCGCGATGTTTTTAAGAAACCTATCCTACATTGCCACTGCATGTGCCCTGACCTCCCCATGCTGACCACCCCGCGGTGCTTTTCTCCATCCTACATTGCCACTCACTGCCTATCCTTATTCAGACCCTCAGATTCACACCACCCCGTGATGTTTTTCTCACTCCTACTAGTGAATGTAATGTAACACACACCCATACAATGCTCACAACCCCGTGATGTTTTTCTCACTCCTACTAGTGAATATAATGTAACACACACCCATACAATGCGCACCACCTCTTGATGTTTTTCTCACTCCTACTAGTGAATGTAATGTAACACACACCCATACAATGCGCACCACCCCGTGATGTTTTTCTCACTCCTACTAGTGAATGTAATGTAACACACACCCATACAATGCGCACCACCCCGCGATGTTTTTCAGAAAACTATCCTACATTGCCACTGCATGTTCTCTGACCTCCGCATGCTCACCACCCCGCGGTGCTTTTCTCCATCCTACATTGCCACTCACTGACTATCCTAGTTCAGACCCTCCAATTCACACCACCCCGTGATGTTTTTGTCACTCCTACTAGTGAATGTAATGTAACACACACCCATACAATGCGCACCACCCCGTGATGTTTTTCTCACTCCTACTATTGAATGTAATGTAACACACACCCATACAATGCGCACTACCCCGCGATGTTTTTAAGAAACCTATCCTACATTGCCACTGCATGTGCCCTGACCTCCCCATGCTGACCACCCCGCGGTGCTTTTCTCCATCCTACATTGCCACTCACTGCCTATCCTTATTCAGACCCTCAGATTCACACCACCCCGTGATGTTTTTCTCACTCCTACTAGTGAATGTAATGTAACACACACCCATACAATGCGCACCACCCCATGTTGTTTTTCTCACTGGTACTAGTGAATGTAGTGTAACACACACCCATACAATGCGCACCACCCCGGGATGTTTTTCTCACTCCTACTAGTGAATGTAATGTAACACACACGTATACAATGCGCACCACCCCGCGATGTTTTTCAGAAACCTATCCTACATTGCCACTGAATGTTCCCTGACCTCCCCATGCTGACCACCCCGCGGTGCTTTTCTCCATCCTACATTGCCACTCACTGTTTATCCTAATTCAGACCCTCCGGTTCACACCACCCCGTGATGTTTTTGTCACTCCTACTAGTGAATGTAATGTAACACACACCCATACAATGCGCACCAACCCGTGATGTTTTTATCACTCCTACTAGTGAATGTAATATAACACACACCCATACAATGCGCACCACCCCGCGATGTTTTTCAGAAACCTATCCTACATTGCCACAGCATGTTCCCTGAACTCCCCATGCTGACCACCCCACGGTGCTTTTCTCCATCCTACATTGACACTCACTGCCTATCCTAATTCAGACCCTCCGATTCACACCACCCCGTGATGTTTTTCTCACTCCTACTAGTGAAAGTAATGTAACAAACACCCATACAATGCACACCACCCCGCGATGTTTTCCAGAAACCTATCCTACATTGCCACTGCATGTTCGCTGACCTCCCAATGCTCACCACCCCGCAGTGCTTTTCTCCATCCTACATTGCCACTCACTGCCTAGCCTAATTCAGACCCTCCGATTCACACCACCCCGTGATGTTTTTCTCACTCCTACAAGTTAATGTAACGTAACACACACCCATACAATGCGCACCACCCCGCGATGTTTTTCAGAAACCTATCCTACATTGTCACTGCATGTTCCCTGACCTCCCCATGCTGACCACCCCGCGGTGCTTTTCTCCATCCTACATTGCCACTCACCTCCTATCCTAATTCCGACCCTCCGATTCAGACCACCCCGTGATGTTTTTCTCACTCCTACTAGTGAATATAATGTAACACACAGCCATACAATGCACACCACCCTGCGATGTTTTTCAGAAACCTATCGTACATTGAAACTGCATGTTCCCTGACCTCCCCATGCTGACCACACCGCGGTGCTTTTCTCCATCCTACATTGCCACTCACTTCCTATCCTAATTCAGACCCTCCTATTCACACCACCCCGTGATGTTTTTCTCACTCCTACTAGTAAATGTAATGTAACACACACCCATACAATGCGCACCACCCCGTGATGTTTTTCTCACTCCTACTAGTGAATGTAATGTAACACACACCCATACAATGCGCACCACCCCGCGATGTTTTTCTGAAACCTATCCTACATTGCCACTGCATGTTCCCCTACCTCCGCATGCTGACCACCCCGCGGTGCTTTTCTCCATCCTACATTGCCACTCACTGCCTATCCTAATTCACTCCCTCCGATTCACACCACCCCGTGATGTTTTTCTCACTCCCACTAGTGAATGTAATGTAACACACACCCATACAATGCGCACCACCCAGCGATGTTTTTCAGAAACCTATCCTTCATTGCCACTGCATGTTCCCTGACTTCCCCATGCTGACCACCCCGTGGTGCTTTTCTCCATCCTACATTGCCACTCACTGCATATCCTATTTCAGACCGTCCGATTCACACCACCCCGTGATGTTTTTCTCACTCCTACTAGTGAATGTAATGTAACACACACCCATAAAATGCGCACCACCCCGTGATGTTTTTCAGAAAACTATCCTACATTGCCACTGCATATTCCCTGACCTCCCCATGCTGACCACCCCGTGGTGCTTTTCTCCATACTACATTGCCACTCACTGCCTATCCTAATTCAGACCCTCCGATTCATACCACCCCGTGATGTTTTTCTCACTCCTACTAGTGAATGTAATGTAACACACACCCATACAATGCGCACCACCCCGCCATATTTTTCAGAAACCTATCCTACATTGCCACTGCATGTTCCCTGACCTCCCCATGCTGACCACCCCGCGGTGCTTTTCTCCATCCTACATTGCCACTCACTGCCTATCCTAATTCAGACTCTCCGATTCACACCACCCCGCGATGTTTTTCTCACTCCTACTAGTGAATGTCATTTAACACACACCCATACATTGCGCACCACCACGCGATGTTTTTCAGAAACCTATCCTACATTGCCACTGCATGTTCCCTGACCTCCCCATGCTGACCACCACGCGGTGCTTTTCTCCATCCTACATTGCCACTCACTGCCTATCCTAATACAGACCCTCCGATTCACACCACCCCGTGATGTTTTTCTCACTCCTACTAGTTAATGTAATGTAACACACACCCATACAATGCGCACCACCCCGTGTTGTTTTTCTCACTGGTACTAGTGAATGTAGTGTAACACACACCCATACAATGCGCACCACCCCGGGATGTTTTTCTCACTCCTACTAGTGAATGTAATGTAACACACACCCATACAATGCGCACCACCCCGCGATGTTTTTAAGAAACCTATCCTACATTGCCACTGCATGTTCCCTGACCTCCCCATGCTGACCACCCCGCGGTGCTTTTCTCCATCCTACATTGCCACTCACTGCCTATCCTAATTCAGACCCTCCGATTCACACCACCCCGTGATGTTTTTCTCACTCCTACTAGTGAATGTAATGTAACACACACCCATACAATGCGCACCACCCCGCGATGTTTTTCAGAAACCTATCCTACATTGCCACTGCATGTTCCCTCACCTCCCCATGCTGACCACCCCACGGTGCTTTTCTCCATCCTACATTGCCACTCACTGCCTATCCTAATTCAGACCCTTCGATTCACACCACCCCGTGATGTTTTTCTCACTCCTACTAGTGAATGTAATGTAACACACACCCATACAATGCGCCCCACCCCGTGATGTTTTTCAGAAAACTATCCTACATTGCCACTGCATGTTCTCTGACCTCCGCATGCTGACCACCCCGCGGTGCTTTTCTCCATCCTACATTGCCACTCACTGACTATCCTAGTTCAGACCCTCCAATTCACACCACCCCGTGATGTTTTTGTCACTCCTACTAGTGAATGTAATGTAACACACACCCATACAATGCGCACCACCCCGTGATGTTTTTCTCACTCCTACTATTGAATGTAATGTAACACACACCCATACAATGCGCACTACCCCGCGATGTTTTTAAGAAACCTATCCTACATTGCCACTGCATGTGCCCTGACCTCCCCATGCTGAACACCCCGCGGTGCTTTTCTCCATCCTACATTGCCACTCACTGCCTATCCTTATTCAGACCCTCAGATTCACACCACCCCGTGATGTTTTTCTCACTCCTACTAGTGAATGTAATGTAACACACACCCATACAATGCTCACAACCCCGTGATGTTTTTCTCACTCCTACTAGTGAATATAATGTAACACACACCCATACAATGCGCACCACCTCTTGATGTTTTTCTCACTCCTACTAGTGAATGTAATGTAACACACACCCATACAATGCGCACCACCCCGCGATGTTTTTCTCACTCCTACTAGTGAATGTAATGTAACACACACCCATACAATGCGCACCACCCCGCGATGTTTTTCAGAAACCTATCCTACATTGCCACTGCATGTTCCCTGACCTCCGAATGCTGACCACGCCGCGGTGCTTTTCTCCATCCTACATTGCCACTCACTGCCTATCCTAATTCAGACCGTCCGATTCACATCACCCCGTGATGTTTTTCTCACTCCTATAGTGAATGTAATGTAAAACACACCCATACAATGCACACCACCCCTCGATGTTTTTCATAAACTTATGCTACATTGCCACTGCATGTTCCCTGACCTCCCCATGCTGACCACCCCGCGGTGCTTTTCTCCATCCTACATTGCCACTCACTGCCTATCCTAATTCAGACCCTCCGATTCACACCACCCCGTGATGTTTTTCTCACTCCTACTAGTGAATGTAATGTAACACACACCCATACAATGCGCACCACCCCGCGATGTTTTTCAGAAACCTATCCTACATTGCCACTGCATGTTCCCTAACCTCCCCATGCTGACAACCCGGCGTGCTTTTCTCCATCTACATTGCCACTCACTGCCTATCCTAATTCAGACCCTCCGATTCACACCACCCCGTGATGTTTTTCTCACTCCTACTAGTGAATGTAATGTAACACACACCCATACAATGCGAGCCACCCCATGATGATTTTCTCACTCCTACTAGTGAATGTAATGTAACACACACCTATACAATGCGCACTACCCCGTGAGGTTTTTCTCACTCTACTAGTTAATGTAATGTAACACACACCCATACAATGCACACCACCCCGTGATATTTTTCAGAAACCTATCCTACATTGCCACTGCATGTTCCCTGACCTCCCCATGCTGACCACACCGCGGTGCTTTTCTCCATCCTACATTGCCACTCACTGCGTATCCTAATTCAGACCCTCCGATTCACACCACCCCGTGATGTTTTTCTCACTCCTACTAGTGAATGTAATGTAACACACACCCATACAATGCGCACCACCCCATGTTGTTTTTCTCACTGGTACTAGTGAATGTAGTGTAACACACACCCATACAATGCGCACCACCCCGGGATGTTTTTCTCACTCCTACTAGTGAATGTAATGTAACACACACGTATACAATGCGCACCACCCCGCGATGTTTTTCAGAAACCTATCCTACATTGCCACTGAATGTTCCCTGACCTCCCCATGCTGACCACCCCGCGGTGCTTTTCTCCATCCTACATTGCCACTCACTGCTTATCCTAATTCAGACCCTCCGGTTGACACCACCCCGTGATGTTTTTGTCACTCCTACTAGTGAATGTAATGTAACACACACCCATACAATGCGCACCAACCCGTGATGTTTTTATCACTCCTACTAGTGAATGTAATATAACACACACCCATACAATGCGCACCACCCCGCGATGTTTTTCAGAAACCTATCCTACATTGCCACAGCATGTTCCCTGAACTCCCCATGCTGACCACCCCACGGTGCTTTTCTCCATCCTACATTGACACTCACTGCCTATCCTAATTCAGACCCTCCGATTCACACCACCCCGTGATGTTTTTCTCACTCCTACTAGTGAAAGTAATGTAACAAACACCCATACAATGCACACCACCCCGCGATGTTTTCCAGAAACCTATCCTACATTGCCACTGCATGTTCGCTGACCTCCCAATGCTCACCACCCCGCAGTGCTTTTCTCCATCCTACATTGCCACTCACTGCCTAGCCTAATTCAGACCCTCCGATTCACACCACCCCGTGATGTTTTTCTCACTCCTACAAGTTAATGTAACGTAACACACACCCATACAATGCGCACCACCCCGCGATGTTTTTCAGAAACCTATCCTACATTGTCACTGCATGTTCCCTGACCTCCCCATGCTGACCACCCCGCGGTGCTTTTCTCCATCCTACATTGCCACTCACCTCCTATCCTAATTCCGACCCTCCGATTCAGACCACCCCGTGATGTTTTTCTCACTCCTACTAGTGAATATAATGTAACACACAGCCATACAATGCACACCACCCTGCGATGTTTTTCAGAAACCTATCGTACATTGAAACTGCATGTTCCCTGACCTCCCCATGCTGACCACACCGCGGTGCTTTTCTCCATCCTACATTGCCACTCACTTCCTATCCTAATTCAGACCCTCCTATTCACACCACCCCGTGATGTTTTTCTCACTCCTACTAGTAAATGTAATGTAACACACACCCATACAATGCGCACCACCCCGTGATGTTTTTCTCACTCCTACTAGTGAATGTAATGTAACACACACCCATACAATGCGCACCACCCCGCGATGTTTTTCTGAAACCTATCCTACATTGCCACTGCATGTTCCCTGACCTCCGCATGCTGACCACCCCGCGGTGCTTTTCTCCATCCTACATTGCCACTCACTGCCTATCCTAATTCACACCCTCCGATTCACACCACCCCGTGATGTTTTTCTCACTCCCACTAGTGAATGTAATGTAACACACACCCATACAATGCGCACCACCCAGCGATGTTTTTCAGAATCCTATCCTTCATTGCCACTGCATGTTCCCTGACTTCCCCATGCTGACCACCCCGTGGTGCTATTCTCCATCCTACATTGCCACTCACTGCATATCCTATTTCAGACCGTCCGATTCACACCACCCCGTGATGTTTTTCTCACTCCTACTAGTGAATGTAATGTAACACACACCCATAAAATGCGCACCACCCCGTGATGTTTTTCAGAAAACTATCCTACATTGCCACTGCATATTCCCTGACCTCCCCATGCTGACCACCCCGTGGTGCTTTTCTCCATACTACATTGCCACTCACTGCCTATCCTAATTCAGACCCTCCGATTCATACCACCCCGTGATGTTTTTCTCACTCCTACTAGTGAATGTAATGTAACAAACACCCATGCAATGCGCACCACCCCGTGATGTTTTTCTCACTCCTACTACTGAATGTAATGTAACACACACCCATTCAATGCGCACCACCCCGCGATGTTTTTCAGAAACCTATCCTACATTGCCACTGCATGTTCCCTGACCTCCCCATGCTGACCACCCCGCGGTGCTTTTCTTCATCCTACATTGCCACTCACTGCCTATCCTAATTCAGACACTCCGATTCACACCACCCCGAGATGTTTTTCTCACTCCTCCTAGTGAACGTAATGTAACACACACCCATACAATGCGCACCACCCCGCGATGTTTTTCTCACTCCTACTAGTGAATGTAATGTAACACACACCTATACAATGCGAACCACCCCGCGATGTTTTTCCAAAACCTATCCTACATTGCCACTGCATGTTCCCTGACCTCCCCATGCTGACCACCCCGCGGTGCTTTTCTCCATCCTACATTGCCACTCACTGCCTATCCTAATTCAGACCCTCCGATTCACACCACCCCGTGATGTTTTTCTCACTCCTACTAGTGAATGTAATGTAACACACACCCATACAATGCGCACCACCCCGTGATGTTTTTATCACTCCTACTAGTGAATGTAATGTAACACACACCCATACAATGCGCACCACCCCGCGATGTTTTTCAGAAACCTATCCTACATTGCCACAGCATGTTTCCTGAACTCCCCATGATGACCACCCCGCGGTGCTTTTCTCCATCCTACATTGCCACTCACTGCCTATCCTAATTCAGACCCTCCGATTCACACCACCCCGTGATGTTTTTCTCACTCCTACTAGTGAATGTAATGTAACACACACCCATACAATGCGCACTACCCCGTGATGTTTTTATCACTCCTACTAGTGAATGTAATGTAACACACACCCATACAATGCGCACCACCCCGCGATGCTTTTCAGAAACCTATCCTACATTGCCACTGCATGTTCCCTGACCTCCGCATGCTGACCACCCCGCGGTGCTTTTCTCCATCCTACATTGACACTCACTGCCTATCCTAATTCACACCCTCCGATTCACACCACCCCGTGATGTTTTTCTCACTCCCACTAGTGAATGTAATGTAACACACACCCATACAATTCGCACCACCCAGCGATGTTTTTCAGAAACCTATCCTGCATTGCCACTGCATGTTCCCTGACTTCCCCATGCTGACCACCCCGTGGTGCTTTTCTCCATCCTACATTGCCACTCACTGCATATCCTATTTCAGACCGTCCGATTCACACCACCCCGTGATGTTTTTCTCACTCCTACTAGTGAATGTAATGTAACACACACCCATAAAGTGCGCACCACCCCGTGATGTTTTTCAGAAAACTATCCTACATTGCCACTGCATGTTCCCTGACCTCCCCATGCTGACCACCCCGTGGTGCTTTTCTCCATACTACATTGCCACTCACTGCCTATCCTAATTCAGACCCTCCGATTCACACCACCCCGTGATGTTTTTCTCACTCCTACTAGTGAATGTAATGTAACACACACCCATACAATGAGCACCACCCCGTGATGTTTTTCTCACTCCTACTAGTGAATGTAATGTAACAAACACCCATACAATGCGCACCACCCCGCGATGTTTTTCAGAAACCCATCGTACATTGCCACTGCATATTCCCTGACCTCCCCATGCTGACCACCCCGCGGTGCTTTTCTCCATCCTACATTGCCACTCACTGCCTATCCTAATTCAGAACTTCCGATTCACACCACCCCGTGATGTTTTTCTCACTCCTACTAGTGAATGTAATGTAACACACACCCATACAATGCGCACCACCCCGTGATGATTTTCTCACTCCTTCTAGTGAATGTAATGTAACACACACCCAAAAAATGCGTACCACCCCGTGATGTTTTTCAGAAAACTATCCTACATTGCCACTGCATGTTCCCTGACCTCCCCATGCTGACCACCCCGTGGTGCTTTTCTCCGTACTACATTGATACTCACTGCCTATCCTAATTCAGACCCTCCGATTCACACCACCCCGTGATGTTTTTCTCACTCCTACTAGTGAATGTAATGTAACAAACACCCATGCAATGTGCACCACCCCGTGATGTTTTTCTCACTCCTACTACTGAATGTAATGTAACACACACCCATACAATGCGCACCACCCCGCGATGTTTTTCAGAAACCTATCCTACATTGCCACTGCATGTTCCCTGACCTCCCCATGCTGACCACCCCGCGGTGCTTTTCTCCATCCTACATTGCCACTCACTGCCTATCCTAATTCAGACACTCCGATTCACACCACCCCGTGATGTTTTTCTCACTCCTCCTAGTGAACGTAATGTAACACACACCCATACAATGCGCACCACCCCGCGATGTTTTTCTCACTCCTACTAGTGAATGTAATGTAACACACACCCATACAATGCGAACCACCCCGCGATGTTTTTCCGAAACCTATCCTACATTGCCACTGCATGTTCCCTGACCTCCCCATGCTGACCACCCCGCGGTGCTTTTCTCCATCCTACATTGCCACTCACTGCCTATCCTAATTCAGACCCTCCGATTCACACCACCCCGTGATGTTTTTCTCACTCCTACTAGTGAATGTAATGTAACACACACCCATACAATGAGCACCACCCCGTGATGTTTTTCTCACTCCTACTAGTGAATGTAATGTAACACACACCCATACAATGCGCACCACCCCGCGATGTTTTTCAGAAACCCATCCTACATTGCCACTGCATATTCTCTGACCTCCCCATGCTGACCACCCCGCTGTGCTTTTCTCCATTCTACATTGCCACTCACTGCCTATCCTAATTCAGAACTTCCGATTCACACCACCCCGTGATGTTTTTCTCACTCCCACTAGTGAATGTAATGTAACACACACCCATACAATGCGCACCACCCAGCGATGTTTTTCAGAAACCTATCCTGCATTGCCACTGCATGTTCCCTGACTTCCCCATGCTGACCACCCCGTGGTGCTTTTCTCCATCCTACATTGCCACTCACTGCATATCCTATTTCAGACCGTCCGATTCACACCACCCCGTGATGTTTTTCTCACTCCTACTAGTGAATGTAATGTAACACACACCCATAAAGTGCGCACCACCCCGTGATGTTTTTCAGAAAACTATCCTACATTGCCACTGCATTTTCCCTGACCTCCCCATGCTGACCACCCCGTGGTGCTTTTCTCCATACTACATTGCCACTCACTGCCTATCCTAATTCAGACCCTCCGATTCACACCACCCCGTGATGTTTTTCTCACTCCTACTAGTGAATGTAATGTAACACACACCCATACAATGCGCACCACCCCATGTTGTTTTTCTCACTGGTACTAGTGAATGTAGTGTAACACACACCCATACAATGCGCACCAACCCGTGATGTTTTTATCACTCCTACTAGTGAATGTAATATAACACACACCCATACAATGCGCACCACCCCGCGATGTTTTTCAGAAACCTATCCTACATTGCCACAGCATGTTCCCTGAACTCCCCATGCTGACCACCCCACGGTGCTTTTCTCCATCCTACATTGACACTCACTGCCTATCCTAATTCAGACCCTCCGATTCACACCACCCCGTGATGTTTTTCTCACTCCTACTAGTGAAAGTAATGTAACAAACACCCATACAATGCCCACCACCCCGCGATGTTTTCCAGAAACCTATCCTACATTGCCACTGCATGTTCGCTGACCTCCCAATGCTCACCACCCCGCAGTGCTTTTCTCCATCCTACATTGCCACTCACTGCCTAGCCTTATTCAGACCCTCCGATTCACACCACCCCGTGATGTTTTTCTCACTCCTACAAGTTAATGTAACGTAACACACACCCATACAATGCGCACCACCCCGCGATGTTTTTCAGAAACCTATCCTACATTGCCACTGCATGTTCCCTGACCTCCCCATGCTGACCACCCCGCGGTGCTTTTCTCCATCCTACATTGCCACTCACCTCCTATCCTAATTCCGACCCTCCGATTCAGACCACCCCGTGATGTTTTTCTCACTCCTACTAGTGAATATAATGTAACACACAGCCATACAATGCACACCACCCTGCGATGTTTTTCAGAAACCTATCGTACATTGAAACTGCATGTTCCCTGACCTCCCCATGCTGACCACACCGCGGTGCTTTTCTCCATCCTACATTGCCACTCACTTGCTATCCTAATGCAGACCCTCCTATTCACACCACCCCGTGATGTTTTTCTCACTCCTACTAGTAAATGTAATGTAACACACACCCATACAATGCGCACCACCCCGTGATGTTTTTCTCACTCCTACTAGTGAATGTAATGTAACACACACCCATACAATGCGCACCACCCCGTGATGTTTTTCTGAAACCTATCCTACATTGCCACTGCATGTTCCCTGACCTCCGCATGCTGACCACCCCGCGGTGCTTTTCTCCATCCTACATTGCCACTCACTGCCTATCCTAATTCACACCCTCCGATTCACACCACCCCGTGATGTTTTTCTCACTCCCACTAGTGAATGTAATGTAACACACACCCATACAATGCGCACCACCCAGCGATGTTTTTCAGAAACCTATCCTTCATTGCCACTGCATGTTCACTGACTTCCCCATGCTGACCACCCCGTGGTGCTTTTCTCCATCCTACATTGCCACTCACTGCATATCCTATTTCAGACCGTCCGATTCACACCACCCCGTGATGTTTTTCTCACTCCTACTAGTGAATGTAATGTAACACACACCCATAAAATGCGCACCACCCCGTGATATTTTTCAGAAAACTATCCTACATTGCCACTGCATATTCCCTGACCTCCCCATGCTGACCACCCCGTGGTGCTTTTCTCCATACTACATTGCCACTCACTGCCTATCCTAATTCAGACCCTCCGATTCATACCACCCCGTGATGTTTTTCTCACTCCTACTAGTGAATGTAATGTAACAAACACCCATGCAATGCGCACCACCCCGTGATGTTTTTCTCACTCCTACTACTGAATGTAATGTAACACACACCCATTCAATGCGCACCACCCCGCGATGTTTTTCAGAAACCTATCCTACATTGCCACTGCATGTTCCCTGACCTCCCCATGCTGACCACCCCGCGGTGCTTTTCTTCATCCTACATTGCCACTCACTGCCTATCCTAATTCAGACACTCCGATTCACACCACCCCGAGATGTTTTTCTCACTCCTCCTAGTGAACGTAATGTAACACACACCCATACAATGCGCACCACCCCGCGATGTTTTTCTCACTCCTACTAGTGAATGTAATGTAACACACACCCATACAATGCGAACCACCCCGCGATGTTTTTCCAAAACCTATCCTACATTGCCGCTGCATGTTCCCTGACCTCCCCATGCTGACCACCCCGCGGTGCTTTTCTCCATCCTACATTGCCACTCACTGCCTATCCTAATTCAGACCCTCCGATTCACACCACCCCGTGATGTTTTTCTCACTCCTACTAGTGAATGTAATGTAACACACACCCATACAATGCGCACCACCCCGTGATGTTTTTATCACTCCTACTAGTGAATGTAATGTAACACACACCCATACAATGCGCACCACCCCGCGATGTTTTTCAGAAACCTATCCTACATTGCCACAGCATGTTTCCTGAACTCCCCATGATGACCACCCCGCGGTGCTTTTCTCCATCCTACATTGCCACTCACTGCCTATCCTAATTCAGACCCTCCGATTCACACCACCCCGTGATGTTTTTCTCACTCCTACTAGTGAATGTAATGTAACACACACCCATACAATGCGCACTACCCCGTGATGTTTTTATCACTCCTACTAGTGAATGTAATGTAACACACACCCATACAATGCGCACCACCCCGCGATGCTTTTCAGAAACCTATCCTACATTGCCACTGCATGTTCCCTGACCTCCGCATGCTGACCACCCCGCGGTGCTTTTCTCCATCCTACATTGACACTCTCTGCCTATCCTAATTCACACCCTCCGATTCACACCACCCCGTGATGTTTTTCTCACTCCCACTAGTGAATGTAATGTAACACACACCCATACAATTCGCACCACCCAGCGATGTTTTTCAGAAACCTATCCTGCATTGCCACTGCATGTTCCCTGACTTCCCCATGCTGACCACCCCGTGGTGCTTTTCTCCATCCTACATTGCCACTCACTGCATATCCTATTTCAGACCGTCCGATTCACACCACCCCGTGATGTTTTTCTCACTCCTACTAGTGAATGTAATGTAACACACACCCATAAAGTGCGCACCACCCCGTGATGTTTTTCAGAAAACTATCCTACATTGCCACTGCATGTTCCCTGACCTCCCCATGCTGACCACCCCGTGGTGCTTTTCTCCATACTACATTGCCACTCACTGCCTATCCTAATTCAGACCCTCCGATTCACACCACCCCGTGATGTTTTTCTCACTCCTACTAGTGAATGTAATGTAACACACACCCATACAATGAGCACCACCCCGTGATGTTTTTCTCACTCCTACTAGTGAATGTAATGTAACAAACACCCATACAATGCGCACCACCCCGCGATGTTTTTCAGAAACCCATCGTACATTGCCACTGCATATTCCCTGACCTCCCCATGCTGACCACCCCGCGGTGCTTTTCTCCATCCTACATTGCCACTCACTGCCTATCCTAATTCAGAACTTCCGATTCACACCACCCCGTGATGTTTTTCTCACTCCTACTAGTGAATGTAATGTAACACACACCCATACAATGCGCACCACCCCGTGATGATTTTCTCACTCCTTCTAGTGAATGTAATGTAACACACACCCAAAAAATGCGTACCACCCCGTGATGTTTTTCAGAAAACTATCCTACATTGCCACTGCATGTTCCCTGACCTCCCCATGCTGACCACCCCGTGGTGCTTTTCTCCGTACTACATTGATACTCACTGCCTATCCTAATTCAGACCCTCCGATTCACACCACCCCGTGATGTTTTTCTCACTCCTACTAGTGAATGTAATGTAACAAACACCCATGCAATGTGCACCACCCCGTGCTGTTTTTCTCACTCCTACTACTGAATGTAATGTAACACACACCCATACAATGCGCACCACCCCGCGATGTTTTTCAGAAACCTATCCTACATTGCCACTGCATGTTCCCTGACCTCCCCATGCTGACCACCCCGCGGTGCTTTTCTCCATCCTACATTGCCACTCACTGCCTATCCTAATTCAGACACTCCGATTCACACCACCCCGTGATGTTTTTCTCACTCCTCCTAGTGAACGTAATGTAACACACACCCATACAATGCGCACCACCCCGCGATGTTTTTCTCACTCCTACTAGTGAATGTAATGTAACACACACCCATACAATGCGAACCACCCCGCGATGTTTTTCCGAAACCTATCCTACATTGCCACTGCATGTTCCCTGACCTCCCCATGCTGACCACCCCGCGGTGCTTTTCTCCATCCTACATTGCCACTCACTGCCTATCCTAATTCAGACCCTCCGATTCACACCACCCCGTGATGTTTTTCTCACTCCTACTAGTGAATGTAATGTAACACACACCCATACAATGAGCACCACCCCGTGATGTTTTTCTCACTCCTACTAGTGAATGTAATGTAACACACACCCATACAATGCGCACCACCCCGCGATGTTTTTCAGAAACCCATCCTACATTGCCACTGCATATTCTCTGACCTCCCCATGCTGACCACCCCGCGGTGCTTTTCTCCATCCTACATTGCCACTCACTGCCTATCCTAATTCAGAACTTCCGATTCACACCACCCCGTGATGTTTTTCTCACTCCCACTAGTGAATGTAATGTAACACACACCCATACAATGCGCACCACCCAGCGATGTTTTTCAGAAACCTATCCTGCATTGCCACTGCATGTTCCCTGACTTCCCCATGCTGACCACCCCGTGGTGCTTTTCTCCATCCTACATTGCCACTCACTGCATATCCTATTTCAGACCGTCCGATTCACACCACCCCGTGATGTTTTTCTCACTCCTACTAGTGAATGTAATGTAACACACACCCATAAAGTGCGCACCACCCCGTGATGTTTTTCAGAAAACTATCCTACATTGCCACTGCATTTTCCCTGACCTCCCCATGCTGACCACCCCGTGGTGCTTTTCTCCATACTACATTGCCACTCACTGCCTATCCTAATTCAGACCCTCCGATTCACACCACCCCGTGATGTTTTTCTCACTCCTACTAGTGAATGTAATGTAACAAACACCCATGCAATGCGCACCACCCCGTGATGTTTTTCTCACTCCTACTACTGAATGTAATGTAACACACACCCATACAATGCGCACCACCCCGCGATGTTTTTCAGAAACCTATCCTATATTGCCACTGCATGTTCCCTGATCTCCCCATGCTGATCACCCCGCGGTGCTTTTCTCCATCCTACATTGCCACTCACTGCGTATCCTAATTCAGACCCTCCGATTCACACCACCCCTTGATGTTTTTCTCACTCCTACTAGTGAATGTAATGTAACACACACCCATACAATGCGCACCACCCCATGTTGTTTTTCTCACTGGTACTAGTGAATGTAGTGTAACACACACCCATACAATGCGCACCAACCCGTGATGTTTTTATCACTCCTACTAGTGAATGTAATATAACACACACCCATACAATGCGCACCACCCCGCGATGTTTTTCAGAAACCTATCCTACATTGCCACAGCATGTTCCCTGAACTCCCCATGCTGACCACCCCACGGTGCTTTTCTCCATCCTACATTGACACTCACTGCCTATCCTAATTCAGACCCTCCGATTCACACCACCCCGTGATGTTTTTCTCACTCCTACTAGTGAAAGTAATGTAACAAACACCCATACAATGCCCACCACCCCGCGATGTTTTCCAGAAACCTATCCTACATTGCCACTGCATGTTCGCTGACCTCCCAATGCTCACCACCCCGCAGTGCTTTTCTCCATCCTACATTGCCACTCACTGCCTAGCCTAATTCAGACCCTCCGATTCACACCACCCCGTGATGTTTTTCTCACTCCTACAAGTTAATGTAACGTAACACACACCCATACAATGCGCACCACCCCGCGATGTTTTTCAGAAACCTATCCTACATTGCCACTGCATGTTCCCTGACCTCCCCATGCTGACCACCCCGCGGTGCTTTTCTCCATCCTACATTGCCACTCACCTCCTATCCTAATTCCGACCCTCCGATTCAGACCACCCCGTGATGTTTTTCTCACTCCTACTAGTGAATATAATGTAACACACAGCCATACAATGCACACCACCCTGCGATGTTTTTCAGAAACCTATCGTACATTGAAACTGCATGTTCCCTGACCTCCCCATGCTGACCACACCGCGGTGCTTTTCTCCATCCTACATTGCCACTCACTTGCTATCCTAATGCAGACCCTCCTATTCACACCACCCCGTGATGTTTTTCTCACTCCTACTAGTAAATGTAATGTAACACACACCCATACAATGCGCACCACCCCGTGATGTTTTTCTCACTCCTACTAGTGAATGTAATGTAACACACACCCATACAATGCGCACCACCCCGCGATGTTTTTCTGAAACCTATCCTACATTGCCACTGCATGTTCCCTGACCTCCGCATGCTGACCACCCCGCGGTGCTTTTCTCCATCCTACATTGCCACTCACTGCCTATCCTAATTCACACCCTCCGATTCACACCACCCCGTGATGTTTTTCTCACTCCCACTAGTGAATGTAATGTAACACACACCCATACAATGCGCACCACCCAGCGATGTTTTTCAGAAACCTATCCTTCATTGCCACTGCATGTTCCCTGACTTCCCCATGCTGACCACCCCGTGGTGCTTTTCTCCATCCTACATTGCCACTCACTGCATATCCTATTTCAGACCCTCCGATTCACACCACCCCGTGATGTTTTTCTCACTCCTACTAGTGAATGTAATGTAACACACACCCATAAAATGCGCACCACCCCGTGATATTTTTCAGAAAACTATCCTACATTGCCACTGCATATTCCCTGACCTCCCCATGCTGACCACCCCGTGGTGCTTTTCTCCATACTACATTGCCACTCACTGCCTATCCTAATTCAGACCCGCCGATTCATACCACCCCGTGATGTTTTTCTCACTCCTACTAGTGAATGTAATGTAACAAACACCCATGCAATGCGCACCACCCCGTGATGTTTTTCTCACTCCTACTACTGAATGTAATGTAACACACACCCATTCAATGCGCACCACCCCGCGATGTTTTTCAGAAACCTATCCTACATTGCCACTGCATGTTCCCTGACCTCCCCATGCTGACCACCCCGCGGTGCTTTTCTCCATCATACATTGCCACTCACTGCCTATCCTAATTCAGACACTCCGATTCACACCACCCCGTGATGTTTTTCTCACTCCTCCTAGTGAACGTAATGTAACACACACCCATACAATGCGCACCACCCCGCGATGTTTTTCTCACTCCTACTAGTGAATGTAATGTAACACACACCCATACAATGCGAACCACCCCGCGATGTTTTTCCGAAACCTATCCTACATTGCCACTGCATGTTCCCTGACCTCCCCATGCTGACCACCCCGCGGTGCTTTTCTCCATCCTACATTGCCACTCACTGCCTATCCTAATTCAGACCCTCCGATTCACACCACCCCGTGATGTTTTTCTCACCCCTACTAGTGAATGTAATGTAACACACACCCATACAATGCGCACCACCCCGTGATGTTTTTATCACTCCTACTAGTGAATGTAATGTAACACACACCCATACAATGCGCACCACCCCGCGATGTTTTTCAGAAACCTATCCTACATTGCCACAGCATGTTTCCTGAACTCCCCATGCTGACCACCCCGCGGTGCTTTTCTCCATCCTACATTGCCACTCCCTGCCTATCCTAATTCAGACCCTCCGATTCACACCACCCCGTGATGTTTTTCTCACTCCTACTAGTGAATGTAATGTAACACACACCCATACAATGCGCACTACCCCGTGATGTTTTTATCACTCCTACTAGTGAATGTAATGTAACACACACCCATACAATGCGCACCACCCCGCGATGCTTTTCAGAAACCTATCCTACATTGCCACTGCATGTTCCCTGACCTCCGCATGCTGACCACTCCGCGGTGCTTTTCTCCATCCTACATTGACACTCTCTGCCTATCCTAATTCACACCCTCCGATTCACACCACCCCGTGATGTTTTTCTCACTCCCACTAGTGAATGTAATGTAACACACACCCATACAATTCGCACCACCCAGCGATGTTTTTCAGAAACCTATCCTGCATTGCCACTGCATGTTCCCTGACTTCCCCATGCTGACCACTACGTGGTGCTTTTCTCCATCCTACATTGCCACTCACTGCATATCCTATTTCAGACCGTCCGATTCACACCACCCCGTGATGTTTTTCTCACTCCTACTAGTGAATGTAATGTAACACACACCCATAAAGTGCGCACCACCCCGTGATGTTTTTCAGAAAACTATCCTACATTGCCACTGCATGTTCCCTGACCTCCCCATGCTGACCACCCCGTGGTGCTTTTCTCCATACTACATTGCCACTCACTGCCTATCCTAATTCAGACCCTCCGATTCACACCACCCCGTGATGTTTTTCTCACTCCTACTAGTGAATGTAATGTAACACACACCCATACAATGAGCACCACCCCGTGATGTTTTTCTCACTCCTACTAGTGAATGTAATGTAACAAACACCCATACAATGCGCACCACCCCGCGATGTTTTTCAGAAACCCATCGTACATTGCCACTGCATATTCCCTGACCTCCCCATGCTGACCACCCCGCGGTGCTTTTCTCCATCCTACATTGCCACTCACTGCCTATCCTAATTCAGAACTTCCGATTCACACCACCCCGTGATGTTTTTCTCACTCCTACTAGTGAATGTAATGTAACACACACCCATACAATGCGCACCACCCCGTGATGATTTTCTCACTCCTTCTAGTGAATGTAATGTAACACACACCCAAAAAATGCGTACCACCCCGTGATGTTTTTCAGAAAACTATCCTACATTGCCACTGCATGTTCCCTGACCTCCCCATGCTGACCACCCCGTGGTGCTTTTCTCCGTACTACATTGATACTCACTGCCTATCCTAATTCAGACCCTCCGATTCACACCACCCCGTGATGTTTTTCTCACTCCTACTAGTGAATGTAATGTAACAAACACCCATGCAATGTGCACCACCCCGTGATGTTTTTCTCACTCCTACTACTGAATGTAATGTAACACACACCCATACAATGCGCACCACCCCGCGATGTTTTTCAGAAACCTATCCTACATTGCCACTGCATGTTCCCTGACCTCCCCATGCTGACCACCCCGCGGTGCTTTTCTCCATCCTACATTGCCACTCACTGCCTATCCTAATTCAGACACTCCGATTCACACCACCCCGTGATGTTTTTCTCACTCCTCCTAGTGAACGTAATGTAACACACACCCATACAATGCGCACCACCCCGCGATGTTTTTCTCACTCCTACTAGTGAATGTAATGTAACACACACCCATACAATGCGAACCACCCCGCGATGTTTTTCCGAAACCTATCCTACATTGCCACTGCATGTTCCCTGACCTCCCCATGCTGACCACCCCGCGGTGCTTTTCTCCATCCTACATTGCCACTCACTGCCTATCCTAATTCAGACCCTCCGATTCACACCACCCCGTGATGTTTTTCTCACTCCTACTAGTGAATGTAATGTAACACACACCCATACAATGAGCACCACCCCGTGATGTTTTTCTCACTCCTACTAGTGAATGTAATGTAACACACACCCATACAATGCGCACCACCCCGCGATGTTTTTCAGAAACCCATCCTACATTGCCACTGCATATTCTCTGACCTCCCCATGCTGACCACCCCGCGGTGCTTTTCTCCATCCTACATTGCCACTCACTGCCTATCCTAATTCAGAACTTCCGATTCACACCACCCCGTGATGTTTTTCTCACTCCCACTAGTGAATGTAATGTAACACACACCCATACAATGCGCACCACCCAGCGATGTTTTTCAGAAACCTATCCTGCATTGCCACTGCATGTTCCCTGACTTCCCCATGCTGACCACCCCGTGGTGCTTTTCTCCATCCTACATTGCCACTCACTGCATATCCTATTTCAGACCGTCCGATTCACACCACCCCGTGATGTTTTTCTCACTCCTACTAGTGAATGTAATGTAACACACACCCATAAAGTGCGCACCACCCCGTGATGTTTTTCAGAAAACTATCCTACATTGCCACTGCATTTTCCCTGACCTCCCCATGCTGACCACCCCGTGGTGCTTTTCTCCATACTACATTGCCACTCACTGCCTATCCTAATTCAGACCCTCCGATTCACACCACCCCGTGATGTTTTTCTCACTCCTACTAGTGAATGTAATGTAACAAACACCCATGCAATGCGCACCACCCCGTGATGTTTTTCTCACTCCTACTACTGAATGTAATGTAACACACACCCATACAATGCGCACCACCCCGCGATGTTTTTCAGAAACCTATCCTATATTGCCACTGCATGTTCCCTGATCTCCCCATGCTGATCACCCCGCGGTGCTTTTCTCCATCCTACATTGCCACTCACTGCGTATCCTAATTCAGACCCTCCGATTCACACCACCCCTTGATGTTTTTCTCACTCCTACTAGTGAATGTAATGTAACACACACCCATACAATGCGCACCACCCCATGTTGTTTTTCTCACTGGTACTAGTGAATGTAGTGTAACACACACCCATACAATGCGCACCAACCCGTGATGTTTTTATCACTCCTACTAGTGAATGTAATATAACACACACCCATACAATGCGCACCACCCCGCGATGTTTTTCAGAAACCTATCCTACATTGCCACAGCATGTTCCCTGAACTCCCCATGCTGACCACCCCACGGTGCTTTTCTCCATCCTACATTGACACTCACTGCCTATCCTAATTCAGACCCTCCGATTCACACCACCCCGTGATGTTTTTCTCACTCCTACTAGTGAAAGTAATGTAACAAACACCCATACAATGCCCACCACCCCGCGATGTTTTCCAGAAACCTATCCTACATTGCCACTGCATGTTCGCTGACCTCCCAATGCTCACCACCCCGCAGTGCTTTTCTCCATCCTACATTGCCACTCACTGCCTAGCCTAATTCAGACCCTCCGATTCACACCACCCCGTGATGTTTTTCTCACTCCTACAAGTTAATGTAACGTAACACACACCCATACAATGCGCACCACCCCGCGATGTTTTTCAGAAACCTATCCTACATTGCCACTGCATGTTCCCTGACCTCCCCATGCTGACCACCCCGCGGTGCTTTTCTCCATCCTACATTGCCACTCACCTCCTATCCTAATTCCGACCCTCCGATTCAGACCACCCCGTGATGTTTTTCTCACTCCTACTAGTGAATATAATGTAACACACAGCCATACAATGCACACCACCCTGCGATGTTTTTCAGAAACCTATCGTACATTGAAACTGCATGTTCCCTGACCTCCCCATGCTGACCACACCGCGGTGCTTTTCTCCATCCTACATTGCCACTCACTTGCTATCCTAATGCAGACCCTCCTATTCACACCACCCCGTGATGTTTTTCTCACTCCTACTAGTAAATGTAATGTAACACACACCCATACAATGCGCACCACCCCGTGATGTTTTTCTCACTCCTACTAGTGAATGTAATGTAACACACACCCATACAATGCGCACCACCCCGCGATGTTTTTCTGAAACCTATCCTACATTGCCACTGCATGTTCCCTGACCTCCGAATGCTGACCACCCCGCGGTGCTTTTCTCCATCCTACATTGCCACTCACTGCCTATCCTAATTCACACCCTCCGATTCACACCACCCCGTGATGTTTTTCTCACTCCCACTAGTGAATGTAATGTAACACACACCCATACAATGCGCACCACCCAGCGATGTTTTTCAGAAACCTATCCTTCATTGCCACTGCATGTTCCCTGACTTCCCCATGCTGACCACCCCGTGGTGCTTTTCTCCATCCTACATTGCCACTCACTGCATATCCTATTTCAGACCGTCCGATTCACACCACCCCGTGATGTTTTTCTCACTCCTACTAGTGAATGTAATGTAACACACACCCATAAAATGCGCACCACCCCGTGATATTTTTCAGAAAACTATCCTACATTGCCACTGCATATTCCCTGACCTCCCCATGCTGACCACCCCGTGGTGCTTTTCTCCATACTACATTGCCACTCACTGCCTATCCTAATTCAGACCCGCCGATTCATACCACCCCGTGATGTTTTTCTCACTCCTACTAGTGAATGTAATGTAACAAACACCCATGCAATGCGCACCACCCCGTGATGTTTTTCTCACTCCTACTACTGAATGTAATGTAACACACACCCATTCAATGCGCACCACCCCGCGATGTTTTTCAGAAACCTATCCTACATTGCCACTGCATGTTCCCTGACCTCCCCATGCTGACCACCCCGCGGTGCTTTTCTCCATCATACATTGCCACTCACTGCCTATCCTAATTCAGACACTCCGATTCACACCACCCCGTGATGTTTTTCTCACTCCTCCTAGTGAACGTAATGTAACACACACCCATACAATGCGCACCACCCCGCGATGTTTTTCTCACTCCTACTAGTGAATGTAATGTAACACACACCCATACAATGCGAACCACCCCGCGATGTTTTTCCGAAACCTATCCTACATTGCCACTGCATGTTCCCTGACCTCCCCATGCTGACCACCCCGCGGTGCTTTTCTCCATCCTACATTGCCACTCACTGCCTATCCTAATTCAGACCCTCCGATTCACACCACCCCGTGATGTTTTTCTCACCCCTACTAGTGAATGTAATGTAACACACACCCATACAATGCGCACCACCCCGTGATGTTTTTATCACTCCTACTAGTGAATGTAATGTAACACACACCCATACAATGCGCACCACCCCGCGATGTTTTTCAGAAACCTATCCTACATTGCCACAGCATGTTTCCTGAACTCCCCATGCTGACCACCCCGCGGTGCTTTTCTCCATCCTACATTGCCACTCCCTGCCTATCCTAATTCAGACCCTCCGATTCACACCACCCCGTGACGTTTTTCTCACTCCTACTAGTGAATGTAATGGAACACACACCCATACAATGCGCACCACCCCGTGATGTTTTTATCACTCCTACTAGTGAATGTAATGTAACACACACCCATACAATGCGCACCACCCCGCGATGTTTTTCAGAAACCTATCCTACATTGCCACTGCATGTTCCCTGACCTCCGCATGCTGACCACTCCGCGGTGCTTTTCTCCATCCTACATTGACACTCACTGCCTATCCTAATTCACACCCTCCGATTCACTCCACCCCGTGATGTTTTTCTCACTCCCACTAGTGAATGTAATGTAACACACACCCATACAATTCGCACCACCCAGCCATGTTTTTCAGAAACCCATCCTGCATTGCCACTGCATGTTCCCTGACTTCCCCATGCTGACCACCCCGTGGTGCTTTTCTCCATCCTACATTGCCACTCACTGCATATCCTATTTCAGACCTTCTGATTCACACCACCCCGTGATGTTTTTCTCACTCCTACTAGTGAATGTAATGTAACACACACCCATAAAGTGCGCACCACCCCGTGATGTTTTTCAGAAAACTATCCTACATTGCCACTGCATGTTCCCTGACCTCCCCATGCTGACCACCCCGTGGTGCTTTTCTCCATACTACATTGCCACTCACTGCCTATCCTAATTCAGACCCTCCGATTCACACCACTCCGTGATGTTTTTCTCACTCCTACTAGTGAATATAATGTAACAAACACCCATGCAATGCGCACCACCCCGTGATGTTTTTCTCACTCCTACTACTGAATGTAATGTAACACACACCCATACAATGCGCACCACCCCGCGATGTTTTTCAGAAACCTATCCTACATTGCCACTGCATGTTCCCTGACTTCCCCATGCTGACCACCCCGCGGTGCTTTTCTCCATCCTACATTGCCACTCACTGCCTATCCTAATTCAGACACTCCGATTCACACCACCCCGTGATGATTTTCTCACTCCTCCTAGTGAACGTAATGTAACACACACCCATACAATGCGCACCACCCCGCGATGTTTTTCTCACTCCTACTAGTGAATGTAATGTAACACACACCCATACAATGCGAACCACCCAGCGATGTTTTTCCGAAACCTATCCTACATTGCCACTGCATGTTCCCTGACCTCCCCATGCTGACCACCCCGCGGTGCTTTTCTCCATCCTACATTGCCACTCACTGCCTATCCTAATTCAGACCCTCCGATTCACACCACTCCGTGATGTTTTTCTCACTCCTACTAGTGAATGTAATGTAACACACACCCATACAATGAGCACCACCCCGTGATGTTTTTCTCACTCCTACTAGTGAATGTAATGTAACACACACCCATACAATGCGCACCACCCCGCGATATTTTTCAGAAACCCATCGTACATTGCCACTGCATATTCCCTGACCTCCCCATGCTGACCACCCCGCGGTGCTTTTCTCCATCCTACATTGCCACTCACTGCCTATCCTAATTCAGAACTTCCGATTCACACCACCCCGTGATGTTTTTCTCACTCCTACTAGTGAATGTAATGTAACACACACCCATACAATGCGCACCACCCCCTGATGATTTTCTCACTCCTTCTAGTGAATGTAATGTAACACACACCCATAAAATGCGTACCACCCCGTGATGTTTTTCAGAAAACTATCCTACATTGCCACTGCATGTTCCCTGACCTCCCCATGCTGACCACCCCGTGGTGCTTTTCTCCGTACTACATTGATACTCACTGCCTATCCTAATTCAGACCCTCCGATTCACACCACCCCGTGATGTTTTTCTCACTCCTTCTAGTGAATGTAATGTAACAAACACCCATGCAATGTGCACCACCCCGTGATGTTTTTCTCACTCCTACTACTGAATGTAATGTAACACACACCCATACAATGCGCACCACCCCGCGATGTTTTTCAGAAACCTATCCTACATTGCCACTGCATGTTCCCTGACCTCCCCATGCTGACCACCCCGCGGTGCTTTTCTCCATCCTACATTGCCACTCACTGCCTATCCTAATTCAGACACTCCGATTCACACCACCCTGTGATGTTTTTCTCACTCCTCCTAGTGAACGTAATGTAACACACACCCATACAATGCGCACCACCCCGCGATGTTTTTCTCACTCCTACTAGTGAATGTAATGTAACACACACCCATACAATGCGAACCACCCCGCGATGTTTTTCCGAAACCTATCCTACATTGCCACTGCATGTTCCCTGACCTCCCCATGCTGACCACCCCGCGGTGCTTTTCTCCATCCTACATTGCCACTCACTGCCTATCCTAATTCAGACCCTCCGATTCACACCACCCCGTGATGTTTTTCTCACTCCTACTAGTGAATGTAATGTAACACACACCCATACAATGAGCACCACCCCGTGATGTTTTTCTCACTCCTACTAGTGAATGTAATGTAACACACACCCATACAATGCGCACCACCCCGCGATGTTTTTCAGAAACCCATCCTACATTGCCACTGCATATTCTCTGACCTCCCCATGCTGACCACCCCGCGGTGCTTTTCTCCATCCTACATTGCCACTCACTGCCTATCCTAATTCAGAACTTCCGATTCACACCACCCCGTGATGTTTTTCTCACTCCCACTAGTGAATGTAATGTAACACACACCCATACAATGCGCACCACCCAGCGATGTTTTTCAGAAACCTATCCTGCATTGCCACTGCATGTTCCCTGACTTCCCCATGCTGACCACCCCGTGGTGCTTTTCTCCATCCTACATTGCCACTCACTGCATATCCTATTTCAGACCGTCCGATTCACACCACCCCGTGATGTTTTTCTCACTCCTACTAGTGAATGTAATGTAACACACACCCATAAAGTGCGCACCACCCCGTGATGTTTTTCAGAAAACTATCCTACATTGCCACTGCATGTTCCCTGACCTCCCCATGCTGACCACCCCGTGATGCTTTTCTCCATACTACATTGCCACTCACTGCCTATCCTAATTCAGACCCTCCGATTCACACCACCCCGTGATGTTTTTCTCACTCCTACTAGTGAATGTAATGTAACAAACACCCATGCAATGCGCACCACCCCGTGATGTTTTTCTCACTCCTACTACTGAATGTAATGTAACACACACCCATACAATGCGCACCACCCCGCGATGTTTTTCAGAAACCTATCCTATATTGCCACTGCATGTTCCCTGATCTCCCCATGCTGATCACCCCGCGGTGCTTTTCTCCATCCTACATTGCCACTCACTGCCTATCCTAATTCAGACACTCCGATTCACACCACCCCGTGATGATTTTCTCACTCCTCCTAGTGAACGTAATGTAACACACACCCATACAATGCGCACCACCCCGCGATGTTTTTCTCACTCCTACTAGTGAATGTAATGTAACACACACCCATACAATGCGAACCACCCCGCGATGTTTTTCCGAAACCTATCCTACCTTGTCACTGCATGTTCCCTGACCTCCCCATGCTGACCACCCCGCGGTGCTTTTCTCCATCCTACATTGCCACTCACTGCCTATCCTAATTCAGACCCTCCGATTCACACCACCCCGTGATGTTTTTCTCACTCCTACTAGTGAATGTAATGTAACACACACCCATACAATGAGCACCACCCCGTGATGTTTTTCTCACTCCTACTAGTGAATGTAATGTAACACACACCCATACAATGCGCACCACCCCGCGATGTTTTTCAGAAACCCATCGTACATTGCCACTGCATATTCCCTGACCTCCCCATGCTGACCACCCCGCGGTGCTTTTCTCCATCCTACATTGCCACTCACTGCCTATCCTAATTCAGACCCTCCGATTCACACCAACCCGTGATGTTTTTCTCACTCCTACTAGTGAATGTAATGTAACACACACCCATACAATGAGCACCACCCCGTGATGTTTTTCTCACTCCTACTAGTGAATGTAATGTAACACACACCCATACAATGCGCACCACCCCGCGATGTTTTTCAGAAACCCATCGTACATTGCCACTGCATATTCCCTGACCTCCCCATGCTGACCATCCCGCGGTGCTTTTCTCCATCCTACATTGCCACTCACTGCCTATCCTAATTCAGAACTTCCGATTCAAACCACCCCGTGATGTTTTTCTCACTCCTACTAGTGAATGTAATGTAACACACACCCATACAATCGCACCACCCCGTGATGATTTTCTCACTCCTTCTAGTGAATGTAATGTAACACACACCCATAAAATGCGTACCACCCCGTGATGTTTTTCAGAAAACAATCCTACATTGCCACTGCATGTTCCCTGACCTCCCCATGCTGACCACCCCGTGGTGCTTTTCTCCGTACTACATTGATACTCACTGCCTATCCTAATTCAGAACTTCCGATTCACACCACCCCGTGATGTTTTTCTCACTCCTACTAGTGAATGTAATGTAACAAACACCCATGCAATGCGCACCACCCCGTGATGTTTTTCTCACTCCTACTACTGAATGTAATGTAACACACACCCGTACAATGCGCACCACCCCGCGATGTTTTTCAGAAACCTATCCTACATTGCCACTGCATGTTCCCTGACCTCCCCATGCTGACCACCCCGCGGTGCTTTTCTCCATCCTACATTGCCACTCACTGCCTATCCTAATTCAGACACTCCGATTCACACCACCCCGTGATGTTTTTCTCACTCCTCCTAGTGAACGTAATGTAACACACACCCATACAATGCGCACCACCCCGCGATGTTTTTCTCACTCCTACTATTGAATGTAATGTAACACACACCCATACAATGCGCACCACCCCGCGATGTTTTTCAGAAACCTATCCTACATTGCCACTGCATGTTCCCTGACCTCCCCATGCTGACCACCCCGCGGTGCTTTTCTCCATCCTACATTGCCACTCACTGCCTATCCTAATTCAGACACTCCGATTCACACCACCCCGTGATGTTTTTCTCACTCCTCCTAGTGAACGTAAAGTAACACACACCCATACAATGCGCACCACCCCGCGATGTTTTTCTCACTCCTACTAGTGAATGTAATGTAACACACACCCATACAATGCGAACCACCCCGCGATGTTTTTCCGAAACCTATCCTACATTGCCACTGCATGTTCCCTGACCTCCCCATGCTGACCACCCCGCGGTGCTTTTCTCCATCCTACATTGCCACTCACTGCCTATCCTAATTCAGACCCTCCGATTCACACCACCCCGTGATGTTTTTCTCACTCCTACTAGTGAATGTAATGTAACACACACCCATACAATGAGCACCACCCCGTGATGTTTTTCTCACTCCTACTAGTGAATGTAATGTAACACACACCCATACAATGCGCACCACCCCGCGATGTTTTTCAGAAACCCATCCTACATTGCCACTGCATATTCTCTGACCTCCCCATGCTGACCACCCCGCGGTGCTTTTCTCCATCCTACATTGCCACTCACTGCCTATCCTAATTCAGAACTTCCGATTCACACCACCCCGTGATGTTTTTCTCACTCCCACTAGTGAATGTAATGTAACACACACCCATACAATGCGCACCACCCAGCGATGTTTTTCAGAAACCTATCCTGCATTGCCACTGCATGTTCCCTGACTTCCCCATGCTGACCACCCCGTGGTGCTTTTCTCCATCCTACATTGCCACTCACTGCATATCCTATTTCAGACCGTCCGATTCACACCACCCCGTGATGTTTTTCTCACTCCTACTAGTGAATGTAATGTAACACACACCCATAAAGTGCGCACCACCCCGTGATGTTTTTCAGAAAACTATCCTGCATTACCACTGCATGTTCCCTGACCTCCCCATGCTGACCACCCCGTGGTGCTTTTCTCCATACTACATTGCCACTCACTGCCTATGCTAATTCAGACCCTCCGATTCACACCACCCCGTGATGTTTTTCTCACTCCTACTAGTGAATGTAATGTAACAAACACCCATGCAATGCGCACCACCCCGTGATGTTTTTCTCACTCCTACTACTGAATGTAATGTAACACACACCCATACAATGCGCACCACCCCGCGATGTTTTTCAGAAACCTATCCTATATTGCCACTGCATGTTCCCTGATCTCCCCATGCTGATCACCCCGCGGTGCTTTTCTCCATCCTACATTGCCACTCACTGCCTATCCTAATTCAGACACTCCGATTCACACCACCCCGTGATGATTTTCTCACTCCTCCTAGTGAACGTAATGTAACACACACCCATACAATGCGCACCACCCCGCGATGTTTTTCTCACTCCTACTAGTGAATGTAATGTAACACACACCCATACAATGCGAACCACCCCGCGATGTTTTTCCAAAACCTATCCTACCTTGCCACTGCATGTTCCCTGACCTCCCCATGCTGACCACCCCGCGGTGCTTTTCTCCATCCTACATTGCCACTCACTGCCTATCCTAATTCAGACCCTCCGATTCACACCACCCCGTGATGTTTTTCTCACTCCTACTAGTGAATGTAATGTAACACACACCCATACAATGAGCACCACCCCGTGATGTTTTTCTCACTCCTACTAGTGAATGTAATGTAACACACACCCATACAATGCGCACCACCCCGCGATGTTTTTCAGAAACCCATCGTACATTGCCACTGCATATTCCCTGACCTCCCCATGCTGACCACCCCGCGGTGCTTTTCTCCATCCTACATTGCCACTCACTGCCTATCCTAATTCAGACCCTCCGATTCACACCACCCCGTGATGTTTTTCTCACTCCTACTAGTGAATGTAATGTAACACACACCCATACAATGAGCACCACCCCGTGATGTTTTTCTCACTCCTACTAGTGAATGTAATGTAACACACACCCATACAATGCGCACCACCCCGCGATGTTTTTCAGAAACCCATCGTACATTGCCACTGCATATTCCCTGACCTCCCCATGCTGACCACCCCGCGGTGCTTTTCTCCATCCTACATTGCCACTCACTGCCTATCCTAATTCAGAACTTCCGATTCACACCACCCCGTGATGTTTTTCTCACTCCTACTAGTGAATGTAATGTAACACACACCCATACAATGCGCACCACCCCGTGATGATTTTCTCACTCCTTCTAGTGAATGTAATGTAACACACACCCATAAAATGCGTACCACCCCGTGATGTTTTTCAGAAAACTATCCTACATTGCCACTGCATGTTCCCTGACCTCCCCATGCTGACCACCCCGTGGTGCTTTTCTCCGTACTACATTGATACTCACTGCCTATCCTAATTCAGAACTTCCGATTCACACCACCCCGTGATGTTTTTCTCACTCCTACTAGTGAATGTAATGTAACAAACACCCATGCAATGCGCACCACCCCGTGATGTTTTTCAGAAAACTATCCTACATTGCCACTGCATGTTCCCTGACCTCCCCATGCTGACCACCCCGTGGTGCTTTTCTCCGTACTACATTGATACTCACTGCCTATCCTAATTCAGACACTCCGATTCACACCACCCCGTGATGATTTTCTCACTCCTCCTAGTGAACGTAATGTAACACACACCCATACAATGCGCACCACCCCGCGATGTTTTTCTCACTCCTACTAGTGAATGTAATGTAACACACACCCATACAATGCGAACCACCCCGCGATGTTTTTCCGAAACCTATCCTACCTTGCCACTGCATGTTCCCTGACCTCCCCATGCTGACCACCCCGCGGTGCTTTTCTCCATCCTACATTGCCACTCACTGCCTATCCTAATTCAGACCCTCCGATTCACACCACCCCGTGATGTTTTTCTCACTCCTACTAGTGAATGTAATGTAACACACACCCATACAATGAGCACCACCCCGTGATGTTTTTCTCACTCCTACTAGTGAATGTAATGTAACACACACCCATACAATGCGCACCACCCCGCGATGTTTTTCAGAAACCCATCGTACATTGCCACTGCATATTCCCTGACCTCCCCATGCTGACCACCCCGCGGTGCTTTTCTCCATCCTACATTGCCACTCACTGCCTATCCTAATTCAGACCCTCCGATTCACACCACCCCGTGATGTTTTTCTCACTCCTACTAGTGAATGTAATGTAACACACACCCATACAATGAGCACCACCCCGTGATGTTTTTCTCACTCCTACTAGTGAATGTAATGTAACACACACCCATACAATGCGCACCACCCCGCGATGTTTTTCAGAAACCCATCGTACATTGCCACTGCATATTCCCTGACCTCCCCATGCTGACCACCCCGCGGTGCTTTTCTCCATCCTACATTGCCACTCACTGCCTATCCTAATTCAGAACTTCCGATTCACACCACCCCGTGATGTTTTTCTCACTCCTACTAGTGAATGTAATGTAACACACACCCATACAATGCGCACCACCCCGTGATGATTTTCTCACTCCTTCTAGTGAATGTAATGTAACACACACCCATAAAATGCGTACCACCCCGTGATGTTTTTCAGAAAACTATCCTACATTGCCACTGCATGTTCCCTGACCTCCCCATGATGACCACCCCGTGGTGCTTTTCTCCGTACTACATTGATACTCACTGCCTATCCTAATTCAGAACTTCCGATTCACACCACCCCGTGATGTTTTTCTCACTCCTACTAGTGAATGTAATGTAACAAACACCCATGCAATGCGCACCACCCCGTGATGTTTTTCTCACTCCTACTACTGAATGTAATGTAACACACACCCGTACAATGCGCACCACCCCGCGATGTTTTTCAGAAACCTATCCTACATTGCCACTGCATGTTCCCTGACCTCCCCATGCTGACCACCCCGCGGTGCTTTTCTCCATCCTACATTGCCACTCACTGCCTATCCTAATTCAGACACTCCGATTCACACCACCCCGTGATGTTTTTCTCACTCCTCCTAGTGAACGTAATGTAACACACACCCATACAATGCGCACCACCCCGTGATGTTTTTCTCACTCCTACTAGTGAATGTAATGTAACACACACCCATACAATGCGCACCACCCCGTGATGTTTTTCTCACTCCTACTAGTGAATGTAATGTAACACACACCCATACAATGCGCACCACCCCGCGATGTTTTTCAGAAACCTATCCTACATTGCCACTGCATGTTCCCTGACCTCCGCATGCTGACCACCCCGCGGTGCTTTTCTCCATCCTACATTGCCACTCACTGCCTATCCTAATTCACACCTTCCGATTCACACCACCCCGTGATGTTTTTCTCACTCCCACTAGTGAATGTAATGTAACACACACCCATACAAAGCGCACCACCCAGCGATGTTTTTCAGAAACCTATCCTGCATTGCCACTGCATGTTCCCTGACTTCCCCATGCTGACCACCCCGTGGTGCTTTTCTCCATCCTACATTGCCACTCACTGCCTATCCTAATTCAGACCCTCCGATTCACACCACCCCGTGATGTTTTTCTCACTCCTACTAGTGAATGTAATGTAACACACACCCATACAATGAGCACCACCCCGTGATGTTTTTCTCACTCCTACTAGTGAATGTAATGTAACACACACCCATACAATGCGCACCACCCCGCGATGTTTTTCAGAAACCCATCGTACATTGCCACTGCATATTCCCTGACCTCCCCATGCTGACCACCCCGCGGTGCTTTTCTCCATCCTACATTGCCACTCACTGCATATCCTAATTCAGAACTTCCGATTCACACCACCCCGTGATGTTTTTCTCACTCCTACTAGTGAATGTAATGTAACACACACCCATACAATGCGCACCACCCCGTGATGATTTTCTCACTCCTTCTAGTGAATTTAATGTAACACACACCCATAAAATGCGTACCACCCCGTGATGTTTTTCAGAAAACTATCCTACATTGCCACTGCATGTTCCCTGACCTCCCCATGCTGACCACCCCATGGTGCTTTTCTCCGTACTACATTGCCACTCACTGCCTATCCTAATTCAGACCCTCCGATTCACACCACCCCGTGATGTTTTTCTCACTCCTACTAGTGAATGTAATGTAACAAACACCCATGCAATGCGCACCACCCCATGATGTTTTTCTCACTCCTACTACTGAATGTAATGTAACACACACCCATACAATGCGCACCACCCCGCGATGTTTTTCAGAAACCTATCCTACATTGCCAGTGCATGTTCCCTGACCTCCCCATGCTGACCACCCCGCGGTGCTTTTCTCCATCCTACATTGCCACTCACTGCCTATCCTAATTCAGACACTCCGATTCACACCACCCCGTGATGTTTTTCTCACTCCTCCTAGTGAACGTAATGTAACACACACCCATACAATGCGCACCACCCCGCGATGTTTTTCTCACTCCTACTAGTGAATGTAATGTAACACACACCCATACAATGCGAACCACCCCGCGATGTTTTTCCGAAACCTATCCTACATTGCCACTGCATGTTCCCTGACCTCCCCAACTGACCACCCCGCGGTGCTTTTCTCCATCCTACATTGCCACTCACTGCCTATCCTAATTCAGACCCTCCGATTCACACCACCCCGTGATGTTTTTCTCACTCCTACTAGTGAATGTAATGTAACACACACCCATACAATGAGCACCACCCCGTGAGGTTTTTCTCACTCCTACTAGTGAATGTAATGTAACACACACCCATACAATGCGCACCACAACGCGATGTTTTTCAGAAACCCATCCTACATTGCCACTGCATATTCTCTGACCTCCCCATGCTGACCACCCCGCGGTGCTTTTCTCCATCCTACATTGCCACTCACTGCCTATCCTAATTCAGAACTTCCGATTCACACCACCCCGTGATGTTTTTCTCACTCCTACTAGTGAATGTAATGTAACACACACCCATACAATGCGCACCACCCCGCGATGTTTTTCATAAACCTATCCTACATTGCCACTGCATGTTCCCTGACCTCCCCATGCTGACCACCCTGCGGTGCTTTTCTCCATCCTACATTGCCACTCACCTCCTATCCTAATTCAGACCCTCCGATTCACACCACCCCGTGATGTTTTTCTCACTCCTACTAGTGAATATAATGTAACACACAGCCATACAATGCACACCACCCCGCGATGTTTTTCAGAAACCTATCGTACATTGAAACTGCATGTTCCCTGACCTCCCCATGCTGACCACACCACGGTGCTTTTCTCCATCCTACATTGCCACTCACTGCCTATCCTAATTCAGACCCTCCTATTCACACCACCCCGTGATGTTTTTCTCACTCCTACTAGTGAATGTAATGTAACACACACCCATACAATGCGCACCACCCCGTGATGTTTTTCTCACTCCTACTAGTGAATGTAATGTAACACACACCCATACAATGCGCACCACCCCGCGATGTTTTTCAGAAACCTATCCTACATTGCCACTGCATGTTCTCTGACCTCCGCATGCTGACCACCCCGCGGTGCTTTTTTCCATCCTACATTGCCACTCACTGCCTATCCTAATTCACACCCTCCGATTCACACCACCCCGTGATGTTTTTCTCACTCCCACTAGTGAATGTAATGTAACACACACCCATACAATGCGCACCACCCAGCGATGTTTTTCAGAAACCTATCCTGCATTGCCACTGCATGTTCCCTGACTTCCCCATGCTGACCACCCCGTGGTGCTTTTCTCCATCCTATATTGCCACTCACTGCATATCCTATTTCAGACCGTCCGATTCACACCACCCCGTGATGTTTTTCTCACTCCTAGTAGTGAATGTAATGTAACACACACCCATAAAATGCGCACCACCCTGTGATGTTTTTCAGAAAACTATCCTACATTGCCACTGCATGTTCCCTGACCTCCCCATGCTGACCACCCCGTGGTGCTTTTCTCCGTACTACATTGCCACTCACTGCCTATCCTAATTCAGACCCTCCGATTCACACCACCCCGTGATGTTTTTCTCACTCCTACTAGTGAATGTAATGTAACAAACACCCATGCAATGCGCACCACCCCGTGATGTTTTTCTCACTCCTACTACTGAATGTAATGTAACACACACCCATACAATGCGCACCACCCCGCGATGTTTTTCAGAAACCTATCCTACATTGCCACTGCATGTTCCCTGACCTCCCCATGCTGACCACCCCGCTGTGCTTTTCTCCATCCTACATTGCCACTCACTGCCTATCCTAATTCAGACACTCCGATTCACACCACCCCGTGATGTTTTTCTCACTCCTCCTAGTGAACGTAATGTAACACACACCCATACAATGCGCCCCACCCCGCGATGTTTTTCTCACTCCTACTAGTGAATGTAATGTAACACACACCCATACAATGCGAACCACCCCGCGATGTTTTTCCGAAACCTATCCTACATTGCCACTGCATGTTCCCTGACCTCCCCATGCTGACCACCCCGCGTTGCTTTTCTCCATCCTACATTGCCACTCACTGCCTATCCTAATTCAGACCCTCCGATTCACACCACCCCGTGATTTTGTTCTCACTCCTACTAGTGAATGTAATGTAACACACACCCATACAATGAGCACCACCCCGTGATGTTTTTCTCACTCCTACTACTGAATGTAATGTAACACACACCCATACAATGCGCACCACCCCGCGATGTTTTTCAGAAACCCATCCTACATTGCCACTGCATATTCTCTGACCTCCCCATGCTGACCACCCCGCGGTGCTTTTCTTCCTCCTACATTGCCACTCACTGCCTATCCTAATTCAGAACTTCCGATTCACACCACCCCGTGATGTTTTTCTCACTCCTACTAGTGAATGTAATGTAACACACACCCATACAATGCGCACCACCCCGTGATGATTTTCTCACTCCTACTAGTGAATGTAATGTAACACACACCCATACAATGCGCACCACCCCGTGATGTTTTTCTCACTCCTACTAGTTAATGTAATGTAATACACACCCATGCAATGCACACCACGCCGCGATGTTTTTCAGAAACCTATCCTACATTGCCACTGCATGTTCCCTGACCTCCCCATGCTGACCATCCCGCGGTGCTTTTCTCAATCTTCTATTGCCACTCACTGCCTATCCTAATTCATACCCTCTGATTCACACCACCCCGTGATGTTTTTCTCACTCCCACTAGTGAATGTAATGTAACACACAGCCATACAATGCGCACCACCCAGCGATGTTTTTCAGAAACCTATCCTGCATTGCCACTGCATGTTCCCTGACTTCCCCATTCTGACCACACCGCTGTGCTTTTCTCCATCCTACATGGCCACTCACTACATGTCCTATTTCAGACCCTCCGATTCACACCACCCCGTGATGTTTTTCTCACTCCTACTAGTGAATGTAATGTAACACACACCCATACAATGCGCACCACCCCGTGATGTTTTTCAGAAACATATCCTACATTGCCACTGCATGTTCCCTGACCTCCACATGCTGACCACACCGCAGTGCTTTTCTCCATCCTACATTGCCACTCACTGCCTATCCTAATTCAGACCCTCCGATTCACACCACCCCGTGATGTTTTTCTCACTCCTCCTAGTGAACGTATTGTAACACACACCCATACAATGCGCACCACCCCGCGATGTTTTTCTCACTCCTACTAGTGAATGTAATGTAACACACACCCATACAATGCGAACCACCCCGCGATGTTTTTCCGAAACCTATCCTACATTGCCACTGCATGTTCCCTGACCTCCCCATGCTGACCACCCCGCGGTGCTTTTCTCCATCCTACATTGCCACTCACTGCCTATCCTAATTCAGACCTTCGGATTCACACCACCCCGTGATGTTTTTCTCACTCCTACAAGTGAATGTAATGTAACACACAGCCATACAATGAGCACCACCCCGTGATGTTTTTCTCACTCCTACTAGTGAATGTAAGGTAACACACACCCATAAAATGCGCACCACCCCGCGATGTTTTTCAGAAACCCATCCTATATTGCCACTGCATATTCCCTGACCTCCCCATGCTGACCACCCCGCGCTGCTTTTCTCCATCCTACATTGCCACTCACTGCCTATCCTAATTCAGAACTTCCGATTCACACCACCCCGTGATGTTTTTCTCACTCCTACTAGTGAATGTAATGTAACACACACCCATACAATGCGCACCACCCCGTGATGATTTTCTCACTCCTACTAGTGAATGTAATGTAACACACACCCATACAATGCGCACCATCCGGTGATGTTTTTCTCACTCCTACTAGTTAATCTAATGTAATACACACCCATGCAATGCACACCACACCGCGATGTTTTTCAGAAACCTATCCTACATTGCGACTGCATGTTTTCTGACCTCCCCATGCTGATCACCCCGCGGTGCTTTTCTCCATCCTACATTGCCACTCACTGCCTATCCTAATTCAGACCCTCCGATTCACACCACCCCGTGATGTTTTTCTCACTCCTACTAGTGAACGTAATGTAACACTCACCCATACAATGCGCACCACCCCGCGATGTTTTTCAGAAACCTATCCTACATTGCCACTGCATGTGCCCTGACTTCCCCATGCTGACCACACCGCAGTGCTTTTCTCCATCCTACATTGCCACTCACTGCCTATCCTAATGCAGACACTCGATTCACACCACTCCGCGATGTTTTTCTCACTCCTACTAGTGAATGTCCTTAAACACACACCCATAATGCGCACCACCACGCGATGTTTTTCAGAAACCTATCCTACATTGGCACTGCATGTTCCCTGACTTCCCCATGCTGACCACCCCGTGGTGCTTTTCTCCATCCTATATTGCCACTCACTGCATATCCTATTTCAGACCGTCCGATTCACACCACCCCGTGATGTTTTTCTCACTCCTAGTAGTGAATGTAATGTAACACACACCCATAAAATGCGCACCACCCTGTGATGTTTTTCAGAAAACTATCCTACATTGCCACTGCATGTTCCCTGACCTCCCCATGCTGACCACCCCGTGGTGCTTTTCTCCGTACTACATTGCCACTCACTGCCTATCCTAATTCAGACCCTCCGATTCACACCACCCCGTGTTGTTTTTCTCACTCCTACTAGTGAATGTAATGTAACAAACACCCATGCAATGCGCACCACCCCGTGATGTTTTTCTCACTCCTACTACTGAATGTAATGTAACACACACCCATACAATGCGCACCACCCCGCGATGTTTTTCAGAAACCTATCCTACATTGCCACTGCATGTTCCCTGACCTCCCCATGCTGACCACCCCGCGGTGCTTTTCTCCATCCTACATTGCCACTCACTGCCTATCCTAATTCAGACACTCCGATTCACACCACCCCGTGATGTTTTTCTCACTCCTCCTAGTGAACGTAATGTAACACACACCCATACAATGCGCCCCACCCCGCGATGTTTTTCTCACTCCTACTAGTGAATGTAATGTAACACACACCCATACAATGCGAACCACCCCGCGATGTTTTTCCGAAACCTATCCTACATTGCCACTGCATGTTCCCTGACCTCCCCATGCTGACCACCCCGCGTTGCTTTTCTCCATCCTACATTGCCACTCACTGCCTATCCTAATTCAGACCCTCCGATTCACACCACCCCGTGATTTTGTTCTCACTCCTACTAGTGAATGTAATGTAACACACACCCATACAATGAGCACCACCCCGTGATGTTTTTCTCACTCCTACTACTGAATGTAATGTAACACACACCCATACAATGCGCACCACCCCGCGATGTTTTTCAGAAACCCATCCTACATTGCCACTGCATATTCTCTGACCTCCCCATGCTGACCACCCCGCGGTGCTTTTCTTCCTCCTACATTGCCACTCACTGCCTATCCTAATTCAGAACTTCCGATTCACACCACCCCGTGATGTTTTTCTCACTCCTACTAGTGAATGTAATGTAACACACACCCATACAATGCGCACCACCCCGTGATGATTTTCTCACTCCTAGTAGTGAATGTAATGTAACACACACCCATACAATGCGCACCACCCCGTGATGTTTTTCTCACTCCTACTAGTTAATGTAATGTAATACACACCCATGCAATGCACACCACCCCGCGATGTTTTTCAGAAACCTATCCTACATTGCCACTGCATGTTCCCTGACCTCCCCATGCTGACCATCCCGCGGTGCTTTTCTCAATCTTCCATTGCCACTCACTGCCTATCCTAATTCACACCCTCCGATTCACACCACCCCGTGATGTTTTTCTCACTCCCACTAGTGAATGTAATGTAACACACACCCATACAATGCGCACCACCCAGCGATGTTTTTCAGAAACCTATCCTGCATTGCCACTGCATGTTCCCTGACTTCCCCATTCTGACCACACCGCTGTGCTTTTCTCCATCCTACATGGCCACTCACTACATGTCCTATTTCAGACCCTCCGATTCACACCACCCCGTGATGTTTTTCTCACTCCTACTAGTGAATGTAATGTAACACACACCCATACAATGCGCACCACCCCGTGATGTTTTTCAGAAACATATCCTACATTGCCACTGCATGTTCCCTGACCTCCACATGCTGACCACACCGCAGTGCTTTTCTCCATCCTACATTGCCACTCACTGCCTATCCTAATTCAGACCCTCCGATTCACACCACCCCGTGATGTTTTTCTCACTCCTCCTAGTGAACGTATTGTAACACACACCCATACAATGCGCACCACCCCGCGATGTTTTTCTCACTCCTACTAGTGAATGTAATGTAACACACACCCATACAATGCGAACCACCACGCGATGTTTTTCCGAAACCTATCCTACATTGCCACTGCATGTTCCCTGACCTCCCCATGCTGACCACCCCGCGGTGCTTTTCTCCATCCTACATTGCCACTCACTGCCTATCCTAATTCAGACATTCCGATTCACACCACCCCGTGATGTTTTTCTCACTCCTACAAGTGAATGTAATGTAACACACAGCCATACAATGAGCACCACCCCGTGATGTTTTTCTCACTCCTACTAGTGAATGTAAGGTAACACACACCCATAAAATGCGCACCACCCCACGATGTTTTTCAGAAACCCATCCTACATTGCCACTGCATATTCCCTGACCTCCCCATGCTGACCACCCCGCGTTGCTTTTCTCCATCCTACATTGCAACTCACTGCCTATCCTAATTCAGAACTTCCGATTCACACCACCCCGTGATGTTTTTCTCACTCCTACTAGTGAATGTAATGTAACACACACCCATACAATGCGCACCGCCCCGTGATGATTTTCTCACTCCTACTAGTGAATGTAATGTAACACACACCCATACAATGCGCACCACCCCGTGATGATTTTCTCACTCCTTCTAGTGAATTTAATGTAACACACACCCATAAAATGCGTACCACCCCGTGATGTTTTTCAGAAAACTATCCTACATTGCCACTGCATGTTCCCTGACCTCCCCATGCTGACCACCCCATGGTGCTTTTCTCCGTACTACATTGCCACTCACTGCCTATCCTAATTCAGACCCTCCGATTCACACCACCCCGTGATGTTTTTCTCACTCCTACTAGTGAATGTAATGTAACAAACACCCATGCAATGCGCACCACCCCGTGATGTTTTTCTCACTCCTACTACTGAATTTAATGTAACACACACCCATACAATGCGCACCACCCCGCGATGTTTTTCAGAAACCTATCCTACATTGCCAGTGCATGTTCCCTGACCTCCCCATGCTGACCACCCCGCGGTGCTTTTCTCCATCCTACATTGCCACTCACTGCCTATCCTAATTCAGACACTCCGATTCACACCACCCCGTGATGTTTTTCTCACTCCTCCTAGTGAACGTAATGTAACACACACCCATACAATGCGCACCACCCCGCGATGTTTTTCTCACTCCTACTAGTGAATGTAATGTAACACACACCCATACAATGCGAACCACCCCGCGATGTTTTTCCGAAACCTATCCTACATTGCCACTGCATGTTCCCTGACCTCCCCATGCTGACCACCCCGCGGTGCTTTTCTCCATCCTACATTGCCACGCACTGCCTATCCTAATTCAGACCCTCCGATTCACACCACCCCGTGATGTTTTTCTCACTCCTACTAGTGAATGTAATGTAACACACACCCATACAATGAGCACCACCCCGTGAGGTTTTTCTCACTCCTACTAGTGAATGTAATGTAACACACACCCATACAATGCGCACCACAACGCGATGTTTTTCAGAAACCCATCCTACATTGCCACTGCATATTCTCTGACCTCCCCATGCTGACCACCCCGCGGTGCTTTTCTCCATCCTACATTGCCACTCACTGCCTATCCTAATTCAGAACTTCCGATTCACACCACCCCGTGATGTTTTTCTCACTCCTACTAGTGAATGTAATGTAACACACACCCATACAATGCGCACCACCCCGCGATGTTTTTCATAAACCTATCCTACATTGCCACTGCATGTTCCCTGACCTCCCCATGCTGACCACCCTGCGGTGCTTTTCTCCATCCTACATTGCCACTCACCTCCTATCCTAATTCAGACCCTCCGATTCACACCACCCCGTGATGTTTTTCTCACTCCTACTAGTGAATATAATGTAACACACAGCCATACAATGCACACCACCCCGCGATGTTTTTCAGAAACCTATCGTACATTGAAACTGCATGTTCCCTGACCTCCCCATGCTGACCACACCACGGTGCTTTTCTCCATCCTACATTGCCACTCACTGCCTATCCTAATTCAGACCCTCCTATTCACACCACCCCGTGATGTTTTTCTCACTCCTACTAGTGAATGTAATGTAACACACACCCATACAATGCGCACCACCCCGTGATGTTTTTCTCACTCCTACTAGTGAATGTAATGTAACACACACCCATACAATGCGCACCACCCCGCGATGTTTTTCAGAAACCTATCCTACATTGCCACTGCATGTTCTCTGACCTCCGCATGCTGACCACCCCGCGGTGCTTTTTTCCATCCTACATTGCCACTCACTGCCTATCCTAATTCACACCCTCCGATTCACACCACCCCGTGATGTTTTTCTCACTCCCACTAGTGAATGTAATGTAACACACACCCATACAATGCGCACCACCCAGCGATGTTTTTCAGAAACCTATCCTGCATTGCCACTGCATGTTCCCTGACTTCCCCATGCTGACCACCCCGTGGTGCTTTTCTCCATCCTATATTGCCACTCACTGCATATCCTATTTCAGACCGTCCGATTCACACCACCCCGTGATGTTTTTCTCACTCCTAGTAGTGAATGTAATGTAACACACACCCATAAAATGCGCACCACCCTGTGATGTTTTTCAGAAAACTATCCTACATTGCCACTGCATGTTCCCTGACCTCCCCATGCTGACCACCCCGTGGTGCTTTTCTCCGTACTACATTGCCACTCACTGCCTATCCTAATTCAGACCCTCCGATTCACACCACCCCGTGATGTTTTTCTCACTCCTACTAGTGAATGTAATGTAACAAACACCCATGCAATGCGCACCACCCCGTGATGTTTTTCTCACTCCTACTACTGAATGTAATGTAACACACACCCATACAATGCGCACCACCCCGCGATGTTTTTCAGAAACCTATCCTACATTGCCACTGCATGTTCCCTGACCTCCCCATGCTGACCACCCCGCTGTGCTTTTCTCCATCCTACATTGCCACTCACTGCCTATCCTAATTCAGACACTCCGATTCACACCACCCCGTGATGTTTTTCTCACTCCTCCTAGTGAACGTAATGTAACACACACCCATACAATGCGCCCCACCCCGCGATGTTTTTCTCACTCCTACTAGTGAATGTAATGTAACACACACCCATACAATGCGAACCACCCCGCGATGTTTTTCCGAAACCTATCCTACATTGCCACTGCATGTTCCCTGACCTCCCCATGCTGACCACCCCGCGTTGCTTTTCTCCATCCTACATTGCCACTCACTGCCTATCCTAATTCAGACCCTCCGATTCACACCACCCCGTGATTTTGTTCTCACTCCTACTAGTGAATGTAATGTAACACACACCCATACAATGAGCACCACCCCGTGATGTTTTTCTCACTCCTACTACTGAATGTAATGTAACACACACCCATACAATGCGCACCACCCCGCGATGTTTTTCAGAAACCCATCCTACATTGCCACTGCATATTCTCTGACCTCCCCATGCTGACCACCCCGCGGTGCTTTTCTTCCTCCTACATTGCCACTCACTGCCTATCCTAATTCAGAACTTCCGATTCACACCACCCCGTGATGTTTTTCTCACTCCTACTAGTGAATGTAATGTAACACACACCCATACAATGCGCACCACCCCGTGATGATTTTCTCACTCCTACTAGTGAATGTAATGTAACACACACCCATACAATGCGCACCACCCCGTGATCTTTTTCTCACTCCTACTAGTTAATGTAATGTAATACACACCCATGCAATGCACACCACGCCGCGATGTTTTTCAGAAACCTATCCTACATTGCCACTGCATGTTCCCTGACCTCCCCAGGCTGACCATCCCGCGGTGCTTTTCTCAATCTTCCATTGCCACTCACTGCCTATCCTAATTCACACCCTCTGATTCACACCACCCCGTGATGTTTTTCTCACTCCCACTAGTGAATGTAATGTAACACACAGCCATACAATGCGCACCACCCAGCGATGTTTTTCAGAAACCTATCCTGCATTGCCACTGCATGTTCCCTGACTTCCCCATTCTGACCACACCGCTGTGCTTTTCTCCATCCTACATGGCCACTCACTACATGTCCTATTTCAGACCCTCCGATTCACACCACCCCGTGATGTTTTTCTCACTCCTACTAGTGAATGTAATGTAACACACACCCATACAATGCGCACCACCCCGTGATGTTTTTCAGAAACATATCCTACATTGCCACTGCATGTTCCCTGACCTCCACATGCTGACCACACCGCAGTGCTTTTCTCCATCCTACATTGCCACTCACTGCCTATCCTAATTCAGACCCTCCGATTCACACCACCCCGTGATGTTTTTCTCACTCCTCCTAGTGAACGTATTGTAACACACACCCATACAATGCGCACCACCCCGCGATGTTTTTCTCACTCCTACTAGTGAATGTAATGTAACACACACCCATACAATGCGAACCACCCCGCGATGTTTTTCCGAAACCTATCCTACATTGCCACTGCATGTTCCCTGACCTCCCCATGCTGACCACCCCGCGGTGCTTTTCTCCATCCTACATTGCCACTCACTGCCTATCCTAATTCAGACCTTCGGATTCACACCACCCCGTGATGTTTTTCTCACTCCTACAAGTGAATGTAATGTAACACACAGCCATACAATGAGCACCACCTCGTGATGTTTTTCTCACTCCTACTAGTGAATGTAAGGTAACACACACCCATAAAATGCGCACCACCCCGCGATGTTTTTCAGAAACCCATCCTATATTGCCACTGCATATTCCCTGACCTCCCCATGCTGACCACCCCGCGCTGCTTTTCTCCATCCTACATTGCCACTCACTGCCTATCCTAATTCAGAACTTCCGATTCACACCACCCCGTGATGTTTTTCTCACTCCTACTAGTGAATGTAATGTAACACACACCCATACAATGCGCACCACCCCGTGATGATTTTCTCACTCCTACTAGTGAATGTAATGTAACACACACCCATACAATGCGCACCACCCGGTGATGTTTTTCTCACTCCTACTAGTTAATCTAATGTAATACACACCCATGCAATGCACACCACACCGCGATGTTTTTCAGAAACCTATCCTACATTGCGACTGCATGTTTTCTGACCTCCCCATGCTGATCACCCCGCGGTGCTTTTCTCCATCCTACATTGCCACTCACTGCCTATCCTAATTCAGACCCTCCGATTCACACCACCCCGTGATGTTTTTCTCACTCCTACTAGTGAACGTAATGTAACACTCACCCATACAATGCGCACCACCCCGCGATGTTTTTCACAAACCTATCCTACATTGCCACTGCATGTGCCCTGACTTCCCCATGCTGACCACACCGCAGTGCTTTTCTCCATCCTACATTGCCACTCACTGCCTATCCTAATGCAGACACTCGATTCACACCACTCCGCGATGTTTTTCTCACTCCTACTAGTGAATGTCCTTAAACACACACCCATAATGCGCACCACCACGCGATGTTTTTCAGAAACCTATCCTACATTGGCACTGCATGTTCCCTGACTTCCCCATGCTGACCACCCCGTGGTGCTTTTCTCCATCCTATATTGCCACTCACTGCATATCCTATTTCAGACCGTCCGATTCACACCACCCCGTGATGTTTTTCTCACTCCTAGTAGTGAATGTAATGTAACACACACCCATAAAATGCGCACCACCCTGTGATGTTTTTCAGAAAACTATCCTACATTGCCACTGCATGTTCCCTGACCTCCCCATGCTGACCACCCCGTGGTGCTTTTCTCCGTACTACATTGCCACTCACTGCCTATCCTAATTCAGACCCTCCGATTCACACCACCCCGTGTTGTTTTTCTCACTCCTACTAGTGAATGTAATGTAACAAACACCCATGCAATGCGCACCACCCCGTGATGTTTTTCTCACTCCTACTACTGAATGTAATGTAACACACACCCATACAATGCGCACCACCCCGCGATGTTTTTCAGAAACCTATCCTACATTGCCACTGCATGTTCCCTGACCTCCCCATGCTGACCACCCCGCGGTGCTTTTCTCCATCCTACATTGCCACTCACTGCCTATCCTAATTCAGACACTCCGATTCACACCACCCCGTGATGTTTTTCTCACTCCTCCTAGTGAACGTAATGTAACACACACCCATACAATGCGCCCCACCCCGCGATGTTTTTCTCACTCCTACTAGTGAATGTAATGTAACACACACCCATACAATGCGAACCACCCCGCGATGTTTTTCCGAAACCTATCCTACATTGCCACTGCATGTTCCCTGACCTCCCCATGCTGACCACCCCGCGTTGCTTTTCTCCATCCTACATTGCCACTCACTGCCTATCCTAATTCAGACCCTCCGATTCACACCACCCCGTGATTTTGTTCTCACTCCTACTAGTGAATGTAATGTAACACACACCCATACAATGAGCACCACCCCGTGATGTTTTTCTCACTCCTACTACTGAATGTAATGTAACACACACCCATACAATGCGCACCACCCCGCGATGTTTTTCAGAAACCCATCCTACATTGCCACTGCATATTCTCTGACCTCCCCATGCTGACCACCCCGCGGTGCTTTTCTTCCTCCTACATTGCCACTCACTGCCTATCCTAATTCAGAACTTCCGATTCACACCACCCCGTGATGTTTTTCTCACTCCTACTAGTGAATGTAATGTAACACACACCCATACAATGCGCACCACCCCGTGATGATTTTCTCACTCCTAGTAGTGAATGTAATGTAACACACACCCATACAATGCGCACCACCCCGTGATGTTTTTCTCACTCCTACTAGTTAATGTAATGTAATACACACCCATGCAATGCACACCACCCCGCGATGTTTTTCAGAAACCTATCCTACATTGCCACTGCATGTTCCCTGACCTCCCCATGCTGACCATCCCGCGGTGCTTTTCTCAATCTTCCATTGCCACTCACTGCCTATCCTAATTCACACCCTCCGATTCACACCACCCCGTGATGTTTTTCTCACTCCCACTAGTGAATGTAATGTAACACACACCCATACAATGCGCACCACCCAGCGATGTTTTTCAGAAACCTATCCTGCATTGCCACTGCATGTTCCCTGACTTCCCCATTCTGACCACACCGCTGTGCTTTTCTCCATCCTACATGGCCACTCACTACATGTCCTATTTCAGACCCTCCGATTCACACCACCCCGTGATGTTTTTCTCACTCCTACTAGTGAATGTAATGTAACACACACCCATACAATGCGCACCACCCCGTGATGTTTTTCAGAAACATATCCTACATTGCCACTGCATGTTCCCTGACCTCCACATGCTGACCACACCGCAGTGCTTTTCTCCATCCTACATTGCCACTCACTGCCTATCCTAATTCAGACCCTCCGATTCACACCACCCCGTGATGTTTTTCTCACTCCTCCTAGTGAACGTATTGTAACACACACCCATACAATGCGCACCACCCCGCGATGTTTTTCTCACTCCTACTAGTGAATGTAATGTAACACACACCCATACAATGCGAACCACCACGCGATGTTTTTCCGAAACCTATCCTACATTGCCACTGCATGTTCCCTGACCTCCCCATGCTGACCACCCCGCGGTGCTTTTCTCCATCCTACATTGCCACTCACTGCCTATCCTAATTCAGACATTCCGATTCACACCACCCCGTGATGTTTTTCTCACTCCTACAAGTGAATGTAATGTAACACACAGCCATACAATGAGCACCACCCCGTGATGTTTTTCTCACTCCTACTAGTGAATGTAAGGTAACACACACCCATAAAATGCGCACCACCCCACGATGTTTTTCAGAAACCCATCCTACATTGCCACTGCATATTCCCTGACCTCCCCATGCTGACCACCCCGCGTTGCTTTTCTCCATCCTACATTGCAACTCACTGCCTATCCTAATTCAGAACTTCCGATTCACACCACCCCGTGATGTTTTTCTCACTCCTACTAGTGAATGTAATGTAACACACACCCATACAATGCGCACCACCCCGTGATGATTTTCTCACTCCTACTAGTGAATGTAATGTAACACACACCCATACAATGCGCACCACCCGGTGATGTTTTTCTCACTCCTACTAGTTAATCTAATGTAATACACACCCATGCAATGCACACCACACCGCGATGTTTTTCAGAAACCTATCCTACATTGCGACTGCATGTTCTCTGACCTCCCCATGCTGATCACCCCGCGGTGCTTTTCTCCATCCTACATTGCCACTCACTGCCTATCCTAATTCAGACCCTCCGATTCACACCACCCCGTGATGTTTTTCTCACTCCTACTAGTGAACGTAATGTAACACTCACCCATACAATGCGCACCACCCCGCGATGTTTTTCAGAAACCTATCCTACATTGCCACTGCATGTGCCCTGACCTCCCCATGCTGACCACACCGCAGTGCTTTTCTCCATCCTTCATTGCCACTCACTGCCTATCCTAATGCAGACACTCGATTCACACCACTCCGCGATGTTTTTCTCACTCCTACTAGTGAATGTCCTTAAACACACACCCATAATGCGCACCACCACGCGATGTTTTTCAGAAACCTATCCTACATTGGCACTGCATGTTCCCTGACCTCCCCATGCTGACCACCCCGCGGAGCTTTTCTCCATCCTACATTGCCACTCACTGCCAATCCTAATACAGCAACTCCGATTCACACCACCCCGTGATGTTTTTCTCACTCCTACTAGTATATGTAATGTAACACACATCCATACAATACGCACCACCCCGCGATGTTTTTCAGAAACCTATCCTACATTGCCACTGCGTGTTCCCTGACCTCCCCATGCTGACCACCCCGTGGTGCTTTTCTCAATCCTACATTGCCACTCACTGCCTATCCTAATTCAGACCCTCCGATTCACACCATCCCGTGATGTTTTTCTCACTCCTACTAGTGAATGTAATGTAACACACACCCATACATTGCGCACCACCCCGCGATGTTTTTCAGAAACCTATCCTACATTGCCACTGCATGTTCCCTGACCTCCCCATGCTGACCACCCCGCGGTGCTTTTCTCCATGCTACATTGCCACTCACTGCCTATCCTAATACAGACCCTCCGATTCACACCACCCCGTGATGTTTTTCTCACTCCTACTAGTTAATGTAATGTAACACACACCCATACAATGCGCACCACACCGTGATGTTTTTCTCACTCCTACTAGTGAATGTAATGTAACTCACACCCATACAATGCGCACCACCCCGCGATGTTTTTCAGAAACCTATCCTACATTGCCAGTGCATGTTCCCTGACCTCCCCATGCTGACCACCCCGCGGTGCTTTTCTCCATCCTACATTGCCACTCACTGCCTATCCTAATTCAGACCCTCCGATTCACACCACCCCATGATGTTTTTCTCCCTCCTACTAGTGAATGTAATGTAACACACACCCATACAATGCGCACCACCCCGTGATGTTTTTCTCACTCCTACTAGTGAATGTAATGTAACACACACCCATACAATGCGCACCACCCCGTAATGTTTTTCTCACTCCTACTAGTGAATGTAATGTAACACACAACCATACAATGCGCACCACCCCGTGATGTTTTTCAGAAACATATCCTACATTGCCACTGCATGTTCCCTGACCTCCACATGCTGACCACACCGCTGTGCTTTTCTCCATCCTACATTGCCACTCACTGCCTATCCTAATTCAGAACCTCCGATTCACACCACCACGTTATGTTTTTCTCACTCCTACTAGTGAATGTAATGTAACACACACCCATGCAATGTGCACCACCCCGTGATGTTTTTCTCACTCCTACTAGAGAATGTAATGTAACACACACCCATACAATGCGCACCACCCCGCGATGTTTTTCAGAATCCTATCCTACATTGCCACTGCATGTTCGCAGACCTCCCCATGCTGACCACCACGCGGTGCTTTTCTCCATCCTACGTTGCCACTCACTGCCTATCCTAATTCAGACCCTCCGATTCACACCACCCCGTGATGTTTTTCTCACTCCTCCTAGTGAATGTAATGTAACACACACCCATGCAATGCGCACCACCCCGCGATGTTTTTCTCACTCCTACTAGTGAATGTAATGTAACACACACCCATACAATGCGCACCAACCCGCGATGTTTTTCAGAAACCTATCCTACATTGCCACTGCATGTTCCCTGACCTCCCCATGCTGACCACCGGGCGGTGCTTTGCTCCATCCTACATTGCCACTCACTGCCTATCAGAATTCAGACACTCCGATTCACCCGACGCCGTGATGTTTTTCTCACTCCTACTAGTGAATGCAATGTAACACACACCCATACAATGCGCACCACCCCGCGATGTTTTTCAGAAACCTATCCTACATTGCCACTGCATGTTCCCTGACCTCCCCATGCTGACCACCCCGCGGTGTTTTTCTCCATCCTACATTGCCACTCACTGCCTATCCTAATTCAGAACCTCCGATTCACACCACCCCGTGATGTTTTTCTCACTCCTACTAGTGAATGTAATGTAACACACACCCATACAATGAGCACCACCCCGTGATGTTTTTCTCACTCCTACTAGTAAATGTAATGTAACACACACCCATACAATGCGAGCCACCCCGTGATCATTTTCTCACTCCTACTAGTTGAATGTAATGTAACACACCCCCATACAATTCGCACCACCCCGTGATGTTTTTCTCACTCCTACTAGTGAATGTAATGTAACACACACCCATACAATGCGCACCACCACGCGATGTTTTTCAGAAACCTATCCTACATTGCCACTGCATGTTCCCTGACCTCCCCATGCTGACCACCCCGCGGTGCTTTGCTCCATCCTACATTGCCACTCACTGCCTATCAGAATTCAGACACTCCGATTCACCCGACGCCGTGATGTTTTTCTCACTCCTACTAGTGAATGCAATGTAACACACACCCATACAATGCGCACCACCCCGCGATGTTTTTCAGAAACCTATCCTACATTGCCACTGCATGTTCCCTTACCTCCCCATGCTGACCACCCCGCGGTGTTTTTCTCCATCCTAAATTGCCACTCACTGCCTATCCTAATTCAGACCCTCCGATACACACCACCCCGCGATGTTTTTCTCACTCCTACTAGTGAATGTCATTTAACACACACCCATACAATGCGCACCACCACGCGATGTTTTTCAGAAACCTATCCTACATTGCCACTGCATGTTCCCTGACCTCCCCATGCTGACCACCCCGTGGTGTTTTTCTCCATCCTACATTGCCACTCACTGCCTATCCTAATTCAGACAATCAGATTCACACCACCCCGTGATGTTTTTCTCACTCCTACTAGTGAATGTAATGTAACACACACCCATACAATGCGCACCACCCCGTGATGTTTTTCTCACTCGTACTAGTGAATGTAATGTAACACACACACATACAATGCGCACCACCCCGTGATGTTTTTCTCACTCCTACTAGTGAATATAATGTAACACACACCCATACAATGCGCACCACCCCGCGATGTTTTTCAGAAACCTATCCTACATTGCCACTGCATGTGCCCTGACCTCCCCATGCTGACCACCCCGCGGTGCTTTCCTCCATCCTACATTGCCACTCACTGCCTCTCCTTATTCAGACCCTCAGATTCACACCACCCCGTGATGTTTTTCTCACTCCTACTAGTGAATGTAATGTAACACACACCCATACAATGCGAGCCACCCCGTGATCATTTTCTGACTCCTACTAGTTGAATGCAATGTAACACACACCCATACAATGCGCACCACCCAGTGATGTTTTTCTCACTCCTACTAGTGAATGTAATGTAACACACAACCATACAATTCACACCACCCCGCGATGTTTTTCAGAAACCTATCCTACACTGCCACTGCATGTTCCCTGACCTCCCCATGCTGACCACACTGCGGTGCTTTTCTCCATCCTACATTGCCACTCACTGCCTATCCTAAATCAGACACTCCGATTCACACCACCCCATGATGTTTTTCTCACTCCTACTAGTGAATGTAATGTAACACACACCCATACAATGCGCACCACTAAGTGATGCTTTTCTCATTCCTACTAGTGAATGTAATGTAACACACACCCATACAATGCGCACCACCCCGTGATGTTTTTCAGAAACCTATCCTACATTGCCACTGCATGTTCCCTGACCTCCCCATGCTGACCACCCCGCGGTGCTTTTCTCCATCCTACATTGCCACTCAGTGCCAATCCTAATTCAGACCCTCCGATTCACACCACCCCGTGATGTTTTTCTCACTCCTACTAGTGAATGTAATGTAACACACACCCATACAATGTGCACCACCCCGCGATGTTTTTCAGAAACCTATCCTACATTGCCACTGCATGTTCCCTGACCTCCCCATGCTGACCACCTCGCGGTGCTTTTCTCCATCCTACATTTGCCACTCACTGCCTATCCTAATTCAGACCCTCCGATACACACCACCCCGCGATGTTTTTCTCACTCCTACTAGTGAATGTCATTTAACACACACCCATACAATGCGCACCACCACGCGATGTTTTTCAGAAACCTATCCTACATTGCCACTGCATGTTCCCTGACCTCCGAATGCTGACCACCCCGCGGTGCTTTTCTCCATCCTACATTGCCATTCACTGCCTATCCTAGTTCAGACCGTCCGATTCACATCACCCCGTGATGTTTTTCTCACTCCTACTAGTGAATGTAATGTAAAACACACCCATACAATGCGCACCACCCCGCAATGTTTTTCAGAAACTTATGCTACATTGTCACAGCATGTTCCCTGACCTCCCCATGCTGACCACCCCGCGGTGCTTTTCTCCATCCTACATTGCCACTCACTGCCTATCCTAATTCAGACCCTCCGATTCACACCACCCCGTGATGTTTTTCTCACTCCTACTAGTGAATGTAATGTAACACACACACATACAATGCGCACCACCCCACGATGTTTTTCAGAAACCTATCAAACATTGCCACTGCATGTTCCCTGACCTCCCCATGCTGACAACCCGGCGTGCTTTTCTCCATCCTACATTGCCACTCACTGCCTATCCTAATTCAGACCCTCCTATTCACACCAGCCCGTGATGTTTTTCTCACTCCTACTAGTGAATGTAATGTAACACACACCCATACAATGCGCACCACCTCGTGATGTTTTTCTCACTCCTACTAGTGAATGTAATGTAACACACACACATACAATGCGCACTACCCCGTGAGGTTTTTCTCACTCTACTAGTTAATGTAATGTAACACACACCCATACAATTCACACCACCCCGCGATGTTTTTCAGAAACCTATCCTACATTGCCACTGCATGTTCCCTGACCTCCCCATGCTGACCACACCGCGGTGCTTTTCTCCTTCCTACATTGCCACTCACTGCCTATCCTAATTCATACCCTCCGATTCACACCACCCCGTGATGTTTTTCTCACTCCTACTAGTGAATGTAATGTAACACACACCCATACAATGCGCACCACCCATGATGTTTTTCTCACTCGTACTAGTGAATGTAATGTAACACACACCCATACAATGCGCACCACCCCGGGATGTTTTTTTCACTCCTACTAGTGAATGTAATGTAACACACACCCATACAATGCGCACCACACCGCGATGTTTTTCAGAAACCTATCCTACATTGCCACTGCATGTTCCCTGACCTCCCCATGCTGACCACCCCGCGGTGCTTTTCTCCATCCTACATTGCCACTCACTGCCTATCCTAATTCAGACCTTCCGATTCACACCACCCCGTGATGTTTTTCTCACTCCTACAAGTTAATGTAATGTAACACACACCGATACAATGCGCACCACCCCGTGATGTTTTTCTCACTCCTACTTGGGAATGTAATGTAACACACACCCATACAATGCGCACCACCCCGTGATGTTTTTCTCACTCCTACTAGTGAATGTAATGTAACACACACCCATACAATTCGCCCCACCCCGTGATGTTTTTCAGAAAACTATCCTACATTGCCACTGCATGTTCTCTGACCTCCCCATGCTGATCACCCCGCGGTGCTTTTCTCCATCCTACATTGCCACTCACTGACTAACCTAATTCAGACATCCAATTCACACCACCCCGTGATGTTTTTGTCACTCCTACTAGTGAATGTAATGTAACACACACCCATACAATGCGCACTACCCCGCGATGTTTTTTTCACTCCTACTAGTGAATGTAATGTAACACACACCCATACAATGCGCACCACCCCGGGATGTTTTTTTCACTCCTACTAGTGAATGTAATGTAACACACACCCATACAATGCGCACCACCCCGCGATGTTTTTTTCACTCCTACTAGTGAATGTAATGTAACACACACCCATACAATGCGCACCACCCCGCGATGTTTTTCAGAAACCTATCCTACATTGCCACGGCATGTTCCCTGACCTCCCCATGCTGACCACCCCGCGGTGCTTTTCTCCATCCTACATTGCCACTCACTGCCTATCCTAATTCAGACACTCCGATTCACACCACCCCGTGATGTTTTTCTCAGTCCTACAAGTTAATGTAATGTAACACACACCGATACAATGCACACCACCCCGTGATGTTTTCTCACTCCTACTTGTGAATGTAATGTAACACACACCCATACAATGTGCACCACCCCGTGATGTTTTTCTCACTCCTACTAGTGAATGTAATGTAACACACACCCATACAATGCGCCCCACCCCGTGATGTTTTTCAGAAAACTATCCTACATTGCCACTGCATGTGCGCTGACCTCCCCATGCTGACCACCCCTCGGTGCTTTTCTCCATCCTACATTGCCACTCACTGCCTATCCTAATTCAGAACCTCCGATTCACACCACCCCGTGATGTTTTTCTCACTCCTACTAGTGAATGTAATGTAACAAACACACATAGAACGCGCACCAGCCCGCGATGTTTTTCAGAAACCTATCCTACATTGCCACTGCATGTTCCCTGACCTCCCCATGCTGACCACCCCACGGTGCTTTTCTCCATCCTACATTGCCACTCACTGCCTATCCTAATTCAGACCCTCCGATTCACACCACCCCGTGATGTTTTTCTCACTCCTACTAGTGAATGTAATGTAACACACACCCATACAATGCGCCCCACCCCGTGATGTTTTTCAGAAAATTATCCAACATTTCCACTGCATGTTCTCTGACCTCCCCATGCTGACCACCCCGCGGTGCTTTTCTCCATCCTACATTGCCACTCACTGACTATCCTAATTCAGACTCTCCAATTCACACCACCCCGTGATGTTTTTGTCACTCCTACTAGTGAATGTAATGTAACACACACCCATACAATGCGCACCACCCCGTGATGTTTTTCTCACTCCTACTAGTGAATGTAATGTAACACACACCCATACAATGCGCACTACCCCGCGATGTTTTTCAGAAACCTATCCTACATTGCCACTGCATGTTCCCTGACCTCCCCATGCTGACCACCCCGTGGTGCTTTTCTCCATCCTACATTGCCACTCACTGCCTATCCTTATTCGGACCCTCAGATTCACACCACCCCGTGATGTTTTTCTCACTCCTACTAGTGAATGTAATGTAACACACACCCATACAATGCGCACAACCCCGTGATGTTTTTCTCACTCCTACTAGTGAATGTAATGTAACACACACCCATACAATGCGCACCAGCCCGCGATGTTTTTCAGAAACCTATCATACATTGCCACTGCATGTTCCCTGACCTCACCATGCTGACCACCCCGCGGTGCTTTTCTCCATCTTCCATTGCCACACACTGCCTATCCTAATTCAGACACTCCGATTCACACCACCCCGTGATGTTTTTCTCACTCCTACTAGTGAATGTAATGTAACACACACCCATACAATGCGCACCACCTCGTGATGTTTTTCTCACTCCTACTAGTGAATGTAATGTAACACACACCCATGAAATGCGCACCACCCCGTGATGTTTTTCTCACTCATACTAGTGAATGTAATGTAACACACACCCATACAATGCGCACCACCCCGCGATGTTTTTCAGAAACCTATCCTACATTGCCACTGCATGTTCGCTGACCTCCGAATGCTGACCACCCCGCGGTGCTTTTCTCCATCCTACATTGCCACTCACTGCCTATCCTAATTCAGACCGTCTGATTCACATCACCCCGTGATGTTTTTCTCACTCCTACTAGTGAATGTAATGTAACACACACCCATACAATGCGCACCACCTCGCGATGTTTTTCAGAAACTTATGCTACATTGCCACTGCATGTTCCCTGACCTCCCCATGCTGACCACCCCGCGGTGCTTTTCTCCATCCTACATTGCCACTCACTGCCTATCCTAATTCAGACCCTCCGATTCACACCACCCCGTGATGTTTTTCTCACTCCTACTAGTGAATGTAATGTAACACACACCCATACAATGCGAGCCACCCCGTGATGATTTTCTCACTCCTACTAGTGAATGTAATGTAACACACACCCATACAATGCGCACCACCACGCGATGTTTTTCAGAAACCTATCCTACATTGCCAGTGCATGTTCCCTGACCTCCCCATGCTGACCACCCCGTGGTGCTTTTCTCCATCGTACATTGCCACTCACTGACTATCCTAATTCAGACCCTCCGATTCACACCACCCCGTGATGTTTTTCTCACTCCTACTAGTGAATATAATGTAACACACACCCATACAATGCGAACCACCCCGCGATGTTTTACCGAAACCTATCCTACATTGCCACTGCATGTTCCCTGACCTCCCCATGCTGACCACCCCGCGGTGCTTTTCTCCATCCTACATTGCCACTCACTGCCTTTCCTAATTCAGACCCTCCGATTCACACCACCCCGTGATGTTTCTCTAGCTCCTACTAGTGAATGTAATGTAACACACACCCATACAATGCGCACCACCCCGTGATGTTTTTATCACTCCTACTAGTGAATGTAATGTAACACACACCCATATAATGCGCACCACCCCGGGATGTTTTTCTCACTCCTACTAGTGAATGTAATGTAACACACATCCATACAATGCGCACCACCCCGTGATGTTTTTCTCACTCCTACTAGTGAATGTAATGTAATACACACCCATACAATGCACACCACCCCGCGATGTTTTTTAGAAACCTATCCTACATTGCCACTGCATGTTCCCTGACCTCCCCATGCTGACCACACCGCGGTGCTTTTCTCCATCCTACATTGCCCTCACTGCCTATCCTAATTCAGACCCTCCTATTCACACCACCACGTGATGTTTTTCTCACTCCTACTAGTGAATGTATTGTAACACACACCCATACAATGCGCACCACCCCGCGATGTTTTTCAAAACCTATCCTACATTGCCACTGCATGTTCCCTGACCTCCCCATGCTGACCACTCCGCGGTGCTTTTCTCCATCCTACATTGCCACTCACCTCCTATCCTAATTCAGACCCTCCGATTCACACCACCCCGTGATGTTTTTCTCACTCCTACTAGTGAATGTAATGTAACACACATCCATACAATGCGCACCACCCCGTGATGTTTTTCTCACTCCTACTAGTGAATGTAATGTAATACACACCCATACAATGCACACCACCCCGCGATGTTTTTCAGAAACCTATCGTACATTGAAACTGCATGTTCGCTGACCTCCCCATGCTGACCACACCGCGGTGCTTTTCTCCATCCTACATTGCCACTCACTGCCTATCCTAATTCAGACCCTCCTATTCACACCACCCCGTGATGTTTTTCTCACTCCTACTAGTGAATGTAATGTAACACACACCCATACAATGCGCACCACCCCGTGATGTTTTTCTCACTCCTACTAGTGAATGTAATGTAACACACACCCATACAATGCGCACCACCCCGCGATGTTTTTCAGAAACCCATCCTACATTGCCACTGCATGTTCCCTGACTTCACCATGCTGACCACCCCGTGGTGCTTTTCTCCATCCTACATTGCCACTCACTGCATATCCTATTTCAGACCGTCCGATTCACACCACCCCGTGATGTTTTTCTCACTCCTACTAGTGAATGTAATGTAACACACACCCATAAAATGCGCACCACCCCGTGATGTTTTTCAGAAAACTATCCTACATTGCCACTGCATGTTCCCTGACCTCCCCATGCTGACCACCCCGTGGTGCTTTTCTCCATACTACATTGCCACTCACTGCCTATCCTAATTCAGACCCTCCGATTCACACCACCCCGTGATGTTTTTCTCACTCCTACTAGTGAATGTAATGTAACAAACACCCATGCAATGCACACCACCCCGTGATGTTTTTCTCACTCCTACTACTGAATGTAATGTAACACACACCCATACAATGCGCACCACCCCGCGATGTTTTTCAGAAACCTATCCTACATTGCCACTGCATGTTCCCTGACCTCCCCATGCTGACCACCCCGCGGTGCTTTTCTCCATACTACATTGCCACTCACTGCCTATCCTAATTCAGACACTCCGATTCACACCACCCTGTGATGTTTTTCTCACTCCTCCTAGTGAACGTAATGTAACACACACCCATACAATGCGCACCACCCCGCGATGTTTTTCTCACTCCTACTAGTGAATGTAATGTAACACACACCCATACAATGCGAACGACCCCGCGATGTTTTTCCGAAACCTATCCTACATTGCCACTGCATGTTCCCTGACCTCCCCATGCTGACCACCCCGCGGTGCTTTTCTCCATCCTACATTGCCACTCACTGCCTATCCTAATTCAGACCCTCCGATTCACACCACCCCGTGATGTTTTTCTCACTCCTACTAGTGAATGTAATGTAACACACACCCATACAATGCGCACCACCCCATAAGGTTTTTCTCACTCTACTAGTTAATGTAATGTAACACACACCCATACAATGCACACCACCCAGCGATGTTTTTCAGAAACCTATCCTACATTGCCACTGCATGTTCCCTGACCTCCCCATGCTGACCACACCGCGGTGCTTTTCTCCATTCTACATTGCCACTCACTGCGTATCCTAATTCAGACCCTCCGATTCACACCACCCCGTGATGTTTTTCTCACTCCTACTAGTGAATGTAATGTAACACACACCCATACAATGCGCAACACCCCGTGTTGTTTTTCTCACTGGTACTAGTGAATGTAGTGTAACACACACCCATACAATGCGCACCACCCCGCGATGTTTTTCAGAAACCTATCCTACATTGCCACTGCATGTTCCCTGACCTCCCTATTCTGACCACCCCGCGGTGCTTTTCTCCATCCTACATTGCCACTCACTGCCTATCCTAATTCAGACCCTCCGATTCACACCACCCCGTGATGTTTTTCTCACTCCTACTAGTGAAAGTAATGTAACAAACACCCATACAATGCACACCACACAGCGATATTTTCCAGAAACCTATCCTACATTGCCACTGCATGTTCGCTGACCTCCCAATGCTCACCACCCCGCAGTGCTTTTCTCCATCCTACATTGCCACTCACTGCCTAGCCTAATTCAGACCCTCCGATTCACACCACCCCGTGATGTTTTCTCACTCCTACAAGTTAATGTAATGTAACACACACCCATACAATGCGCACCACCCCGTGATGTTTTTCTCACTCCTACTAGTGAATGTAATGTAACACACACCCATATAATGCGCACCACCCCGGGATGTTTTTCTCACTCCTACTAGTGAATGTAATGTAACACACACCCATACAATGCGCACCACCCCGTGATGTTTTTCTCACTCCTACTAGTGAATGTAATGTAATACACACCCATACAATGCACACCACCCCGCGATGTTTTTTAGAAACCTATGGTACATTGCCACTGCATGTTCCCTGACCTCCCCATGCTGACCACACCGCGGTGCTTTTCTCCAACCTACATTGCCACTCACTGCCTATCCTAATTCAGACCCTCCTATTCACACCACCCCGTGATGTTTTTCTCACTCCTACTAGTGAATATAATGTAACACACAGCCATACAATGCACACCACCCCGCGATGTTTTTCAGAAACGCATCCTACATTGCCACTGCATATTCCCGGACCTCCCCATGCTGACCACCCCGCGTTGCTTTTCTCCATCCTACATTGCCACTCACTGCCTATCCTAATTCAGACCCTCCTATTCACACCACCCCGTGATGTTTTTCTCACTCCTACTAGTAAATGTAATGTAACACACACCCATACAATGCGCACCACCCCGTGATGTTTTTCTCACTCCTACTAGTGAATGTAATGTAACACACACCCATACAATGCGCACCACCCCGCGATGTTTTTCAGAAACCTATCCTACATTGCCACTGCATGTTCCGTGACCTCCGCATGCTGACCACCCCGCGGTTCTTTTCTCCATCCTACATTGCCACTCACTGCCTATCCTAATTCAGACCCTCCTATTCACACCACCCCGTGATGTTTTTCTCACTCCTACTAGTAAATGTAATGTAACACACACCCATACAATGCGCACCACCCCGTGATGTTTTTCTCACTCCTACTAGTGAATGTAATGTAACACACACCCATACAATGCGCACCACCCCGCGATGTTTTTCAGAAACCTATCCTACATTGCCACTGCATGTTCCGTGACCTCCGCATGCTGACCACCCCGCGGTTCTTTTCTCCATCCTACATTGCCACTCACTGCCTATCCTAATTCACACCCTCCTATTCACACCACCCCGTGATGTTTTTCTCACTCCCACTAGTGAATGTAATGTAACACACACCCATACAATGCGCACCACCCAGCGATGTTTTTCAGAAACCTATCCTACATTGCCACTGCATGTTCCCTGACTTCCCCATTCTGACCACACCGCTGTGCTTTTCTCCATCCTACATGGCCACTCACTACATGTCCTATTTCAGACCCTCCGATTCACACCACCCCATGATGTTTTTCTCACTCCTACTAGTGAATGTAATGTAACACACACCCATACAATGCGCACCACCATGTGATGTTTTTCAGAAACCTATCCTACATTGCCACTGCATGTTCCCTGACCTCCACATGCTGACCACACCGCTGTGCTTTTCTCCATCCTACATTGCCACTCACTGCCTATCCTAATTCAGACCCTCCGATTCACACCACCCCGTGATGTTTTTCTCACTCCTCCTAGTGAACGTAATGTAACACACACCCATACAATGCGCACCACCCCGCGATGTTTTTATCATTCCTACTAGTGAATGTAATGTAACACACACCCATACAATGCGAACCACCCCGCGATGTTTTTCCGAAACCTATCCTACATTGCCACTGCATGTTCCCTGACCTCCCCATGCTGACCACCCCGCGGTACTTTTCTCCATCCTACATTGCCACTCACTGCCTATCCTAATTCAGACCTTCCAATTCACACCACCCCGTGATGTTTTTCTCACTCCTACTTGTGAATGTAATGTAACACACACCCATACAATGAGCACCACCCCGTGATGTTTTTCTCACTCCTACTAGTGAATGTAATGTAACACACACCCATACAATGCGCACCAGCCCGCGATGTTTTTCAGAAACCTATCCTACATTGCCACTGCATGTTCCCTGACCTCACCATGCTGACCACCCCGCGGTGCTTTTCTCCATCTTCCATTGCCACACACTGCCTATCCTAATTCAGACACTCCGATTCACACCACCCCGTGATGTTTTTCTCACTCCTACTAGTGAATGTAATGTAACACACACCCATACAATGCGCACCACCTCGTGATGTTTTTCTCACTCCTACTAGTGAATGTAATGTAACACACACCCATGAAATGCGCACCACCCCGTGATGTTTTTCTCACTCATACTAGTGAATGTAATGTAACACACACCCATACAATGCGCACCACCCCGCGATGTTTTTCAGAAACCTATCCTACATTGCCACTGCATGTTCGCTGACCTCCGAATGCTGACCACCCCGCGGTGCTTTTCTCCATCCTACATTGCCACTCACTGCCTATCCTAATTCAGACCGTCCGATTCACATCACCCCGTGATGTTTTTCTCACTCCTACTAGTGAATGTAATGTAACACACACCCATACAATGCGCACCACCTCGCGATGTTTTTCAGAAACTTATGCTACATTGCCACTGCATGTTCCCTGACCTCCCCATGCTGACCACCCCGCGGTGCTTTTCTCCATCCTACATTGCCACTCACTGCCTATCCTAATTCAGACCCTCCGATTCACACCACCCCGTGATGTTTTTCTCACTCCTACTAGTGAATGTAATGTAACACACACACATACAATGCGAGCCACCCCGTGATGATTTTCTCACTCCTACTAGTGAATGTAATGTAACACACACCCATACAATGCGCACCACCACGCGATGTTTTTCAGAAACCTATCCTACATTGCCAGTGCATGTTCCCTGACCTCCCCATGCTGACCACCCCGCGGTGCTTTTCTCCATCGTACATTGCCACTCACTGACTATCCTAATTCAGACCCTCCGATTCACACCACCCCGTGATGTTTTTCTCACTCCTACTAGTGAATGTAATGTAACACACACCCATACAATGCGAACCACCCCGCGATGTTTTACCGAAACCTATCCTACATTGCCACTGCATGTTCCCTGACCTCCCCATGCTGACCACCCCGCGGTGCTTTTCTCCATCCTACATTGCCACTCCCTGCCTTTCCTAATTCAGACCCTCCGATTCACACCACCCCGTGATGTTTCTCTCACTCCTACTAGTGAATGTAATGTAACACACACCCATACAATGCGCACCACCCCGTGATGTTTTTATCACTCCTACTAGTGAATGTAATGTAACACACACCCATATAATGCGCACCACCCCGGGATGTTTTTCTCACTCCTACTAGTGAATGTAATGTAACACACATCCATACAATGCGCACCACCCCGTGATGTTTTTCTCACTCCTACTAGTGAATGTAATGTAATACACACCCATACAATGCACACCACCCCGCGATGTTTTTTAGAAACCTATCCTACATTGCCACTGCATGTTCCCTGACCTCCCCATGCTGACCACACCGCGGTGCTTTACTCCATCCTACATTGCCCTCACTGCCTATCCTAATTCAGACCCTCCTATTCACACCACCACGTGATGTTTTTCTCACTCCTACTAGTGAATGTATTGTAACACACACCCATACAATGCGCACCACCCCGCGATGTTTTTCAAAACCTATCCTACATTGCCACTGCATGTTCCCTGACCTCCCCATGCTGACCACCCCGCGGTGCTTTTCTCCATCCTACATTGCCACTCACCTCCTATCCTAATTCAGACCCTCCGATTCACACCACCCCGTGATGTTTTTCTCACTCCTACTAGTGAATGTAATGTAACACACATCCATACAATGCGCACCACCCCGTGATGTTTTTCTCACTCCTACTAGTGAATGTAATGTAATACACAACCATACAATGCACACCACCCCGCGATGTTTTTCAGAAACCTATCGTACATTGAAACTGCATGTTCCCTGACCTCCCCATGCTGACCACACCGCGGTGCTTTTCTCCATCCTACATTGCCACTCACTGCCTATCCTAATTCAGACCCTCCTCTTCACACCACCCCGTGATGTTTTTCTCACTCCTACTAGTGAATGTAATGTAACACACACCCATACAATGCGCACCACCCCGTGATGTTTTTCTCACTCCTACTAGTGAATGTAATGTAACACACATCCATACAATGCGCACCACCCCGTGATGTTTTTCTCACTCCTACTAGTGAATGTAATGTAATACACACCCATACAATGCACACCACGCCGCGATGTTTTTTAGAAACCTATCCTACATTGCCACTGCATGTTCCCTGACTTCACCATGCTGACCACCCCGTGGTGCTTTTCTCCATCCTACATTGCCACTCACTGCATTTCCTATTTCAGACCGTCCGATTCACACCACCCCGTGATGTTTTTCTCACTCCTACTAGTGAATGTAATGTAACACACACCCATAAAATGCGCACCACCCCGTGATGTTTTTCAGAAAACTATCCTACATTGCCACTGCATGTTCCCTGACCTCCCCATGCTGACCACCCCGTGGTGCTTTTCTCCATACTACATTGCAACTCACTGCCTATCCTAATTCAGACCCTCCGATTCACACCACCCCGTGATGTTTTTCTCACTCCTACTAGTGAATGTAATGTAACAAACACCCATGCAATGCACACCACCCCGTGATGTTTTTCTCACTCCTACTACTGAATGTAATGTAACACACACCCATACAATGCGCACCACCCCGCGATGTTTTTCAGAAACCTATCCTACATTGCCACTGCATGTTCCCTGACCTCCCCGTGCTGACCACCCCGCGGTGCTTTTCTCCATACTACATTGCCACTCACTGCCTATCCTAATTCAGACACTCCGATTCACACCACCCCGTGATGTTTTTCTCACTCCTCCTAGTGAACGTAATGTAACACACACCCATACAATGCGCACCACCCCGCGATGTTTTTCTCACTCCTACTAGTGAATGTAATGTAACACACACCCATACAATGCGAACCACCCCGCGATATTTTTCCGAAACCTATCCTACATTGCCACTGCATGTTCCCTGACCTCCCCATGCTGACCACCCCGCGGTGCTTTTCTCCATCCTACATTGCCACTCACTGCCTATCCTAATTCAGACCCTCCGATTCACACCACCCCGTGATGTTTTTCTCACTCCTACTAGTGAATGTAATGTAACACACACCCATACAATGCGCACCACCCCATAAGGTTTTTCTCACTCTACTAGTTAATGTAATGTAACACACACCCATACAATGCACACCACCCAGCGATGTTTTTCAGAAACCTATCCTACATTGCCACTGCATGTTCCCTGACCTCCCCATGCTGACCACACCGCGGTGCTTTTCTCCATTCTACATTGCCACTCACTGCGTATCCTAATTCAGACCCTCCGATTCACACCACCCCGTGATGTTTTTCTCACTCCTACTAGTGAATGTAATGTAACACACACCCATACAATGCGCACCACCCCGTGTTGTTTTTCTCACTGGTACTAGTGACTGTAGTGTAACACACACCAATACAATGCGCACCACCCCGGGATGTTTTTCTCACTCCTGCTAGTGAATGTAATGTAACAAACACGTATACAATGCGCACCACCCCGCGATGTTTTTCAGAAACCTATCCTACATTGCCACTGCATGTTCCCTGACCTCCCTATTCTGACCACCCCGCAGTGCTTTTCTCCATCCTACATTGCCACTCACTGCCTATCCTAATTCAGACCCTCCGATTCACACCACCCCGTGATGTTTTTCTCACTCCTACTAGTGAAAGTAATGTAACAAACACCCATACAATGCACACCACCCCGCGATATTTTCCAGAAACCTATCCTACATTGCCACTGCATGTTCGCTGACCTCCCAATGCTCACCACCCCGCAGTGCTTTTCTCCATCCTACATTGCCACTCACTGCCTAGCCTAATTCAGACCCTCCGATTCACACCACCCCGTGATGTTTTCTCACTCCTACAAGTTAATGTAATGTAACACACACCCATACAATGCGCACCACCCCGTGATGTTTTTCTCACTCCTACTAGTGAATGTAATGTAACACACACCCATATAATGCGCACCACCCCGGGATGTTTTTCTCACTCCTACTAGTGAATGTAATGTAACACACACCCATACAATGCGCACCACCCCGTGATGTTTTTCTCACTCCTACTAGTGAATGTAATGTAATACACACCCATACAATGCACACCACCCCGCGATGTTTTTTAGAAACCTATGGTACATTGCCACTGCATGTTCCCTGACCTCCCCATGCTGACCACACCGCGGTGCTTTTCTCCAACCTACATTGCCACTCACTGCCTATCCTAATTCAGACCCTCCTATTCACACCACCCCGTGATGTTTTTCTCACTCCTACTAGTGAATATAATGTAACACACAGCCATACAATGCACACAACCCCGCGATGTTTTTCAGAAACGCATCCTACATTGCCACTGCATATTCCCGGACATCCCCATGCTGACCACCCCGCGTTGCTTTTCTCCATCCTACATTGCCACTCACTGCCTATCCTAATTCAGACCCTCCTATTCACACCACCCCGTGATGTTTTTCTCACTCCTACTAGTAAATGTAATGTAACACACACCCATACAATGCGCACCACCCCGTGATGTTTTTCTCACTCCTACTAGTGAATGTAATGTAACACACACCCATACAATGCGCACCACCCCGCGATGTTTTTCAGAAACCTATCCTACATTGCCACTGCATGTTCCGTGACCTCCGCATGCTGACCACCCCGCGGTTCTTTTCTCCATCCTACATTGCCACTCACTGCCTATCCTAATTCAGACCCTCCTATGAACACCACCCCGTGATGTTTTTATCACTCCTACTAGTAAATGTAATGTAACACACACCCATACAATGCGAACCACCCCGTGATGTTTTTCTCACTCCTACTAGTGAATGTAATGTAACACACACCCATACAATGCGCACCACCCCGCGATGTTTTTCAGAAACCTATCCTACATTGCCACTGCATGTTCCGTGACCTCCGCATTCTGACCACCCCGCGGTTCTTTTCTCCATCCTACATTGCCACTCACTGCCTATCCTAATTCACACCCTCCTATTCACACCACCCCGTGATGTTTTTCTCACTCCCACTAGTGAATGTAATGTAACACACACCCATACAATGCGCACCACCCAGCGATGTTTTTCAGAAACCTATCCTGCATTGCCACTGCATGTTCCCTGACTTCCCCATTCTGACCACACCGCTGTGCTTTTCTCCATCCTACATGGCCACTCACTACATGTCCTATTTCAGACCCTCCGATTCACACCACCCCATGATGTTTTTCTCACTCCTACTAGTGAATGTAATGTAACACACACCCATACAATGCGCACCACCACGTGATGTTTTTCAGAAACCTATCCTACATTGCCACTGCATGTTCCCTGACCTCCACATGCTGACCACACCGCTGTGCTTTTCTCCATCCTACATTGCCACTCACTGCCTATCCTAATTCAGACCCTCCGATTCACACCACCCCGTGATGTTTTTCTCACTCCTCCTAGTGAACGTAATGTAACACACACCCATACAATGCGCACCACCCCGCGATGTTTTTATCACTCCTACTAGTGAATGTAATGTAACACACACCCATACAATGCGAACCACCCCGCGATGTTTTTCCAAAACCTATCCTACATTGCCACTGCATGTTCCCTGACCTCCCCATGCTGACCACCCCGCGGTACTTTTCTCCATCCTACATTGCCACTCACTGCCTATCCTAATTCAGACCTTCCGATTCACACCACCCCGTGATGTTTTTCTCACTCCTACTTGTGAATGTAATGTAACACACACCCATACAATGAGCACCACCCCGTGATGTTTTTCTCACTCCTACTAGTGAATGTAATGTAACACACACCCATACAATGCACACCACCCCGCGATGTTTTTCAGAAACCCATCCTACATTGCCACTGCATATTCCCTGACCTCCCCATGCTGACCACCCCGCGTTGCTTTTCTCCATCCTACATTGCCACTCACTGCATATCCTAATTCAGAACTTCCGATTCACAATACCCCGTGATGTTTTTCTCACTCCTACTAGTGAATGTAATGTAACACACACCCATACAATGCGCACCACCCCGTGATGGTTTTCTCACTCCTACTAGTGAATGTAATGTAACACACACCCATACAATGCGCACCACCCCGCGATGTTTTTCAGAAACCTATCCTACATTGGCACTGCATGTTCCCTGACCTCCCCATGCTGACCACCCCGCGGAGCTTTTCTCCATCCTACATTGCCACTCACTGCCAATCCTAATTCAGCAACTCCGATTCACACCACCCCGTGATGTTTTTCTCACTCCTAATAGTGAATGTAATGTAACACACACCCATACAATGCGCACCACCCCGTGATGTTTTTCTCACTCCTACTAGTATATGTAATGTAACACACATCCATACAATGCGCACCACCCCGCGATGTTTTTCAGAAACCTATCCTACATTGCCACTGCATGTTCCCTGACCTCCCCATGCTGACCACCCCGTGGTGCTTTTCTCCATCCTACATTGCCACTCACTGCCTATCCTAATTCAGACCCTCCGATTCACACCACCCCGTGATGTTTTTCTCACTCCTACTAGTGAATGTAATGTAACACACACCCATACATTGCGCACCACCCCGCGATGTTTTTCAGAAACCTATCCTACATTGCCACTGCATGTTCCCTGACCTCCCCATGCTGACCACCCCGCGGTGCTTTTCTCCATCCTACATTGCCACTCACTGCCTATCCTAATTCAGACCCTCCGATTCACACCACCCCGTGATGTTTTTCTCCCTCCTACTAGTGAATACAATGTAACACACACCCATACAATGCGCACCACCCCGTGATGTTTTTCTCACTCCTACTAGTGAATGTAATGTAACACAGACCCATACAATGCGCACCACCCCGTGATGTTTTTCTCACTCCTACTAGTGAATGTAATGTAACACACACCCATACAATGCACACCACCCCGCGATTTTTTTCAGAAACCTATCCTACATTGCCACTGCATGTTCCCTGACGTCCCCATGCTGACCACCCCGCGGTGCTTTTCTCCATCCTACATTGCCACTCACTGCCTATCCTAATTCAGACCCTCCAATTCACACCACCCCGTGATCTTTTCCTCATTCCTAATAGTGAATGTAATGTAACACACACCCATACAATGTGCACTACCCCATGATGTTTTTCTCATTCCTACTAGTGAATGTAATGTAACACACAAACATACAATGCGCAAAACCCCGCGATGTTTTTCAGAAACCTATCCTACATTGCCACTGCATGTTCCCTGACCTCCCCATGCTGACCACACCGTGGTGCTTTTCTCCATCCTACATTGCCACTCACTGCCTATCCTAATTCAGACCCTCCGATTCACACCACCCCGTGATGTTTTTCTCACTCCTACTACTGAATGTAATGTAACACACACCCAAACAATGCGCACCACCCCGCGATGTTTTTCAGAAACCTATCCTGCATTGCCACTGCATGTTCCCTGACTTCCCCATTCTGACCACACCGCGGTGCTTTTCTCCATCCTACATGGCCACTCACTACATGTCCTATTTCAGACCCTCCGATTCACCACCACCCCGTGATGTTTTTCTCACTCCTACTAGTGAATGTAATGTAACACACACCCATACAATGCGCACCACCCCGTGATGTTTTTCAGAAACATATCCTACATTGCCACTGCATGTTCCCTGACCTCCACATGCTGACCACACCGCTGTGCTTTTCTCCATCCTACATTGCCACTCACTGCCTATCCTAATTCAGACCCTCCGATTCACACCACAACGTTATGTTTTTCTCACTCCTACTAGTGAATGTAATGTAACACACACCCATGCAATGCGCACCACCCCGTGATGTTTTTCTCACTCCTACTAGTGAATGTAATGTAACACACACCCATACAATGCGCACCACCCCGCGATGTTTTTCAGAATCCTATCCTACATTGCCACTGCATGTTCCCAGACCTCCCCATGCTGACCACCCCGCGGTGCTTTTCTCCATCCTACATTGCCACTCACTGCCTATCCTAATTCAGACCCTCCGATTCACACCACCCCGTGATGTTTTTCTCACTCCTACTAGTGAATGTAATGTAACACACACCCATACAATGAGCACCACCCCGTGATGTTTTTCTCACTCCTACTAGTGAATGTAATGTAACACACACCCATACAATGCGCACCACCCCGCGATGTTTTTCAGAAACCCATCCTACATTGCCACTGGATATTCCCTGACCTCCCCATGCTGACCACCCCGCGGTGCTTTTCTCCATCCTACATTGCCACTCACTGCCTATCCTAATTCAGAACTTCCGATTCACACCACCCCGTGATGTTTTTCTCACTCCTACTAGTGAATGTAATGTAACACACACCCATACAATGCGCACCACCCCATGATGATTTTCTCACTCCTACTAGTGAATGTAATGTAACACACATCCATACAATGCGCATCACCCCGTGATGTTTTTCTCACTCCTACTAGTTAATGTAATGTAATACACACCCATGCAATGCACACCACCTCACAATGTTTTTCAGAAACCTATCCTACATTGCCACTGCATGTTCCCTGACCTCCCCATGCTGACCACACCGCGGTGCTTTTCTCCATTCTACATTGCCACTCACTGCGTATCCTAATTCAGACCCTCCGATTCACACCACCCCTTGATGTTTTTCTCACTCCTACTAGTGAATGTAATGTAACACACACCCATACAATGCGCACCACCCCGCGATGTTTTTCAGAAACCTATCCTACATTGCCACTGCATGTTCCCTGACCTCCCTATGCTGACCACCCCGCGGTGCTTTTCTCCATCCTACATTGCCACTCACTGCCTATCCTAATTCAGACACTCCGATTCACACCACCTCGTGATGTTTTTCTCACTCCTACTAGTGAATGTAATGTAACACACACCCATACAATGCGCACCACCCCGTGATGTTTTTCTCACTCCTACTAGTGAATGTAATGTAACACACACCCATACAATGCGCACCACCCCGTGATGATTTTCTCACTCCTACTAGTGAATGTAATGTAACACACACCCATACAATGCGCACCACCCCACGATGTTTTTCAGAAACCTATCATACATTGCCACTGCATGTTCCCTGACCTCCCCATGCTGACCACCCCGCGGTGCTTTTCTCCATCCTACATTGCCACTGACTGCCTATCCTAATTCAGACCGTCCGATTCACATCACCCCGTGATGTTTTTCTCACTCCTACTAGTGAATGTAATGTAAAACACACCCATACAATGCGCACCACCCCGCGATGTTTTTCAGAAACTTATGCTACATTGCCACTGCATGTTCCCCGACCTCCCCATGCTGACCACCCCGCGGTGCTTTTCTCCATCCTACATTGCCACTCACTGCCTATCCTAATTCAGACCCTCCGATTCACACCACCCCGTGATGTTTTTCTCACTGCTACTAGTGAATGTAATGTAACACACACCCATACAATGCGCACCACCCCGCGATGTTTTTCAGAAACGTATCCTACATTGCCACTGCATGTTCCCTGACCTCACCATGCTGACAATCCGGCGTGGTTTTCTCCATCCTACATTGCCACTCACTGCCTATCCTAATTCAGACCCTCCGATTCACACCACCCCGTGATGTTTTTCTCACTCCTACTAGTGAATGTAATGTAACACACACCCATACAATGCGAGCCACCCCGTGATGATTTTCTCACTCCTACTAGTGAATGTAATGTAACACACACCCATACAATGCGCACCACCCCATAAGGTTTTTTTCACTCTACTAGTTAATGTAATGTAACACACACCCATACAATGCACACCACCCAGCGATGTTTTTCAGAAACCTATCCTACATTGCCACTGCATGTTCCCTGACCTCCCCATGCTGACCACACCGCGGTGCTTTTCTCCATTCTACATTGCCACTCACTGCGTATCCTAATTCAGACCCTCCGATTCACACCACCCCTTGATGTTTTTCTCACTCCTACTAGTGAATGTAATGTAACACACACCCATACAATGCGCACCACCCCGCGATGTTTTTCAGAAACCTATCCTACATTGCCACTGCATGTTCCCTGACCTCCCTATGCTGACCACCCCGCGGTGCTTTTCTCCATCCTACATTGCCACTCACTGCCTATCCTAATTCAGACCCTCCGATTCACACCACCCCGTGATGTTTTTCTCACTCCTACTAGTGAAAGTAATGTAACAAACACCCATACAATGCACACCACCCCGCGATGTTTTCCAGAAACCTATCCTACATTGCCACTGCATGTTCGCTGACCTCCCAATGCTCACCACCCCGCAGTGCTTTTCTCCATCCTACATTGCCACTCACTGCCTAGCCTAATTCAGACCCTCCGATTCACACCACCCTGTGATGTTTTCTCACTCCTACAAGTTAATGTAATGTAACACACACCCATACAATGCGCACCACCCCGTGATGTTTTTCTCACTCCTACTAGTGAATGTAATGTAACACACACCCCTATAATGCGCACCACCCCGGGATGTTTTTCTCACTCCTACTAGTGAATGTAATGTAACACACACCCATACAATGCGCACCACCCCGTGATGTTTTTCTCACTCCTACTAGTGAATGTAATGTAACACACACCCATACAATGCGCACCACCCCGCGATGTTTTTCAGAAACCTATCCTACATTGCCACTGCATGTTCCCTGACCTCCCCATGCTGACCACCCCGCGGTGCTTTTCTCCATCCTACATTGCCACTCACCTCCTATCCTAATTCAGACCCTCCGAATCACACCACCCCGTGATGTTTTTCTCACTCCTACTAGTGAATATAATGTAACACACAGCCATACAATGCACACCACCCCGCGATGTTTTTCAGAAACCTATCGTACATTGAAACTGCATGTTCCCTGACCTCCCCATGCTGACCACACCGCGGTGCTTTTCTCCATCCTACATTGCCACTCACTGCCTATCCTAATTCAGACCCTCCTATTCACACCACCCCGTGATGTTTTTCTCACTCCTACTAGTAAATGTAATGTAACACATACCCATACAATGCGCACCACCCCGTGATGTTTTTCTCACTCCTACTAGTGAATGTAATGTAACACACACCCATACAATGCGCACCACCCCGTGATGTTTTTCAGAAACATATCCTACATTGCCACTGCATGTTCCCTGACCTCCACATGCTGACCACACCGCTGTGCTTTTCTCCATCCTACATTGCCACTCACTGCCTATTCTAATTCGGACCCTCCGATTCACACCACCCCGTGATGTTTTTCTCACTCCTCCTAGTGAATGTAATGTAACACACACCCATACAATGCGAGCCACCCCGTGATGATTTTCTCACTCCTACTAGTGAATGTAATGTAACACACACCCATACAATGCGCACCACCCCATAAGGTTTTTCTCACTCTACTAGTTAATGTAATGTAACACACACCCATACAATGCACACCACCCAGTGATGTTTTTCAGAAACCTATCCTACATTGCCACTGCATGTTCCCTGACCTCCCCATGCTGACCACACCGCGGTGCTTTTCTCCATTCTACATTGCCACTCACTGCGTATCCTAATTCAGACCCTCCGATTCACACCACCCCGTGATGTTTTTCTCACTCCTACTAGTGAATGTAATGTCACACACACCCATACAATGCGCACCACCCCGTGTTGTTTTTCTCACTGGTGCTAGTGAATGTAGTGTAACAGACACCCATACAATGCGCACCACCCCGGGATGTTTTTCTCACTCCTGCTAGTGAATGTAATGTAACACACACGTATACAATGCGCACCACCCCGCGATGTTTTTCAGAAACCTATCCTACATTGCCACTGCATGTTCCCTGACCTTCCTATGCTGACCACCCCGCGGTGCTTTTCTCCATCCTACATTGCCACTCACTGCCTATCCTAATTCAGACCCTCCGATTCAAACCACCCCGTGATGTTTTTCTCACTCCTACTAGTGAAAGTAATGTAACAAACACCCATACAATGCACACCACCCCGCGATGTTTTCCAGAAACCTATCCTACATTGCCACTGCATGTTCGCTGACCTCCCAATGCTCACCACCCCGCAGTGCTTTTCTCCATCCTACATTGCCACTCACTGCCTAGCCTAATTCAGACCCTCCGATTCACACCACCCCGTGATGTTTTCTCACTTCTACAAGTTAATGTAATGTAACACACACCCATACAATGCGCACCACCCCGTGATGTTTTTCTCACTCCTACTAGTGAATGTAATGTAACACACACCCCTATAATGCGCACCACCCCGGGATGTTTTTCTCACTCCTACTAGTGAATGTAATGTAACACACACCCATACAATGCGCACCACCCCGTGATGTTTTTCTCACTCCTACTAGGGAATATAATGTAATACACACCCATACAATGCACACCACCCCGCGATGTTTTTTAGAAACCTATGGTACATTGCCACTGCATGTTCCCTGACCTCCCCATGCTGACCACACCGCGGTGCTTTTCTCCAACCTACATTGCCACTCACTGCCTATCCTAATTCAGACCCTCCTATTCACACCACCCCGTGATGTTTTTCTCACTCCTACTAGTGAATGTAATGTAACACACACCCATACAATGCGCACCACCCCGCGATGTTTTTCAGAAACCTATCCTACATTGCCACTGCATGTTCCCTGACCTCCCCATGCTGACCACCCCGCGGTGCTTTTCTCCATCCTACATTGCCACTCACCTCCTATCCTAATTCAGACACTCCGATTCACACCACCCCGTGATGTTTTTCTCACTCCTACTAGTGAATATAATGTAACACACAGCCATACAATGCACACCACCCCGCGATGTTTTTTAGAAACCTATCGTACATTGAAACTGCATGTTCCCTGACCTCCCCATGCTGACCACACCGCGGTGCTTTTCTCCATCCTACATTGCCAGTCACGGCCTATCCTAATTCAGACCCTCCTATTCACACCACCCCGTGATGTTTTTCTCACTCCTACTAGTAAATGTAATGTAACACACACCCATACAATGCGCACCACCCTGTGATGTTTTTCTCACTCCTACTAGTGAATGTAATGTAACACACACCCATAAAATGCGCACCACCCCGCGATGTTTTTCAGAAACCTATCCTACATTGCCACTGCATGTTCCGTGACCTCCGCATGCTGACCAACCCGCGGTTCTTTTCTCCATCCTACATTGCCACTCACTGCCTATCCTAATTCACACCCTCCGATTCACTCCACCCCGTGATGTTTTTCTCACTCCCACTAGTGAATGTAACGTAACACACACCCATACAATGCGCACCACCCAGCGATGTTTTTCAGAAACCTATCCTGCATTGCCACTGCATGTTCCCTGACTTCCCCATTCTGACCACACCGCTGTGCTTTTCTCCATCCTACATGGCCACTCACTACATGTCCTATTTCAGACCCTCCGATTCACACCACCCCATTATGTTTTTCTCACTCCTACTAGTGAATGTAATGTAACACACACCCATACAATGCGCACCACCCCGTGATGTTTTTCAGAAACATATCCTACATTGCCACTGCATGTTCCCTGACCTCCACATGCTGACCACACCGCTGTGCTTTTCTCCATCCTACATTGCCACTCACTGCCTATCCTAATTCAGACCCTCCGATTCACACCACCCCGCGATGTTTTTCTCACTCCTCCTAGTGAACGTAATGTAACACACACCCATACAATGCGAACCACCCCGCGATGTTTTTCCGAAACCTATCCTACATTAACACTGCATGTTACCTGTCCTCCCCATGCTGACCACCCCGCGGTGCTTTTCTCCATCCTACATTGCCACTCACTGCCTATCCTAATTCAGACCTTCCGATTCACACCACCCCGTGATGTTTTTCTCACTCCTACTTGTGAACGTAATGTAACACACACCCATACAATGAGCACCACCCCGTGATGTTTTTCTCACTCCTACTAGTGAATGTAATGTAACACACACCCATACAATGCGCACCACCCCGTGATGTTTTTCTCACTCCTACTAGTGAATGTAATGTAACACACACCCATACATTGCGCACCACCCCGCGATGTTTTTCAGAAACCTATCCTACATTGCCACTGCATGTTCCCTGACCTCCCCATGCTGACCACCCCGCGGTGCTTTTCTCCATGCTACATTGCCACTCACTGCCTATCCTAATACAGACCCTCCGATTCACACCACCCCGTGATGTTTTTCTCACTCCTACTAGTGAATGTAATGTAACACACACCCATACAATGCGCACCACCCCGTGATGTTTTTCTCACTCCTACTAGTGAATGTAATGTAACACACACCCATACAATGCGCACTACCCCGCGATGTTTTTCAGAAACCTATCCTACATTGCCACTGCATGTGCCCTGACCTCCCCATGCTGACCACCCCGCGGTGCTTTTCTCCATCCTACATTGCCACTCACTGCCTATCCTAATTCAGAACCTCCGATTCACACCACCCCGTGATGATTTTCTCACTCCTACTAGTGAATGTAATGTAACAAACACACATAGAATGCGCACCAGCCCGCGATGTTTTTCAGAAACCTATCCTACATTGCCAGTGCATGTTCCCTGACCTCCCCATGCTGACCACCCCACGGTGCTTTTCTCCATCCTACATTGCCACTCACTGCGTATCCTTATTCAGACCCTCCGATTCACACCACCCCGTGATGTTTTTCTCACTCCTACTAGTGAATGTAATGTAACACACACCCATACAATGCGCACCATCCCGCCATATTTTTCAGAAACCTATCCTACATTGCCACTGCATGTTCCCTGACCTCCCCATGCTGACCACCCCGCGGTGCTTTTCTCCATCCTACATTGCCACTCACTGCCTATCCTAATTCAGACTCTCCGATTCAAACCACCCCGCGATGTTTTTCTCACTCCTACTAGTGAATGTCATTTAACACACACCCATACAATGCGCACAACCACGCGATGTTTTTCAGAAACCTATCCTACATTGCCACTGCATGTTCCCTGACCTCCCCATGCTGACCACCCCGCGGTGCTTTTCTCCATCCTACATTGCCACTCACTGCCTATCCTAATACAGACCCTCCGATTCACACCACCCCGTGATGTTTTTCTCACTCCTACTAGTGAATGTAATGTAACACACACCCATAAATGCGCACCACCCCGTGTTGTTTTTCTCACTGGTACTAGTGAATGTAGTGTAACACACACCCATACAATGCGCACCACCCCGGGATGTTTTTCTCACTCCTACTAGTGAATGTAATGTAACACACACCCATACAATGCGCCCCACCCCTCGATGTTTTTCAGAAAACTATCCTACATTGCCACTGCATGTTCTCTAACCTCCCCATGCTGACCACCCCGCGGTGCTTTTCTCCATCCTACATTGCCACTCACTGACTATCCTAATTCAGACCCTCCAATTCACACCACCCCGTGATGTTTTTGTCACTCCTACTAGTGAATGTAATGTAACACACACCCATACAATGCGCACCACCCCGTGATGTTTTTCTCACTCCTACTAGTGAATGTAATGTAACACACACCCATACAATGCGCACTACCCCGCGATGTTTTTCAGAAACCTATCCTACATTGCCACTGCATGTGCCCTGACCTCCCCATGCTGACCAGCCCGCGGTTCTTTTCTCCATCCTACATTGCCATTCACTGCCTATCCTTATTCGGACCCTCAGATTCACACCACCCCGTGATGTTTTTCTCACTCCTACTAGTGAATGTAATGTAACACACACCCATACAAGGCGCACAACCCCGTGATGTTTTTCTCACTCCTACTAGTGAATGTAATGTAACACACACCCATACAATGCGCACCACCTCGCGATGTTTTTCAGAAACCTATCCTACATTGCCACTGCATGTTCCCTGACCTCCCCATGCTGACCACCCCGCGGTGCTTTTCTCCATCTTCCATTGCCACACACTGCCTATCCTAATTCAGACACTCCGATTCACACCACCCCGTGATGTTTTTCTCACTCCTACTAGTGAATGTAATGTAACACACACCCATACAATGCGCACCACCTCGTGATGTTTTTCTCACTCCTACTAGTGAATGTAATGTAACACACACCCATGCAATGCGCACCTCCCCGTGATGTTTTTCTCACTCCTACTAGTGAATGTAATGTAACACACACCCATACAATGCGCACCACCCCGCGATGTTTTTCAGAAACCTATCCTACATTGCCACTGCATGTTCCCTGACCTCCGAATGCTGACCACCCCGCGGTGCTTTTCTCCATCCTACATTGCCACTCACTGCGTATCCTTATTCAGACCCTCCGATTCACACCACCCCGTGATGTTTTTCTCACTCCTACTAGTGAATGTAATGTAACACACACCCATACAATGCGCACCACCCCGCCATATTTTTCAGAAACCTATCCTACATTGCCACTGCATGTTCCCTGACCTCCCCATGCTGACCACCCCGCGGTGCTTTTCTCCATCCTACATTGCCACTCACTGCCTATCCTAATTCAGACTCTCCGATTCACACCACCCCGCGATGTTTTTCTCACTCCTACTAGTGAATGTCATTTAACACACACCCATACAATGCGCACAACCACGCGATGTTTTTCAGAAACCTATCCTACATTGCCACTGCATGTTCCCTGACCTCCCCATGCTGACCACCCCGCGGTGCTTTTCTCCATCCTACATTGCCACTCACTGCCTATCCTAATACAGACCCTCCGATTCACACCACCCCGTGATGTTTTTCTCACTCCTACTAGTGAATGTAATGTAACACACACCCATACAATGCGCACCACCCCGTGTTGTTTTTCTCACTGGTACTAGTGAATGTAGTGTAACACACACCCATACAATGCGCACCACCCCGGGATGTTTTTCTCACTCCTACTAGTGAATGTAATGTAACACACACCCATACAATGTGCACCACCCCGCGATGTTTTTCAGAAACCTATCCTACATTGCCACTGCATGTTCCCTGACCTCCCCATGCTGACCACCCCGCGGTGCTTTTCTCCATCCTACATTGCCACTCACTGCCTAACCTAATTCAGACCCTCCGATTCACACCACCCCGTGATGTTTTTCTCACTCCTACAAGTTAATGTAATGTAACACACACCCATACAATGCGCACCACCCCGTGATGTTTTTCTCACTCCTACTAGTGAATGTAATGTAACACACACCCATATAATGCGCACCACCCCGTGATGTTTTTCTCACTCCTACTAGTGAATGTAATGTAACACACACCCATACAATGCGCACCACCCCGTGATGTTTTTCTCACTCCTACTAGTTAATGTAATGTAACACACACCCATACAATGCACACCACCCCGCGATGTTTTTTAGAAACCTATCCTACATTGCTACTGCATGTTCCCTCACCTCCCCATGCTGACCACCCCGCGGTGTTTTTCTCCATCCTACATTGCCACTCACTGCCTATCCTAATTCAGACCCTCCGATTCACACCACCCCGTGATGTTTTTCTCACTCCTACTAGTGAATGTAATGTAACACACACCCATACAATGCGCACCACTCCGTGATGTTTTTCTCACTCCTACTAGTGAATGTAATGTAACACACACCCATACAATGCGCACCACCCCGTGATGTTTTTCTCACTCCTACTAGTGAATGTAATGTAACACACACCCATACAATGCGCACCATCCTGCGATGTTTTTCTTTTTTTTTTTTTTTTTTTTTTAATTTAAGAGGAAAAAGAGAAAAACACAAAACAAACCAAAGCGGCGTAAGGGTACACGCAATACAGAACTACAAAACAAAACAAAACAAAAAACCATAACAGTAAGAAATTACCTGCTAGTAGATTACACACTATTTTCTTGAAAATAGTTCCTCAAATCACAGTATCAAAGAACACAAGGTGGACATTCAAACAGGGAGACTGCAAACAGCTGTGTTCAATGTTCCAAAATCATTGATAAAGTCAGCTATTTAACACCCCCAAACACACTTGCTGTTATATCTGTTAGAGCTCCTTTTCTTTTCTTTTTTTTTTCCTCTCTTTTTTACAACAAAATTTACACATCTTGGATTTTATTACTCCTTAGTGCTTATTACTTTCTTTGGGGGGGGAAGAATACAGTCAAATATGGCAAAACAAAGCTGTCAGTCAATACCAAGGATAGACGTAGCACATGGTGTAGAACAGAGTACAAGTTTATCAACAATGGTTATCAACGTTGTCCCTTGTTTCCTTAAAAAGAATTGTCTATCTTATTAGATATTATAAAGTTGGTCAAAACAGTAGAGAACAAGACCAATAAAACTTAGGCGTTGTAAACATTACAGGACTTCCAAAGAAGACAATAGTCAAACCAGAATGGGTATCTTAGTGAATCTTATTGTCTTCAAAGTAGTTGCCTATGTCTTCAAACTTGATACTATCATATAGAATGGAACAGAGTCTAATCAGTCAAAACAAGATCGTGGGAGTACTACAGGACTTCAAAACAAGTTAATAGGAAATCGAAAAGAGTTACTATTTATATATCCTAATTTTTTTGAATTTTTTCTTTAAGACAAACATAAGAAATGACTAAATAATTTTTTTTGAAACAATAAGGGGGAGATTGAGATAAAACAGGACATAACAATATAACAATAGAGGTCACAGCATGACTGTTTCAATAACCTAGTACTTCACCACCTTATAACCTGACTTAATAGTAGTTACCATAGTGTCTTTTTCCTTGAAATATTTGGGTAAAACTTCATATACTCTAGCTTCAAATATTTTCATATCAAGAAGCCCAGAATAAAGCCTTTCTAATTAATGAGTGAAAACTTTATAAGGCTTCAAGGCCACCTAATGGGGAATCATGATTACCACATATTTTTATATATTTGAATCATTACTTACATTAGGGAAACTATTCGGTATTCACACATGCGAGATTGATTTATTTCACTTATGAGTATGGTCTCAAGCTGTGCCCATTTATTGATAAATATCTCAATGTGATCCTTCTTTATAGCTGAATAATACTCCATTGTATAGAAATACCACAACTTTTTTATCCATTCCTCAGTTGATGGGCACTTGGGTTGTTTCCAAGATCTGGCGATTACAAATTGTGCTGCTATAAACATAGGTGCACATATATCACTGTGGTATGATGCTTTCAGTTCTTCTGGGAATATGCCTAGAAGTGGAATAGCTGGAATAAATGGGATTTCCAGTCCCAACTTTTTGAGAAATCTCCAGACAGATCTCCACAAAGGCTGTACCAGTCTACACTCCCACCAGCAGTGCAGGAGAGTTCCTTTTTCCCCACAGCCTCTCCAGCATTTGTTGTCGGTTTTCTTGATCCTGGCCATTCTTTCAGGAGTGAGATGGTATCTCAGTGTGGTTTTAATTTGCATTTCTCTAATGACCAATGATGATGAGCATTTTTTCATGTATTTATTTGCCATTTGCATTTCTTCATCTGAGAATTGCATATTCATCTCAGATGCCCATTTTTGGATTGGATCTTTGAATTTCGGAGGTCTGAGTTTCTTTAATTCTTTATATGTTTTAGACAAGAGGCCCTTGTCTGAGAGAGAGTTCACTAAAATCTTTTCCCAGCTTGTGGGTTTACTTTTCACTATGCTGGAGATTTCTTTTGACATGCAGAAACTTTTTAATAAGAAGTGGTCCCAGTTATTGATTCTGGGAAGTATTTCCCGTGCGGTTTGAGTCCTGTTCATGAATTCTTTACCTACTCCTATGTCTCCAAGGTTTCTACCTATTTTGTCTTCCAATAGATTTAGTGTTTCTGTTTTAATATTCAGATCTTTGACCAATTTAGATTTTAATTTAGTACATGGTGATAGCCATGGGTCTAGCTTTAGTTTTCGGCAAATGGAGAGCCAGTTTTTCCAGCACCATTTATTAAAGAGACTGTCGTTCTTCCAGTGAACCTGCTTGGCTCCTTTATCAAAAATAAGGTGGTTGAGTGTGTTCGTAGTTGTGGTTGTATCTTCTAATCTATTCCACTGATCTTCAGCTCTGTTTTGATTCCAATACCATGTTGATTTTACTACTGTTGCTTTGTAGTATAACTTCAAGTCAGGGATTGTGATGCCTCCTGCTTTGTCTTTGCTGCTTAGAATTGCCTTTGCGATTCTAGGTCTCTTCTGGTTCCAGATGAAATTTAGGAGTGATTTCTCTAGATCTATAAGGTATGTTGATGGTATTTCTATTGGGATTGCATTGAATCTGTATAACAGTTTTGGGAGAATGGCCATTTTCACAATGTTTGTTCTTCCTATCCATGAGCAAGGGATGTCTTTCCATTTTCTGAGATCATCTTCAATTTCCTTTTTCAGTGTATTATAATTTTCACTGTATAAGTCTTTCACTTCTTTCATAAGAGTAATTCCTAAATATTTCATTTTTTTGCTTGCTAATGTGAATAGTCCAGTTTCTCTTATTTCCCTCTCTGTAATTTTGTTGTTCGTGTATAGGAATGCGATTGATTTCTGAGTATTGATTTTGTATCCAGCCACATTACTGAATTTATTTATTGTATCTAAGAGTATTTCAATGGAGTTTAGGGGGTCTTCTATGTAGAGTATCATGTCATCTGCAAACAATGATAATTTAACTTCTTCTTTTCCTATCTTTACCCCTTTTATTTCTCTTTCTTGCCTAATTGCTCTGGCTAGTACTTCCAGTACTATATTAAATAGGAGTGGTGATAAAGGACATCCTTGTCTTGTACCCGATTTTAAAGTAAAGGCTTTCAATTTTTGGCCATTTAGTATGATGCTGGCTGTTGGTTTGTCATAAATGGCCTTTATTATATTGAGGTAAAGACCATTTATTCCAATTTTCTGTAAAGTTCTTATCATGAATAAGTGTTGGACCTTATCGAAGGCTTTTTCTGCATCTATAGAGATGATCATGTGATTCTTATTTTTGGCTTTATTGATATGGTGGATTACATTTATTGATTTGCGTATGTTGAACCATCCTTGCATTCCTGGGATGAATCCCACCTGGTCATGGTGTATAATCTTCTTGATGATTTGCTGGATCCTATTTGCCAATATTTTATTGAGGATTTTTGCATCTGTGTTCATTAGGGAGATCGGTCTATAGTTCTTTTTTATAGTTCGGTCTTTCTCAGGTTTTGGTACTAGAGTAATATTTGCTTCCAGGAATGACTTAGGAAGGATTGCTTCCCTTTCAATTTCATTGAATAGTTTGAGGAGTGTCGGCATTAGGTCTTCTTTATATTTCTTGTAGAATTCTGCAGTGAATCCATCTGGGCCTGGGCTCTTCTTGGTGGGCAAGGACCCAATTACATTCTCAATTTCATTAGCAGAGATTGGGTTATTCAACAGTTTTATATCCTCTTGATCTAGCTTTGGTACTTCATATGCTTCTAAGAATCTGTCTATTTCTTCTGTGTTATCAAACTTTTGAGAGTAGAGGTTTTCGAAATAGGTGTTGATGATCCTCTGTATTTCTAGTGGGTCTGTAGTGATTTCTCCTTTTTCATTTCTTATTGCATGAATTTGAGCTTTTTCTTTCCTTTTTTTAATAAGGTTGGCTAGGGGCTTATCGATTTTATTTATTCTTTCAAAGAACCAACTCTTTGATTCGTTGATTCTTTGGATTGTTTTCTTAGTCTCTATTGCATTGATTTCTGCTCTGATTCTTATAATTTCCTCTCTTCTTTTGGCTTTGGGCTTGACTTGCTCTTCTTTTTCTAGCTGTTTGAGGTGTAGCATCAAGTTATTTACTTGTATTCGTTCTGTTTTCCTGATGTGGGAACTCAGTGCAATAAATTTTCCTCTCAGAACGGCTTTCATTGCATCCCACAGATTCCGGTAAGTTGTATCTGCATTTTCATTTTCTTTTAGGTATTGTTTAATTTCTTCTTTAATTTCTTCTGTGACCCACTGATTACTCAAGAGTGTGTTATTTAGTTTCCATGTGTTTGCGGAATTTTTGCAGTATCCTTTGTCATTAATTTCTAATTTCAGAGCGCTATGATCCGATAATATGCAAGGGATGATTTCAACTCTTTTGCATTTGCTTAAATATGTTCTGTGAGCTAATATATGGTCTATTTTAGAAAATGATCCATGTACTGCTGAGAAGAATGTGTATTCTGATGTTGTTGGGTGGAACATTCTGTATATGTCTATCAAACCCATTTGTTCACAGGTGTGATTCAGTTCTGCTATTTCTTTGCTCATTTTCTGTCTGGTTGATCTGTCCCTTGGTGTCAGTGGTGTATTAAGGTCTCCTGTTACAATTGTGTTACTGATAATTTGAGTTTTCATTTCTGTTAATAATTGTTTTATATAACTGGGTGCTCTGGAGTTTGGTGCGTATATATTTAAGATAGTTATCTCTTCCTCTTGGAGTTTTCCCCTTACGAGTATGTAGTGACCTTCTTTGTCCTTTATGGTCATTGTTGGTTTAAAGTTCACGTTGTCTGCAAACAGAATGGCTACTCCTGCCTTTTTTTGGATTCCTGCTGCATGAAGAATTGTTTTCCATCCTTTGACTTTCAGTCTGTGAGTATCTTTCTGGGTTAGATGGGTTTCCTGTAAACAGCATATGGTTGGATTTTGTTTCTTGATCCATTCTGCTAGTCTGTTTCTTTTGATTGGTGCATTGAGACCATTTACATTAATGGTTATTACTGTTAAATGCTGGTTAACTGTAGGAATGTTATCTCTCTGCTGTTGCATCTTTATCTTTCGGTTCTGTTTAATTATTTGCTTTGCTTAGTGGTTTTTTTCCTTTGTGTATCTAAACTGTCTTTCAATATTTTTTGCAGGGTTGGTTTGGTGTTCATGAAGTTCTTCAGCTGTTCTTTGTCATGGAAGTATCGTATTGCACCATCTATTTTGAATGATAGTTTTGCAGGATATATCAGTCTTGGTTGGAAATCATTTTGCTTTAGGATCTGGAATACTTCACTCCATGCTCTTCTTGACTTTATCGTTTGTGCTGAGAAGTCTGCTGTGATTCTGATAGGTTTTCCTTTATAAGTGATTTGTCTTTTCTCTCTGACAGCTTTTAATAATCTATTCTTGTGTTGGATTTCTGGGATGGTGACTATTATATGTCTGGGTGTAGTTTTATTTTGGTTATGACTGTTTGGAGTTCTATATGCTTCACTGATCCTGATGTCAGTTTCTGATCTCATGCTTGGGAAATTTTCAGCTATTACTTCTCTAAATATCCTCCTGACATCCTTCATGTTGTCTCCCTCTCTTTCATTAATCCCTATCATTCTTATGTTATTCTTCTTTGCATCGTCTTGCAGTTGTTGAATTGTTGTTTCCTGGTTCCTTGTTATTTTCAAAAGATCTTTCCTTTCCTGTTCACTAGCTGCAATCCTGTCTTCAAGGTCTGAAATTCTATCTTCACTTTCATTAAGGCGGTTTTTACAACTTTCAGTGGAGTTTTTTATTTCCTGTATATCTCTGTGCATCTGCATTATGTATTCTGTTTGTTTCTTATATTGCTCGTCTAGGGATTCTATCTTTTTGTTTAGTTCCTCCAATTTTTTATCTGTGTTTTCTTTAGATATATTTAGAATCTCTTTCATTTCTTTTATCATTTCTTCTTTTATCTGGGAGATTATTTCGAGTTTGAATTTCTTTAAAGCTTCCTGGAGTTGCTTGTCAATTTCAGTGGCTATTGTGTCCGATATATGAGGTGGATGGGATATATTTTCTTCTATATACATCGCTCCTAGGGTTTCTTGAGATGGGCTGGAGGTTTGAGGTTGTAATTTGGTCTTTCGTTTTGTCATTTTCCTATATTTCTGTGTTTCAAGTGTTACTTGAAAGCTTCCTCAGGATCTGTTGAAAATCCCCTTCTATGTTTGGAGCTACTGGGACTCTGGCGCCGCGCTACTCCAAGCCATTAGGCCTACAGAACCAGTGGCCCTCCTCTGCCTGCTCAGAACTCCGCAGTTCCAGACAAGCTGGGCCTCAGGGACACTGTGCGCCCACCTGCCCCTTGGAAGCTCCACAGTTCTTCAATCGCAGCCAGGTTAGGGTACTCACCACAGGCCGCAGTGCTTCAGGAACCTGTGGACCCTCCCTGGTTGCAGAGATATCCACAGTCCTCCAGACACGCAGAGAGGCCAGTGAGGGCACCCCAGATCTGCCCAGCTCCTCCTCTGCAGACCTGTGGCCAGGCACGGCAGCTAAACAGGCTGGGCTAGGCTGGTAGTGTGGGCCAGCCCACTTATTGGGAGCTCAGCAGGTCTCCAAATGAAGCCGGGAATGGGGAGGCTGATGTGGAAGCCTTAAACCCACCTCTCACCTTCACTGCACCTGGAAGCCTGAGGGAACTCCAGCAGTCAGGGCGCAGAAATCCAGAGTCCTCCAGACACACAGAGAGGCCAGTGAGGGCACCCCAGATCTGCCCAGCTCCTCCTCTGCAGACCTGTGGCCAGGCGCGGCAGCTAAACAGGCTGGGCTAGGCTGGTAGTGTGGGCCAGCCCACCTACCGGGAGCTCAGCAGGTCTCCAAATGAAGCCGGGAATGGAGAGGCTGATGTGGAAGCCTTAAACCCACCTCTCTCCTTCACTGCACCTGGAAGCCTGAGGGAACTCCAGCAGTCTGGGCGCAGAAATCCAGAGTCCTCCAGACACGCAGAGAGGCCAGTGAGGGCACCCCAGATCTGCCCAGCTCTTCCTCTGCAGACCTATGGCCAGGCGCGGCTGCTAAACAGGCTGGGCTAGGCTGGTTGTGTGGGCCAGCCCACCTATCGGGAGCTCAGCAGGTCTCCAAATGAAGCCTGGAATGGGGAGGCTAATGGGGAAGCCTCAAACCCACCTCTCACCTTCACTGCACCTGGAAGCCTGAGGGAACTCCAGCAGTCTGGGCGCAGAAATCCAGAGTCCTCCAGACACGCAGAGAGGCCAGTGAGGGCAACCCAGATCTCCCGCGATGTTTTTCAGAAACCTATCCTACATTGCCACTGCATGTTCCCTGACCTCCCCATGCTGACCAGCCCGCGGTGCTTTTCTCCATCCTACATTGCCACTCACTGCCTATCCTAATTCAGACCCTCCGATTCACACCACCCCGTGATGTTTTTCTCATTCCAACTAGTGAATGTAATGTAACACACACCCATACAATGCACACCACCCCGTGATGTTTTTCTCACTCCTACTAGTGAATGTAATGTAACACACACCATTACAATGCGCACCACCCCGTGATGTTTTTCTCACTCCTACTAGTGAATGTAATGTAACACACAGCCATACAATGCACACGACCCCGCGATGTTTTTCAGAAACCTATCCTACATTGCCACTGCATGTTCTCTGTCCTCCCCATGCTGACCACCCCTCAGTGCTTTTCTCCATCCTACATTGCTACTCACTGCCTATCCTAATTCAGACCCTCCGATTCACACCACCCCGTGATGTTTTTCTCACTCCTACTAGTGAATGTAATTTAACACACACCCATACAATGCGCACCACCCCGCGATGTTTTTCAGAAACCTATCCTACATTGCCACTGCATGTTCCCTGACCTCCCCATGCTGACCACCCCGCGGGGCGTTTCTCCATCCTACATTGCCACTCACTGCCTATCCTAATTCAGACCCTCCGATTCACAGCACCCCGTGATGTTTTTCTCACTCCTACTAGTGAATGTAATGTAACACACACGCATACAATGAGCACCACGCCGCAATGTTTTTCAGAAACCTATCCTACATGGCCACTGCATGTTCCCTGACCTCCCCATGGTGACCACCCCGCGGTACTTTTCTCCATCCTACATTGCCACTCACTGCCTATCCTAATTCAGAACGTCCGATTCACACCACCCCGTGATGTTTTTCTCACTCCTACTAGTGAATGTAATGTAACACACACCCATACAATGCGCACCACCCCGTGATGTTTTTCTCACTCCTACTAGTGAATGTAATGTAACACACACCCATACAATGCGCACCACCCCGCGATGTTTTTCAGAAACCTATATTACATTGCCACTGCATGTTCCCTGACCTCCCCATGCTGACCACACCGCGGTGCTTTTCTCCATCCTACATTGCCACTCACTGACTATCCTAATTCAGACCCTCCGATTCACACCACCCCGTGATGTTTTTCTCACTCCTACTAGTGAATGTAATGTAACACACACCCATACAATGCGCACCACCCCGCGATGTTTTTCAGAAACCTATCCTACATTGCCACTGCATGTTCCCTGACCTCCCCATGCTGACCACCCCGCAGTGCTTTTCTACATCCTACATTGCCACTCACTGCCTATCCTAATTCAGATCCTCCGATTCACAACACCCCGTGATGTTTTTCTCACTCCTACTAGTGAATGAAATATAACACACAGCCATACAATGCGCACCACCCCGTGATGTTTTTCTCACTCCTACTCATGAATATAATGTAACACACACCCATACAATGCGCACCACCCCGCGATGTTTTTTAGAAACCTATCCTACATTGCCACTGCATGTTCCCTGACCTCAATATGCTGACCACCCCGCGGTGCTTTTCTCCATCCTACATTGCCACTCAGTGCCTATCCTAATTCAGACCCTCCGAATCACACCACCACGTGATGTTTTTCCCATTCCTACTAGTGAATGTAATGTAACACACACCCATACAATGCGCACCAAGCCGTGATGTTTTTCTCACTCCTACTAGTGAATGTAATGTAACACACACCCATACAATGCACACCACCCCGCGATGCTTTTCAGAAACCTATCCTACATTGCCACTGCATGTTCCCTGACCTCCCCATGCTGACCACCCCGCGGTGCTTTTATACATCCTACATTGCCACTCACTGCCTATCCTAATTCAGACCCTCCGATTCACACCACCCCGTGATGTTTTTCTCACTGCTACTAGTGAATGTAATGTGAAACACACCCATACAATGCACACCACCCCGCGATGTTTTTCAGAAACCTATCCTACATTGCCACTGCTTGTTCCCTGACCTCCCCATGCTGACCACCCCGCGGTGCTTTTCTAAATCCTACATTGCCACTCACTTCCTATCCTAATTCAGACACTCCGATTCACACCACCCCGTGATGTTTTTCTCACTCCTACTAGTGAATGTAATGTAACACACACCCATACAATGCGCACCACCCCGTGATGTTTTTCTCACTCCTACTAGTGAATGTAATGTAACACACACCCATACAATGCGCACCACCCCGTGATGTTTTTCTCACTCCTACTAGTGAATCTAATGTAACACACACCCATACAATGCGCACCACCCCGTGATGTTTTTCTCACTCCTACTAGTGAATCTAATGTAACACACACCCATACAATGCGCACCACCACGCGATGTTTTTCATAAACCTATCCTACATTGCCACTGCATGTTCCCTGACCTCCCCATGCTGACGACCCCGCGGTGCTTTTCTCCATCCTACATTGCCACTCACGGCCTATCCTAATTCAGACCTTCCGATTCACACCACCCCGTGATGTTTTTCTCACTCCTACTAGTGAATGTAATGTAACACACACCCATACAATGCGCACCACTCCATGATGTTTTTCTCACTCCTACTAGTGAATGTAATGTAACACACACCCATACAAAGCGCACCACCCCGTGATGTTTTTCTCACTCCTACTAGTGAATGTAATGTAACACACACCCATACAATGCGCACCACCCCGCGATGTTTTTCAGAAACCTATCCTACATTGCCACTGCATGTTCCCTGACCTCCCCATGCTGACCAGCCCGCGGTGCTTTTCTCCATCCTACATTGCCACTCACTGCCTATCCTAATTCAGACCCTCCGATTCACACCACCCAGTGATGTTTTTCTCACTCCTACTAGTGAATGTAATGTAACACACACCCATACAATGCGCACCACCCCGTGATGATTTTCTCACTCCGACTAGTGAATGTAATGTAACACACACCCATACAATGCGCACCACCCCGTGATGTTTTTCTCACTCCTACTAGTGAATGTAATGTAACACACACCCATACAATGCACACGACCCCGCGATGTTTTTCAGAAACCTATCCTACATTGCCACTGCATGTTCTCTGTCCTCCCCATGCTGACCACCCCGCGGTGCTTTTCTCCATCCTACATTGCCACTCACTGCCTATCCTAATTCAGACCCTCCGATTCGCACCACCCCATGATGTTTTTCTCACTCCTACTAGTGAATGTAATGTAACACACACCCATACAATGCGCACCACTCCGTGATGTTTTTCTCACTCCTACTAGTGAATGTAATGTAACACACACCCATACAATGCGCACCACCCCGCGATGTTTTTCAGAAACCTATCCTACAATGCCACTGCATGTTCCCTGACCTCCCGATGCTGACCACCGCGCGGTGCTTTTCTCTATCCTACATTGCTACTCACTGCCTATCCTAATTCAGACGCTCCGATTCACACCACCCCATGATGTTTTTCTCACCGCTACTAGTGAATGTAATGTAACACACACCCATACAATGCGCACCACCCCGCGATGTTTTTCAGAAACCTATCCTACATTGCCACTGCATGTTCCCTGACCTCCCCATGCTGACCACCCCGCAGTGCTTTTCTACATCCTACATTGCCACTCACTGCCTATCCTAATTCAGACCCTCCGATTCACACCACCCCGTGATGTTTTTCTCACTCCTACTAGTGAATGAAATATAACACACACCCATAAAATGCGCACCACCCCGTGATGTTTTTCTCACTCCTACTCGTGAATGTAATGTAACACACACCCATAAAATGCGCACCACCCCGCGATGTTTTTTAGAAACCTATCCTACATTGCCCCTGAATGTTCCCTGACCTCAACATGTTGACCACCCCGCGGTGCTTTTCTCCATCCTACATTGCCACTCACTGCCTATCCTAATTCAGACACTCCGAATCACACCACCCCGTGATGTTTTTCCCACTCCTACTAGTGAATGTAATGTAACACACACCCATACAATGCGCAACACCCCGTGATGATTTTCTCACTCCGACTAGTGAATGTAATGTAACACACACCCATACAATGCGCACCAAGCCGTGATGTTTTTCTCACTCCTACTAGTGAATGTAATGTAACACACACCCATACAATGCACACCACCCCGCGATGTTTTTCAGAAACCTATCCTACATTGCCACTGCATGTTCCCTGACCTCCCCATGCTGACCACCCCGCGGTGCTTTTATCCATCCTACATTGCCACTCAATGCCTATCCTAATTCAGACCCTCCGATTCACACCACCCCGTGATGTTTTTCTCACTCCTACTAGTGAATGTAATGTGAAACACTGCCATACAATGCGCACTACCACGCGATGTTTTTTAGAAACCTATCCTACATTGCCACTGCTTGTTCCCTGACCTCCCCATGCTGACCACCCCGCGGTGCTTTTCTCCATCCTACATTGCCACTCACTGCCTATCCTAATTCAGACACTCCGATTCACACCACCCCGTGATATTTTTCTCACTCCTACTAGTGAATGTAATGTAACACACACCCATACAATGCGCACCACCCCGTGATGTTTTTCTCACTCCTACTAGTGAATGTAATGTAACACACACCCATACAATGCACACCACCCCGCGATGTTTTTCAGAAACCTATCCTACATTGCCACTGCATGTTCCCTGACCTCTCCATGCTGACCACCCTGCGGTGCCTTTCGCCATCCTACATTGCCACTCACTGCCTATCCTAATTCAGACCCTCCGATTCACACCACCCCGCGATGTTTTTGTCATCCTACTAGTGAATGTAATTTAAAACACACCCATACAATGCGCACCACCACGCGATGTTTTTCATAAACCTATCCTACATTGCCACTGCATGTTCCCTGACCTCCCCATGCTGACCACCCCGCGGTGCTTTTCTCCGTCCTACATTGCCACTCACTGCCTATCCTAATTCAGACCCTCCGATTCACACCACCCCGTGATGTTTTTCTCACTCCTACTAGTGAATGTAATGTAACACACACCCATACAATGCGCACCACTCCGTGATGTTTTCTCATTCCTACTAGTGAATGTAATGTAACACACACCCATACAAAGCGCACCACCCCGTGATGTTTTTCTCACTCCTACTAGTGAATGTAATGTAACACACACCCATACAATGCGCACCACCCCGCGATGTTTTTCAGAAACCTATCCTACATTGCCACTGCATGTTCCCTGACCTCCCCATGCTGACCAGCCCGCGGTGCTTTTCTCCATCCTACATTGCCACTCACTGCCTATCCTAATTCAGACCCTCTGATTCACACCACCCAGTGATGTTTTTCTCACTCCTACTAGTGAATGTAATTTAACACACACCCATACAATGCGCACCACCCCGCGATGTTTTTCAGAAAGCTATCCTACATTGCCACTGCATGTTCCCTGACCTCCTCATGCTGACCACGCCGCGGTGCTTTTCTCCATCCTACATTGCCACTCACTGCCTATCCTAATTCAGACCCTCCGATTCACACCACCCCGTGATGTTTTTCTCACTCCTACTAGTGAATGTAATGTAACACACACCCATACAATGCGCACCACCCCGTGATGTTTTTCTCACTCCTACTAGTGAATGTAATGTAACACACACTCATACAATGCGCACCACCCCGTGATGTTTTTCTCACTCCTACTAGTGAATGTAATGTAACACACACGCATACAATGCGCACTACCCCGCGATATTTTTCAGAAACCTATCCTACATTGCCACTGCATGTTCCCTGACCTCCACATGCTGACCACCCCGCGGTACTTTTTTCCATCCTACATTGCCACTCACTGCCTATCCTAATTCAGAAACTCCGATTCACACCACGCCGTGATGTTTTTCTCAGTCCTACTAGTGAATGTAATGTAACACACACCCATACAATGCGCACCACCCCGTGATGTTTTTCTCACTCCTACTAGTGAATGTAATGTAACATACACCCATACAATGCGCACCACCCCGCGATGTTTTTCAGAAACCTATCCTACATTGCCACTGCATGTTCCCTGACCTCCCCATGCTAACCACCCCGCGGTGCTTTTCTCTATCCTACATTGCCACTCACTGCCTATCCAAATTCAGACCCTTCGATTCACACCACCCCGTGATGTTTTTCTCACTCCTACTAGTGAATGTAATATAACACACACCCATACAATGCGCACCACCCCGTGATGTTTTTCTCACTCCTACTCGTGAATGCAATTTAACACACAACCATACAATGCGCACCACCCCTCGATGTTTTTCAGAAACCTATCCTACATTACCACTGCATGTTCCCTGACCTCCGCATGCTGACCACCCCGCGGTGCTTTTCTCTATCCTACATTGCCACTCACTGCCTATCCTAATTCAGACCCTCCGATTCACACCACCCTGTGATGTTTTTCTCACTCCTACTCGTGAATCTAATGTAACACACACCCATACAATGCGCACCACCCCGTGATGTTTTTCTCACTCCTACTAGTGAATCTAATGTAACACACACCCATACAATGCGCACCACCACGCGATGTTTTTCATAAACCTATCCTACATTGCCACTGCATGTTCCCTGACCTCCCCATGCTGACCACCCCGCGGTGCTTTTCTCCATCCTACATTGCCACTCACGGCCTATCCTAATTCAGACCTTCCGATTCACAACACCCCGTGATGTTTTTCTCACTCCTACTAGTGAATGTAATGTAACACACACCCATACAATGCGCACCACTCCATGATGTTTATCTCACTCCTACTAGTGAATGTAATGTAACACACACCCATACAAAGCGCACCACCCCGTGATGTTTTTCTCACTCCTACTAGTGAATGTAATGTAACACACACCCATACAATGCGCACCACCCCGCGATGTTTTTCAGAAACCTATCCTACATTGCCACTGCATGTTCCCTGACCTCCCCATGCTGACCAGCCCGCGGTGCTTTTCTCCATCCTACATTGCCACTCACTGCCTATCCTAATTCAGACCCTCCGATTCACACCACCCAGTGATGTTTTTCTCACTCCTACTAGTGAATGTAATGTAACACACACCCATACAATGCGCACCACCCCGTGATGATTTTCTCACTCCGACTAGTGAATGTAATGTAACACACACCCATACAATGCGCACCACCCCGTGATGTTTTTCTCACTCCTACTAGTGAATGTAATGTAACACACACCCATACAATGCACACGACCCCGCGATGTTTTTCAGAAACCTATCCTACATTGCCACTGCATGTTCTCTGTCCTCCCCATGCTGACCACCCCTCAGTGCTTTTCTCCATCCAACATTGCCACTCACGGCCTATCCTAATTCAGCCCCTCCGATTCACACCACCCCGTGATGTTTTTCTCACTCCTACTAGTGAATGTAATTTAACACACACCCATACAATGCGCACCACCCCGCGATGTTTTTCAGAAACCTATCCTACATTGCCACTGCATGTTCCCTGACCTCCCCATGCTGACCACCCCGCGGTGCTTTTCTCCATCCTACATTGCCACTCACTGCCTATCCTAATTCAGACCCTCCGATTCACACCACCCCATGATGTTTTTCTCACTCCTACTAGTGAATGTAATGTAACACACACCCATACAATGCGCACCACTCCGTGATGTTTTTCTCACTCCTACTAGTGAATGTAATGTAACACACACCCATACAATGCGCACCACCCCGTGATGTTTTTCTCACTCCTACTAGTGAATGTAATGTAACACACACCCATACAATGCGCACCACCCCGCGATGTTTTTCAGAAACCTATCCTACATTGCCACTGCATGTTCCCTGACCTCCCGATGCTGACCACCGCGCGGTGCTTTTCTCTATCCTACATTGCCACTCACTGCCTATCCTAATTCAGACGCTCCGATTCACACCACCCCACGATGTTTTTCTCACCGCTACTAGTGAATGTAATGTAACACACACCCATACAATGCGCACCAACCCGCGATGTTTTTCAGAAACCTATCCAACATTGCCACTGCATGTTCCCTGACCTCCCCATGCTGACCACCCCGCAGTGCTTTTCTACATCCTACATTGCCACTCACTGCCTATCCTAATTCAGACCCTCCGATTCACACCACCCCGTGATGTTTTTCTCACTCCTACTAGTGAATGAAATATAACACACACCCATACAATGCGCACCACCCCGTGATGTTTTTCTCACTCCTACTCGTGAATGTAATGTAACACACACCCATAAAATGCGCACCACCCCGCGATGTTTTTTAGAAACCTATCCTACATTGCCACTGAATGTTCCCTGACCTCAACATGTTGACCACCCCGCGGTGCTTTTCTCCATCCTACATTGCCACTCACTGCCTATCCTAATTCAGACACTCCGAATCACACCACCCCGTGATGTTTTTCCCACTCCTACTAGTGAATGTAACGTAACACACACCCATACAATGCGCAACACCCCGTGATGATTTTCTCACTCCGACTAGTGAATGTAATGTAACACACACCCATACAATGCGCACCAAGCCGTGATGTTTTTCTCACTCCTACTAGTGAATGTAATGTAACACACACCCATACAATGCACACCACCCCGCGATGTTTTTCAGAAACCTATCCTACATTGCCACTGCATGTTCCCTGACCTCCCCATGCTGACCACCCCGCGGTGCTTTTATCCATCCTACATTGCCACTCACTGCCTATCCTAATTCACACCCTCCGATTCACACCACCCCGTGATGTTTTTCTCACTCCTACTAGTGAATGTAATGTGAAACACAGCCATACAATGCACACTACAACGCGATGTTTTTTAGAAACCTATCCTACATTGCCACTGCTTGTTCCCTGACCTCCCCATGCTGACCACCCCGCGGTGCTTTTCTCCATCCTACATTGCCACTCACTGCCTATCCTAATTCAGACACTCCGATTCACACCACCCCGTGATGTTTTTCTCACTCCTACTAGTGAATGTAATGTAACACACACCCATACAATGCGCACCACCCCGTGATGTTTTTCTCACTCCTACTAGTGAATGTAATGTAACACACACCCATACAATGCGCACCACCCCGCGATGTTTTTCAGAAACCTATCCTACATTGCCACTGCATGTTCCCTGACCTCCCCATGCTGACCACCCCGCGGTGCTTTTCTCCATCCTACATTGCCACTCACTGCCTATCCTAATTCAGACCCTCCGATTCACACCACCCCGTGATGTTTTTCTCACTCCTACTAGTGAATGTAATGTAACACACACCCATACAATGCGCACCACCCCGTGATGTTTTTCTCACTCCTACTAGTGAATGTAATGTAACACACACTCATACAATGCGCACCACCCCGTGATGTTTTTCTCACTCCTACTAGTGAATGTAATGTAACACACACGCATACAATGCGCACTACCCCGCGATATTTTTCAGAAACCTATCCTACATTGCCACTGCATGTTCCCTGACCTCCACATGCTGACCACCCCGCGGTGCTTTTCTCCGTCCTACATTGCCACTCACTGCCTATCCTAATTCAGACCCTCCGATTCACACCACCCCGTGATGTTTTTCTCACTCCTACTAGTGAATGTAATGTAACACACACCCATACAATGCGCACCACTCCGTGATGTTTTCTCATTCCTACTAGTGAATGTAATGTAACACAAACCCATACAAAGCGCACCACCCCGTGATGTTTTTCTCACTCCTACTAGTGAATGTAATGTAACACACACCCATACAATGCGCACCACCCCGCGATGTTTTTCAGAAACCTATCCTACATTGCCACTGCATGTTCCCTGACCTCCCCATGCTGACCAGCCCGCGGTGCTTTTCTCCATCCTACATTGCCACTCACTGCCTATCCTAATTCAGACCCTCCGATTCACACCACCCAGTGATGTTTTTCTCACTCCTACTAGTGAATGTAATTTAACACACACCCATACAATGCGCACCACCCCGCGATGTTTTTCAGAAAGCTATCCTACATTGCCACTGCATGTTCCCTGACCTCCTCATGCTGACCACGCCGCGGTGCTTTTCTCCATCCTACATTGCCACTCACTGCCTATCCTAATTCAGACCCTCCGATTCACACCACCCCGTGATGTTTTTCTCACTCCTACTAGTGAATGTAATGTAACACACACCCATACAATGCGCACCACCCCGTGATGTTTTTCTCACTCCTACTAGTGAATGTAATGTAACACACACTCATACAATGCGCACCACCCCGTGATGTTTTTCTCACTCCTACTAGTGAATGTAATGTAACACACACGCATACAATGCGCACTACCCCGCGATATTTTTCAGAAACCTATCCTACATTGCCACTGCATGTTCCCTGACCTCCACATGCTGACCACCCCGCGGTACTTTTTTCCATCCTACATTGCCACTCACTGCCTATCCTAATTCAGAAACTCCGATTCACACCACGCCGTGATGTTTTTCTCAGTCCTACTAGTGAATGTAATGTAACACACACCCATACAATGCGCACCACCCCGTGATGTTTTTCTCACTCCTACTAGTGAATGTAATGTAACATACACCCATACAATGCGCACCACCCCGCGATGTTTTTCAGAAACCTATCCTACATTGCCACTGCATGTTCCCTGACCTCCCCATGCTAACCACCCCGCGGTGCTTTTCTCTATCCTACATTGCCACTCACTGCCTATCCAAATTCAGACCCTTCGATTCACACCACCCCGTGATGTTTTTCTCACTCCTACTAGTGAATGTAATATAACACACACCCATACAATGCGCACCACCCCGTGATGTTTTTCTCACTCCTACTCGTGAATGCAATTTAACACACAACCATACAATGCGCACCACCCCTCGATGTTTTTCAGAAACCTATCCTACATTACCACTGCATGTTCCCTGACCTCCGCATGCTGACCACCCCGCGGTGCTTTTCTCTATCCTACATTGCCACTCACTGCCTATCCTAATTCAGACCCTCCGATTCACACCACCCTGTGATGTTTTTCTCACTCCTACTCGTGAATCTAATGTAACACACACCCATACAATGCGCACCACCCCGTGATGTTTTTCTCACTCCTACTAGTGAATCTAATGTAACACACACCCATACAATGCGCACCACCACGCGATGTTTTTCATAAACCTATCCTACATTGCCACTGCATGTTCCCTGACCTCCCCATGCTGACCACCCCGCGGTGCTTTTCTCCATCCTACATTGCCACTCACGGCCTATCCTAATTCAGACCTTCCGATTCACAACACCCCGTGATGTTTTTCTCACTCCTACTAGTGAATGTAATGTAACACACACCCATACAATGCGCACCACTCCATGATGTTTATCTCACTCCTACTAGTGAATGTAATGTAACACACACCCATACAAAGCGCACCACCCCGTGATGTTTTTCTCACTCCTACTAGTGAATGTAATGTAACACACACCCATACAATGCGCACCACCCCGCGATGTTTTTCAGAAACCTATCCTACATTGCCACTGCATGTTCCCTGACCTCCCCATGCTGACCAGCCCGCGGTGCTTTTCTCCATCCTACATTGCCACTCACTGCCTATCCTAATTCAGACCCTCCGATTCACACCACCCAGTGATGTTTTTCTCACTCCTACTAGTGAATGTAATGTAACACACACCCATACAATGCGCACCACCCCGTGATGATTTTCTCACTCCGACTAGTGAATGTAATGTAACACACACCCATACAATGCGCACCACCCCGTGATGTTTTTCTCACTCCTACTAGTGAATGTAATGTAACACACACCCATACAATGCACACGACCCCGCGTTGTTTTTCAGAAACCTATCCTACATTGCCACTGCATGTTCTCTGTCCTCCCCATGCTGACCACCCCTCAGTGCTTTTCTCCATCCAACATTGCCACTCACGGCCTATCCTAATTCAGCCCCTCCGATTCACACCACCCCGTGATGTTTTTCTCACTCCTACTAGTGAATGTAATTTAACACACACCCATACAATGCGCACCACCCCGCGATGTTTTTCAGAAACCTATCCTACATTGCCACTGCATGTTCCCTGACCTCCCCATGCTGACCACCCCGCGGTGCTTTTCTCCATCCTACATTGCCACTCACTGCCTATCCTAATTCAGACCCTCCGATTCACACCACCCCATGATGTTTTTCTCACTCCTACTAGTGAATGTAATGTAACACACACCCATACAATGCGCACCACTCCGTGATGTTTTTCTCACTCCTACTAGTGAATGTAATGTAACACACACCCATACAATGCGCACCACCCCGTGATGTTTTTCTCACTCCTACTAGTGAATGTAATGTAACACACACCCATACAATGCGCACCACCCCGCGATGTTTTTCAGAAACCTATCCTACATTGCCACTGCATGTTCCCTGACCTCCCGATGCTGACCACCGCGCGGTGCTTTTCTCTATCCTACATTGCCACTCACTGCCTATCCTAATTCAGACGCTCCGATTCACACCACCCCACGATGTTTTTCTCACCGCTACTAGTGAATGTAATGTAACACACACACATACAATGCGCACCAACCCGCGATGTTTTTCAGAAACCTATCCAACATTGCCACTGCATGTTCCCTGACCTCCCCATGCTGACCACCCCGCAGTGCTTTTCTACATCCTACATTGCCACTCACTGCCTATCCTAATTCAGACCCTCCGATTCACACCACCCCGTGATGTTTTTCTCACTCCTACTAGTGAATGAAATATAACACACACCCATACAATGCGCACCACCCCGTGATGTTTTTCTCACTCCTACTCGTGAATGTAATGTAACACACACCCATAAAATGCGCACCACCCCGCGATGTTTTTTAGAAACCTATCCTACATTGCCACTGAATGTTCCCTGACCTCAACATGTTGACCACCCCGCGGTGCTTTTCTCCATCCTACATTGCCACTCACTGCCTATCCTAATTCAGACACTCCGAATCACACCACCCCGTGATGTTTTTCCCACTCCTACTAGTGAATGTAACGTAACACACACCCATACAATGCGCAACACCCCGTGATGATTTTCTCACTCCGACTAGTGAATGTAATGTAACACACACCCATACAATGCGCACCAAGCCGTGATGTTTTTCTCACTCCTACTAGTGAATGTAATGTAACACACACCCATACAATGCACACCACCCCGCGATGTTTTTCAGAAACCTATCCTACATTGCCACTGCATGTTCCCTGACCTCCCCATGCTGACCACCCCGCGGTGCTTTTATCCATCCTACATTGCCACTCACTGCCTATCCTAATTCACACCCTCCGATTCACACCACCCCGTGATGTTTTTCTCACTCCTACTAGTGAATGTAATGTGAAACACAGCCATACAATGCACACTACCACGCGATGTTTTTTAGAAACCTATCCTACATTGCCACTGCTTGTTCCCTGACCTCCCCATGCTGACCACCCCGCGGTGCTTTTCTCCATCCTACATTGCCACTCACTGCCTATCCTAATTCAGACACTCCGATTCACACCACCCCGTGATGTTTTTCTCACTCCTACTAGTGAATGTAATGTAACACACACCCATACAATGCGCACCACCCCGTGATGTTTTTCTCACTCCTACTAGTGAATGTAATGTAACACACACCCATACAATGCGCACCACCCCGCGATGTTTTTCAGAAACCTATCCTACATTGCCACTGCATGTTCCCTGACCTCCCCATGCTGACCACCCCGCGGTGCTTTTCTCCATCCTACATTGCCACTCACTGCCTATCCTAATTCAGACCCTCCGATTCACACCACCCCGTGATGTTTTTCTCACTCCTACTAGTGAATGTAATGTAACACACACCCATACAATGCGCACCACCCCGTGATGTTTTTCTCACTCCTACTAGTGAATGTAATGTAACACACACTCATACAATGCGCACCACCCCGTGATGTTTTTCTCACTCCTACTAGTGAATGTAATGTAACACACACGCATACAATGCGCACTACCCCGCGATATTTTTCAGAAACCTATCCTACATTGCCACTGCATGTTCCCTGACCTCCACATGCTGACCACCCCGCGGTACTTTTTTCCATCCTACATTGCCACTCACTGCCTATCCTAATTCAGAAACTCCGATTCACACCACGCCGTGATGTTTTTCTCAGTCCTACTAGTGAATGTAATGTAACACACACCCATACAATGCGCACCACCCCGTGATGTTTTTCTCACTCCTACTAGTGAATGTAATGTAACACACACCCATACAATGCGCACCACCCCGCGATGTTTTTCAGAAACCTATCCTACATTGCCACTGCATGTTCCCTGACCTCCCCATGCTAACCACCCCGCGGTGCTTTTCTCTATCCTACATTGCCACTCACTGCCTATCCAAATTCAGACCCTTCGATTCACACCACCCCGTGATGTTTTTCTCACTCCTACTAGTGAATGTAATATAACACACACCCATACAATGCGCACCACCCCGTGATGTTTTTCTCACTCCTACTCGTGAATGTAATGTAACACACAACCATACAATGCGCACCACCCCTCGATGTTTTTCAGAAACCTATCCTACATTGCCACTGCATGTTCCCTGACCTCCGCATGCTGACCACCCCGCGGTGCTTTTCTCTATCCTACATTGCCACTCACTGCCTATCCAAATTAAGACCCTTCGATTCACACCACCCCGTGATGTTTTTCTCACTCCTACTAGTGAATGTAATATAACACACACCCATACAATGCGCACCACCCCGTGATGTTTTTCTCACTCCTACTCGTGAATGTAATGTAACACACAACCATACAATGCGCACCACCCCGCGATGTTTTTCAGAAACCTATCCTACATTGCCACTGCATGTTCCCTGACCTCAACATGCTGACCACCCCGCGGTGCTTTTCTCCATCCTACATTGCCACTCACTGCCTATCCTAATTCAGACCCTCCGAATCACACCACCCCGTGATATTTTTCTCACTCCTACTAGTGAATGTAATGTAACGCACACCCATACCATGCGCACCACCCCGTGATGATTTTCTCACTCCGACTAGTGAATGTAATGTAACACACACCCATACAATGCGCACAAACCCGAGATGTTTTTCTCACTCCTACTAGTGAATGTAATGTAACACACACCCATACAATGCACACCACCCCGCGATGTTTTTCGAAAACCTATCCCACATTGCCACTGCATGTTCCCTGACCTCCCCATGCTGACCACCCCGCGGTGCTTTTATCCATCCTACATTGCCACTCACTGCCTATCCTAATTCAGATCCTCCGATTCCCACCACCCCGTGATGTTTTTCTCTCTCCTACTAGTGAATGTAATGTGACACACACCCATACAATGCGCACCACCCCGTGATCTTTTTCTCACTCCTACTAGTGAATGTAATGTAACACACACCCATACAATGCGCACCACCCCGCGATGTTTTTCAGAAATATATCCTACATTGCCACGGCTTGTTCCCTGACCTCCCCATGCTGACCACCCCGCGGTACTTTTCTCCATCCTACATTTCCACTCACTGCCTATCCTAATTCAGACACTCCGATTCACACCACCCCGTGATGTTTTTCTCACTCCTACTAGTGAATGTAATGTAACACACACCCATACAATGCGCACCACCACGTGATGTTTTTCTCACTCCTACTAGTGAATGTAATGTAACACACACCCATACAATGCGCACCACCCCGCGATGTTTTTCAGAAACCTATCCTACATTGCCACTGCATGTTCCCTGACCTCCCCATGCTGACCACCCCGCGGTGCCTTTCGCCATCCAACATTGCCACTCACTGCCTATCCTAATTCAGACCCTCCGTTTCACACCACCCCGCGATGTTTTTCTCATCCTACTAGTGAATGTAATTTAACACACACCCATACAATGCGCACCACCACGCGATGTTTTTCAGAAACCTATCCTACATTGCCACTGCATGTTCCCTGACCTCCCCATGCTGACCACCCCGCGGTGCTTTTCTCCATCCTACATTGCCACTCACTGCCTATCCTAATTCAGACCCTCCGATTCACACCACCCCGTGATGTTTTTCTCACTCCTACTAGTGAATGTAATGTAACACACACCCATACAATGCGCACCACTCCGTGATGTTTTTCTCACTCCTACTAGTGAATGTAATGTAACACACACCCATACAATGCGCACCACCCCGTGATGTTTTTCTCACTCCTACTAGTGAATGTAATGTAACACACACCCATACAATGCGCACCACCCCGCGATGTTTTTCAGAAACCTATCCTACATTGCCACTGCATGTTCCCTGACCTCCCCATGCTGACCAGCCCGCGGTGCTTTTCTTAATCCTACATTGCCACTCACTGCCTATCCTAATTCAGACCCTCCGATTCACACCACCCCGTGATGTTGTTCTCACTCCTACTAGTGAATGTAATGTAACACACACCCATACAATGCGCACCACCCCGTGATGTTTTTCTCACTCCTACTAGTGAATGTAATGTAACACACACCCATACAATGCGCACCACCCCGCGATGTTTTTCAGAAACCTATCCTACATTGCCACTGCATGTTCCCTGACCTCCCCATGCTGACCACCCCGCGGTGCCTTTCGCCATCCAACATTGCCACTCACTGCCTATCCTAATTCAGACCCTCCGTTTCACACCACCCCGCGATGTTTTTCTCATCCTACTAGTGAATGTAATTTAACACACACCCATACAATGCGCACCACCACGCGATGTTTTTCAGAAACCTATCCTACATTGCCACTGCATGTTCCCTGACCTCCCCATGCTGACCACCCCGCGGTGCTTTTCTCCATCCTACATTGCCACTCACTGCCTATCCTAATTCAGACCCTCCGATTCACACCACCCCGTGATGTTTTTCTCACTCCTACTAGTGAATGTAATGTAACACACACCCATACAATGCGCACCACTCCGTGATGTTTTTGTCACTCCTACTAGTGAATGTAATGTAACACACACCCATACAATGCGCACCACCCCGTGATGTTTTTCTCACTCCTACTAGTGAATGTAATGTAACACACACCCATACAATGCGCACCACCCCGCGATGTTTTTCAGAAACCTATCCTACATTGCCACTGCATGTTCCCTGACCTCCCCATGCTGACCAGCCCGCGGTGCTTTTCTTAATCCTACATTGCCACTCACTGCCTATCCTAATTCAGACCCTCCGTTTCACACCACCCCGTGATGTTTTTCTCACTCCTACTAGTGAATGTAATGTAACACACACCCATACAATGCGCACCACCCCGTGATGTTTTTCTCACTCCTACTAGTGAATGTAATGTAACACACACCCATACAATGCGCACCACCCCGCGATGTTTTTCAGAAACCTATCCTACATTGCCACTGCGTGTTCCCTGACCTCCCCATGCTGACCACCCCGCGGTGCCTTTCGCCATCATACATTGCCACTCACTGCCTATCCTAATTCAGACCCTCCGATTCACACCACCCCGCGGTGTTTTTCTCATCCTACTAGTGAATGTAATTTAACACACACCCATACAATGCGCACCACCACGCGATGTTTTTCAGAAACCTATCCTACATTGCCACTGCATGTTCCCTGACCTCCCCATGCTGACCACCCCGCGGTGCTTTTCTCCATCCTACATTGCCACTCACTGCCTATCCTAATTCAGACCCTCCGATTCACACCACCCCGTGATGTTTTTCTCACTCCTACTAGTGAATGTAATGTAACACACACCCATACAATGCGCACCACTCCGTGATGTTTTTCTCACTCCTACCAGTGAATGTAATGTAACACACACCCATACAATGCGCACCACCCCGCGATGTTTTTCAGAAATATATCCTACATTGCCACTGCTTGTTCCCTGACCTCCCCATGCTGACCACCCCGCGGTGCTTTTCTCCATCCTACATTTCCACTCACTGCCTATCCTAATTCAGACACTCCGATTCACACCACCCCGTGATGTTTTTCTCACTCCTACTAGTGAATGTAATGTAACACACACCCATACAATGCGCACCACCCCGTGATGTTTTTCTCACTCCTACTAGTGAATGTAATGTAACACACACCCATACAATGCGCACCACCCCGCGATGTTTTTCAGAAACCTATCCTACATTGCCACTGCATGTTCCCTGACCTCCCCATGCTGACCACCCCGCGGTGCCTTTCGCCATCCAACATTGCCCCTCACTGCCTATCCTAATTCAGACCCTCCGTTTCACACCACCCCGCGATGTTTTTCTCATCCTACTAGTGAATGTAATTTAACACACACCCATACAATGCGCACCACCACGCGATGTTTTTCAGAAACCTATCCTACATTGCCACTGCATGTTCCCTGACCTCCCCATGCTGACCACCCCGCGGTGCTTTTCTCCATCCTACATTGCCACTCACTGCCTATCCTAATTCAGACCCTCCGATTCACACCACCCCGTGATGTTTTTCTCACTCCTACTAGTGAATGTAATGTAACACACACCCATACAATGCGCACCACTCCGTGATGTTTTTCTCACTCCTACTAGTGAATGTAATGTAACACACACCCATACAATGCGCACCACCCCGTGATGTTTTTCTCACTCCTACTAGTGAATGTAATGTAACACACACCCATACAATGCGCACCACCCCGCGATGTTTTTCAGAAACCTATCCTACATTGCCACTGCATGTTCCCTGACCTCCCCATGCTGACCAGCCCGCGGTGCTTTTCTTAATCCTACATTGCCACTCACTGCCTATCCTAATTCAGACCCTCCGATTCACACCACCCCGTGATGTTGTTCTCACTCCTACTAGTGAATGTAATGTAACACACACCCATACAATGCGCACCACCCCGTGATGTTTTTCTCACTCCTACTAGTGAATGTAATGTAACACACACCCATACAATGCGCACCACCCCGCGATGTTTTTCAGAAACCTATCCTACATTGCCACTGCATGTTCCATGACCTCCCCATGCTGACCACCCCGCGGTGCCTTTCGCCATCTAACATTGCCACTCACTGCCTATCCTAATTCAGACCCTCCGTTTCACACCACCCCGCGATGTTTTTCTCATCCTACTAGTGAATGTAATTTAACACACACCCATACAATGCGCACCACCACGCGATGTTTTTCAGAAACCTATCCTACATTGCCACTGCATGTTCCCTGACCTCCCCATGCTGACCACCCCGCGGTGCTTTTCTCCATCCTACATTGCCACTCACTGCCTATCCTAATTCAGACCCTCCGATTCACACCACCCCGTGATGTTTTTCTCACTCCTACTAGTGAATGTAATGTAACACACACCCATACAATGCGCACCACTCCGTGATGTTTTTGTCACTCCTACTAGTGAATGTAATGTAACACACACCCATACAATGCGCACCACCCCGTGATGTTTTTCTCACTCCTACTAGTGAATGTAATGTAACACACACCCATACAATGCGCACCACCCCGCGATGTTTTTCAGAAACCTATCCTACATTGCCACTGCATGTTCCCTGACCTCCCCATGCTGACCAGCCCGCGCTGCTTTTCTTAATCCTACATTGCCACTCACTGCCTATCCTAATTCAGACCCTCCGATTCACACCACCCCGTGATGTTTTTCTCACTCCTACTAGTGAATGTAATGTAACACACACCCATACAATGCGCACCACCCCGTGATGTTTTTCTCACTCCTACTAGTGAATGTAATGTAACACACACCCATACAATGCGCACCACCCCGCGATGTTTTTCAGAAACCTATCCTACATTGCCACTGCGTGTTCCCTGACCTCCCCATGCTGACCACCCCGCGGTGCCTTTCGCCATCATACATTGCCACTCACTGCCTATCCTAATTCAGACACTCCGATTCACACCACCCCGCGGTGTTTTTCTCATCCTACTAGTGAATGTAATTTAACACACACCCATACAATGCGCACCACCACGCGATGTTTTTCAGAAACCTATCCTACATTGCCACTGCATGTTCCCTGACCTCCCCATGCTGACCACCCCGCGGTTTTTTTCTCCATCCTACATTGCCACTCACTGCCTATCCTAATTCAGACCCTCCGATTCACACCACCCCGTGATGTTTTTCTCACTCCTACTAGTGAATGTAATGTAACACACACCCATACAATGCGCACCACTCCGTGATGTTTTTCTCACTCCTACTAGTGAATGTAATGTAACACACCCCCATACAATGCGCACCACCCCGTGATGTTTTTCTCACTCCTACTAGTGAATGTAATGTAACACACACCCATACAATGCGCACCACCCCGCGATGTTTTTCAGAAACCTATCCTACATTGCCACAGCATGTTCCCTGACCTCCCCATGCTGAGCAGCCCGCGGTGCTTTTCTCCATCCTACATTGCCACTCACTGCCTATCCTAATTCAGACCCTCCGATTCACACCACCCCGTGATGTTTTTCTCACTCCTACTAGTGAATGTAATGTAACACACACCCATACAATGCGCACAACCACTGATGATTTTCTCACTCCGACTAGTGAATGTAATGTAACACACACCCATACAATGCGCACCACACCGCGATGTTTTTCAGAAACCTATCCTACATTGCCACTGCATGTTCCCTGACCTCCCCATGCTGACCACCCCGCGGTTCTTTTCTCCATCCTACATTGCCACTCACTGCCTACCTTAATTCAGACCCTCCGATTCACACCACCCCGTGATGTTTTTCTCACTCCTACTAGTGAATGTAATGTAACACACACCCATACAATGCGCACAACCCCGTGATGTTTTTCTCAGTCCTACTAGTGAATGTAATGTAACACACACCCATACAATACGCACCACCCCGTGATGTTTTTCTCACTCCTACTAGTGAATGTAATGTAACACACACCCATACAATGCGCACCACCCCACGATGTTTTTCAGAAACCTATCCTACATTGCCACTGCATGTTCCCTGACCTCCCCATGCTGACCACCCTGCGGTGCTTTTCTCTATCCTACATTGCCACTCACTGCCTATCCTAATTCAGACCCTCCGATTCACACCACCCCGTGATGTTTTTCTCACTGCTACTAGTGAATGAAATGTAACACACACCCATACAATGCGCACCACCCCGCGATGTTTTTCGAAACCTATCCTACATTGCCACTGCATGTTCCCTGACCTCCCCATGCTGACCATCCCGCGGTGCTTTTCTACATCCTACATTGCCACTCACTGCCTATCCTAATTCAGACCCTCCGAGTCACACCACCCCGTGATGTTTTTCTCACTCCTACTAGTGAATGTAATATAACACACACCCATACAATGCGCACCACCCCGTGATGTTTTTCTCACTCCTACTTGTGAATGTAATGTAACACACACCCATACAATGCGCACCACCCCGCGATGTTTTTCAGAAACCTATCCTACATTGCCACTGCATGTTCCCTGACCTCAACATGCTGACCACCCCGCGGTGCTTTTCTCCATCCTACATTGCCACTCACTGCCTATGCTAATTCAGACCCTCCGAATCACACCACCCCGTGATGTTTTTCTCACTCCTACTAGTGAATGTAATGTAACACACACCCATACAATGCGCACCACCCCGTGATGATTTTCTCACTCCGACTAGCGAATGTAATGTAACACACACCCATACAATGCGCACCACCCCGTGATGTTTTTCAGAAACCTATCCTACATTGCCACTGCATGTTTCCTGACCTCCCCATGCTGACCACTCCGCGGTGCCTTTCGCCATCCTACATTGCCACTCACTGCCTATCCTAATTCAGACCCTCCGATTCACACCACCCTGCGATGTTTTTCTCATCCTACTAGTGAATGTAATTTAACACACACCCATACAATGCTCACCACCACGCGATGTTTTTCAGAAACCTATCCTACATTGCCACTGCATGTTCCCTGACCTCCCCATGCTGACCACCCCGCGGTGCTTTTCTCCATCCTACATTGCCACTCACTGCCTATCCTAATTCAGACCCTCCGATTCACACCACCCCGTGATGTTTTTCTCACTCCTACTAGTGAATGTAATGTAACACACACCCATACAATGCGCACCACTCCGTGATGTTTTTCTCACTCCTACTAGTGAATGTAATGTAACACACACCCATACAATGCACACCACCCCGTGATGTTTTTCTCACTGCTACTAGTGAATGTAATGTAACACACACCCATAAAATGCGCACCACCCCGCGATGTTTTTCAGAAACCTATCCTACATTGCCACTGCATGTTCCCTGACCTCCCAATGCTGACCAGCCCGCGGTGCTTTTCTCCATCCTACATTGCCACTCACTGCCTATCCTAATTCAGACCCTCCGATTCACACCACCCCGTGATGTTTTTCTCACTCCTACTAGTGAATGTAATGTAACACACACCCATACAATGCGCACCACCCCGTGATGATTTTCTCACTCCGACTAGTGAATGTAATGTAACACACACCCATACAATGCGCACCACCCCGTGATGTTTTTCTCACTCCTACTAGTGAATGTAATGTAACACACACCCATACAATGCACACGACCCCGCGATGTTTTTCAGAAACCTATCCTACATTGCCATTGCATGTTCTCTGTCCTCCCCATGCTGACCACCCCTCAGTGCTTTTCTCCATCCTACATTGCCACTCACTGCCTATCCTAATACAGACCCTCCGATTCACACCACCCCGTGAGGTTTTTCTCACTCCTACTAGTGAATGTAATTTAACACACACCCATACAATGCACACCACCCCGCGATGTTTTTCAGAAACCTATCCTACATTGCCACTGCATGTTCCCTGTCCTCCCCATGCTGACCACCCCGCGGTGCTTTTCTGCATCCTACATTGCCACTCACTGCCTATCCTAATTCAGACCCTCCGATTCACACCACCCCGTGATGTTTTTCTCACTCCTACTAGTGAATGTAATGTAACACACACCCATACAATGCGCACCACCCTGTGATGTTTTTCTGATTCCTACTAGTGAATGTAATGTAACACACACCCATTAAATGCGCACCACCTCGTGATGTTTTTCTCACTCCTACTAGTGAATGTAATGTAACACACACGCATACAATGCGCACCACCCCGCGATGTTTTTCAGAAACCTATCCTACATTGCCACTGCATGTTCCCTGACCTCCGCATGCTGACCACCCTGCGGTACTTTTCTCCATCCTACACAGCCACTCACGGCCTATCCTAATTCAGAACCTCCGATTCACACCACCCCGTGATGTTTTTCTCACTCCTACTAGTGAATGTAATGTAACACAGACCCATACAATGCGCACCACCCCGTGATGTTTTTCTCACTCATACTAGTGAATGTAATGTAACACACACCCATACAATGCACACCACCCCGCGATGTTTTTCAGAAACCTATCCTACATTGCCACTGCAGGTTCCCTGACCTCCCCATGCTGACCACCCCTCGGTGCTTTTCTCCATCCTACATTGCCACTCACTGCCTATCCTAATTCAGACCCTCCGATTCACACCACCCCGTGATGTTTTTCTCACTCCTACTAGTGAATGTAATGTAATACACACCCATACAATGCGCACCACCCCGTGATGTTTTTCTCACTCCTACTAGTGAATGTAATGTAACACACACCCATACAATGCGCACCACCCCGCGATGTTTTTCAGAAACCTATCCTACATTGACACTGCATGTTCCCTGACCTCCCCATGCTGACCACCCCGCGGTGCTTTTCTCCATCCTACATTGCCACTCACTGCCTATCTTAATTCAGACACTCCGATTCACACCACCCCGTGATGTTTTCTCACTCCTACTAGTGAATGTAATGTAACACATACCCATACAATGCGCAACACCCCGTGATGTTTTTCTCAGTCCTACTAGTGAATGTAATGTAACACACACCCATACAATGCGCACCACCCCGTGATGTTTTTCTCACTCCTACTAGTGAATGTAATGTAACACAGACCCATACAATGCGCACCACCCCGCGAAGATTTTCTCACTCCGACTAGTGAATGTAATGTAACACACACCCATACAATGCACACCACCCAGCGATGTTTTTCAGAAACCTATCCTACATTGCCACTGCATGTTCCCTGACCTCCCCATGCTGAGCACCACGCGGTGCTTTTCTACATCCTACATTGCCACTCACTGCCTATCCTAATTCTGACCCTCCGATTCACACCACCCCGTGATGTTTTTCTCACTCCTACTAGTGAATGTAATGTAACACACACCCTTACAATGCGCACCACTCCGTGATGTTTTTCTCACTCCTACTAGTGAATGTAATGTAAAACACACCCATACAATGCGCACTACCCCGTGATGTTTTTCTCACTCCTACTAGTGAATGTAATGTAACACACACCCATACAATGCGCACCACCCCGCGATGTTTTTCAGAAACGTATCCTACATTGCCACTGCATGTTCTCTGTCCTCCCCAGGCTGACCACCCCTCAGTGCTTTTCTCCATCCTACATTGCCCCTCACTGCCTATCCTAATTCAGACCCTCCGATTCACACCACCCTGTGATGTTTTTCTCACTCCTACTAGTTAATGTAATTTAACACACACCCATACAATGCGCACCACCCCGTGATGTTTTTCAGAAACCTATCCTACATTGCCACTGCATGTTCCCTGACCTCCCCATGCTGACCAGCCCGCGGTGCTTTTCTCCATCCTACATTGCCACTCACTGCCTATCCTAATTCAGACCCTCCGATTCACACCACCCCGTGATGTTTTTCTCACTCCTACTAGTGAATGTAATGTAACACACACCCATAAAATGCGCACCACCCCGTGATGTCTTTCTCACTCCTACTAGTGAATGTAATATGACACACACCCATAAAATGCGCACCACCCCGCGATGTTATTCAGAAACCTATCCTACATTGCCACTGCATGTTCCCTGACCTCCCCATGCTGACCACCCCGCGGTGCTTTTCTCTATCCTACATTGCCACTCACTGCCTATCCTAATTCAGACCCTCCAATTCACACCACCCCGTGATGTTTTTCTCACTGCTACTAGTGAATGTAATGTAACACACACCCATACAATGCGCACCACCCCGCGAAGATTTTCTCACTCCGACTAGTGAATGTAATGTAACACACACCCATACAATGCACACCACCCAGCGATGCTTTTCAGAAACCTATCCTACATTGCCACTGCATGTTCCCTGACCTCCCCATGCTGACCAGCCCGCGGTGCTTTTCTCCATCCTACATTGCCACTCACTGCCTCTACTAATTCAGACCCTCCGATTCACACCACCCCTTGATGTTTTTCTCACTCCTACTAGTGAATGTAATGTAACACACACCCATACAATGCGCACCACTCCGTGATGTTTTTCTCACTCCTAGTGAATGTAATGTAACACACACCCATACAATGCGCACCACCCCGTGATGTTTTTCTCACTCCTACTAGTGAATGTAATGTAACACACACCCATACAATGCGCACCACCCCGCGATGTTTTTCAGAAACCTATCCTACATTGCCACTGCATGTTCCCTGACCTCCCCATGCTGAGCACCACGCGGTGCTTTTCTACATCCTACATTGCCACTCACTGCCTATCCTAATTCTGACCCTCCGATTCACACCACCCCGTGATGTTTTTCTCACTCCTACTAGTGAATGTAATGTAACACACACCCTTACAATGCGCACCACTCCGTGATGTTTTTCTCACTCCTACTAGTGAATGTAATGTAAAACACACCCATACAATGCGCACTACCCCGTGATGTTTTTCTCACTCCTACTAGTGAATGTAATGTAACACACACCCATACAATGCGCACCACCCCGCGATGTTTTTCAGAAACCTATCCTACATTGCCACTACATGTTCCCTGACCTCCCCATGCTGACCAGCCCGCGGTGCTTTTCTCCATCCTACATTGCCACTCACTGCCTATGCTAATTCAGACACTCCGATTCACACCACCCCGTTATGTTTTTCTCACTCCTAATAGTGAATGTAATGTAACACACACCCATACAATGCGCACCACCCCGTGATGTTTTTCTCACACCTTCTAGTGAATGTAATGTAACACACACCCATACAATGCGCACCACCCCGCGATGTTTTTCAGAAACCTATCCTACATTGCCACTACATGTTCCCTGACCTCCCCTTGCTGACCACCCCGCGGTGCCTTTCGCCATCCTACATTGCCACTCACTGCCTATCCTAATTCAGACCCTCCGATTCACACCACCCCGCGATGTTTTTCTCATCCTACTAGTGAATGTAATTTAACACACACCCATACAATGCGCACCACTCCGTGATGTTTTTCTCACTCCTAGTGAATGTAATGTAACACACACCCATACAATGCGCACCACCCGGTGATGTTTTTCTCACTCCTACTAGTGAAGGTAATGTAACACACACCCATACAATGCGCACCACCACGCGATGTTTTTCAGAAACCTATCCTACATTGCCACTGCATGTTCCCTGACCTCCCCATGCTGACCACCCCGCGGTGCTTTTATCCATCCTACATTGCCACTCACTGCCTATCCAAATTCAGACCCTCCGATTCACACCACCCCGTGATGTTATTCTCACTCCTACTAGTGAATGTAATGTGGCACACACCCATACAATGCGCACCACCCCGTGATGTTTTTCTCACTCCTACTAGTGAATGTAATGTAACACACACCCATACAATGCGCACCACCCAGCGATGTTTTTCACAAACCTATCCTACATTGCCAGTGCTTGTTCCCTGACCTCCCCATGCTGACCACCCCGCGTTGCTTTTCTCCATCCTACATTGCCACTCACTGCCTATCCTAATTCAGACCCTCCGATTCACACCACCCCGCGATGTTTTTCTCATCCTACTAGTGAATGTAATTTAACACACACCCATACAATGCTCACCACCACGCGATGTTTTTCAGAAACCTATCCTACATTGCCACTGCATGTTCCCTGACCTCCCCATGCTGACCACCCCGCGGTGCTTTTCTCCATCCTACATTGCCACTCACTGCCTATCCTAATTCAGACCCTCCGATTCACACCACCCCGTGATGTTTTTCTCACTCCTACTAGTGAATGTAATGTAACACACACCCATACAATGCGCACCACTCCGTGATGTTTTTCTCACTCCTACTAGTGAATGTAATGTAACACACACCCATACAATGCACACCACCCCGTGATGTTTTTCTCACTGCTACTAGTGAATGTAATGTAACACACACCCATACAATGCGCACCACCCCGCGATGTTTTTCAGAAACCTATCCTACATTGCCACTGCATTTTCCCTGACCTCCCAATGCTGACCAGCCCGCGGTGCTTTTCTCCATCCTACATTGCCACTCACTGCCTATCCTAATTCAGACCCTCCGATTCACACCACCCCGTGATGTTTTTCTCACTCCTACTAGTGAATGTAATGTAACACACACCCATACAATGCGCACCACCCCGTGATGATTTTCTCACTCCGACTAGTGAATGTAATGTAACACACACCCATACAATGCGCACCACCCCGTGATGTTTTTCTCACTCCTACTAGTGAATGTAATGTAACACACACCCATACAATGCACACGACCCCGCGATGTTTTTCAGAAACCTATCCTACATTGCCATTGCATGTTCTCTGTCCTCCCCATGCTGACCACCCCTCAGTGCTTTTCTCCATCCTACATTGCCACTCACTGCCTATCCTAATACAGACCCTCCGATTCACACCACCCCGTGAGGTTTTTCTCTCTCCTACTAGTGAATGTAATTTAACACACACCCATACAATGCACACCACCCCGCGATGTTTTTCAGAAACCTATCCTACATTGCCACTGCATGTTCCCTGTCCTCCCCATGCTGACCACCCCTCAGTGCTTTTCTCCATCCTACATTGCCACTCACTGCCTATCCTAATACAGACCCTCCGATTCACACCACCCGGTGATGTTTTTCTCGCTCCTACTAGTGAAGGTAATGTAACACACACCCATACAATGCGCACCACCACGCGATGTTTTTCAGAAACCTATCCTACATTGCCACTGCATGTTCCCTGACCTCCCCATGCTGACCACCCCGCGGTGCTTTTATCCATCCTACATTGCCACTCACTGCCTATCCAAATTCAGACCCTCCGATTCACACCACCCCGTGATGTTATTCTCACTCCTACTAGTGAATGTAATGTGGCACACACCCATACAATGCGCACCACCCCGTGATGTTTTTCTCACTCCTACTAGTGAATGTAATGTAACACACACCCATACAATGCGCACCACCCCGCGATGTTTTTCACAAACCTATCCTACATTGCCAGTGCTTGTTCCCTGACCTCCCCATGCTGACCACCCCGCGTTGCTTTTCTCCATCCTACATTGCCACTCACTGCCTATCCTAATTCAGACCCTCCGATTCACACCACCCCGCGATGTTTTTCTCATCCTACTAGTGAATGTAATTTAACACACACCCATACAATGCTCACCACCACGCGATGTTTTTCAGAAACCTATCCTACATTGCCACTGCATGTTCCCTGACCTCCCCATGCTGACCACCCCGCGGTGCTTTTCTCCATCCTACATTGCCACTCACTGCCTATCCTAATTCATACCCTCCGATTCACACCACCCGGTGATGTTTTTCTCACTCCTACTAGTGAATGTAATGTAACACACACCCATACAATGCGCACCACTCCGTGATGTTTTTCTCACTCCTACTAGTGAATGTAATGTAACACACACCCATACAATGCACACCACCCCGTGATGTTTTTCTCACTGCTACTAGTGAATGTAATGTAACACACACCCATACAATGCGCACCACCCCGCGATGTTTTTCACAAACCTATCCTACATTGCCACTGCATGTTCCCTGACCTCCCAATGCTGACCAGCCCACGGTGCTTTTCTCCATCCTACATTGCCACTCACTGCCTATCCTAATTCAGACCCTCCGATTCACACCACCCCGTGATGTTTTTCTCACTCCTACTAGTGAATGTAATGTAACACACACCCATACAATGCGCACCACCCCGTGATGATTTTCTCACTCCGACTAGTGAATGTAATGTAACACACACCCATACAATGCGCACCACCCCGTGATGTTTTTCTCACTCCTACTAGTGAATGTAATGTAACACACACCCATACAATGCACACGACCCCGCGATGGTTTTCAGAAACCTATCCTACATTACCATTGCATGTTCTCTGTCCTCCCCATGCTGACCACCCCTCAGTGCTTTTCTCCATCCTACATTGCCACTCACTGCCTATCCTAATACAGACCCTCCGATTCACACCACCCCGTGAGGTTTTTCTCACTCCTACTAGTGAATGTAATTTAACACACACCCATACAATGCACACCACCCCGCGATGTTTTTCAGAAACCTATCCTACATTGCCACTGCATGTTCCCTGTCCTCCCCATGCTGACCACCCCGCGGTGCTTTTCTGCATCCTACATTGCCACTCACTGCCTATCCTAATTCAGACCCTCCGATTCACACCACCCCGTGATGTTTTTCTCACTCCTACTAGTGAATGTAATGTAACACACACCCATACAATGCGCACCACCCTGTGATGTTTTTCTGATTCCTACTAGTGAATGTAATGTAACACACACCCATACAATGCGCACCACCTCGTGATGTTTTTCTCACTCCTACTAGTGAATGTAATGTAACACACACGCATACAATGCGCACCACCCCGCGATGTTTTTCAGAAACCTATCCTACATTGCCACTGCATGTTCCCTGACCTCCGCATGCTGACCACCCTGCGGTACTTTTCTCCATCCTACACAGCCACTCACGGCCTATCCTAATTCAGAACCTCCGATTCACACCACCCCGTGATGTTTTTCTCACTCCTACTAGTGAATGTAATGTAACACAGACCCATACAATGCGCACCACCCCGTGATGTTTTTCTCACTCCTACTAGTGAATGTAATGTAACACACACCCATACAATGCACACCACCCCGCGATGTTTTTCAGAAAACTATCCTACATTGCCACTGCAGGTTCCCTGACCTCCCCATGCTGACCACCCCTCGGTGCTTTTCTCCATCCTACATTGCCACTCACTGCCTATCCTAATTCAGACCCTCCGATTCACACCACCCCGTGATATTTTTCTCACTCCTACTAGTGAATGTAATGTAATACACACCCATACAATGCGCACCACCCCGTGATGTTTTTCTCACTCCTACTAGTGAATGTAATGTAACACACACCCATACAATGCGCACCACCCCGCGATGTTTTTCAGAAACCTATCCTACATTGCCACTGCATGTTCCCTGACCTCCCCATGCTGACCACCCCGCGGTGCTTTTCTCCATCCTACATTGCCACTCACTGCCTATCTTAATTCAGACACTCCGATTCACACCACCCCGTGATGTTTTTCTCACTCCTACTAGTGAATATAATGTAACACTGACCCATACAATGCGCACCACCCCGTGATGTTTTTCTCACTCCTACTAGTGAATGTAATGTAACACAGACCCATACAATGCGCACCACCCCGCGATGTTTTTCAGAAACGTATCCTACATTGCCACTGCATGTTCTCTGTCCTCCCCAGGCTGACCACCCCTCAGTGCTTTTCTCCATCCTACATTGCCACTCACTGCCTATCCTAATTCAGACCCTCCGATTCACACCACCCTGTGATGTTTTTCTCACTCCTACTAGTGAATGTAATTTAACACACACGCATACAATGCGCACCACCCCGCGATGTTTTTCAGAAACCTATCCTACATTGCCACTGCATGTTCCCTGACCTCCCCATGCTGACCATGCGGTGCTTTTCTCCATCCTACATTGCCACTCACTGCCTATCCTAATTCAGACCCTCCGATTCACACCACCCCGTGATGTTTTTCTCACTCCTACTAGTGAATGTAATGTAACACACACCCATAAAATGCGCACCACCCCGTGATGTTTTTCTCACTCCTACTAGTGAATGTAATATGACACACACCCATAAAATGCGCACCACCCCGCGATGTTATTCAGAAACCTATCCTACATTGCCACTGCATGTTCCCTGACCTCCCCATGCTGACCACCCCGCGGTGCTTTTCTCTATCCTACATTGCCACTCACTGCCTATCCTAATTCAGACCCTCCGATTCACACCACCCCGTGATGTTTTTCTCACTGCTACTAGTGAATGTAATGTAAAACACACCCATACAATGCGCACCACCCCGCGATGTTTTTCAGAAACCTATCCTACATTGCCACTGCATGTTCCCTGACCGCACCATGCTGACCACCCCGCAGTGCATTTCTCCATCCTACATTGCCACTCACTGCCTATCCTAATACAGACCCTCCGATTCACACCACCCCGTGATGTTTTTCTCACTCCTACTAGTGAATGTAATATAACACACACCCATACAATGCGCACCACCCCGTGATGTTTTTCTCACTCCTACTCGTGAATTTAATGTAACACACACCCATACAATGCGCACCACCCCGCGATGATTTTCAGAAACCTATCCTACATTGCCACTGCATGTTCCCTGACCTCAACATGCTGACCACACCGCGGTGCTTTTCTCCATCCTACATTGCCACTCACTGCCTGTCCTAATTCAGACCCTCCGAATCACACCACCCCGTGATGTTTTTCTCACTCCTACGAGTGAATGTAATGTAACACACACCCATACAATGCGCACCACCCCGTGATGATTTTCTCACTCCGACTAGTGAATGTAATGTAACACACACCCATACAATGCACACCACCCAGCGATGTTTTTCAGAAACCTATCCTACATTGCCACTGCATGTTCCCTGACCTCCCCATGATGACCAGCCCGCGGTGCTTTTCTCCATCCTACATTGCCACTCACTGCCTATCCTAATTAGGACCCTCCGATTCACACCACCCGGTGATGTTTTTCTCACTCCTACTAGTGAATGTAATGTAACACACACCCATACAATGCGCACCACTCCGTGATGTTTTTCTCACTCCTAGTGAATGTAATGTAACACACACCCATACAATGCGCACCACCCCGTGATGTTTTTCTCACTCCTACTAGTGAATGTAATGTAACACACACCCTTACAATGCGCACCACCCCGCGATGTTTTTCAGAAACCTATCCTACATTGCCACTGCTTTTTCCCTGACCTCCCCATGCTGAGCACCACGCGGTGCTTTTCTACATCCTACATTGCCACTCACTGCCTATCCTAATTCTGACCCTCCGATTCACACCACCCCGTGATGTTTTGCTCACTCCTACTAGTGAATGTAATGTAACACACACCCTTACAATGCGCACCACTCCGTGATGTTTTTCTCACTCCTACTAGTGAATGTAATGTAAAACACACCCATACAATGCGCACCACCCCGTGATGTTTTTCTCACTCCTACTAGTGAATGTACTGTAACACACACCCATACAATGCGCACCACCCCGCGATGTTTTTCAGAAACCTATCCTACATTGCCACTACATGTTCCCTGACCTCCCCATGCTGACCAGCCCGCGGTGCTTTTCTCCATCCTACATTGCCACTCACTGCCTATGCTAATTCAGACACTCCGATTCACACCACCCCGTTATGTTTTTCTCACTCCTACTAGTGAATGTAATGTAACACACACCCATACAATGCGCACCACCCCGTGATGTTTTTCTCACACCTTCTAGTGAATGTAATGTAACACACACCCATACAATGCCAACCACCCCGCGATGTTTTTCAGAAACCTATCCTACATTGCCACTGCATGTTCCCTGACCTCCCCTTGCTGACCACCCCAAGGTGCCTTTCGCCATCCTACATTGCCACTCATTGCCTATCCTAATTCAGACTCTCCGATTCACACCACCCCGCGATGTTTTTCTCATCCTACTAGTGAATGTAATTTAACACACACCCATACAATGCGCACCACCACGCGATGTTTTTCAGAAACCTATCCTACATTGCCACTGCATGTTCCCTGACCTCCCCATGCTGACCACCCCGCGGTGCTTTTCTCCATCCTACATTGCCACTCACTGCCTATCCTAATTCAGACCCTCCGATTCACACCACCCCGTGATGTTTTTCTCACTCCTACTAGTGAATGTAATGTAACACACACCCATACAATGCGCACCACTCCGTGATGTTTTTCTCACTCCTAGTGAATGTAATGTAACACACACCCATACAATGCGCACCACCCGGTGATGTTTTTCTCACTCCTACTAGTGAAGGTAATGTAACACACACCCATACAATGCGCACCACCACGCGATGTTTTTCAGAAACCTATCCTACATTGCCACTGCATGTTCCCTGACCTCCCCATGCTGACCACCCCGCGGTGCTTTTATCCATCCTACATTGCCACTCACTGCCTATCCAAATTCAGACCCTCCGATTCACACCACCCCGTGATGTTATTCTCACTCCTACTAGTGAATGTAATGTGGCACACACCCATACAATGCGCACCACCCCGTGATGTTTTTCTCACTCCTACTAGTGAATGTAATGTAACACACACCCATACAATGCGCACCACCCCGCGATGTTTTTCACAAACCTATCCTACATTGCCACTGCTTGTTCACTGACCTCCCCATGCTGACCACCCCGCGTTGCTTTTCTTCATCCTACATTGCCACTCACTGCCTATCCTGATTCAGACCCTCCGATTCACACCACCCCGCGATGTTTTTCTCATTCTACTAGTGAATGTAATTTAAAACACACCCATACAATGCTCACAACCACGCGATGTTTTTCAGAAACCTATCCTACATTGCCACTGCATGTTCCCTGACCTCCCCATGCTGAGCACCCCGCGGTGCTTTTCTCCAACCTACATTGCCACTCACTGCCTATCCTAATTCAGACCCTCCGATTCACACCACCCCGTGATGTTTTTCTCACTCCTACTAGTGAATGTAATGTAACACACACCTATACAATGCGAACCACTCCGTGATGTTTTTCTCACTCCTACTAGTGAATGTAATGTAACACACACCCATACAATGCGCACCATCCCGTGATGTTTTTCTCACTCTTACTAGTGAATGTAATGTAACACACACCCATACAATGCGCACCACCCCGCGATGTTTTTCAGAAACCTATCCTACATTGCCACTGCATGTTCCCTGACCTCCCCTTGCTGACCAGCCCGCGGTGCTTTTCTCCATCCTACATTGCCACTCACTGCCTATCCTAATTCAGACCCTCTGATTCACACCATCCTGTGATGTTTTTCTCATTCCTACTAGTGAATGTAATGTAACACACACCCATACAATGCACACCACCCCGTGATGTTTTTCTCACTCCTACTAGTGAATGTAATGTAACACACACCATTACAATGCGCACCACACCGTGATGTTTTTCTCACTCCTACTAGTGAATGTAATGTAACACACACCCATACAATGCACACGACCCCGCGAAGTTTTTCAGAAACCTATCCTACATTGCCACTGCATGTTCTCTGTGCTCCCCATGCTGACCACCCCTCAGTGCTTTTCTCCATCCTACATTGCCACTCACTGCCTATCCTAATTCAGACCCTCTGATTCAAACCACCCCGTGATGTTTTTCTCACTCCTACTAGTGAATGTAATTTAATACACACCCATACAATGCGCACCACCCCGCGATGTTTTTCAGAAACCTATCCTACATTGCCACTGCATGTTCCCTGACCTCCCCATGCTGACCACCCCGCAGTGCTTTTCTCCATCCTACATTGCCACTCACTGCCTATCCTAATTCAGACCCTCCGATTCACACCACCCCGTGATGTTTTTCTCACTCCTACTAGTGAATGTAATGTAACACACACCCATACAATGCGCACCACCCCGTGATGTTTTTCTCACTCCTACTAGTGAATGTAATGTAACACACACCCATACAATGCGCACCACCCCGCGATGTTTTTCGAAACCTATCCTACATTGCCACTGCATGTTCCCTGACCTCCCCATGCTGACCACCCCGCGGTGCTTTTCTCCATCCTACATTGCCACTCACTGCCTATCCTAATTCAGACCATCCGATTCACACCACCCCGTGATGTTTTTCTCACTCCTACTAGTGAATGTAATATAACACACACCCATACAATGCGCACCACCCCGTGATGTTTTTCTCACTCCTACTCGTGAATGTAATGTAACACACACCCTTACAATGCGCACCACCCCGCGATGTTTTTCAGAAACCTAACCTACATTGCCACTGCATGTTCCCTGACCTCAATAAGCTGACCACCCCGCGGTGCTTTTCTCCATCCTACAATGCCACTCACTGCCTATCCTAATTCAGACCCTCCGAATCACACCACCCCGTGATGTTTTTCTCACTCCTACTAGTGAATGTAATGTAACACACACCCATACAATGCGCACCACCCCGTGATGATTTTCTCACTCCGACTAGTGAATGTAATGTAACACACACCCATACAATGCGCACCACCCCGTGATGTTTTTCTCACTCTTACTAGTGAATGTAATGTAACACACACCCATACAATGCGCACCACCCCGCGATGTTTTTCAGAAACCTATCCTACATTGCCACTGCATGTTCCCTGACCTCCCCATGCTGACCACCCCGCGGTGCTTTTCTCCATCCTACATTGCCACTCACTGCCTATCTTAATTCAGACCCTCCGATTTACACCACCCCGTGATGTTTTTCTCACTCCTACTAGTGAATGTAATTTGACACACACCCATACAATGCGCACCACCCCGTGATGTTTTTCTCACTCCTACTAGTGAATGTAATGTAACACACACCCATACAATGCGCACCACCCCGCGATGTTTTTCAGAAACCTATCCTACGTTGCCACTGCTTGTTCCCTGACCTCCCCATGCTGACCACCCCGCGGTGCTTTTCTCCATCCTACATTGCCACTCACTGCCTATCCTAATTCAGACCCTCCGATTCACACCACCCCGTGATGTTTTTCCCACTCCTACTAGTGAATGTAATGTAACACACACCCATACAATGCGCACCACCCCGTGATGTTTTTTTCACTCCTACTAGTGAACGTAATGTAACACACACCCATACAATGCGCACCACCCCGTGATGTTTTTCTCACACCTACTAGTGAATGTAATGTAACACACACCCATACAATGCCAACCACCCCGCCATGTTTTTCAGAAACCTATCCTACATTGCCACTGCATGTTCCCTGACCTCCCCTTGCTGACCACCCCGCGGTGCCTTTCGCCATCCTACATTGCCACTCACTGCCTATCCTAATTCAGAACCTCCGATTCACACCACCCCGCGATGTTTTTCTCATCCTACTAGTGAATGTAATTTAACACACACCCATACAATGCGCACCACCACGCGATGTTTTTCAGAAACCTATCCTACATTGCCACTGCATGTTCCCTGACCTCCCCATGCTGACCACCCCGCGGTGCTTTTCTCCATCCTACATTGCCACTCACTGCCTATCCTAATTCAGACCCTCCGATTCACACCACCCCGTGATGTTTTTCTCACTCCTACTAGTGAATGTAATGTAACACACACCCATACAATGCGCACAACTCCGTGATGTTTTTCTCACTCCTAGTGAATGTAATGTAACACACACCCATACAATGCGCACCACCCCGTGATGTTTTTCTCACTCCTACTAGTGAATGTAATGTAACACACACCCATACAATGCGCACCACCCCGCGATGTTTTTCAGAAACCGATCCTACATTGCCACTGCATGTTCCCTGAACTCCCCATGCTGACCACCCCGCGGTGCTTTTATCCATCCTACATTGCCTCTCACTGCCTATCCAAATTCAGACCCTCCGATTCACACCACCCCGTGATGTTTTTCTCACTCCTACTAGTGAATGTAATGTGGCACACACCCATACAATGCGCACCACCCCGTGATGTTTTTCTCACTCCTACTAGTGAATGTAATGTAACACACACCCAAACAATGCGCACCACCCCGCGATGTTTTTTACAAACCTATCCTACATTGCCACTGCTTGTTCCCTGACCTCCCCATGCTGACCACCCCGCATTGCTTTTCTCCATCCTACATTGCCACTCACTGCCTATCCTAATTCAGACCCTCCGATTCACACCACCCCGCGATGTTTTTCTCATCCTACTAGTGAATGTAATTTAACACACACCCATACAATGCTCACCACGACGCGATGTTTTTCAGAAACCTATCCTACATTGCCACTGCATGTTCCCTGACCTCCCCATGCTGAGCACCCCGCGGTGCTTTTCTCCATCCTACATTGCCACTCACTGCCTATCCTAATTCAGACCCTCCGATTCACACCACCCCGTGATGTTTTTCTCACTCCTACTAGTGAATGTAATGTAACACACACCCATAAAATGCGCACCACACCGTGATGTTTTTCTCACTCCTACTAGTGAATGTAATGTAACACACACCCATACAATGCGCACCACCCCGTGATGTTTTTCTCACTCCTACTAGTGGATGTAATGTAACACACACCCATACAATGCGCACCACCCCGCGATGTTTTTCACAAACCTATCCTACATTGCCACTGCATGTTCTCTGTCCTCCCCATGCTGACCACCCCTCAGTGCTTTTCTCCATCCTACATTGCCACTCACTGCCTATCCTAATTCAGACCCTCCCATTCACACCACCCCGTGATGTTTTTCTCAATCCTACTAGTGAATGTAATTTAACACACACCCATAAAATGCGCCCCACCCCGCGATGTTTTTCAGAAACCATCCTACATTGCCACTGCATTTTCCCTGACCTCCCCATGCTGACCACCCCGCGGTGCTTTTCTCCATCCTACATTGCCACTCACTGCCTATCCTAATGCAGACCCTCCGATTCACACCACCCCGTGATGTTTTTCTCACTCCCACTAGTGAATGTAATGTAACACACACCCATACAATGCGCACCACCCCGTGATGTTTTTCTCACTCCTACTAGTGAATGTAATGTAACACACACCCATACAATGCGCACCACCCCGTGATGTTTTTCTCACTCCTACTAGTGAATGTAATGTAAAACACACCCATACAATGCACACCACCCCGCGATGTTTTTCTCACTCCTACTAGTGAATGTAATGTAACACACACCCATACAATGCACACCACCCCGCGATGTTTTTCAGAAACCTATCCTACATTGCCACTGCATGTTCCCTGACCTCCCCATGCTGACCACCCCGCGGTGATTTTATCCATCCTACATTGCCACTCACTGCCTATCCTTATTCAGACCCTCCGATTCACACCACCCCGTGATGTTTTTCTCACTCCTACTAGTGAATGTAATGTGACACACACCCATACAATGCGCACCAACCCGTGATGTTTTTCTCACTCCTACTAGTGAATGTAATGTAACACACACCCAGACAATGCGCACCACCCCGCGATGTTTTTCACAAACCTATCCTACATTGCCACTGCTTGTTCCCTGACCTCCCCATGCTGACCACCCCGCGGTGATTTTCTCCATCCTATATTGCCACTCACTGCCTATCCTAATTCAGACCCTCCGATTCACACCACCCCGTGATGTTTTTCTCACTCCTACTAGTGAATGTAATGTAACACACACCCATACAATGCGCACCACCCCGTGATGTTTTTCTCACTCCTACTAGTGAAAGTAATGTAACACACACCCATACAATGCGCACCACCCCGCGATGTTTTTCAGAAACATATCCTACATTGCCACTGCATGTTCCCTGACCTCCTCATGCTGACCACCCCCGGTGCCTTTCGCCATCCTACATTGCCACTCACTGCCTATCCTAATTCAGACCCTCCGATTCACACCACCCCGCGATATTCTTCTCATCCTACTAGTGAATGTAATTTAACACACTCCCATACAATGCGCACCACCACGCGATGTTTTTCAGAAACCTATCCTACATTGCCACTGCATGTTCCCTGACCTCACCATGCTGAGCACCCCGCGGTGCTTTTCTCCATCCTACATTGCCACTCACTGCCTATCCTAATTCAGACCCTCCGATTCACACCACCCCGTGATGTTTTTCTCACTCCTACTAGTGAATGTAATGTAACACACACCCATACAATGCGCACCACTCCGTGATGTTTTTCTCTCTCCTACTAGTGAATGTAATGTAACACACACCCATACAATGCGCACCACCCCGTGATGTTTTTCTCACTCCTACTAGTGAATGTAATGTAACACACACCCATACAATGCGCACCACCCCGCGATGTTTTTCAGAAACCTATCCTACATTGCCACTGCATGTTCCCTGACCTCCCCATGCTGACCAGCCCGCGGTGCTTTTCTCCATCCTACATTGCCACTCACTGCCTATCCTAATTCAGACCCTCCGATTCACACCACCCCGTGATGTTTTTCTCATTCCTACTAGTGAATGTAATGTAACACACACCCATACAATGCACACCACCCCGTGATGTTTTTCTCACTCCTACTAGTGAATGTAATGTAACACACACCATTACAATGCGCACCACCCCGTGATGTTTTTCTCACTCCTACTAGTGAATGTAATGTAACACACACCCATACAATGCACATGACCCCGCGATGTTTTTCAGAAACATATCCTACATTGCCACTGCATGTTCTCTGTCCTCCCCATGCTGACCACCCCTCAGTGCTTTTCTCCATCCTACATTGCCACTCACTACCTATCCTAATTCAGACCCTCCGATTCACACCACCCCGTGATGTTTTTCTCACTCCTACTAGTGAATGTAATGTAACACACACCCATACAATGCGCACCACCCCGTGATGTTTTTCTCACTCCTACTAGTGAATGTAATGTAACACACACCCATACAATGCGCACCACCCCGCGATGTTTTTCCGAAACTTATCCTACATTGCCACTGCATGTTCTCTGTCCTCCCCATGCTGACCACCCCTCAGTGCTTTTCTCCATCCTACATTGCCACTCACTGCCTATCCTAATTCAGACCCTCCCATTCACACCACCCCGTGATGTTTTTCTCACTCCTACTAGTGAATGTAATTTAACACACACCCATACAATGCGCACCACCCCGCGATGTTTTTCAGAAACCTATCCTACATTGCCACTGCATGTTCCCTGACCTCCCCATGCTGATCACCCTGCGGTGCTTTTCTCCATCCTACATTGCCACTCACTGCCTATCCTAATGCAGACCCTCCGATTCACATCACCCCGTGATGTTTTTCTCACTCCTACTAGTGAATGTAATGTAACATACACCCATACAATGCGCACGAACCCGTGATGTTTTTCTCATTCCTACTAGTGAATGTAATGTAACACACACCCATACAATGCGCACCACCCCGTGATGTTTTTCTCACTCCTACTAGTGAATGTAATGTAACACACACGCATACAATGCGCACCACCCTGCGATGTTTTTCAGAAACCTATCCTACATTGCCACTGCATGTTCCCTGACCTCCCCATGCTGACCACCCCGCGGTACTTTTCTCCATCCTACATTGCCACTCACTGCCTATCCTAATTCAGACCCTCCGATTCACACCACCCCGTGATGTTTTTCTCACGCCTACTAGTGAATGTAATGTAACACACACTCATACAATGCGCACCACCCCGTGATGTTTTTCTCACTCCTACTAGTGAAAGTAATGTAACACACACCCATACAATGCGCACCACCCCGCGATGTTTTTCAGAAACCTATCCTACATTGCCACTGCATGTTCCCTGACCTCCTCATGCTGACCACCCCGCGGTGATTTTATCCATCCTATATTGCCACTCACTGCCTATCCTAATTCAGAACCTCCGATTCACACCACCCCGTGATGTTTTTCTCACTCCTACTAGTGAATGTAATGTGACACACACCCATACAATGCGCACCAACCCGTGATGTTTTTCTCACTCCTACTAGTGAATGTAATGTAACACACACCCAGACAATGCGCACCACCCCGCGATGTTTTTCACAAACCTATCCTACATTGCCACTGCTTGTTCCCTGACCTCCCCATGCTGACCACCCCGCGGTGATTTTCTCCATCCTACATTGCCACTCACTGCCTATACTAATTCAGACCCTCCGATTCACACCACCCCGTGTTGTTTTTCTCACTCCTACTAGTGAATGTAATGTAACACACACTCATACAATGCGCACCACCCCGTGATGTTTTTCTCACTCCTACTAGTGAAAGTAATGTAACACACACCCATACAATGCGCACCACCCCGCGATGTTTTTCAGAAACCTATCCTACATTGCCACTGCATGTTCCCTGAACTCCTCATGGTGACCACCCCGCGGTGCCTTTCGCCATCCTACATTGCCACTCACTGCCTATCCTAATTCAGACCCTCCGATTCACACCACCCCGCGATGTTTTTCTCATCCTACTAGTGAATGTAATTTAACACACTCCCATACAATGCGCACCACCACGCGATGTTTTTCAGAAACCTATCCTACATTGCCACTGCATGTTCCCTGACCTCCCCATGCTGAGCACCCCGCGGTGCTTTTCTCCATCCTACATTGCCACTCACTGCCTATCCTTATTCAGACCCTCCGATTCACACCACGCCGTGATGTTTTTCTCACTCCTACTAGTGAATGTAATGTAACACACACCCATACAATGCGCACCACTCCGTGATGTTTTTCTCACTCCTACTAGTGAATGTAATGTAACACACACCCATACAATGCGCACCACCCCGTGTTGTTTTTCTCACTCCTACTAGTGAATGCAATGTAACACACACCCATACAATGCGCACCACCCCGCGATGTTTTTCAGAAACCTATCCTACATTGCCACTGCATGTTCCCTGACCTCCCCATGCTGACCAGCCCGCGGTGCTTTTCTCCATCCTACATTGCCACTCACTGCCTATCCTAATTCAGACCCTCCGATTCACACCACCCCGTGATGTTTTTCTCACTCCTACTAGTGAATGTAATGTAACACACACCATTACAATGCGCACCACCCCGTGATGTTTTTCTCACTCCTACTAGTGAATGTAATGTAACACACACCCATACAATGCGCACCACCCCGTGATGTCTTTCTCACTCCTACTAGTGAATGTAATGTAACACACACCCATACAATGCGCACCACCCCGTGATGTTTTTCTCACTCCTACTAGTGAATGTAATGTAACACACACGCATACAATGCGCACCACTCCGCGATGTTTTTCAGAAACCTATCCTACATTGCCACTGCATGTTCCCTGACCTCCTCATGCTGACCACCCCGCGGTGCCTTTCGACATCCTACATTGCCACTCACAGCATATCCTAATTCAGATCCTCCGATTCACACCACCCCGTGATGTTTTTCTCACTCCTACTAGTGAATGTAATGTAACACACACCCAAACAATGCACACCACCCCGTGATGTTTTTCTCACTCCTACTAGTGAATGTAATGTGACACACACCCATACAATGCGCACCAACCCGTGATGTTTTTCTCACTCCTACTAGTGAATGTAATGTAACACACACCCAGACAATGCGCACCACCCCGCGATGTTTTTCACAAACCTATCCTACATTGCCACTGCTTGTTCCCTGACCTCCCCATGCTGACCACCCCGCGGTGATTTTCTCCATCCTACATTGCCACTCACTGCCTATCCTAATTCAGACCCTCCGATTCACACCACCCCGTGATGTTTTTCTCACTCCTACTAGTGAATGTAATGTAACACACCCATACAATGCGCACCACCCCGTGATGTTTTTCTCACTCCTACTAGTGAATGTAATGTAACACACACCCATACAATGCGCACCACCCCGTGATGATTTTCTCACTCCGAATAGTGAATGTAATGTAACACACACCCATACAATGCGCACCATCCCGTGATGTTTTTCTCACTCCTACTAGTGAATGTAATGTAACACACACCCATACAATGCACACCACCCCGCGATGTTTTTCAGAAACCTATCCTACATTGCCACTGCATGTTCCCTGACCTCCCCATGCTGACCACCCCGCGGTGCTTTTCTCCATCCTACATTGCCACTCACTGCCTATCCTAATTCAGACCCTCCAATTCACACCACCCCGTGATTTTTTTCTCACTCCTACTAGTGAATGTATTGTGACACACACCCATACAATGCGCACCACCCCGTGATGTTTTTCTCACTCCTACTAGTGAATGTAATGTAACACACACCTATACAATGCGCACCACCCCGCGATGTTTTTCACAAACCTATCCTACATTGCCACTGCATGTTCCCTGACCTCCCCATGCTGAGCACCCCGCGGTGCTTTTCTCCATCCTACATTGCCACTCACTGCCTATCCTAATTCAGACCCTCCGATTCACACCACGCCGTGATGTTTTTCTCACTCCTACTAGTGAATGTAATGTAACACACACCCATACAATGCGCACCACTCCGTGATGTTCTTCTCACTCCTACTAGTGAATGTAATGTAACACACACCCATACAATGCGCACCACCCCGTGATGTTTTTCTCACTCCTACTAGTGAATGCAATGTAACACACACCCATACAATGCGCACCACCCCGCGATGTTTTTCAGAAACCTATCCTACATTGCCACTGCATGTTCCCTTACCTCCCCATGCTGACCAGCCCGCGGTGTTTTTCTCCATCCTAAATTGCCACTCACTGCCTATCCTAATTCAGACCCTCCGATACACACCACCCCGTGATGTTTTTCTCACTCCTACTAGTGAATGTAATGTAACACACACCCATACAATGCGAACCACCACGTGATGTTTTTCTCACTCCTACTAGTGAATGTAATGTAACACACACCCATACAATGCACACCACCCCGTGATGTTTTTCTCACTCCTACTAGTGAATGTAATGTAACACACACCATTAAAATGCGCACCACCCCGTGATGTTTTTCTCACTCCTACTAGTGAATGTAATGTAACACACACCCATACAATGCGCACCACCCCGTGATGTCTTTCTCACTCCTACTAGTGAATGTAATGTAACACACACCCATACAATGCGCACCACCCCGTGATGTTTTTCTCACTCCTACTAGTGAATGTAATGTAACACACACGCATACAATGCGCACCACTCCGCGATGTTTTTCAGAAACCTATCCTACATTGCCACTGCATGTTCCCTGACCTCCTCATGCTGACCACCCCGCGGTGCCTTTCGCCATCCTACATTGCCACTCACAGCATATCCTAATTCAGATCCTCCGATTCACACCACCCCGTGATGTTTTTCTCACTCCTACTAGTGAATGTAATGTAACACACACCCAAACAATGCACACCACCCCGTGATGTTTTTCTCACTCCTACTAGTGAATGTAATGTGACACACACCCATACAATGCGCACCAACCCGTGATGTTTTTCTCACTCCTACTAGTGAATGTAATGTAACACACACCCAGACAATGCGCACCACCCCGCGATGTTTTTCACAAACCTATCCTACATTGCCACTGCTTGTTCCCTGACCTCCCCATGCTGACCACCCCGCGGTGATTTTCTCCATCCTACATTGCCACTCACTGCCTATCCTAATTCAGACCCTCCGATTCACACCACCCCGTGATGTTTTTCTCACTCCTACTAGTGAATGTAATGTAACACACACTCATACAATGCGCACCACCCCGTGATGTTTTTCTCACTCCTACTAGTGAAAGTAATGTAACACACACCCATACAATGCGCACCACCCCGCGATGTTTTTCAGAAACCTATCCTACATTGCCACTGCATGTTCCCTGACCTCCTCATGGAGACCACCCCGCGGTGCCTTTCGCCATCCTACATTGCCACTCACTGCCTATCCTAATTCAGACCCTCCGATTCACACCACCCCGCGATGTTTTTCTCATCCTACTAGTGAATGTAATTTAACACACTCCCATACAATGCGCACCACCCCGCGATGTTTTTCAGAAACCTATCCTACATTGCCACCGCATGTTCCCTGACCTCCCCATGCTGAGCACCCCGCGGTGCTTTTCTCCATCCTACATTGCCACTCACTGCCTATCCTAATTCAGACCCTCCGATTCACACCACCCCGTGATGTTTTTCTCACTCCTACTAGTGAATGTAATGTAACACACACCCATACAATGCACACCACTCCGTGATGTTTTTCTCACTCCTACTAGTGAATGTAATGTAACACACACCCATACAATGCGCACCACCCCGTGATGTTTTTCTCACTCCTACTAGTGAATGCAATGTAACACACACCCAGACAATGCGCACCACCCCGCGATGTTTTTCACAAACCTATCCTACATTGCCACTGCTTGTTCCCTGACCTCCCCATGCTGACCACCCCGCGGTGATTTTCTCCATCCTACATTGCCACTCACTGCCTATCCTAATTCAGACCCTCCGATTCACACCACCCCTTGATGTTTTTCTCACTCCTACTAGTGAATGTAATGTAACACACACTCATACAATGCGCACCACCCCGTGATGTTTTTCTCACTCCTACTAGTGAATGTAATGTAACACACACCCATACAATGCGAACCACCACGTGATGTTTTTCTCACTCCTACTAGTGAATGTAATGTAACACACACCCATACAATGCACACCACCCCGTGATGTTTTTCTCACTCCTACTAGTGAATGTAATGTAACACACACCATTACAATGCGCACCACCCCGTGATGTTTTTCTCACTCCTACTAGTGAATGTAATGTAACACACACCCATACAATGCGCACCACCCCGTGATGTTTTTCTCACTCCTACTAGTGAATGTAATGTAACACACACCCATACAATGCGCACCACCCCGTGATGTTTTTCTCACTCCTACTAGTGAATGTAATGTAACACACACGCATACAATGCGCACCACCCCGCGATGTTTTTCAGAAACCTATCCTACATTGCCACTGCATGTTCCCTGACCTCCTCATGCTGACCACCCCGCGGTGCCTTTCGCCATCCTACATTGCCACTCACAGCATATCCTAATTCAGATCCTCCGATTCACACCACCCCGTGATGTTTTTCTCACTCCTACTAGTGAATGTAATGTAACACACCCATACAATGCGCACCACCCCGTGATGTTTTTCTCACTCCTACTAGTGAATGTAATGTAACACACACCCATACAATGCGCACCACCCCGTGATGATTTTCTCACTCCGAATAGTGAATGTAATGTAACACACACCCATACAATGCGCACCACCCCGTGATGTTTTTCTCACTCCTACTAGTGAATGTAATGTAACACACACCCATACAATGCACACCACCCCGCGATGTTTTTCAGAAACCTATCCTACATTGCCACTGCATGTTCCCTGATCTCCCCATGCTGACCACCCCGCGGTGATTTTATCCATCCTACATTGCCACTCACTGCCTATCCTAATTCAGACCCTCCGATTCACACCACCCCGTGATTTTTTTCTCACTCCTACTAGTGAATGTATTGTGACACACACCCATACAATGCGCACCACCCCGTGATGTTTTTCTCACTCCTACTAGTGAATGTAATGTAACACACACCCATACAATGCGCACCACCCCGCGATGTTTTTCACAAACCTATCCTACATTGCCAATGCTTGTTCCCTGACCTCCCCATGCTGACCACCCAGCGGTGCTTTTCTCCATCCTACATTGCCACTCACTGCGTATTATAATTCAGACCCTCCGATTCACACCACCCCGTGATGTTTTTCTCACTCCTACTAATGAATGTAATGTAACACACACCCATACAATGCGCACCACCCCGTGATGTTTTTCTCACTCCTACTAGTGAATGTAATGTAACACACACCCATACAATGCGCACCAGCCCGCGATGTTTTTCACAAACCTATCCTACATTGCCACTGCTTGTTCCCTGACCTCCCCATGCTGACCACCCCGCGTTGCTTTTCTCCATCCTACATTGCCACTCACTGCCTATCCTAATTCAGACCCTCCGATTCACACCACCCCGCGATGTTTTTCTCATCCTACTAGTGAATGTAATTTAACACACACCCATACAATGCTCACCACGACGCGATGTTTTTCAGAAACCTATCCTACATTGCCACTGCATGTTCCCTGATCTCCCCATGCTGAGCACCCCGCGGTGCTTTTCTCCATCCTACACTGCCACACACTGCCTATCCTAATTCAGACCCTCCGATTCACACCACCCCGTGATGTTTTTCTCACTCCTACTAGTGAATGTAATGTAACACACACCCATACAATGCGCACCACTCCGTGATGTTTTTCTCACTCCTACTAGTGAATGTAATGTAACACACACCCATACAATGCGCACCACCCCGTGATGTTTTTCTCACTCCTACTAGTGAATGTAATGTAACACACACCCATACAATGCGCACCACCCCATGATGTTTTTCTCAGTCCTACTAGTGAAAGTAATGTAACACACACTCATACAATGCGCACCACCCCGTGATGTTTTTCTCACTCCTACTAGTGAATGTAATGTAACACACACCCATACAATGCGCACCACCCCGCGATGTTTTACAGAAACCTATCCTACATTGCCACTGCATGTTCCCTGACCTCCCCATGCTGACCACCCCGCGGTGCTTTTCTCTATCCTACATTGCCACTCACTGCCTATCCTAATTCAGACCCTCCAATTCACACCACCCCGTGATGTTTTTCTCACTGCTACTAGTGAATGTAATGTAACACACACCCATACAATGCACCACCCCGCGATGTTTTTCAGCAACCTATCCTACATTGCCACTGCATGCTCCCTGACCTCCCCATGCTGACCACCCCGCGGTGCTTTTCTCTATCCTACATTGCCACTCACTGCCTATCCTAATTCAGACCCTCCGATTCACACCACCCCGTGATGTTTTTCTCACTCCTACTAGTGAATGTAATGTAACACACACCCATACAATGCACACCACCCCGCGATGTTTTTCAGAAACCTATCCTACATTGCCACTGCATGTTCCCTCTCCTCCCCATGCTGACCACACCGCGGTGCTTTTATCCATCCTACATTGCCACTCACTGCCTATCCTAATTCAGACCCTCCGATTCACACCACCCCGTGATGTTTTTCTCACTCCTACTAGTGAATGTAATGTGACACACACCCATACAATGCGCACCACCCCGTGATGTTTTTCTCACTCCTACTAGTGAATGTAATGTAACACACACCCATACAATGCGCACCACCCCGCGATGTTTTTCAGAAACTTATCCTACATTGCCACTGCATGTTCCCTGACCTCCCCATGCTGACAACCCCGCGGTGCCTTTCGCCATCCTACATTGCCACTCACTGCCTATCCTAATTCAGTCCCTCCGATTCACACCACCCCGCGAAGTTTTTCTCATTCCTACTAGTGAATGTAATGTAACACACACCCATACAATGCGCACCACTGCGTGATGTTTTTCTCACTCCTACTACTGAATGTAATGTAACACACACCCATACAATGCGCACCACCCCGTGATGTTTTTCTCACTCCTACTAGTGAATGTAATGTAACACACACCCATACAATGCGCACCACCCCGCGATGTTTTTCAGAAACCTATCCTACATTGCCACTGCATGTTCCCTGACCTCCACATGCTGACCAGCCCGCGGTGCTTTTCTCCATCCTACATTGCCACTCACTGCCTATCCTAATTCAGACCCTCCGATTCACACCACCCCGTGATGTTTTTCTCACTCCTACTAGTGAATGTAATGTAACACACACCCATACAATGCGCACCACCCCGTGATGATTTTCTCACTCCGAATAGTGAATGTAATGTAACACACACCCATACAATGCGCACCACCCCGTGATGTTTTTCTCACTCCTACTAGTGAATGTAATGTAACACACACCCATACAATGCGCACCACCCCGCGATGTTTTTCACAAACCTATCCTACATTGCCAATGCTTGTTCCCTGACCTCCCCATGCTGACCACCCCGCGGTGCTTTTCTCCATCCTACATTGCCACTCACTGCCTATTATAATTCAGACCCTCTGATACACACCACCCCGTGATGTTTTTCTCACTCCTACTAGTGAATGTAATGTAACACACACCCATACAATGCGCACCACCCCGTGATGTTTTTCTCACTCCTACTAGTGAATGTAATGTAACACACACCCATTCAATGCGCACCACCCCGCGATGTTTTTCAGAAACCTATCCTACATTGCCACTGCATGTTCCCTGACCTCCTCATGCTGACCACCCCGCGGTGCCTTTCGCCATCCTACATTGCCACTCACTGCCTATCCTAATTCAGACCCTCCGATTCACACCACCCCGTGATGTTTTTCTCATCCTACTAGTGAATGTAATTTAACACACACCCATACAATGCGCACCACCACGCGATGTTTTTCAGAAACCTATCCTACATTGCCACTGCATGTTCCCTGACCTCCCCATGCTGAGCACACCGCGGTGCTTTTCTCCATCCTACATTGCCACTCACTGCCTATCCTAATTCAGACCCTCCGATTCACACCACCCCGTGATGTTTTTCTCACTCCTACTAGTGAATGTAATGTAACACACACCCATACAATGCGCACCACTCCGTGATGTTTTTCTCACTCCTACTAGTGAATGTAATGTAACACACACCCATACAATGCGCACCACCCCGTGATGTTTTTCTCACTCCTACTAGTGAATGTAATGTAACACACACCCATACAATGAGCACCACCCCGCGATGTTTTTCGCAAACCTATCCTACATTGCCAATGCATGTTCCCTGACCTCCCCATGCTGACCACCCCGCGGTACTTTTATCCATCCTATATTGCCACTCACTGCCTGTCCTAATTCAGAACCTCCGATTCACACCACCCCGTGATGTTTTTCTCAACCTACTAGTGAATGTAATTTAACACACACCCATACAATGCACACCACCCCGCGATGTTTTTCAGAAACCTATCCTACATTGCCACTGCATGTTCCCTGACCTCCCCATGCTGACCACCCCGCGGTGATTTTATCCATCCTACATTGCCACTCACTGCCTATCCTAATTCAGACCCTCTGATTCACACCGCCCCGTGATGTTTTTCTCACTCCTACTAGTGAATGTAATGTGACACACACCCATACAATGCGCACCACCCCGTGATGTTTTTCTCACTCCTACTAGTGAATGTAATGTAACACACACCCATACAATGCGCACCACCGCGCGATGTTTTTCACAAACCTATCCTACATTGCCACTGCTTGTTCCCTGACCTGCCCATACTGACCACCCCGCGGTGCTTTTCTCCATCCTACATTGCCACTCACTGCCTATCCTTATTCAGACCCTCCGATTCACACCACCCCGTGATGTTTTTCTCACTCCTACAAGTGAATGTAATGTAACACACACCCATACGATGCGCACCACCCCGTGATGTTTTTCTCACTCCTACTAGTCAATGTAATGTAACACACACCCATACAATGCGCACCACCCCGCGATGTTTTTCAGAAACCTATCCTACATTGCCACTGCATGTTCCCTGACCTCCTCATGCTGACCACCCCCCGGTGCCTTTCGCCATCCTACATTGCCACTCACTGCATATCCTAATTCAGAACCCCCGATTCACACCACCCCCTGATGTTTTTCTCACTCCTACTAGTGAATGTAATGTAACACACACCCATACAATGTGCACCACCCCGTGATGTTTTTCTCACTCCTACTAGTGAATGTAATGTAACACACACCCATACAATGCGCACCACCCCGCGATGTTTTTCAGAAACCTATCCTACATTGCCACTGCATGTTCCCTGACCTCCCCATGCTGACCACACTGCGGTGCTTTTCTCCATCCTATATTGCCACTCACTGCCTATCTTAATTCAGATCTCCGATTCACACCACCCCGTGATGTTTTTCTCACTCCTACTAGTGAATGTAATGTAACACACACCCATACAATGCGCACCACCCCGTGATGTTTTTCTCAGTCCTACTAGTGAAAGTAATGTAACACACACCCATACAATGCGCACCACCCCGTGATGTTTTTCTCACTCCTACTAGTGAATGTAATGTAACACATACCCATACAATGCGCACCACCACACGATGTTTTACAGAAACCTATCCTACATTGCCACTGCATGTTCCCTGACCTCCCCATGCTGACCACCCCGCGGTGCTTTTCTCTATCCTACATTGCCACTCACTGCCTATCCTAATTCAGACCCTCCAATTCACACCACCCCGTGATGTTTTTCTCACTGCTACTAGTGAATGTAATGTAACACACACCCATACAATGCGCACCACCCCGCGATGTTTTTCAGAAACCTATCCTACATTGCCACTGCATGTTCCCTGACCTCCCAATGCTGACCACCACGCGGTGCTTTTCTCTATCCTACATTGCCACTCACTGCCTATCCTAATTCAGACCCTCCGATTCACACCACCCCGTGATGTTTTTCTCACTCCTACTAGTGAATGTAATGAAACACACACCCATACAATGCACACCACCCCGCGATGTTTTTCAGAAACCTATCCTACATTGCCACTGCATGTTCCCTGACCTCCCCATGCTGACCACACCGCGGTGCTTTTATCCATCCTACATTGCCACTCACTGCCTATCCTAATTCAGACCCTCCGATTCACACCACCCCGTGATGTTTTTCTCACTCCTACTAGTGAATGTAATGTGACACACACCCATACAATGCGCACCACCCCGTGATGTTTTTCTCACTCCTACTAGTGAATATAATGTAACACACACCCATCCAATGCGCACCACCCCGCGATGTTTTTCAGAAACCTATCCTACATTGCCACTGCATGTTCCCTGACCTCCCCATGCTGACAACCCCGAGGTGCCTTTCGCCATCCTACATTGCCACTCACTGCCTATCCTAATTCAGACCCTCCGATTCACACCACCCCGCGAAGTTTTTCTCATTCCTACTAATGAATGTAATGTAACACACACCCATACAATGCGCACCACTCCGTGATGTTTTTCTCACTCCTACTAGTGAATGTAATGTAACACACACCCATACAATGCGCACCACCCCGCGATGTTTTTCAGAAACCTATCCTACATTGCCACTGCATGTTCCCTGACCTCCCCATGCTGACCACCCCGCGGTGCTTTTCTCTATCCTACGTTGCCACTCACTGCCTATCCTAATTCAGACCCTCCAATTCACACCACCCCGTGATGTTTTTCTCACTGCTACTAGTGAATGTAATGTAACACACACCCATACAATGCGCACCACCCCGCGATGTTTTTCAGAAACCTATCCTACATTGCCACTGCATGTTCCCTGACCTCCCCATGCTGACCACCCCGCGGTGCTTTTCTCTATCCTACATTGCCACTCACTGCCTATCCTCATTCAGACCCTCCGATTCACACCACCCCGTGATGTTTTTCTCACTCCTACTAGTGAATGTAATGAAACACACACCCATACAATGCACACCACCCCGCGATGTTTTTCATAAACCTATCCTACATTGCCACTGCATGTTCCCTGACCTCCCCATGCTGACCACACCGCGGTGCTTTTATCCATCCTACATTGCCACTCACTGCCTATCCTAATTCAGACCCTCCGATTCACACCACCCCGTGATGTTTTTCTCACTCCTACTAGTGAATGTAATGTGACACACACCCATACAATGCGCACCACCCCGTGATGTTTTTCTCACTCCTACTAGTGAATGTAATGTAACACACACCCATATAATGCGCACCACCCCGCGATGTTTTTCAGAAACCTATCCTACATTGCCACTGCTTGTTCCCTGACCTCTCCATGCTGACCACCCCGCGGTTCTTTTCTCCATCCTACATTGCCACTCACTGCCTATCCTAATTCAGACCCTCCGATTCACACCACCCCGTGATGTTTTTCTCACTCCTACTAGTGAATGTAATGTAACACACACCCATACAATGCGCAACACCCCGTGATGTTTTTCTCACTCGTACTGGTGAATGTAATGTAACACACACCCATCCAATGCGCACCACCCCGCGATGTTTTTCAGAAACCTATCCTACATTGCCACTGCATGTTCCCTGACCTCCCCATGCTGACAACCCCGCCGTGCCTTTCGCCATCCTACATTGCGACTCACTGCCTATCCTAATTCAGACCCTCCGATTCACACCACCCCGCGAAGTTTTTCTCATTCCTACTAGTGAATGTAATGTAACACACACCCATACAATGCGCACCACTCCGTGATGTTTTTCTCACTCCTACTAGTGAATGTAATGTAACACACACCCATACAATGCGCACCACCCCGTGATGTTTTTCTCACTCCTACTAGTGAATGTAATGTAACACACACCCATCCAATGCGCACCACCCCGCGATGTTTTTCAGAAACCTATCCTACATTGCCACTGCATGTTCCCTGACCTCCCCATGCTGACCAGCCCGCGGTGCTTTTCTCCATCCTACATTGCCATTCACTGCCTATCCTAATTCAGACCCTCCGATTCACACCACCCCATGAGGTTTTTCTCACTCCTACTAGTGAATGTAATGTAACACACACCCATACAATGCGCACCACCCAGTGATGATTTTCTCACTCCGAATAGTGAATGTAATGTAACACACACCCATACAATGCGCACCACCCCGTGATGTTTTTCTCACTCCTACTAGTGAATGTAATGTAACACACACCCATACAATGCGCACCACCCCGTGATGTTTTTCTCACTCCTACTAGTGAATGTAATGTAACACACACCCATCCAATGCGCACCACCCCGCGATGTTTTTCAGAAACCTATCCTACATTGCCACTGCATGTTCCCTGACCTCCCCATGCTGACCAGCCCGCGGTGCTTTTCTCCATCCTACATTGCCATTCACTGCCTATCCTAATTCAGACCCTCCGATTCACACCACCCCATGAGGTTTTTCTCACTCCTACTAGTGAATGTAATGTAACACACACCCATACAATGCGCACCACCCCGTGATGATTTTCTCACTCCGAATAGTGAATGTAATGTAACACACACCCATACAATGCGCACCACCCCGTGATGTTTTTCTCACTCCTACTAGTGAATGTAATGTAACACACACCCATACAATGCGCACCACCCCCGATGTTTTTCACAAACCTATCCTACATTGCCCCTGAATGTTCCCTGACCTCCCCATGCTGACCAGCCCGCGGTGCTTTTCTCCATCCTACATTGCCACTCACTGCCTATCCTAATTCACACCCTCCGATTCACACCACACCGTGATGTTTTTCTCATTCCTACTAGTGAATGTAATGTATCACACACCCATACAATGCACACCACCCCGTGATGTTTTTCTCACTCCTACTAGTGAATGTAATGTAACACACACCATTACAATGCGCACCACCCCGTGATGTTTTTCTCACTCCTACTAGTGAATGTAATGTAACACACACCCATACAATGCACACGACCCCGCGATGTTTTTCAGAAACCTATCCTACATTGCCACTGCATGTTCTCTGTCCTCCCCATGCTGACCACCCCTCAGTGCTTTTCTCCATCCTACATTGCCACTCACTGCCTATCCTAATTCAGACCCTCTGATTCACACCACCCCGTGATGTTTTTCTCACTCCTACTAGTGAATGTAATGTAACAAACACCCATACAATGCACACCACCCCGTGATGTTTTTCTCACTCCTACTAGTGAATGTAATGTAACACACACCCATACAATGCGCACCACCCCGCGATGTTTTTCAGAAACCTATCCTACATTGCCACTGAATGTTCTCTGTCCTCCCCATGCTGACCACCCCTCAGTGCTTTTCTCCATCCTACCTTGCCGCTCACTGCCTATCCTAATTCAGACCCTCCCATTCACACCACCCCGTGATGTTTTTCTCACTCCTACTAGTGAATGTAATTTAACACACACCCATACAATGCGCACCACCCCGTGATGTTTTTCTCAGTCCTACTAGTGAAAGTAATGTAACACACACCCATACAATGCGCACCACCCCGTGATGTTTTTCTCACTCCCACTAGTGAATGTAATGTAACACATACCCATACAATGCGCACCACCCCGCGATGTTTTACAGAAACCTATCCTACATTGCCACTGCATGTTCCCTGACTTCCCCATGCTGACCACCCCGCGGTGCTTTTCTCTATCCTACATTGCCACTCACTGCCTATCCTAATTCAGACCCTCCAATTCACACCACCCCGTGATGTTTTTCTCACTGCTACTAGTGAATGTAATGTAACACACACCCATACAATGCGCACCACCCCGCGATGTTTTTCAGAAACCTATCCTACATTGCCACTGCATGTTCCCTGACCTCCCCATGCTGACCACCCCGCGGTGCTTTTCTCTATCCTACATTGCCACTCAGTGCCTATCCTAATTCAGACCCTCCGATTCACACCACCCCGTGATGTTTTTCTCACTCCTACTAGTGAATGTAATGAAACACACACCCATACAATGCACACCACCCCGCGATGTTTTTCAGAAACATATCCTACATTGCAACTTCATGTTCCCTGACCTCCCCATGCTGACCAAACCGCGGTGCTTTTATCCATCCTACATTGCCACTCACTGCCTATCCTAATTCAGACCCTCCGATTCACACCACCCCGTGATGTTTTTCTCACTCCTACTAGTGAATGTAATGTGACACACACCCATACAATGCGCACCACCCCGTGATGTTTTTTTCACTCCTACTAGTGAATGTAATGTAACTCACACCCATACAATGCGCACCACCCCGCGATGTTTTTCAGAAACCTATCCTGCATTGCCACTGCTTGTTCCCTGACCTCTCCATGCTGACCACCCCGCGGTTCTTTTCTCCATCCTACATTGCCACTCACTGCCTATCCTAATTCAGACCCTCCGATTCACACCACCCCGTGATGTTTTTCTCACTCCTACTAGTGAATGTAATGTAACAACACCCATACAATGCGCACCACCCCGTGATGTTTTTCTCACTCCTACTAGTGAATGTAATGTAACACACACCCATCCAATGCGCACCACCCCGCGATGTTTTTCAGAAAGCTATCCTACATTGCCACTGCATGTTCCCTGACCTCCCCATGCTGACAACCCCGCGGTGCCTTTCGCCATCCTACATTGCCACTCACTGCCTATCCTAATTCAGACCCTCCAATTCACACCACCCCGCGAAGTTTTTCTCATTCCTACTAGTGAATGTAATGTAACACACACCCATACAATGCGCACCACTCCGTGATGTTTTTCTCACTCCTACTAGTGCATGTAATGTAACACACACCCATACAATGCGCACCACCCCGTGATGTTTTTCTCACTCCTACTAGTGAATGTAATGTAACACACACCCATCCAATGCGCACCACCCCGCGATGTTTTTCAGAAACCTATCCTACATTGCCACTGCATGTTCCCTGACCTCCCCATGCTGACCAGCCCGCGGTGCTTTTCTCCATCCTACATTGCCATTCACTGCCTATCCTAATTCAGACCCTCCGATTCACACCACCCCGTGATGTTTTTCTCACTCCTACTAGTGAATGTAATGTAACACACACCCATACAATGCGCACCACACCGTGATGATTTTCTCACTCCGAATAGTGAATGTAATGTAACACACACCCATACAATGCGCACCACCCCGTGATGTTTTTCTCACTCCTACTAGTGAATGTAATGTAACACACACCCATACAATGCGCACCACCCCGCGATGTTTTTCAGAAACCTATCCTACATTGCCACTGCATGTTCTCTGTCCTCCCCATGCTGACCACCCCTCAGTGCTTTTCTCCATCCTACATTGCCGCTCACTGCCTATCCTATTTCAGACCCTACCATTCACACCACCCCGTGATGTTTTTCTCACTCCTACTAGTGAATGTAATTTAACACACACCCATACAATGCGCACCACCCCGCGATGTTTTTCAGAAACCTATCCTACATTGCCACTGCATGTTCCCTGACCTCCCCATGCTGACCACCCCGCGGTGCTTTTCTCCATCCTACATTGCCACTCACTGCCTATCCTAATGCAGACCCTCCGATTCACACCACCCCGTGATGTTTTTTTCACTCCTACTAGTGAATGTAATGTAACACACACCCATACAATGCGCACCACCCCGTGATGTTTTTCTCACTCCTACTAGGGAATGTAATGTAACACACACCCATACAATGCGCACCACCCCGTGATGTTTTTCTCACTCCTACTAGTGAATATAATGTAACACACACGCATACAATGCGCATCACCCCGCGATGTTTTTCAGAAACCTATCCTACATTGCCACTGCATGTTCCCTGACCTCCCAATGCTGACCACCCCGCGGTACTTTTCTCCATCGTACATTGCCACTCACTGCCTGTCTTAATTCAGAACCTCCGATTCACACCACCCCGTGATGTTTTTCTCACTCCTACTAGTGAATGTAATGTAACACACACCCATACAATGCGCACCACCCCGTGATGTTTTTCTCACTCCTACTAGTGAATGTAATGTAACACATACCCATACAATGCACACCACCCCGCGATGTTTTTCAGAAACCTACCCTACATTGCCACTGCATGTTCCCTGACCTCCCCATGCTGAGCACCCCGCGGTGCTTTTCTCCATCCTACATTGCCACTCACTGCCTATCCTAATTCAGACCCTCCGATTCACACCACCCCGTGATGTTTTTCTAACTCCTACTAGTGAATGTAATGTAACACACACCCATACAATGCGCACCACCCCGTGATGTTTTTCTCACTCCTACTAGTGAACGTAATGTAACACACACCCATACAATGCGCACCACCCCGCGATGTTTTTCAGAAACCTATCCTACATTGCCACTGCATGTCCCTGACCTCCTCATGCTGACCACCCCGCGGTGCCTTTCGCCATCCTACATTGCCACTCACTGCCTATCCTAATTCAGACCCTCCGATTCACACCACCCCGCGATGTTTTTCTCATCCTACTAGTGAATGTAATATAACACACACCCATACAATGCGCACCACCACGCGATGTTTTTCAGAAACCTATCCTACATTGCCACTGCATGTTCCCTGACCTCCCCATCCTGAGCACACCGCGGTGCTTTTCTCCATCCTACATTGCCACTCACTGCCTATCCTAATTCAGACCCTCCGATTCACACCACCCCGTGATGTTTTTCTCACTCCTACTAGTGAATGTAATGTAACACACACCCATACAATGCGCACCACCCCGTGATGATTTTCTCACTCCGAATAGTGAATGTAATGTAACACACACCCATACAATGCGCACCACCTCGTGATGTTTTTCTCACTCCTACTAGTGAATGTAATGTAACACACACCCATACAATGCGCACCACCCCGCGATGTTTTTCACAAACCTATCCTACATTGCCAATGCTTGTTCCCTGAGCTCCCCATGCTGACCACCCCGCGGTGCTTTTCTCCATCCTACATTGCCACTCACTGCCTATTATAATTCAGACCCTCCGATTCACACCACCCCGTGATGTTTTTCTCACTCCTACTAGTGAATGTAATGTAACACACACCCATACAATGCGCACCACTCCGTGATGTTTTTCTCACTCCTACTAGTGAATGTAATGTAACACACACCCATTCAATGCGCACCACCCCGCGATGTTTTTCAGAAACCTATCCTACATTGCCACTGCATGTTCCCTGACCTCCTCATGCTGACCACCCCGCGGTGCCTTTCGCCATCCTACATTGCCACTCACTGCCTATCCTAATTCAGACCCTCCGATTCACACCACCCCGTGATGTTTTTCTCATCCTACTAGTGAATATAATTTAACACACACCCATACAATGCGCACCACCACGCGATGTTTTTCAGAAACCTATCCTACATTGCCACTGCATGTTCCCTGACTTCCCCATGCTGAGCACACCGCGGTGCTTTTCTCCATCCTACATTGCCACTCACTGCCTATCCTAATTCAGACCCTCCGATTCACACCACCCCGTGATGTTTTTCTCACTCCTACTAGTGAATGTAATGTAACACACACCCATACAATGCGCACCACTCCGTGATGTTTTTCTCACTCCTACTAGTGAATGTAATGTAACACACACCCATACAATGCGCACCACCCCGTGATGTTTTTCTCACTCCTACTAGTGAATGTAATGTAACACACACCCATACAATGCGCACCACCCCGCGATGTTTTTCACAAACCTATCCTACATTGCCAATGCATGTTCCCTGACTTCCCCATGCTGACCAACCCGCGGTACTTTTATCCATCCTACATTGCCACTCACTGCCTGTCCTAATTCAGAACCTCCGATTCACACCACCCCGTGATGTTTTTCTCAACCTACTAGTGAATGTAATTTAACACACACCCATACAATGCGCACCACCCCGCGATGTTTTTCAGAAACCTATCCTACATTGCCACTGCATGTTCCCTGACCTCCCCATGCTGACCACCCCGCGGTGATTTTATCCATCCTACATTGCCACTCACTGCCTATCCTAATTCAGACCCTCTGATTCACACCGCCCCGTGATGTTTTTCTCACTCCTACTAGTGAATGTAATGTGACACACACCCATACAATGCGCACCACCCCGTGATGTTTTTCTCACTCCTACTAGTGAATGTAATGTAACACACACCCATACAACGCGCACCACCCCGTGATGTTTTTCTCAGTCCTACTAGTGAAAGTAATGTAACACACACCCATACAATGCGCACCACCCCGTGATGTTTTTCTCACTCCTACTAGTGAATGTAATGTAACACACACCCATACAATGCGCACCACTCCGTGATGTTTTTCTCACTCCTACTAGTGAATGTAATGTAACACACACCCATACAATGCGCACCACCACGTGATGTTTTTCTCACTCTTACTAGTGAATGTAATGTAACACACACCCATACAATGCGCACCACCCCGCGATGTTTTTCACAAACCTATCCTACATTGCCAATGCATGTTCCCTGACTTCCCCATGCTGACCAACCCGCGGTACTTTTATCCATCCTACATTGCCACTCACTGCCTGTCCTAATTCAGAACCTCCGATTCACACCACCCCGTGATGTTTTTCTCAACCTACTAGTGAATGTAATTTAACACACACCCATACAATGCACACCACCCCGCGATGTTTTTCAGAAACCTATCCTACATTGCCACTGCATGTTCCCTGACCTCCCCATGCTGACCACCCCGCGGTGATTTTATCCATCCTACATTGCCACTCACTGCCTATCCTAATTCAGACCCTCTGATTCACACCGCCCCGTGATGTTTTTCTCACTCCTACTAGTGAATGTAATGTGACACACACCCATACAATGCGCACCACCCCGTGATGTTTTTCTCACTCCTACTAGTGAATGTAATGTAACACACACCCATACAACGCACACCACCCCGTGATGTTTTTCTCAGTCCTACTAGTGAAAGTAATGTAACACACACCCATACAATGCGCACCACCCCGTGATGTTTTTCTCACTCCTACTAGTGAATGTAATGTAACACACAGCGATACAATGCGCACCACCCCGCGATGTTTTACAGAAACCTATCCTACATTGCCACTGCATGTTCCCTGACCTCCCCATGCTGACCACCCCGCGGTGCTTTTCTCTATCCTACATTGCCACTCACTGCCTATCCTAATTCAGACACTCCAATTCACATCACCCCGTAATGTTTTTCTCACTGCTACTAGTGAATGTAATGTAACACACACCCATACAATGCGCACCACCCCGCGATGTTTTTCAGAAACCTATCCTACATTGCCACTGCATGTTCCCTGACCTCCCCATGCTGACCACCCCGCGGTGCTTTTCTCTATCCTACATTGCCACTCACTGCCTATCCTAATTCAGACCCTCCGATTCACACCACCCCGTGATGTTTTTCTCACTCCTACTAGTGAATGTAATGAAACACACACCCATACAATGCACAGCACCCCGCGATGTTTTTCAGAAACCTATCCTACATTGCCACTGCATGTTCCCTGACCTCCCCATGCTGACCACACCGCGGTGCTTTTATCCATCCTGCATTGCCACTCACTGCCTATCCTAATTCAGACCCTCCGATTCACACCACCCCGTGATGTTTTTCTCACTCCTACTAGTGAATGTAATGTGACACACACCCATACAATGCGCACCACCCCGTGATGTTTTTCTCACTCCTACTAGTGAATGTAATGTAACACACACCCATACAATGGCACCACCCCGCGATGTTTTTCAGAAACCTATCCTACATTGCCACTGCTTGTTCCCTGACCTTTCCATGCTGACCACCCCGCGGTGCTTTTCTCCATCCTACATTGCCACTCACTGCCTATCCTAATTCAGACCCTCCGATTCACACCACCCCGTGATGTTTTTCTCACTCCTACTAGTGAATGTAATGTAACACACACCCATACAATGCGCACCACCCTGTGATGTTTTTCTCACTCCTACTAGTGATTGTAATGTAACACACACCCATCCAATGCGCACCACCCCGCGATGTTTTTGAGAAACCTATCCTACATTGCCACTGCATGTTCCCTGACCTCCCCATGCTGACAACACAGCGGTGCCTTTCGCCATCCTACATTGCCACTCACTGCCTATCCTAATTCAGACCCTCCGATTCACACCATCCCGCGAAGTTTTTCTCATTCCTACTAGTAAATGTAATGTAACACACCCCCATACAATGCGCACCACTCCGTGATGTTTTTCTCACTCCTACTAGTGAATGTAATGTAACACACACCCATACAATGCGCACCATCCCGTGATGTTTTTCTCACTCCTACTAGTGAATGTAATGTAACACACACCCATACAATGCGCACCACCCCGCGATGTTTTTCAGAAACCTATCCTACATTGCCACTGCATGTTCCCTGACCTCCCCATGCTGACCAGCCCGCGGTGCTTTTCTCCATCCTACATTGCCACTCACTGCCTATCCTAATTCAGACCTTCCGATTCACACCACCCCGTGATGTTTTTCTCACTCCTACTAGTGAATGTAATGTAACACACACCCATACAATGCGCACCACCCCGTGATGATTTTCTCACTCTGAATAGTGAATGTAATGTAACACACACCCATACAATGCGCACCACCCCATGATATTTTTCTCACTCCTACTAGTGAATGTAATGTAACACACACCCATACAATGCACACCACCCCGCGATGTTTTTCAGAAACCCATCCTACATTGCCACTGCATGTTCCCTGACCTCCCCATGCTGACCACCCCGCGGTGATTTTATCCATCCTACATTGCCACTCACTGCCTATCCTAATTCAGACCCTCCGATTCACACCACCCCGCGATGTTTTTCTCATCCTACTAGTGAATGTAATTTAACACACACCCATACAATGCGCACCACCACGCGATGGTTTTCACAAACCTATCCTACATTGCCAATGCTTGTTCCCTGACCTCCCCATGCTGACCACCCCGCGGTGCTTTTCTCCATCCTACATTGCCTCTCACTGCCTATTATAATTCAGACCCTCCGATTCACACCACCCCGCGATGTTTTTCTCATCCTACTAGTGAATGTAATATAACACACACCCATACAATGCGCACCACCACGCGATGTTTTTCAGAAACCTATCCTACATTGCCACTGCATGTTCCCTGACCTCCCCATGCTGAGCACACCGCGGTGCTTTTCTCCATCCTACATAGCCACTCACTGCCTATCCTAATTCAGACCCTCCGATTCACACCACCCCGTGATGTTTTTCTCACTCCTACTAGTGAATGTAATGTAACACACACCCATACAATGCGCACCACCCCGTGATGTTTTTCTCACTCCTACTAGTGAATGTAATGTAACACACACCCATACAATGCACACCACCCCGTGATGTTTTTCTCACTCCTACTAGTGAATGTAATGTAACACACACCCATACAATGCGCACCACCCCGCCATGTTTTTCAGAAACCTATCCTACATTGCCACTGCATGTTCCCTGACCTCCCCATGCTGAGCACACCGCGGTGCTTTTCTCCATCCTACATTGCCACTCACTGCCTATCCTAATTCAGACCCTCCGATTCACACCACCCCGTGATGTTTTTCTCATTCCTACTAGTGAATGTAATGTAACACACACCCATACAATGCACACCACTCCGTGATGTTTTTCTCACTCCTACTAGTGAATGTAATGTAACACACACCATTACAATGCGCACCACCCCGTGATGTTTTTCTCACTCATACTTTTGAATGTAATGTAACACACACCCATACAATGCACACGACCCCGCGATGTTTTTCAGAAACTTATCCTACATTGCCACTGCATGTTCTCTGTCCTCCCCATGCTGACCACCCCTCAGTGCTTTTCTCCATCCTACATTGCCACTCACTGCCTATCCTAATTCAGACCCTCCGATTCACACCACCCCGTGATGTTTTTCTCACTCCTACTAGTGAATGTAATGTAACACACACCCATACAATGCACACCACCCCGTGATGTTTTTCTCACTCCTACTAGTGAATGTAATGTAACACACACCCATACAATGCGCACCACCCGGCGATGTTTTTCCGAAACCTATCCTACATTGCCACTGCATGTTCTCTGTCCTCCCCATGCTGACCACCCCTCAGTGCTTTTCTCCATCCTACATTGCCACTCACTGCCTATCCTAATTCAGACCCTCCCATTCACACCACCCCGTGATGTTTTTCTCAATCCTACTAGTGAATGTAATTTAACACACACCCATAAAATGCGCCCCACCCCGCGATGTTTTTCAGAAACCATCCTACATTGCCACTGCATTTTCCCTGACCTCCCCATGCTGACCAGCCCCCGGTGCTTTTCTCCATCCTACATTGCCACTCACTGCCTATCCTAATGCAGACCCTCCGATTCACACCACCCCGTGATGTTTTTCTCACTCCCACTAGTGAATGTAATGTAACACACACCCATACAATGCGCACCACCCCGTGATGTTTTTCTCACTCCTACTAGTGAATGTAATGTAACACACACCCATACAATGCGCACCACCCCGTGATGTTTTTCTCACTCCTACTAGTGAATGTAATGTAACACACACCCATACAATGCACACCACCCCGCGATGTTTTTCTCACTCCTACTAGTGAATGTAATGTAACACACACCCATACAATGCACACCACCCCGCGATGTTTTTCAGAAACCTATCCTACATTGCCACTGCATGTTCCCTGACCTCCCCATGCTGACCACCCCGCGGTGATTTTATCCATCCTACATTGCCACTCACTGCCTATCCTTATTCAGACCCTCCGATTCACACCACCCCGTGATGTTTTTCTCACTCCTACTAGTGAATGTAATGTGACACACACCCATACAATGCGCACCAACCCGTGATGTTTTTCTCACTCCTACTAGTGAATGTAATGTAACACACACCCAGACAATGCGCACCACCCCGCGATGTTTTTCACAAACCTATCCTACATTGCCACTGCTTGTTCCCTGACCTCCCCATGCTGACCACCCCGCGGTGATTTTCTCCATCCTATATTGCCACTCACTGCCTATCCTAATTCAGACCCTCTGATTCACACCACCCCGTGATGTTTTTCTCACTCCTACTAGTGAATGTAATGTAACACACACCCATACAATGCGCACCACCCCGTGATGTTTTTCTCACTCCTACTAGTGAAAGTAATGTAACACACACCCATACAATGCGCACCACCCCGCGATGTTTTTCAGAAACATATCCTACATTGCCACTGCATGTTCCCTGACCTCCTCATGCTGACCACCCCCGGTGCCTTTCGCCATCCTACATTGCCACTCACTGCCTATCCTAATTCAGACCCTCCGATTCACACCACCCCGCGATATTCTTCTCATCCTACTAGTGAATGTAATTTAACACACTCCCATACAATGCGCACCACCACGCGATGTTTTTCAGAAACCTATCCTACATTGCCACTGCATGTTCCCTGACCTCACCATGCTGAGCACCCCGCGGTGCTTTTCTCCATCCTACATTGCCACTCACTGCCTATCCTAATTCAGACCCTCCGATTCACACCACCCCGTGATGTTTTTCTCACTCCTACTAGTGAATGTAATGTAACACACACCCATACAATGCGCACCACTCCGTGATGTTTTTCTCTCTCCTACTAGTGAATGTAATGTAACACACACCCATACAATGCGCACCACCCCGTGATGTTTTTCTCACTCCTACTAGTGAATGTAATGTAACACACACCCATACAATGCGCACCACCCCGCGATGTTTTTCAGAAACCTATCCTACATTGCCACTGCATGTTCCCTGACCTCCCCATGCTGACCAGCCCGCGGTGCTTTTCTCCATCCTACATTGCCACTCACTGCCTATCCTAATTCAGACCCTCCGATTCACACCACCCCGTGATGTTTTTCTCATCCTACTAGTGAATATAATTTAACACACACCCATACAATGCGCACCACCACGCGATGTTTTTCAGAAACCTATCCTACATTGCCACTGCATGTTCCCTGACTTCCCCATGCTGAGCACACCGCGGTGCTTTTCTCCATCCTACATTGCCACTCACTGCCTATCCTAATTCAGACCCTCCAATTCACACCACCCCGTGATGTTTTTCTCACTCCTACTAGTGAATGTAATGTAACACACACCCATACAATGCGCACCACTCCGTGATGTTTTTCTCACTCCTACTAGTGAATGTAATGTAACACACACCCATACAATGCGCACCACCACGTGATGTTTTTCTCACTCTTACTAGTGAATGTAATGTAACACACACCCATACAATGCGCACCACCCCGCGATGTTTTTCACAAACCTATCCTACATTGCCAATGCATGTTCCCTGACTTCCCCATGCTGACCAACCCGCGGTACTTTTATCCATCCTACATTGCCACTCACTGCCTGTCCTAATTCAGAACCTCCGATTCACACCACCCCGTGATGTTTTTCTCAACCTACTAGTGAATGTAATTTAACACACACCCATACAATGCACACCACCCCGCGATGTTTTTCAGAAACCTATCCTACATTGCCACTGCATGTTCCCTGACCTCCCCATGCTGACCACCCCGCGGTGATTTTATCCATCCTACATTGCCACTCACTGCCTATCCTAATTCAGACCCTCTGATTCACACCGCCCCGTGATGTTTTTCTCACTCCTACTAGTGAATGTAATGTGACACACACCCATACAATGCGCACCACCCCGTGATGTTTTTCTCACTCCTACTAGTGAATGTAATGTAACACACACCCATACAACGCACACCACCCCGTGATGTTTTTCTCAGTCCTACTAGTGAAAGTAATGTAACACACACCCATACAATGCGCACCACCCCGTGATGTTTTTCTCACTCCTACTAGTGAATGTAATGTAACACACAGCCATACAATGCGCACCACCCCGCGATGTTTTACAGAAACCTATCCTACATTGCCATTGCATGTTCCCTGACCTCCCCATGCTGACCACCCCGCGGTGCTTTTCTCTATCCTACATTGCCACTCACTGCCTATCCTAATTCAGACACTCCAATTCACATCACCCCGTGATGTTTTTCTCACTGCTACTAGTGAATGTAATGTAACACACACCCATACAATGCGCACCACCCCGCGATGTTTTTCAGAAACCTATCCTACATTGCCACTGCATGTTCCCTGACCTCCCCATGCTGACCACCCCGCGGTGCTTTTCTCTATCCTACATTGCCACTCACTGCCTATCCTAATTCAGACCCTCCGATTCACACCACCCCGTGATGTTTTTCTCACTCCTACTAGTGAATGTAATGAAACACACACCCATACAATGCACACCACCCCGCGATGTTTTTCAGAAACCTATCCTACATTGCCACTGCATGTTCCCTGACCTCCCCATGCTGACCACACCGCGGTGCTTTTATCCATCCTACATTGCCACTCACTGCCTATCCTAATTCAGACCCTCCGATTCACACCACCCCGTGATGTTTTTCTCACTCCTACTAGTGAATGTAATGTGACACACACCCATACAATGCGCACCACCCCGTGATGTTTTTCTCACTCCTACTAGTGAATGTAATGTAACACACACCCATACAATGCGCACCACCCCGCGATGTTTTTCAGAAACCTATCCTACATTGCCACTGCTTGTTCCCTGACATTTCCATGCTGACCACCCCGCGGTGCTTTTCTCCATCCTACATTGCCACTCACTGCCTATCCTAATTCAGACCCTCCGATTCACACCACCCCGTGATGTTTTTCTCACTCCTACTAGTGAATGTAATGTAACACACACCCATACAATGCGCACCACCCCGCGATGTTTTTCTCACTCCTACTAGTGATTGTAATGTAACACACACCCATCCAATGCGCACCACCCCGCGATGTTTTTGAGAAACCTATCCTACATTGCCACTGCATGTTCCCTGACCTCCCCATGCTGACAACACAGCGGTGCCTTTCGCCATCCTACATTGCCACTCACTGCCTATCCTAATTCAGACCCTCCGATTCACACCATCCCGCGAAGTTTTTCTCATTCCTACTAGTAAATGTAATGTAACACACACTCATACAATGCGCACCACCCCGTGATGTTTTTCTCACTCCTACTAGTGAATGTAATGTAACACACACCCATACAATGCGCACCACCCCGCGATGTTTTTCAGAAACCTATCCTACATTGCCACTGCATGTTCCCTGACCTCCCCATGCTGACCACCCCGCGGTGCTTTTCTCCATCCTACATTGCCACTCACTGCCTATCCTAATTCAGACCCTCCGATTCACACCACCCCGTGATGTTTTTCTCATTCCTACTAGTGAATGTAATGAAACACACACCAATACAATGCACACCACCCCGCGATGTTTTTCAGAAACCTATCCTACATTGCCACTGCATGTTCCCTGACCTCCCCATGCTGACCACACCGCGGTGCTTTTATCCATCCTACATTGCCACTCACTGCCTATCCTAATTCAGACCCTCCGATTCACACCACCCCGTGATGTTTTTATCACTCCTACTAGTGAATGTAATGTGACACACACCCATACAATGCGCACCACCCCGTGTTGTTTTTCTCACTCCTACTAGTGAATGTAATGTAACACACACCAATACTATGCGCACCACTCCGTGATGTTTTTCTCACTCCTACTAGTGAATGTAATGTAACACACACCCATACAATGCGCACCACCCCGTGATGTTTTTCTCACTCCTACAAGTGAATGTAATGTAACACACACCCATACAATGCGCACCACCCCGCGATGTTTTTCAGAAACCTATGGTACATTGCCACTGCATGTTCCCTGACCTCCCCGTGCTGACCAGCCCGCGGTGCTTTTCTCCATTCTACATTGCCACTCACTGCCTATCCTAATTCAGACCCTCCGATTCACACCACCCCGTGATGTTTTTCTCATTCCTACTAGTGATTGTAATGTAACACACACCCATACAATGCACACCATCCCGTGATGTTTTTCTCACTCCTACTAGTGAATGTAATGTAACACACACCATTACAATGCGCACCACCCCGTGATGTTTTTCTCACTCCTACTAGTGAATGTAATGTAACACACACCCATACAATGCACACGACCCCGCGATGTTTTTCAGAAACCTATCCTACATTGCCACTGCATGTTTTCTGTCCTGCCCATGCTGACCACCCCTCAGTGCTTTTCTCCATCCCACATTGCCACTCACTGCCTATCCTAATTCAGACCCTCCGATTCACACCACCCCGTGATGTTTTTCTCACTCCTACTAGTGAATGTAATTTAACACACACCCATAAAATGCGCACCACCCCGCGATGTTTTTCAGAAACCTATCCTACATTGCCACTGCATGTTCCCTGACCTCCCCATGCTGACCACCCCGCGGTGCTTTTCTCCATCCTACATTGCCACTCACTGCCTATCCTAATTCAGACCCTCCGATTCACACCACACCGTGATGTTTTCCTCACTCCTACTAGTGAATGTAATGTAACACACACCCATACAATGCGCACCACCCCGTGATGTTTTTCTCACTCCTACTAGTGAATGTAATGTAACACACACCCATACAATGCGCACCACCCCGTGATGTTTTTCTCACTCCTACTAGGGAATGTAACGTAACACACACCCATACAATGCGCACCACCCCGTGATGTTTTTCTCACTCCTACTAGTGAATGTAATGTAACACACACGCGTACAATGTGCACGACCCCGCGATGTTTTTCAGAAACCTATCCTACATTGCCACTGCATGTTCCCTGACCTCCCCATGCTGACAACCCCGCGGTACTTTTATCCATCCTACATTGCCACTCACTGCCTGTCCTAATTCAGAACCTCCGAATCACACCACCCCGTGATGTTTTTCTCACTCCTACTAGTGAATGTAATGTAACACACACCCATACAATGCGCACCACCCCGTGATGTTTTTCTCAGTCCTACTAGTGAAAGTAATGTAACACACACCCATACAATGCGCACCACCCCGTGATGTTTTTCTCACTCTTACTAGTGAATGTAATGTAACACACACCCATACAATGCGCACCACCCCGCGATGTTTTACATAAACCTATCCTACATTGCCACTGCATGTTCCCTGACCTCCCCATGCTGACCACCCCGCGGTGCTTTTCTCTATCCTACATGGCCACTCACTGCCTATCCTAATTCAGACCCTCCGATTCACACCACCCCGTGATGTTTTTCTCACTTCTACTAGTGAATGTAATTTAACACACACCCATACAATGCGCACCACCTCGTGATGTTTTTCTCACTCCTACTAGTGAATGTAATGTAACACACACCAATACAATGCGCACCACCCCGCGATGTTTTTCAGAAACCTATCCTACATTGCCACTGCATGTTCCCTGACCTCCTCATGCTGACCACCCCGCGGTGCCTTTCGCCATCCTACATTGCCACTCACTGCATATCCTAATTCAGAACCTCCGGTTCACACCACCCCGTGATGTTTTTCTCACTCCTACTAGTGAATATAATGTAACACACACCCATACAATGCGCACCACCCCGTGATGTTTTTCTCACTCCTACTAGTGAATGTAATGTAACACACACCCATACAATGCGCACCACCCCGCGATGTTTTTCAGAAACCTATCCTACATTGCCACTGCATGTTCCCTGACCTCCCCATGTTGACCACCCGGCGGTGCTTTTCTCCATCCTACATTGCCACTCACTGCCTATCTTAATTCAGACCCTCCGATTCACACCACCCCGTGATGTTTTTCTCACTCCTACTAGTGAATGTAATGTAACACACACCCATACAATGCGCACCACACCGTGATGTTTTTCTCAGTCCTACTAGTGAATGTAATGTAACACACACCCATACAATGCGCACCACCCCATGATGTTTTTCTCACTCCTACTAGTGAATGTAATGTAACATACACCCATACAATGCGCACCACCCCGCGATGTTTTTCAGAAACCTATCCTACATTGCCACTGCATGTTCCCTGACCTCCCCATGCTGACCACCCCGCGGTGCTTTTCTCTATCCTACATTGCCACTCACTGCCTATCCTAATTCAGACCCTCCGAATCACACAACCCCGTGATGTTTTTCTCACTGCTACTAGTGAATGTAATGTAACACACACCCATACAATGCGCACCACTCCGTGATGTTTTTCTCACTCCTACTAGTGAATGTAATGTAACACACACCCATACAATGCGCACCACCCCGTGATGTTTTTCTCACTCCTACTCGTGAATGTAATGTAACACACACCCATACAATGCGCACCACCCCGTGATGTTTTTCTCACTCCATCTAGTGAATGTAATATAACACACACCCATACAATGCGCACCACCCCGTGATGTTTTTCTCACTCCTACTCGTGAATGTAATGTAACACACACCCATACAATGCGCACCACCCCGCGATGTTTTTCAGAAACCTATCCTACATTGCCACTGCATGTTCCCTGACCTCCTAATGCTGACCACCCCGCGGTGCCTTTCGCCATCCTACATTGCCACTCACTGCATATCCTAATTCAGAACCTCCGATTCACAACACCCCGTGATGTTTTTCTCACTCCTACTAGTGAATGTAATGTAACACACACCCATACAATGCGCAACACCCCGTGATGTTTTTCTCACTCCTACTAGTGAATGTAATGTAACACACACCCATACAATGCGAACCACCCCGCGATGTTTTTCAGAAACCTATTCTACATTGCCACTGCATGTTCCCTGACCTCCCCATGCTGACCACCCCGCGGTGCTTTTCTCCATCCTACATTGCCACTCACTGCCTATCCTAATTCAGACTCTCCGATTCACACCACCCCGTGATGTTTTTCTCACTCCTACTAGTGAATGTAATGTAACACACACCCATACAATGCGCACCACCCCGTGATGTTTTTCTCACTCCTACTAGTGAATGTAATTTAACACACACCCATACAATGCGCACCACCCCGTGATGTTTTTCTCACTCCTACTAGTGAATGTAATGTAACACACACGCATACAATGCGCACGACCCCGCGATGTTTTTCAGAAACCTATCCTACATTGCCACTGCATGTTCCCTGACCTCCCCATGCTGACAACCCCGCGGTACTTTTATCCATTCTACATTGCCACTCACTGCCTGTCCTAATTCAGAACCTCCAATTCACACCACCCCGTGATGTTTTTCTCAACCTACTAGTGAATGTAATTTAACACACACCCATACAATGCACACCACCCCGCGATGTTTTTCACAAACCTATCCTACATTGCCACTGCATGTTCCCTGACCTCCCCATGCTGACCACCCCGCGGTGCTTTTCTCCATCCTACATTGCCACTCACTGCCTATCTTAATTCAGACCCTCTGATTCACACCACCCCGTGATGTTTTTCTCACTCCTACTAGTGAATGTAATGTAACACACACCCATACAATGCGCACCACCCCGTGATGTTTTTCTCAGTCCTACTAGTGAAAGTAATGTAACACACACCCATACAATGCGCACCACCCCGTGATGTTTTTCTCACTCCTACTAGTGAATGTAATGTAACACACACCCATACAATGCGCACCACCCCGCGATGTTTTACAGAAACCTATCCTACATTGCCACTGCATGTTCCCTGACCTCCCCATGCTGACCACCCCGCGGTGCTTTTCTCTATCCTACATTGCCACTCACTGCCTATCCTAATTCAGACCCTCCAATTCACACCACCCCGTGATGTTTTTCTCACTGCTACTAGTGAATGTAATGTAACACACACCCATACAATGCGCACCACCCCGCGATGTTTTTCAGAAACCTATCCTACATTGCCACTGCATGTTCCCTGACCTCCCCATGCTGACCACCCCGCGGTGCTTTTCTCCATCCTACATTGCCACTCACTGCCTATCCTAATTCAGTCCCTCCGATTCACACCACCCCGTGATGTTTTTTTCACTCCTACTAGTGAATGTAATGAAACACACACCCATACAATGCACACCACCCCGCGATATTTTTCAGAAACCTATCCTACATTGCCACTGCATGTTCCCTGACCTCCCCATGCTGACCGCACCGCGGTGCTTTTATCCATCCTACATTGCCACTCACTGCCTATCCTAATTCAGACCCTCCGATTCACACCACCCCGTGATGTTTTTCTCACTCCTACTAGTGAATGTAATGTGACACACACCCATACAATGCGCACCACCCCGTGATGTTTTTCTCACTCCTACCAGTGAATGTAATGTAACACACACCCATACAATGCGCACCACCCCGCGATGTTTTTCAGAAACCTATCCTACATTGCCACTGCATGTTCCCTGACCTCCGCATTCTGACCAGCCCGCGGTGCTTTTCTCCATCCTACATTGCCACTCACTGCCTATCCTAATTCAGACATTCCGATTCACACCACCCCGTGATGTTTTTCTCACTCCTACTAGTGAATGTAATGTGACACACACCCATACAATGCGCACCACCCCGTGATGTTTTTCTCACTCCTACTAGTGAATGTAATGTAACACACACCCATACAATGTGCACCACCCCGTGATGTTTTTCTCACTCCTACTAGTGAATGTAATGTAACACACACCCATACAATGCGCACCACCCCGCGATGTTTTTCAGAAACCTATCCTACATTGCCACTGCATGTTCCCTGACCTCCGCATGCTGACCAGCCCGCGGTGCTTTTCTCCATCCTACATTGCCACTCACTGCCTATCCCAATTCAGACATTCCGATTCACACCACCCCGTGATGTTTTTCTCACTCCTACTAGTGAATGTAATGTAACACACACCCATACAATGCGCACCACCCCGTGATGATTTTCTCACTCCGAATAGTGAATGTAATGTAACACACACCCATACAATGCGCACCACCCCGTGATGTTTTTCTCACTCCTACTAGTGAATGTAATGTAACACACACCAATAAAATGCACACCACCCCGCGATGTTTTTCAGAAACCTATCCTACATTGCCACTGCATGTTCCCTGACCTCCCCATGCTGACAACCCCGCGGTGCCTTTCGCCATCCTACATTGCCACTCACTGCCTATCCTAATTCAGACCCTCTGATTCACACCACCCCGCGAAGTTTTTCTCATTCCTACTAGTGAATGTAATGTAACACACACCCATACAATGCGCACCACTCCGTGATGTTTTTCTCACTCCTACTAGTGAATGTAATGTAACACACACCCATACAATGCGCACCACCCCGTGATGTTTTTCTCACTCCTACTAGTGAATGTAATGTAACACACACCCATACAATGCGCACCACCCCGCGATGTTTTTCAGAAACCTATCCTACATTGCCACTGCATGTTCCCTGACCTCCCCATGCTGACCACCCCGCGGTGCTTTTCTCCATCCTACATTGACACTCACTACCTATCCTAATTCAGACCCTCCGATTCACACCACCCCGTGATGTTTTTCTCATTCCTACTAGTGAATGTAATGAAACACACACCCATACAATGCACACCACCCCGCGATGTTTTTCAGAAACCTATCCTACATTGCCACTGCATGTTCCCTGACCTCCCCATGCTGACCACACCGCGGTGCTTTTATCCATCCTACATTGCCACTCACTGCCTATCCTAATTCAGACCCTCCGATTCACACCACCCCGTGATGTTTTTATCACTCCTACTAGTGAATGTAATGTGACACACACCCATACAATGCGCACCACCCCGTGTTGTTTTTCTCACTCCTACTAGTGAATGTAATGTAACACACACCAATACTATGCGCACCACTCCGTGATGTTTTTCTCACTCCTACTAGTGAATGTAATGTAACACACACCCATACAATGCGCACCACCCCGTGATGTTTTTCTCACTCCTACAAGTGAATGTAATGTAACACACACCCATACAATGCGCACCACCCCGCGATGTTTTTCAGAAACCTATGGTACATTGCCACTGCATGTTCCCTGACCTCCCCGTGCTGACCAGCCCGCGGTGCTTTTCTCCATTCTACATTGCCACTCACTGCCTATCCTAATTCAGACCCTCCGATTCACACCACCCCGTGATGTTTTTCTCATTCCTACTAGTGATTGTAATGTAACACACACCCATACAATGCACACCATCCCGTGATGTTTTTCTCACTCCTACTAGTGAATGTAATGTAACACACACCATTGCAATGCGCACCACCCCGTGATGTTTTTCTCACTCCTACTAGTGAATGTAATGTAACACACACCCATACAATGCACACGACCCCGCGATGTTTTTCAGAAACCTATCCTACATTGCCACTGCATGTTCCCTGACCTCCCCATGCTGACCACCCCGCGGTGCTTTTCTCCATCCTACATTGCCACTCACTGCCTATCCTAATTCAGACCCTCCGATTCACACCACACCGTGATGTTTTCCTCACTCCTACTAGTGAATGTAATGTAACACACACCCATACAATGCGCACCACCCCGTGATGTTTTTCTCACTCCTACTAGTGAATGTAATGTAACACACACCCATACAATGCGCACCACCCCGTGATGTTTTTCTCACTCCTACTAGTGAATGTAACGTAACACACACCCATACAATGCGCACCACCCCGTGATGTTTTTCTCACTCCTACTAGTGAATGTAATGTAACACACACGCGTACAATGTGCACGACCCCGCGATGTTTTTCAGAAACCTATCCTACATTGCCACTGCATGTTCCCTGACCTCCACATGCTGACAACCCCGCGGTACTTTTATCCATCCTACATTGCCACTCACTGCCTGTCCTAATTCAGAACCTCCGATTCACACCACCCCGTGATGTTTTTCTCAACCTACTAGTGAATGTAATTTAACACACACCCATACAATGCACACCACCCCGCGATGTTTTTCAGAAACCTATCCTACATTGCCACTGCATGTTCCCTGACCTCCCCATGCTGACCACCCCGCGGTGCTTTTCTCCATCCTACATTGCCACTCACTGCTTATCTTAATTCAGACCCTCCGATTCACACCACCCCGTGATGTTTTTCTCACTCCTACTAGTGAATGTAATGTAACACACACCCATACAATGCGCACCACCCCGTGATGTTTTTCTCAGTCCTACTAGTGAAAGTAATGTAACACACACCCATACAATGCGCACCACCCCGTGATGTTTTTCTCACTCTTACTAGTGAATGTAATGTAACACACACCCATACAATGCGCACCACCCCGCGATGTTTTACATAAACCAATCCTACATTGCCACTGCATGTTCCCTGACCTCCCCATGCTGACCACCCCGCGGTGCTTTTCTCTATCCTACATGGCCACTCACTGCCTATCCTAATTCAGACCCTCCAATTCACACCACCCCGTGATGTTTTTCTCACTGCTACTAGTGAATGTAATGTAACACACACCCATACAATGCGCACCACCCCGCGATGTTTTTCAGAAACCTATCCTACATTGCCACTGCTTGTTCCCTGACCTCTCCATGCTGACCACCCCGCGGTGCTTTTCTCCATCCTACATTGCCACTCACTGCCTATCCTAATTCAGACCCTCCGATTCACACCACCCCGTGATGTTTTTCTCACTCCTACTAGTGAATGTAATGTAACACACACCCATACAATGCGCACCACCCCGTGATGTTTTTCTCACTCCTACTAGTGAACGTAATGTAACACAAACCCATACAATGCGCACCACCCCGCGATGTTTTTCAGAAACCTATCCTACATTGCCACTGCATGTTCCCTGACCTCCCCATGCTGACAACCCCGCGGTGCCTTTCACCATCCTACATTGCCACTAACTGCCTATCCTAATTCAGACCCTCTGATTCACACCACCCCGCGAAGTTTTTCTCATTCCTACTAGTGAATGTAATGTAACACACACCCATACAATGCGCACCACTCCATGATGTTTTTCTCACTCCTACTAGTGAATGTAATGTAACACACACCCATACAATGCGCACCACGCCGTGATGTTTTTCTCACTCCTACTAGTGAATGTAATGTAACACACACCCATACAATGCGCACCACCCCGCGATGTTTTTCAGAAACCTATCCTACATTGCCACTGCATGTTCCCTGACCTCCCCATGCTGACCAGCCCGCGGTGCTTTTCTCCATCCTACATTGCCACTCACTGCCTATCCTAATTCAGACATTCCGATTCACACCACCCCGTGATGTTTTTCTCACTCCTACTAGTGAATGTAATGTAACACACACCCATACAATGCGCACCACCCCGTGATGATTTTCTCACTCCGAATAGTGAATGTAATGTAACACACACCCATACAATGCGCACCACCCCGTGATGTTTTTCTCACTCCTACTAGTGAATGTAATGTAACACACACCCATAAAATGCACACCACCCCGCGATGTTTTTCAGAAACCTATCCTACATTGCCACTGCATGTTCCCTGACCTCCCCATGCTGACCACCCCGCAGTGATTTTTTCCATCCTACATTGCCACTCACTGCCTATCCTAATTCAGACCCTCCGATTCACACCACCCCGTGATGTTTTTCTCACTCCTACTAGTGAATGTAATGTGACACACACCCATACAATGCGCACCACCCCGTGATGTTTTTCTCACTCCTACTAGTGAATGTAATGTAACACACACCCATACAATGCGCACCACCCCGCGATGTTTTTCACAAACCTATCCTACATTGCCAATGAATGTTCCCTGAACTCCCCATGCTGACCACCCCGCGGTACTTTTATCCATCCTACATTGCCACTCACTGCCTGTCCTAATTCAGAACCTCCGATTCACACCACCCCGTGATGTTTTTCTCAACCTACTAGTGAATGTAATTTAACACACACCCATACAATGCACACCACCCCGCGATATTTTTCAGAAACCTATCCTACATTGCCACTGCATGTTCCCTGACCTCCCCATGCTGACCACCCCGCGGTGATTTTATCCATCCTACATTGCCACTCACTGCCTATCCTAATTCAGACCCTCTGATTCACACCGCCCCGTGATGTTTTTCTCACTCCTACTAGTGAATGTAATGTGACACACACCCATGCAATGCGCATCACCCGGTGATGTTTTTCTCACTCCTACTAGTGAATGTAATGTAACACACACCCATACAATGCGCACCACCGCGCGATGTTTTTCACAAACCTATCCTACATTGCCACTGCTTTTTCCCTGACCTCCCCATGCTGACCACCCCGCGGTGCTTTTCTCCATCCTACATTGCCACTCACTGCCTATCCTTATTCAGACCGTCCGATTCAGACCACCCCGTGATGTTTTTCTCACTCCTACTAGTGAATGTAATGTGACACACACCCATACAATGCGCACCACCCCGTGATGTTTTTCTCACTCCTACTAGTGAATGTAATGTAACACACACCCATACAATGCGCACCACCCCGCGATGTTTTTCAGAAACCTATCCTACATTGCCACTGCATGTTCCCTGACCTCCTCATGCTGACCACCCCGCGGTGCCTTTCTCCATCCTACATTGCCACTCACTGCATATCCTAATTCAGAACCTCCGATTCACACCACCCCGTGATGTTTTTCTCACTCCTACTAGTGAATGTAATGTGACACACACCCATACAATGCGCACCACCCCGTGATGTTTTTCTCACTCCTACTAGTGAATGTAATGTAACACACACCCATACAATGTGCACCACCCCGTGATGTTTTTCTCACTCCTACTAGTGAATGTAATGTAACACACACCCATACAATGCGCACCACCCCGCGATGTTTTTCAGAAACCTATCCTACATTGCCACTGCATGTTCCCTGACCTCCGCATGCTGACCAGCCCGCGGTGCTTTTCTCCATCCTACATTGCCACTCACTGCCTATCCTAATTCAGACATTCCGATTCACACCACCCCGTGATGTTTTTCTCACTCCTACTAGTGAATGTAATGTAACACACACCCATACAATGCGCACCACCCCGTGATGATTTTCTCACTCCGAATAGTGAATGTAATGTAACACACACCCATACAATGCGCACCACCCCGTGATGTTTTTCTCACTCCTACTAGTGAATGTAATGTAACACACACCCATACAATGCGCACCACCGCGCGATGTTTTTCACAAACCTATCCTACATTGCCACTGCTTTTTCCCTGACCTCCCCATGCTGACCACCCCGCGGTGCTTTTCTCCATCCTACATTGCCACTCACTGCCTATCCTTATTCAGACCGTCCGATTCAGACCACCCCGTGATGTTTTTCTCACTCCTACTAGTGAATGTAATGTGACACACACCCATACAATGCGCACCACCCCGTGATGTTTTTCTCACTCCTACTAGTGAATGTAATGTAACACACACCCATACAATGCGCACCACCCCGCGATGTTTTTCAGAAACCTATCCTACATTGCCACTGCATGTTCCCTGACCTCCTCATGCTGACCACCCCGCGGTGCCTTTCTCCATCCTACATTGCCACTCACTGCCTATCCTAATTCAGACATTCCGATTCACACCACCCCGTGATGTTTTTCTCACTCCTACTAGTGAATGTAATGTGACACACACCCATACAATGCGCACCACCCCGTGATGTTTTTCTCACTCCTACTAGTGAATGTAATGTAACACACACCCATACAATGTGCACCACCCCGTGATGTTTTTCTCACTCCTACTAGTGAATGTAATGTAACACACACCCATACAATGCGCACCACCCCGCGATGTTTTTCAGAAACCTATCCTACATTGCCACTGCATGTTCCCTGACCTCCGCATGCTGACCAGCCCGCGGTGCTTTTCTCCATCCTACATTGCCACTCACTGCCTATCCTAATTCAGACATTCCGATTCACACCACCCCGTGATGTTTTTCTCACTCCTACTAGTGAATGTAATGTAACACACACCCATACAATGCGCACCACCCCGTGATGATTTTCTCACTCCGAATAGTGAATGTAATGTAACACACACCCATACAATGCGCACCACCCCGTGATGTTTTTCTCACTCCTACTAGTGAATGTAATGTAACACACACCAATAAAATGCACACCACCCCGCGATGTTTTTCAGAAACCTATCCTACATTGCCACTGCATGTTCCCTGACCTCCCCATGCTGACAACCCCGCGGTGCCTTTCGCCATCCTACATTGCCACTCACTGCCTATCCTAATTCAGACCCTCTGATTCACACCACCCCGCGAAGTTTTTCTCATTCCTACTAGTGAATGTAATGTAACACACACCCATACAATGCGCACCACTCCGTGATGTTTTTCTCACTCCTACTAGTGAATGTAATGTAACACACACCCATACAATGCGCACCACCCCGTGATGTTTTTCTCACTCCTACTAGTGAATGTAATGTAACACACACCCATACAATGCGCACCACCCCGCGATGTTTTTCAGAAACCTATCCTACATTGCCACTGCATGTTCCCTGACCTCCCCATGCTGACCACCCCGCGGTGCTTTTCTCCATCCTACATTGACACTCACTACCTATCCTAATTCAGACCCTCCGATTCACACCACCCCGTGATGTTTTTCTCATTCCTACTAGTGAATGTAATGAAACACACACCCATACAATGCACACCACCCCGCGATGTTTTTCAGAAACCTATCCTACATTGCCACTGCATGTTCCCTGACCTCCCCATGCTGACCACACCGCGGTGCTTTTATCCATCCTACATTGCCACTCACTGCCTATCCTAATTCAGACCCTCCGATTCACACCACCCCGTGATGTTTTTATCACTCCTACTAGTGAATGTAATGTGACACACACCCATACAATGCGCACCACCCCGTGTTGTTTTTCTCACTCCTACTAGTGAATGTAATGTAACACACACCAATACTATGCGCACCACTCCGTGATGTTTTTCTCACTCCTACTAGTGAATGTAATGTAACACACACCCATACAATGCGCACCACCCCGTGATGTTTTTCTCACTCCTACAAGTGAATGTAATGTAACACACACCCATACAATGCGCACCACCCCGCGATGTTTTTCAGAAACCTATGGTACATTGCCACTGCATGTTCCCTGACCTCCCCGTGCTGACCAGCCCGCGGTGCTTTTCTCCATTCTACATTGCCACTCACTGCCTATCCTAATTCAGACCCTCCGATTCACACCACCCCGTGATGTTTTTCTCATTCCTACTAGTGATTGTAATGTAACACACAACCATACAATGCACACCATCCCGTGATGTTTTTCTCACTCCTACTAGTGAATGTAATGTAACACACACCATTGCAATGCGCACCACCCCGTGATGTTTTTCTCACTCCTACTAGTGAATGTAATGTAACACACACCCATACAATGCACACGACCCCGCGATGTTTTTCAGAAACCTATCCTACATTGCCACTGCATGTTCCCTGACCTCCCCATGCTGACCACCCCGCGCTGCTTTTCTCCATCCTACATTGCCACTCACTGCTTATCTTAATTCAGACCCTCCGATTCACACCACCCCGTGATGTTTTTCTCACTCCTACTAGTGAATGTAATGTAACACACACCCATACAATGCGCACCACCCCGTGATGTTTTTCTCAGTCCTACTAGTGAAAGTAATGTAACACACACCCATACAATGCGCACCACCCCGTGATGTTTTTCTCACTCTTACTAGTGAATGTAATGTAACACACACCCATACAATGCGCACCACCCCGCGATGTTTTACATAAACCAATCCTACATTGCCACTGCATGTTCCCTGACCTCCCCATGCTGACCACCCCGCGGTGCTTTTCTCTATCCTACATGGCCACTCACTGCCTATCCTAATTCAGACCCTCCAATTCACACCACCCCGTGATGTTTTTCTCACTGCTACTAGTGAATGTAATGTAACACACACCCATACAATGCGCACCACCCCGCGATGTTTTTCAGAAACCTATCCTACATTGCCACTGCTTGTTCCCTGACCTCTCCATGCTGACCACCCCGCGGTGCTTTTCTCCATCCTACATTGCCACTCACTGCCTATCCTAATTCAGACCCTCCGATTCACACCACCCCGTGATGTTTTTCGCACTCCTACTAGTGAATGTAATGTAACACACACCCATACAATGCGCACCACCCCGTGATGTTTTTCTCACTCCTACTAGTGAACGTAATGTAACACAAACCCATACAATGCGCACCACCCCGCGATGTTTTTCAGAAACCTATCCTACATTGCCACTGCATGTTCCCTGACCTCCCCATGCTGACAACCCCGCGGTGCCTTTCACCATCCTACATTGCCACTAACTGCCTATCCTAATTCAGACCCTCTGATTCACACCACCCCGCGAAGTTTTTCTCATTCCTACTAGTGAATGTAATGTAACACACACCCATACAATGCGCACCACTCCATGATGTTTTTCTCACTCCTACTAGTGAATGTAATGTAACACACACCCATACAATGCGCACCACGCCGTGATGTTTTTCTCACTCCTACTAGTGAATGTAATGTAACACACACCCATACAATGCGCACCACCCCGCGATGTTTTTCAGAAACCTATCCTACATTGCCACTGCATGTTCCCTGACCTCCCCATGCTGACCAGCCCGCGGTGCTTTTCTCCATCCTACATTGCCACTCACTGCCTATCCTAATTCAGACATTCCGATTCACACCACCCCGTGATGTTTTTCTCACTCCTACTAGTGAATGTAATGTAACACACACCCATACAATGCGCACCACCCCGTGATGATTTTCTCACTCCGAATAGTGAATGTAATGTAACACACACCCATACAATGCGCACCACCCCGTGATGTTTTTCTCACTCCTACTAGTGAATGTAATGTAACACACACCCATAAAATGCACACCACCCCGCGATGTTTTTCAGAAACCTATCCTACATTGCCACTGCATGTTCCCTGACCTCCCCATGCTGACCACCCCGCAGTGATTTTTTCCATCCTACATTGCCACTCACTGCCTATCCTAATTCAGACCCTCCGATTCACACCACCCCGTGATGTTTTTCTCACTCCTACTAGTGAATGTAATGTGACACACACCCATACAATGCGCACCACCCCGTGATGTTTTTCTCACTCCTACTAGTGAATGTAATGTAACACACACCCATACAATGCGCACCACCCCGCGATGTTTTTCACAAACCTATCCTACATTGCCAATGAATGTTCCCTGAACTCCCCATGCTGACCACCCCGCGGTACTTTTATCCATCCTACATTGCCACTCACTGCCTGTCCTAATTCAGAACCTCCGATTCACACCACCCCGTGATGTTTTTCTCAACCTACTAGTGAATGTAATTTAACACACACCCATACAATGCACACCACCCCGCGATATTTTTCAGAAACCTATCCTACATTGCCACTGCATGTTCCCTGACCTCCCCATGCTGACCACCCCGCGGTGATTTTATCCATCCTACATTGCCACTCACTGCCTATCCTAATTCAGACCCTCTGATTCACACCGCCCCGTGATGTTTTTCTCACTCCTACTAGTGAATGTAATGTGACACACACCCATGCAATGCGCATCACCCGGTGATGTTTTTCTCACTCCTACTAGTGAATGTAATGTAACACACACCCATACAATGCGCACCACCGCGCGATGTTTTTCACAAACCTATCCTACATTGCCACTGCTTTTTCCCTGACCTCCCCATGCTGACCAGCCCGCGGTGCTTTTCTCCATCCTACATTGCCACTCACTGCCTATCCTTATGCAGACCGTCCGATTCAGACCACCCCGTGATGTTTTTCTCACTCCTACTAGTGAATGTAATGTGACACACACCCATACAATGCGCACCACCCCGTGATGTTTTTCTCACTCCTACTAGTGAATGTAATGTAACACACACCCATACAATGCGCACCACCCCGCGATGTTTTTCAGAAACCTATCCTACATTGCCACTGCATGTTCCCTGACCTCCTCATGCTGACCACCCCGCGGTGCCTTTCTCCATCCTACATTGCCACTCACTGCATATCCTAATTCAGAACCTCCGATTCACACCACCCCGTGATGTTTTTCTCACTCCTACTAGTGAATGTAATGTAACACACACCCATACAATGCGCACCACCCCGTGATGTTTTTCTCATTCCTACTAGTGAATGTAATGTAACACACACCCATACAATGCGCACCACCCCGCGATGTTTTTCAGAAACCTATCCTACATTGCCACTGCATGTTCCCTGACCTCCCCATGCTGACCACCCCGCGGTGCTTTTTTCCATCCTATATTGCCACTCACTGCCTATCTTAATTCAGACCCTCCGATTCACACCACCCCGTGATGTTTTTCTCACTCCTACTAGTGAATGTAATGTAACACACACCCATACAATGCGCACCACCCCGTGATGTTTTTCTCAGTCCTACTAGTGAAAGTAATGTAACACACACCCATACAATGCGCACCACCCCGTGATGTTTTTCTCACTCCTACTAGTGAATGTAATGTAACACAAACCCATACAATGCGCACCACCCCGCGATGTTTTACAGAAACCTATCCTACATTGCCACTGCATGTTCCCTGACCTCCCCATGCTGACCACCCCGCGGTGCTTTTCTCTATCCTACATTGCCACTCACTGCTTATCCTAATTCAGACCCTCCAATTCACACCACCCCGTGATGTTTTTCTCACTGCTACTAGTGAATGTAATGTAACACACACCCATACAATGCGCACCACCCCGCGATGTTTTTCAGAAACCTATCCTACATTGTCACTGCATGTTCCCTGACCTCCCCATGCTGACCACCCCGCGGTGCTTTTCTCCATCCTACATTGCCACTCACTGCCTATCCTAATTCAGACCCTCCGATTCACACCACCCCGTGATGTTTTTCTCACTCCTACTAGTGAATGTAATGAAACACACACCCATACAATGCACACCACCCCGCGATGTTTTTCAGAAACCTATCCTACATTGCCACTGCATGTTCCCTGACCTCCCCATGCTAACCACACCGCGGTGCTTTTATCCATCCTACATTGCCACTCACTGCTTATCCTAATTCAGACCCTCCGATTCACACCACCCCGTGATGTTTTTCTCACTCCTACTAGTGAATGTAATGTGACACACACCCATACAATGCGCACCACCCCGTGATGTTTTTCTCAATCCTACTAGTGAATGTAATGTAACACACACCCATACAATGCACACCACCCCGCGATGTTTTTCAGAAACCTATCCTACATTGCCACTGCTTGTTCCCTGACCTCTCCATGCTGACCACCCCGCGGTGCTTTTCTCCATCCTACATTGCCACTCACTGCCTATCCTAATTCAGACCCTCCGATTCACACCACCCCGTGATGTTTTTCTCACTCCTTCTAGTGAATGTAATGTAACACACACCCATACAATGCGCACCACCCCGTGATGTTTTTCTCACTCCTACTAGTGAACGTAATGTAACACACACCCATACGATGCGCACCACCCCGCGATGTTTTTCAGAAACCTATCCTACATTGCCACTGCATGTTCCCTGACCTCCCCATGCTGACAACCCCGCTGTGCCTTTCGCCATCCTACGTTGCCACTCACTGCCTATCCTAATTCAGACCCTCTGATTCACACCACCCCGCGAAGTTTTTCTCATTCCTACTAGTGAATGTAATGTAACACACACCCATACAATGCGCACCACTCCGTGATGTTTTTCTCACTCCTACTAGTGAATGTAATGTAACACACACCCATACAATGCGCACCACCCCGTGATGTTTTTCTCACTCCTACTAGTGAATGTAATGTAACACACACCCATACAATGCGCACCACCCCGCGATGTTTTTCAGAAACATATCCTACATTGCCACTGCATGTTCCCTGACCTCCCCATGCTGACCAGCCCGCGGTGCTTTTCTCCATCCTACATTGCCACTCACTGCCTATCCTAATTCAGACATTCCGATTCACACCACCCCGTGATATTTTTCTCACTCCTACTAGTGAATGTAATGTAACACACACCCATACAATGCGCACCACCCCGTGATGATTTTCTCACTCCGAATAGTGAATGTATTGTAATACACACCCATACAATGCGCACCACCCCGTGATGTTTTTCTCACTCCTACTAGTGAATGTAATGTAACACACAACCATACAATGCGCACCACCCCGCGATGTTTTTCAGAAACCTATCCTACATTGCCACTGCATGTTCCCTGACCTCCCCATGCTGACCACCCCGCGGTGCTTTTCTCCATCCTATATTGCCACTCACTGGCTATCTTAATTCAGACCCTCCGATTCAAACCACCCCGTGATGTTTTTCTCACTCCTACTAGTGAATGTAATGTAACACACACCCATACAATGCGCACCACCCCGTGATGTTTTTCTCAGTCCTACTAGTGAAAGTAATGTAACACACACCAATACAATGCGCACCACCCCGTGATGTTTTTCTCACTCCTACTAGTGAATGTAATGTAACACACACCCATACAATGCGCACCACCCCGCGATGTTTTACAGAAACCTATCCTACATTGCCACTGCATGTTCCCTGACCTCCCCATGCTGACCACCCCGCGGTGCTTTTCTCTATCCTACATTGCCAATCACTGCCTATCCTAATTCAGACCCTCCAATTCACACCACCCCGTGATGTTTTTCTCACTGCTACTAGTGAATGTAATGTAACACACACCCATACAATGCGCACCACCCCGCGATGTTTTTCAGAAACCTATCCTACATTGCCACTGCATGTTCCCTGACCTCCCCATGCTGACCACACCGCGGTGCTTTTATCCATCCTACATTGCCACTCACTGCCTATCCTAATTCAGACCCTCCGATTCATACCACCCCGTGATGTTTTTCTCACTTCTACTAGTGAATGTAATGTAACACACACCCATACAATGCGCACCACGCCATGATGTTTTTCTCACTCCTACTAGTGAACGTAATGTAACACACACCCATACAATGCGCACCACCCCTCGATGTTTTTCAGAAACCTATCCTACATTGCCACTGCTTGTTCCCTGACCTCTCCATGCTGACCACCCCGTGGTGCTTTTCTCCATCCTACATTGCCACTCACTGCCTATCCTAATTCAGACCCTCCGATTCACACCACCCCGTGATGTTTTTCTCACTCCTACTAGTGAATGTAATGTAACACACACCCATACAATGCGCACCACGCCATGATGTTTTTCTCACTCCTACTAGTGAACGTAATGTAACACACACCCATACGATGCGCACCACCCCGCGATGTTTTTCAGAAACCTATCCTACATTGCCACTGCATGTTCCCTGACCTCCCCATGCTGACCACCCCGCGGTGCTTTTCTCTATCCTACATTGCCACTCACTGCTTATCCTAATTCAGACCCTCCAATTCACACCACCCCGTGATGTTTTTCTCACTGCTACTAGTGAATGTAATGTAACACACACCCATACAATGCGCACCACCCCGCGATGTTTTTCAGAAACCTATCCTACATTGTCACTGCATGTTCCCTGACCTCCCCATGCTGACCACCCCGCGGTGCTTTTCTCCATCCTACATTGCCACTCACTGCCTATCCTAATTCAGACCCTCCGATTCACACCACCCCGTGATGTTTTTCTCACTCCTACTAGTGAATGTAATGAAACACACACCCATACAATGCACACCACCCCGCGATGTTTTTCAGAAACCTATCCTACATTGCCACTGCATGTTCCCTGACCTCCCCATGCTAACCACACCGCGGTGCTTTTATCCATCCTACATTGCCACTCACTGCTTATCCTAATTCAGACCCTCCGATTCACACCACCCCGTGATGTTTTTCTCACTCCTACTAGTGAATGTAATGTGACACACACCCATACAATGCGCACTACCCCGTGATGTTTTTCTCAATCCTACTAGTGAATGTAATGTAACACACACCCATACAATGCACACCACCCCGCGATGTTTTTCAGAAACCTATCCTACATTGCCACTGCTTGTTCCCTGACCTCTCCATGCTGACCACCCCGCGGTGCTTTTCTCCATCCTACATTGCCACTCACTGCCTATCCTAATTCAGACCCTCCGATTCACACCACCCCGTGATGTTTTTCTCACTCCTTCTAGTGAATGTAATGTAACACACACCCATACAATGCGCACCACCCCGTGATGTTTTTCTCACTCCTACTAGTGAACGTAATGTAACACACACCCATACGATGCGCACCACCCCGCGATGTTTTTCAGAAACCTATCCTACATTGCCACTGCATGTTCCCTGACCTCCCCATGCTGACAACCCCGCTGTGCCTTTCGCCATCCTACATTGCCACTCACTGCCTATCCTAATTCAGACCCTCTGATTCACACCACCCCGCGAAGTTTTTCTCATTCCTACTAGTGAATGTAATGTAACACACACCCATACAATGCGCACCACTCCGTGATGTTTTTCTCACTCCTACTAGTGAATGTAATGTAACACACACCCATACAATGCGCACCACCCCGTGATGTTTTTCTCACTCCTACTAGTGAATGTAATGTAACACACACCCATGCAATGCGCACCACCCCGCGATGTTTTTCAGAAACATATCCTACATTGCCACTGCATGTTCCCTGACCTCCCCATGCTGACCAGCCCGCGGTGCTTTTCTCCATCCTACATTGCCACTCACTGCCTATCCTAATTCAGACATTCCGATTCACACCACCCCGTGATATTTTTCTCACTCCTACTAGTGAATGTAATGTAACACACACCCATACAATGCGCACCACCCCGTGATGATTTTCTCACTCCGAATAGTGAATGTATTGTAATACACACCCATACAATGCGCACCACCCCGTGATGTTTTTCTCACTCCTACTAGTGAATGTAATGTAACACACAACCATACAATGCGCACCACCCCGCGATGTTTTTCAGAAACCTATCCTACATTGCCACTGCATGTTCCCTGACCTCCCCATGCTGACCACCCCGCGGTGCTTTTCTCCATCCTATATTGCCACTCACTGGCTATCTTAATTCAGACCCTCCGATTCAAACCACCCCGTGATGTTTTTCTCACTCCTACTAGTGAATGTAATGTAACACACACCCATACAATGCGCACCACCCCGTGATGTTTTTCTCAGTCCTACTAGTGAAAGTAATGTAACACACACCAATACAATGCGCACCACCCCGTGATGTTTTTCTCACTCCTACTAGTGAATGTAATGTAACACACACCCATACAATGCGCACCACCCCGCGATGTTTTACAGAAACCTATCCTACATTGCCACTGCATGTTCCCTGACCTCCCCATGCTGACCACCCCGCGGTGCTTTTCTCTATCCTACATTGCCACTCACTGCCTATCCTAATTCAGACCCTCCAATTCACACCACCCCGTGATGTTTTTCTCACTGCTACTAGTGAATGTAATGTAACACACACCCATACAATGCGCACCACCCCGCGATGTTTTTCAGAAACCTATCCTACATTGCCACTGCATGTTCCCTGACCTCCCCATGCTGACCACACCGCGGTGCTTTTATCCATCCTACATTGCCACTCACTGCCTATCCTAATTCAGACCCTCCGATTCATACCACCCCGTGATGTTTTTCTCACTTCTACTAGTGAATGTAATGTAACACACACCCATACAATGCGCACCACGCCATGATGTTTTTCTCACTCCTACTAGTGAACGTAATGTAACACACACCCATACAATGCGCACCACCCCTCGATGTTTTTCAGAAACCTATCCTACATTGCCACTGCTTGTTCCCTGACCTCTCCATGCTGACCACCCCGTGGTGCTTTTCTCCATCCTACATTGCCACTCACTGCCTATCCTAATTCAGACCCTCCGATTCACACCACCCCGTGATGTTTTTCTCACTCCTACTAGTGAATGTAATGTAACACACACCCATACAATGCGCACCACGCCATGATGTTTTTCTCACTCCTACTAGTGAACGTAATGTAACACACACCCATACAATTCGCACCACCCCTCGATGTTTTTCAGAAACCTATCCTACATTGCCACTGCATGTTCCATGACCTCGCCATGCTGACAACCCCGCGGTGCCTTTCGCCATCCTACATTGCCACTCACTGCCTATCCTAATTCAGACCCTCTGATTCACACCACCCCGCGAAGTTTTTCTCACTGCTACTAGTGAATGTAATGTAACACACACCCATACAATGCGCACCACCCCGCGATGTTTTTCAGAAACCTATCCTACATTGTCACTGCATGTTCCCTGACCTCCCCATGCTGACCACCCCGCGGTGCTTTTCTCCATCCTACATTGCCACTCACTGCCTATCCTAATTCAGACCCTCCGATTCACACCACCCCGTGATGTTTTTCTCACTCCTACTAGTGAATGTAATGAAACACACACCCATACAATGCACACCACCCCGCGATGTTTTTCAGAAACCTATCCTACATTGCCACTGCATGTTCCCTGACCTCCCCATGCTAACCACACCGCGGTGCTTTTATCCATCCTACATTGCCACTCACTGCTTATCCTAATTCAGACCCTCCGATTCACACCACCCCGTGATGTTTTTCTCACTCCTACTAGTGAATGTAATGTGACACACACCCATACAATGCGCACTACCCCGTGATGTTTTTCTCAATCCTACTAGTGAATGTAATGTAACACACACCCATACAATGCACACCACCCCGCGATGTTTTTCAGAAACCTATCCTACATTGCCACTGCTTGTTCCCTGACCTCTCCATGCTGACCACCCCGCGGTGCTTTTCTCCATCCTACATTGCCACTCACTGCCTATCCTAATTCAGACCCTCCGATTCACACCACCCCGTGATGTTTTTCTCACTCCTTCTAGTGAATGTAATGTAACACACACCCATACAATGCGCACCACCCCGTGATGTTTTTCTCACTCCTACTAGTGAACGTAATGTAACACACACCCATACGATGCGCACCACCCCGCGATGTTTTTCAGAAACCTATCCTACATTGCCACTGCATGTTCCCTGACCTCCCCATGCTGACAACCCCGCTGTGCCTTTCGCCATCCTACATTGCCACTCACTGCCTATCCTAATTCAGACCCTCTGATTCACACCACCCCGCGAAGTTTTTCTCATTCCTACTAGTGAATGTAATGTAACACACACCCATACAATGCGCACCACTCCGTGATGTTTTTCTCACTCCTACTAGTGAATGTAATGTAACACACACCCATACAATGCGCACCACCCCGTGATGTTTTTCTCACTCCTACTAGTGAATGTAATGTAACACACACCCATGCAATGCGCACCACCCCGCGATGTTTTTCAGAAACATATCCTACATTGCCACTGCATGTTCCCTGACCTCCCCATGCTGACCAGCCCGCGGTGCTTTTCTCCATCCTACATTGCCACTCACTGCCTATCCTAATTCAGACATTCCGATTCACACCACCCCGTGATATTTTTCTCACTCCTACTAGTGAATGTAATGTAACACACACCCATACAATGCGCACCACCCCGTGATGATTTTCTCACTCCGAATAGTGAATGTATTGTAATACACACCCATACAATGCGCACCACCCCGTGATGTTTTTCTCACTCCTACTAGTGAATGTAATGTAACACACAACCATACAATGCGCACCACCCCGCGATGTTTTTCAGAAACCTATCCTACATTGCCACTGCATGTTCCCTGACCTCCCCATGCTGACCACCCCGCGGTGCTTTTCTCCATCCTATATTGCCACTCACTGGCTATCTTAATTCAGACCCTCCGATTCAAACCACCCCGTGATGTTTTTCTCACTCCTACTAGTGAATGTAATGTAACACACACCCATACAATGCGCACCACCCCGTGATGTTTTTCTCAGTCCTACTAGTGAAAGTAATGTAACACACACCAATACAATGCGCACCACCCCGTGATGTTTTTCTCACTCCTACTAGTGAATGTAATGTAACACACACCCATACAATGCGCACCACCCCGCGATGTTTTACAGAAACCTATCCTACATTGCCACTGCATGTTCCCTGACCTCCCCATGCTGACCACCCCGCGGTGCTTTTCTCTATCCTACATTGCCACTCACTGCCTATCCTAATTCAGACCCTCCAATTCACACCACCCCGTGATGTTTTTCTCACTGCTACTAGTGAATGTAATGTAACACACACCCATACAATGCGCACCACCCCGCGATGTTTTTCAGAAACCTATCCTACATTGCCACTGCATGTTCCCTGACCTCCCCATGCTGACCACACCGCGGTGCTTTTATCCATCCTACATTGCCACTCACTGCCTATCCTAATTCAGACCCTCCGATTCATACCACCCCGTGATGTTTTTCTCACTTCTACTAGTGAATGTAATGTAACACACACCCATACAATGCGCACCACGCCATGATGTTTTTCTCACTCCTACTAGTGAACGTAATGTAACACACACCCATACAATGCGCACCACCCCTCGATGTTTTTCAGAAACCTATCCTACATTGCCACTGCTTGTTCCCTGACCTCTCCATGCTGACCACCCCGTGGTGCTTTTCTCCATCCTACATTGCCACTCACTGCCTATCCTAATTCAGACCCTCCGATTCACACCACCCCGTGATGTTTTTCTCACTCCTACTAGTGAATGTAATGTAACACACACCCATACAATGCGCACCACGCCATGATGTTTTTCTCACTCCTACTAGTGAACGTAATGTAACACACACCCATACAATTCGCACCACCCCTCGATGTTTTTCAGAAACCTATCCTACATTGCCACTGCATGTTCCATGACCTCGCCATGCTGACAACCCCGCGGTGCCTTTCGCCATCCTACATTGCCACTCACTGCCTATCCTAATTCAGACCCTCTGATTCACACCACCCCGCGAAGTTTTTCTCATTCCTACTAGTGAATGTAATGTAACACACACCCATACAATGCGCACCACTCCGTGATGTTTTTCTCACTCCTATTAGTGAATGTAATGTAACACACACCCATACAATGCGCACCACCCCCTGATGTTTTTCTCACTCCTACTAGTGAATGTAATGTAACACACACCCATACAATGCGCACCACCCCGCGATGTTTTTCAGAAACCTATCCTACATTGCCACTGCATGTTCCCTGACCTCCACATGCTGACCAGCCCGCGGTGCTTTTCTCCATCCTACATTGCCACTCACTGCCTATCCTAATTCAGACATTCCGATTCACACCACCCCGTGATATTTTTCTCACTCCTACTAGTGAATGTAATGTAACACACACCCATACAATGCGCACCACCACGTGATGATTTTCTCACTCCGAATAGTGAATGTATTGTAACACACACCCATACAATGCGCACCACCCCGTGATGTTTTTCTCACTCCTACTAGTGAATGTAATGTAACACACACCCATAAAATGCACACCACCCCGCGATGTTTTTCAGAAACCTATCCTACATTGCCACTGCATGTTCCCTGACCTCCCCATGCTGACCACCCCGCGGTGCTTTTCTCTATCCTACATTGCCACTCACTGCCTATCCTAATTCAGACCCTCCAATTCACACCACCCTGTGATGTTTTTCTCACTGCTACTAGTGAATGTAATGTAACACACACCCATACAATGCGCACCACCCCGCGATGTTTTTCAGAAACCTATCCTACATTGCCACTGCATGTTCCCTGACCTCCCCATGCTGACCACACCGCGGTGCTTTTATCCATCCTACATTGCCACTCACTGCCTATCCTAATTCAGACCCTCCGATTCATACCACCCCGTGATGTTTTTCTCACTCCTACTAGTGAATGTAATGTGACACACACCCATACAATGCGCACCACCCCGTGATGTTTTTCTCACTCCTACTAGTGAATGTAATGTAACACACACCCATACAATGCGCACCACCCTGCGATGTTTTTCAGAAACCTATCCTACATTGCCACTGCTTCTTCCCTGAACTCTCCATGCTGACCACCCCGCGGTGCTTTTCTCCATCCTACATTGCCACTCACTGCCTATCCTAATTCAGACCCTCCGATTCACACCACCCCGTGATGTTTTTCTCACTCCTACTAGTGAATGCAATGTAACACACACCCATACAATGCGCACCACTGCGTGATGTATTTCTCACTCCTACTAGTGAATGTAATGTAACACACACCCATACAATGCGCACCACCCCGTGATGTTTTTCTCACTCCTACTAGTGAATGTAATGTAACACACACCCCATACAATGCGCACCATCCCGCGATGTTTTTCAGAATCCTATCCTACATTGCCACTGCATGTTCCCTGACCTCCCCATGCTGACCAGCCCGCGGTGCTTTTCTCCATCCTACATTGCCACTCACTGCCTATCCTAATTCAGACCCTCCGATTCACACCACCCCGTGATGTTTTTCTCACTCCTACTAGTGAATGTAATGTAACACACACCCATACAATGCGCACCACCCCGTGATGATTTTCTCACTCCGAATAGTGAATGTAATGTAACACACACCCATACAATGCGCACCACCCCGTGATGTTTTTCTCACTCCTACTAGTGAATGTAATGTAACACACACCCATAAAATGCACACCACCCCGCGATGTTTTTCAGAAACCTATCCTACATTGCCACTGCATGTTCCCTGACCTCCCCATGCTGACCACCCCGCGGTGATTTTATCCATCCTACATTGCCACTCACTGCCTATTCTAATTCAGACCCTCCGATTCACACCACCCCGTGAGGTTTTTCTCACTCCTACTAGTGAATGTAATGTGACACACACCCATACAATGCGCACCACCCAGTGATGTTTTTCTCACTCCTACTAGTGAATGTAATGTAAAACACACCCATACAATGCGCACCACCCCGCGATGTTTTTCACAAACCTATCCTACATTGCCAATGCATGTTCCCTGACCTCCCCATGCTGACCACCCCGCGGTACTTTTATTCATCCTACATTGCCATTCACTGCCTGTCCTAATTCAGAACCTCCGATTCACACCAACCCGTGATGTTTTTCTCACTCCTACTAGTGAATGTAATGTGACACACACCCATACAATGCGCACCACCCCGTGATGTTTTTCTCACTCCTACTAGTGAATGTAATGTAACACACACCCATACAATGCGCACCACCACGCCATGTTTTTCAGAAACCTATCCTACATTGCCACTGCTTGTTCCCTGACCACTCCATGCTGACCACCCCGCGGTGCTTTTCTCCATCCTACATTGCCACTCACTGCCTATCCTAATTCAGACCCTCCGATTCACACCACCCCGTGATGTTTTTCTCACTCCTACTAGTGAATGTAATGTAACACACACCCATACAATGCGCACCACACCATTATGTATTTCTCACTCCTACTAGTGAACGTAATGTAACACACACCCATACAATGCGCACCACCCCGCGATGTTTTTCAGAAACCTATCCTACATTGCCACTGCATGTTCCCTGACCTCCCCATGCTGACAACCCCGCGGTGCCTTTCGCCATCCTACATTGCCACTCACTGCCTATCCTAATTCAGACCCTCTGATTCACACCACCCCGCGAAGTTTTTCTCATTCCTACTAGTGAATGTAATGTAACACACACCCATACAATGCGCACCACTCCGTGATGTTTTTCTCACTCCTACTAGTGAATGTAATGTAACACACACCCATACAATGCGCACCACCCCGTGATGTTTTTCTCACTCCTACTAGTGAATGTAATGTAACACACACCCATACAATGCGCACCACACCGCGATGTTTTTCAGAAACCTATCCTACATTGCCACTGCATGTTCCCTGACCTCCACATGCTGACCAGCCCGCGGTGCTTTTCTCCATCCTACATTGCCACTCACTGCCTATCCTAATTCAGACATTCCGATTCACACCACCCCGTGATATTTTTCTCACTCCTACTAGTGAATGTAATGTAACACACACCCATACAATGCGCACCACCCCGTGATGATTTTCTCACTCCGAATAGTGAATGTATTGTAACACACACCCATACAATGCGCACCACCCCGTGATGTTTTTCTCACTCCTACTAGTGAATGTAATGTAACACACACCCATAAAATGCACACCACCCCGCGATGTTTTTCAGAAACCTATCCTACATTGCCACTGCATGTTCCCTGACCTCCTCATGCTGACCACCCCGCGGTGCCTTTCGCCATCCTACATTGCCACTCACTGCATATCCTAATTCAGAACCTGCGATTCACACCACCCCGTGATGTTTTTCTCACTCCTACTAGTGAATGTAATGTAACACACACCCATACAATGCGCACCACACCGTGATGTTTTTCTCACTCCTACTAGTGAATGTAATGTAACACACACCCATACAATGCGCACCACCCCGCGATGTTTTTAAGAAACCTATCCTACATTGCCACTGCATGTTCCCTGACCTCCCCATGCTGACCACCCCGCGGTGCTTTTCTCCATCCTATATTGCCACTCACTGCCTATCTTAATTCAGACCCTCCGATTCAAACCACCCCGTGATGTTTTTCTCACTCCTACTAGTGAATGTAATGTAACACACACCCATACAATGCGCACCACCCCGCGATGTTTTACAGAAACCTATCCTACATTGCCACTGCATGTTCCCTGACCTCCCCATGCTGACCACCCCGCGGTGCTTTTCTCTATCCTACATTGCCACTCACTGCCTATCCTAATTCAGACCCTCCAATTCACACCACCCCGTGATGCTTTTCTCACTGCTATTAGTGAATGTAATGTAACACACACCCATACAATGCGCACCACCCCGTGATGTTTTTCTCACTCCTACTAGTGAATGTAATGTAACACACACCCATACAATGAGCACCACCCCGCGATGTTTTTCAGAAACCTATCCTACATTGCCACTGCTTGATCCCTGACCTCTCCATGCTGACCACCCCGCGGTGCTTTTCTCCATCCTACATTGCCACTCACTGCCTATCCTAATTCAGACCCTCCGATTCACACCACCCCGTGATGTTTTTCTCACTCCTACTAGTGAATGCAATGTAACACACACCCATACAATGCGCACCACCCCGTGATGTTTTTCTCACTCCTACTAGTGAACGTAATGTAACACACACCCATACAATGCGCACCACCCCGCGATGTTTTTCAGAAACCTATCCTACATTGCCACTGCATGTTCCCTGACCTCCCCAAGCTGACAACCCCGCGGTGCCTTTCGCCATCCTACATTGCCACTCACTGCCTATCCTAATTCAGACCCTCTGATTCACACCACCCCGTGATGTTTTTCTCACTCCTACTAGTGAATGTAATGTAACACACACCCATACAATGCGCACCACCCCGTGATGATTTTCTCACTCCGAATAGTGAATGTAATGTAACACACACCCATACAATGCGCACCACCCCGTGATGTTTTTCTCACTCCTACTAGTGAATGTAATGTAACACACACCCATAAAATGCACACCACCCCGCGATGTTTTTCAGAAACCTATCCTACATTGCCACTGCATGTTCCCTGACCTCCCCATGCTGACCACCCCGCGGTACTTTTATCCATCCTACATTGCCACTCACTGCCTGTCCTAATTCAGAACCTCCGATTCACACCAACCCGTGATGTTTTTCTCAACCTACTAGTGAATGTAATTTAACACACACCCATACAATGCACACAACCCCGCGATGTTTTTCAGAAACCTATCCTACATTGCCACTGCATGTTCCCTGACCTCCCCATGCTGACCACCCCGCGGTGATTTTATCCATCCTACATTGCCACTCACTGCCTATCCTAATTCAGACCCTCTGATTCACACCGCCCCGTGATGTTTTTCTCACTCCTACTAGTGAATGTAATGTGACACACACCCATACAATGCGCACCACCCGGTGATGTTTTTCTCACTCCTACTAGTGAATGTAATGTAACACACACCCATACAATGCGCACCACCGCGCGATGTTTTTCACAAACCTATCCTACATTGCCACTGCTTGTTCCCTGACCTCCCCATGCTGACCACCACGCGGTGCTTTTCTCCATCCTACATTGCCACTCACTGCCTATCCTTATTCAGACCCTCCGATTCACACCACCCCGTGATGTTTTTCTCACTCCTACTAGTGAATGTAATGTTACACACACCCATACAATGCGCACCACCCCGTGATGTTTTTCTCACTCCTACTAGTGAATGTAATGTAACACACACCCATACAATGCGCACCACCCCGCGATGTTTTTCAGAAACCTATCCTACATTGCCACTGCATGTTCCCTGACCTCCTCATGCTGACCACCCCGCGGTGCCTTTCGCCATCCTACATTGCCACTCACTGCATATCCTAAGTCAGAACCTCCGATTCACACCACCCCGTGATGTTTTTCTCATTCCTACTAGTGAATGTAATGTAACACACACCCATACAATGCACACCACCCCGTGATGTTTTTCTCACTCCTACTAGTGAATGTAATGTAACACACACCCATACAATGCGCACCACCCCGCGATGTTTTTCAGAAACCTATCCTGCATTGCCACTGCATGTTCCCTGACCTCCCCATGCTGACCACCCCGCGGTGCTTTTCTCCATCCTATATTGCCACTCACTGCCTATCTTAATTCAGACCCTCCGATTCACACCACCCCGTGATGTTTTTCTCACTCCTACTAGTGAATGTAATGTAACACACACCCATACAATGCGCACCACCCCATGATGTTTTTCTCAGTCCTACTAGTGAAAGTAATGTAACACACACTCATACAATGCGCACCACCCCGTGATGTTTTTCTCACTCCTACTAGTGAATGTAATGTAACACACACCCATACAATGCGCACCACCCCGCGATGTTTTACAGAAACTTATCCTACATTGCCACTGCATGTTCCCTGACCTCCCCATGCTGACCACCCCGCGGTGCTTTTCTCTATCCTACATTGCCACTCACTGCCTATCCTAATTCAGACCCTCCAATTCACACCACCCCGTGATGTTTTTCTCACTGCTACTAGTGAATGTAATGTAACACACACCCATACAATGCACCACCCCGCGATGTTTTTCAGCAACCTATCCTACATTGCCACTGCATGCTCCCTGACCTCCCCATGCTGACCACCCCGCGGTGCTTTTCTCTATCCTACATTGCCACTCACTGCCTATCCTAATTCAGACCCTCCGATTCACACCACCCCGTGATGTTTTTCTCACTCCTACTAGTGAATGTAATGTGACACACACCCATACAATGCGCACCACCCCGTGATGTTTTTCTCACTCCTACTAGTGAATGTAATGTAACACACACCCATACAATGCGCACCACCCCGCGATGTTTTTCAGAAACTTATCCTACATTGCCACTGCATGTTCCCTGACCTCCCCATGCTGACAACCCCGCGCTGCCTTTCGCCATCCTACATTGCCACTCACTGCCTATCCTAATTCAGTCCCTCCGATTCACACCACCCCGCGAAGTTTTTCTCATTCCTACTAGTGAATGTAATGTAACACACACCCATACAATGCGCACCACTGCGTGATGTTTTTCTCACTCCTACTACTGAATGTAATGTAACACACACCCATACAATGCGCACCACCCCGTGATGTTTTTCTCACTCCTACTAGTGAATGTAATGTAACACACACCCATACAATGCGCACCACCCCGCGATGTTTTTCAGAAACCTATCCTACATTGCCACTGCATGTTCCCTGACCTCCCCATGCTGACCAGCCCGCGGTGCTTTTCTCCATCCTACATTGCCACTCACTGCCTATCCTAATTCAGACCCTCCGATTCACACCACCCCGTGATGTTTTTCTCACTCCTACTAGTGAATGTAATGTAACACACACCCATACAATGCGCACCACCCTGTGATGATTTTCTCACTCCGAATAGTGAATGTAATGTAACACACACCCATACAATGCGCACCACCCCGTGATGTTTTTCTCACTCCTACTAGTGAATGTAATGTAACACACACCAATACAATGCGCACCACCCCGCGATGTTTTTCACAAACCTATCCTACATTGCCAATGCTTGTTCCCTGACCTCCCCATGCTGACCACCCCGCGGTGCTTTTCTCCATCCTACATTGCCACTCACTGCCTATTATAATTCAGACCCTCTGTTACACACCACCCCGTGATGTTTTTCTCACTCCTACTAGTGAATGTAATGTAACACACACCCATACAATGCGCACCACCCCGTGATGTTTTTCTCACTCCTACTAGTGAATGTAATGTAACACACACCCATTCAATGCGCACCACCCCGCGATGTTTTACAGAAACCTATCCTACATTGCCACTGCATGTTCCCTGACCTCCTCATGCTGACCACCCCGCGGTGCCTTTCGCCATCCTACATTGCCACTCACTGCCTATCCTAATTCAGACCCTCCGATTCACACCACCCCGTGTTGTTTTTCTCATCCTACTAGTGAATGTAATTTAACACACACCCATACAATGCGCACCACCACGCGATGTTTTTCAGAAACCTATCCTACATTGCCACTGCATGTTCCCTGACCTCCCCATGCTGAGCACACCGCGGTGCTTTTCTCCATCCTACATTGCCACTCACTGCCTATCCTAATTCAGACCCTCCGATTCACACCACCCCGTGATGTTTTTCTCACTCCTACTAGTGAATGTAATGTAACACACACCCATACAATGCGCACCACTCCGTGATGTTTTTCTCACTCCTACTAGTGAATGTAATGTAACACACACCCATACAATGCGCACCACCCCGTGATGTTTTTCTCACTCCTACTAGTGAATGTAATGTAACACACACCCATACAATGAGCACCACCCCGCGATGTTTTTCGCAAACCTATCCTACATTGCCAATGCATGTTCCCTGACCTCCCCATGCTGACCACCCCGCGGTACTTTTATCCATCCTATATTGCCACTCACTGCCTGTCCTAATTCAGAACCTCCGATTCACACCACCCCGTGATGTTTTTCTCAACCTACTAGTGAATGTAATTTAACACACACCCATACAATGCACACCACCCCGCGATGTTTTTCAGAAACCTATCCTACATTGCCACTGCATGTTCCCTGACCTCCCCATGCTGACCACCCCGCGGTGATTTTATCCATCCTACATTGCCACTCACTGCCTATCCTAATTCAGACCCTCTGATTCACACCGCCCCGTGATGTTTTTCTCACTCCTACTAGTGAATGTAATGTGACACACACCCATACAATGCGCACCACCCCGTGATGTTTTTCTCACTCCTACTAGTGAATGTAATGTAACACACACCCATACAATGCGCACCACCGCGCGATGTTTTTCACAAACCTATCCTACATTGCCACTGCTTGTTCCCTGACCTGCCCATACTGACCACCCCGCGGTGCTTTTCTCCATCCTACATTGCCACTCACTGCCTATCCTTATTCAGACCCTCCGATTCACACCACCCCGTGATGTTTTTCTCACTCCTACAAGTGAATGTAATGTAACACACACCCATACGATGCGCACCACCCCGTGATGTTTTTCTCACTCCTACTAGTCAATGTAATGTAACACACACCCATACAATGCGCACCACCCCGCGATGTTTTTCAGAAACCTATCCTACATTGCCACTGCATGTTCCCTGACCTCCTCATGCTGACCACCCCCCGGTGCCTTTCGCCATCCTACATTGCCACTCACTGCATATCCTAATTCAGAACCCCCGATTCACACCACCCCCTGATGTTTTTCTCACTCCTACTAGTGAATGTAATGTAACACACACCCATACAATGTGCACCACCCCGTGATGTTTTTCTCACTCCTACTAGTGAATGTAATGTAACACACACCCATACAATGCGCACCACCCCGCGATGTTTTTCAGAAACCTATCCTACATTGCCACTGCATGTTCCCTGACCTCCCCATGCTGACCACACTGCGGTGCTTTTCTCCATCCTATATTGCCACTCACTGCCTATCTTAATTCAGATCTCCGATTCACACCACCCCGTGATGTTTTTCTCACTCCTACTAGTGAATGTAATGTAACACACACCCATACAATGCGCACCACCCCGTGATGTTTTTCTCAGTCCTACTAGTGAAAGTAATGTAACACACACCCATACAATGCGCACCACCCCGTGATGTTTTTCTCACTCCTACTAGTGAATGTAATGTAACACATACCCATACAATGCGCACCACCACACGATGTTTTACAGAAACCTATCCTACATTGCCACTGCATGTTCCCTGACCTCCCCATGCTGACCACCCCGCGGTGCTTTTCTCTATCCTACATTGCCACTCACTGCCTATCCTAATTCAGACCCTCCAATTCACACCACCCCGTGATGTTTTTCTCACTGCTACTAGTGAATGTAATGTAACACACACCCATACAATGCGCACCACCCCGCGATGTTTTTCAGAAACCTATCCTACATTGCCACTGCATGTTCCCTGACCTCCCAATGCTGACCACCACGCGGTGCTTTTCTCTATCCTACATTGCCACTCACTGCCTATCCTAATTCAGACCCTCCGATTCACACCACCCCGTGATGTTTTTCTCACTCCTACTAGTGAATGTAATGAAACACACACCCATACAATGCACACCACCCCGCGATGTTTTTCAGAAACCTATCCTACATTGCCACTGCATGTTCCCTGACCTCCCCATGCTGACCACACCGCGGTGCTTTTATCCATCCTACATTGCCACTCACTGCCTATCCTAATTCAGACCCTCCGATTCACACCACCCCGTGATGTTTTTCTCACTCCAACTAGTGAATGTAATGTGACACACACCCATACAATGCGCACCACCCCGTGATGTTTTTCTCACTCCTACTAGTGAATATAATGTAACACACACCCATCCAATGCGCACCACCGCGCGATGTTTTTCACAAACCTATCCTACATTGCCACTGCTTGTTCCCTGACCTGCCCATACTGACCACCCCGCGGTGCTTTTCTCCATCCTACATTGCCACTCACTGCCTATCCTTATTCAGACACTCCGATTCACACCACCCCGTGATGTTTTTCTCACTCCTACAAGTGAATGTAATGTAACACACACCCATACGATGCGCACCACCCCGTGATGTTTTTCTCACTCCTACTAGTCAATGTAATGTAACACACACCCATACAATGCGCACCACCCCGCGATGTTTTTCAGAAACCTATCCTACATTGCCACTGCATGTTCCCTGACCTCCTCATGCTGACCACCCCCCGGTGCCTTTCGCCATCCTACATTGCCACTCACTGCATATCCTAATTCAGAACCCCCGATTCACACCACCCCCTGATGTTTTTCTCACTCCTACTAGTGAATGTAATGTAACACACACCCATACAATGTGCACCACCCCGTGATGTTTTTCTCACTCCTACTAGTGAATGTAATGTAACACACACCCATACAATGCGCACCACCCCGCGATGTTTTTCAGAAACCTATCCTACATTGCCACTGCATGTTCCCTGACCTCCCCATGCTGACCACACTGCGGTGCTTTTCTCCATCCTATATTGCCACTCACTGCCTATCTTAATTCAGATCTCCGATTCACACCACCCCGTGATGTTTTTCTCACTCCTACTAGTGAATGTAATGTAACACACACCCATACAATGCGCACCACCCCGTGATGTTTTTCTCAGTCCTACTAGTGAAAGTAATGTAACACACACCCATACAATGCGCACCACCCCGTGATGTTTTTCTCACTCCTACTAGTGAATGTAATGTAACACATACCCATACAATGCGCACCACCACACGATGTTTTACAGAAACCTATCCTACATTGCCACTGCATGTTCCCTGACCTCCCCATGCTGACCACCCCGCGGTGCTTTTCTCTATCCTACATTGCCACTCACTGCCTATCCTAATTCAGACCCTCCAATTCACACCACCCCGTGATGTTTTTCTCACTGCTACTAGTGAATGTAATGTAACACACACCCATACAATGCGCACCACCCCGCGATGTTTTTCAGAAACCTATCCTACATTGCCACTGCATGTTCCCTGACCTCCCAATGCTGACCACCACGCGGTGCTTTTCTCTATCCTACATTGCCACTCACTGCCTATCCTAATTCAGACCCTCCGATTCACACCACCCCGTGATGTTTTTCTCACTCCTACTAGTGAATGTAATGAAACACACACCCATACAATGCACACCACCCCGCGATGTTTTTCAGAAACCTATCCTACATTGCCACTGCATGTTCCCTGACCTCCCCATGCTGACCACACCGCGGTGCTTTTATCCATCCTACATTGCCACTCACTGCCTATCCTAATTCAGACCCTCCGATTCACACCACCCCGTGATGTTTTTCTCACTCCTACTAGTGAATGTAATGTGACACACACCCATACAATGCGCACCACCCCGTGATGTTTTTCTCACTCCTACTAGTGAATATAATGTAACACACACCCATCCAATGCGCACCACCCCGCGATGTTTTTCAGAAACCTATCCTACATTGCCACTGCATGTTCCCTGACCTCCCCATGCTGACAACCCCGAGGTGCCTTTCGCCATCCTACATTGCCACTCACTGCCTATCCTAATTCAGACCCTCCGATTCACACCACCCCGCGAAATTTTTCTCATTCCTACTAGTGAATGTAATGTAACACACACCCATACAATGCGCACCACTCCGTGATGTTTTTCTCACTCCTACTAGTGAATGTAATGTAACACACACCCATACAATGCGCACCACCCCGTGATGTTTTTCTCACTCCTACTAGTGAATGTAATGTAACACACACCCATACAATGCGCACCACCCCGCGATGTTTTTCAGAAACCTATCCTACATTGCCACTGCATGTTCCCTGACCTCCCCATGCTGACCACACCGCGGTGCTTTTCTCTATCCTACGTTGCCACTCACTGCCTATCCTAATTCAGACCCTCCAATTCACACCACCCCGTGATGTTTTTCTCACTGCTACTAGTGAATGTAATGTAACACACACCCATACAATGCGCACCACCCCGCGATGTTTTTCAGAAACCTATCCTACATTGCCACTGCATGTTCCCTGACCTCCCCATGCTGACCACCCCGCGGTGCTTTTCTCTATCCTACATTGCCACTCACTGCCTATCCTAATTCAGACCCTCCGATTCACACCACCCCGTGATGTTTTTCTCACTCCTACTAGTGAATGTAATGAAACACACACCCATACAATGCACACCACCCCGCGATGTTTTTCATAAACCTATCCTACATTGCCACTGCATGTTCCCTGACCTCCCCATGCTGACCACACCGCGGTGCTTTTATCCATCCTACATTGCCACTCACTGCCTATCCTAATTCAGACCCTCCGATTCACACCACCCCGTGATGTTTTTCTCACTCCTACTAGTGAATGTAATGTGACACACACCCATACAATGCGCACCACCCCGTGATGTTTTTCTCACTCCTACTAGTGAATGTAATGTAACACACACCCATACAATGCGCACCACCCCGCGATGTTTTTCAGAAACCTATCCTACATTGCCACTGCTTGTTCCCTGACCTCTCCATGCTGACCACCCCGCGGTTCTTTTCTCCATCCTACATTGCCACTCACTGCCTATCCTAATTCAGACCCTCCGATTCACACCACCCCGTGATGTTTTTCTCACTCCTACTAGTGAATGTAATGTAACACACACCCATACAATGCGCACCACCCCGTGATGTTTTTCTCACTCGTACTGGTGAATGTAATGTAACACACACCCATCCAATGCGCACCACCCCGCGATGTTTTTCAGAAACCTATCCTACATTGCCACTGCATGTTCCCTGACCTCCCCATGCTGACAACCCCGCGGTGCCTTTCGCCATCCTACATTGCGACTCACTGCCTATCCTAATTCAGACCCTCCGATTCACACCACCCCGCGAAGTTTTTCTCATTCCTACTAGTGAATGTAATGTAACACACACCCATACAATGCGCACCACTCCGTGATGTTTTTCTCACTCCTACTAGTGAATGTAATGTAACACACACCCATACAATGCGCACCACCCCGTGATGTTTTTCTCACTCCTACTAGTGAATGTAATGTAACACACACCCATCCAATGCGCACCACCCCGCGATGTTTTTCAGAAACCTATCCTACATTGCCACTGCATGTTCCCTGACCTCCCCATGCTGACCAGCCCGCGGTGCTTTTCTCCATCCTACATTGCCATTCACTGCCTATCCTAATTCAGACCCTCCGATTCACACCACCCCATGAGGTTTTTCTCACTCCTACTAGTGAATGTAATGTAACACACACCCATACAATGCGCACCACCCAGTGATGATTTTCTCACTCCGAATAGTGAATGTAATGTAACACACACCCATACAATGCGCACCACCCCGTGATGTTTTTCTCACTCCTACTAGTGAATGTAATGTAACACACACCCATACAATGCGCACCACCCCGCGATGTTTTTCACAAACCTATCCTACATTGCCACTGAATGTTCCCTGACCTCCCCATGCTGACCAGCCCGCGGTGCTTTTCTCCATCCTACATTGCCACTCACTGCCTATCCTAATTCACACCCTCCGATTCACACCACACCGTGATGTTTTTCTCATTCCTACTAGTGAATGTAATGTATCACACACCCATACAATGCACACCACCCCGTGATGTTTTTCTCACTCCTACTAGTGAATGTAATGTAACACACACCATTACAATGCGCACCATCCCGTGATGTTTTTCTCACTCCTACTAGTGAATGTAATGTAACACACACCCATACAATGCACACGACCCCGCGATGTTTTTCAGAAACCTATCCTACATTGCCACTGCATGTTCTCTGTCCTCCCCATGCTGACCACCCCTCAGTGCTTTTCTCCATCCTACATTGCCACTCACTGCCTATCCTAATTCAGACCCTCTGATTCACACCACCCCGTGATGTTTTTCTCACTCCTACTAGTGAATGTAATGTAACAAACACCCATACAATGCACACCACCCCGTGATGTTTTTCTCACTCCTACTAGTGAATGTAATGTAACACACACCCATACAATGCGCACCACCCCGCGATGTTTTTCAGAAACCTATCCTACATTGCCACTGAATGTTCTCTGTCCTCCCCATGCTGACCACCCCTCAGTGCTTTTCTCCATCCTACCTTGCCGCTCACTGCCTATCCTAATTCAGACCCTCCCATTCACACCACCCCGTGATGTTTTTCTCACTCCTACTAGTGAATGTAATTTAACACACACCCATACAATGCGCACCACCCCGTGATGTTTTTCTCAGTCCTACTAGTGAAAGTAATGTAACACACACCCATACAATGCGCACCACCCCGTGATGTTTTTCTCACTCCCACTAGTGAATGTAATGTAACACATACCCATACAATGCGCACCACCCCGCGATGTTTTACAGAAACCTATCCTACATTGCCACTGCATGTTCCCTGACTTCCCCATGCTGACCACCCCGCAGTGCTTTTCTCTATCCTACATTGCCACTCACTGCCTATCCTAATTCAGACCCTCCAATTCACACCACCCCGTGATGTTTTTCTCACTGCTACTAGTGAATGTAATGTAACACACACCCATACAATGCGCACCACCCCGCGATGTTTTTCAGAAACCTATCCTACACTGCCACTGCATGTTCCCTGACCTCCCCATGCTGACCACCCCGCGGTGCTTTTCTCTATCCTACATTGCCACTCACTGCCTATCCTAATTCAGACCCTCCGATTCACACCACCCCGTGATGTTTTTCTCACTCCTACTAGTGAATGTAATGAAACACACACCCATACAATGCACACCACCCCGCGATGTTTTTCATAAACCTATCCTACATTGCCACTGCATGTTCCCTGACCTCCCCATGCTGACCACACCGCGGTGCTTTTATCCATCCTACATTGCCACTCACTGCCTATCCTAATTCAGACCCTCCGATTCACACCACCCCGTGATGTTTTTCTCACTCCTACTAGTGAATGTAATGTGACACACACCCATACAATGCGCACCACCCCGTGATGTTTTTCTCACTCCTACTAGTGAATGTAATGTAACACACACCCATATAATGCGCACCACCCCGCGATGTTTGTCAGAAACCTATCCTACATTGCCACTGCTTGTTCCCTGACCTCTCCATGCTGACCACCCCGCGGTTCTTTTCTCCATCCTACATTGCCACTCACTGCCTATCCTAATTCAGACCCTCCGATTCACACCACCCCGTGATGTTTTTCTCACTCCTACTAGTGAATGTAATGTAACACACACCCATACAATGCGCACCACCCCGTGATGTTTTTCTCACTCGTACTGGTGAATGTAATGTAACACACACCCATCCAATGCGCACCACCCCGCGATGTTTTTCAGAAACCTATCCTACATTGCCACTGCATGTTCCCTGACCTCCCCATGCTGACAACCCCGCGGTGCCTTTCGCCATCCTACATTGCGACTCACTGCCTATCCTAATTCAGACCCTCCGATTCACACCACCCCGCGAAGTTTTTCTCATTCCTACTAGTGAATGTAATGTAACACACACCCATACAATGCGCACCACTCCGTGATGTTTTTCTCACTCCTACTAGTGAATGTAATGTAACACACACCCATACAATGCGCACCACCCCGTGATGTTTTTCTCACTCCTACTAGTGAATGTAATGTAACACACACCCATCCAATGCGCACCACCCCGCGATGTTTTTCAGAAACCTATCCTACATTGCCACTGCATGTTCCCTGACCTCCCCATGCTGACCAGCCCGCGGTGCTTTTCTCCATCCTACATTGCCATTCACTGCCTATCCTAATTCAGACCCTCCGATTCACACCACCCCATGAGGTTTTTCTCACTCCTACTAGTGAATGTAATGTAACACACACCCATACAATGCGCACCACCCCGTGATGATTTTCTCACTCCGAATAGTGAATGTAATGTAACACACACCCATACAATGCGCACCACCCCGTGATGTTTTTCTCACTCCTACTAGTGAATGTAATGTAACACACACCCATACAATGCGCACCACCCCCGATGTTTTTCACAAACCTATCCTACATTGCCACTGAATGTTCCCTGACCTCCCCATGCTGACCAGCCCGCGGTGCTTTTCTCCATCCTACATTGCCACTCACTGCCTATCCTAATTCACACCCTCCGATTCACACCACACCGTGATGTTTTTCTCATTCCTACTAGTGAATGTAATGTATCACACACCCATACAATGCACACCACCCCGTGATGTTTTTCTCACTCCTACTAGTGAATGTAATGTAACACACACCATTACAATGCGCACCACCCCGTGATGTTTTTCTCACTCCTACTAGTGAATGTAATGTAACACACACCCATACAATGCACACGACCCCGCGATGTTTTTCAGAAACCTATCCTACATTGCCACTGCATGTTCTCTGTCCTCCCCATGCTGACCACCCCTCAGTGCTTTTCTCCATCCTACATTGCCACTCACTGCCTATCCTAATTCAGACCCTCTGATTCACACCACCCCGTGATGTTTTTCTCACTCCTACTAGTGAATGTAATGTAACAAACACCCATACAATGCACACCACCCCGTGATGTTTTTCTCACTCCTACTAGTGAATGTAATGTAACACACACCCATACAATGCGCACCACCCCGCGATGTTTTTCAGAAACCTATCCTACATTGCCACTGAATGTTCTCTGTCCTCCCCATGCTGACCACCCCTCAGTGCTTTTCTCCATCCTACCTTGCCGCTCACTGCCTATCCTAATTCAGACCCTCCCATTCACACCACCCCGTGATGTTTTTCTCACTCCTACTAGTGAATGTAATTTAACACACACCCATACAATGCGCACCACCCCGTGATGTTTTTCTCAGTCCTACTAGTGAAAGTAATGTAACACACACCCATACAATGCGCACCACCCCGTGATGTTTTTCTCACTCCCACTAGTGAATGTAATGTAACACATACCCATACAATGCGCACCACCCCGCGATGTTTTACAGAAACCTATCCTACATTGCCACTGCATGTTCCCTGACTTCCCCATGCTGACCACCCCGCGGTGCTTTCCTCTATCCTACATTGCCACTCACTGCCTATCCTAATTCAGACCCTCCAATTCACACCACCCCGTGATGTTTTTCTCACTCCTACTAGTGAATGTAATGTAACACACACCCATACAATGCGCACCACCCCGCGATGTTTTTCAGAAACCTATCCTACATTGCCACTGCATGTTCCCTGACCTCCCCATGCTGACCACCCCGCGGTGCTTTTCTCTATCCTACATTGCCACTCAGTGCCTATCCTAATTCAGACCCTCCGATTCACACCACCCCGTGATGTTTTTCTCACTCCTACTAGTGAATGTAATGAAACACACACCCATACAATGCACACCACCCCGCGATGTTTTTCAGAAACATATCCTACATTGCAACTTCATGTTCCCTGACCTCCCCATGCTGACCAAACCGCGGTGCTTTTATCCATCCTACATTGCCACTCACTCCCTATCCTAATTCAGACCCTCCGATTCACACCACCCCGTGATGTTTTTCTCACTCCTACTAGTGAATGTAATGTGACACACACCCATACAATGCGCACCACCCCGTGATGTTTTTTTCACTCCTACTAGTGAATGTAATGTAACTCACACCCATACAATGCGCACCACCCCGCGATGTTTTTCAGAAACCTATCCTGCATTGCCACTGCTTGTTCCCTGACCTCTCCATGCTGACCACCCCGCGGTTCTTTTCTCCATCCTACATTGCCACTCACTGCCTATCCTAATTCAGACCCTCCGATTCACACCACCCCGTGATGTTTTTCTCACTCCTACTAGTGAATGTAATGTAACAACACCCATACAATGCGCACCACCCCGTGATGTTTTTCTCACTCCTACTAGTGAATGTAATGTAACACACACCCATCCAATGCGCACCACCCCGCGATGTTTTTCAGAAAGCTATCCTACATTGCCACTGCATGTTCCCTGACCTCCCCATGCTGACAACCCCGCGGTGCCTTTCGCCATCCTACATTGCCACTCACTGCCTATCCTAATTCAGACCCTCCAATTCACACCACCCCGCGAAGTTTTTCTCATTCCTACTAGTGAATGTAATGTAACACACACCCATACAATGCGCACCACTCCGTGATGTTTTTCTCACTCCTACTAGTGCATGTAATGTAACACACACCCATACAATGCGCACCACCCCGTGATGTTTTTCTCACTCCTACTAGTGAATGTAATGTAACACACACCCATCCAATGCGCACCACCCCGCGATGTTTTTCAGAAACCTATCCTACATTGCCACTGCATGTTCCCTGACCTCCTCATGCTGACCAGCCCGCGGTGCTTTTCTCCATCCTACATTGCCATTCACTGCCTATCCTAATTCAGACCCTCCGATTCACACCACCCCGTGATGTTTTTCTCACTCCTACTAGTGAATGTAATGTAACACACACCCATACAATGCGCACCACACCGTGATGATTTTCTCACTCCGAATAGTGAATGTAATGTAACACACACCCATACAATGCGCACCACCCCGTGATGTTTTTCTCACTCCTACTAGTGAATGTAATGTAACACACACCCATACAATGCGCACCACCCCGCGATGTTTTTCAGAAACCTATCCTACATTGCCACTGCATGTTCTCTGTCCTCCCCATGCTGACCACCCCTCAGTGCTTTTCTCCATCCTACATTGCCGCTCACTGCCTATCCTATTTCAGACCCTACCATTCACACCACCCCGTGATGTTTTTCTCACTCCTACTAGTGAATGTAATTTAACACACACCCATACAATGCGCACCACCCCGCGATGTTTTTCAGAAACCTATCCTACATTGCCACTGCATGTTCCCTGACCTCCCCATGCTGACCACCCCGCGGTGCTTTTCTCCATCCTACATTGCCACTCACTGCCTATCCTAATGCAGACCCTCCGATTCACACCACCCCGTGATGTTTTTTTCACTCCTACTAGTGAATGTAATGTAACACACACCCATACAATGCGCACCACCCCGTGATGTTTTTCTCACTCCTACTAGGGAATGTAATGTAACACACACCCATACAATGCGCACCACCCCGTGATGTTTTTCTCACTCCTACTAGTGAATATAATGTAACACACACGCATACAATGCGCATCACCCCGCGATGTTTTTCAGAAACCTATCCTACATTGCCACTGCATGTTCCCTGACCTCCCCATGCTGACCACCCCGCGGTACTTTTCTCCATCGTACATTGCCACTCACTGCCTGTCTTAATTCAGAACCTCCGATTCACACCACCCCGTGATGTTTTTCTCACTCCTACTAGTGAATGTAATGTAACACACACCCATACAATGCGCACCACCCCGTGATGTTTTTCTCACTCCTACTAGTGAATGTAATGTAACACACACCCATACAATGCACACCACCCCGCGATGTTTTTCAGAAACCTACCCTACATTGCCACTGCATGTTCCCTGACCTCCCCATGCTGAGCACCCCGCGGTGCTTTTCTCCATCCTACATTGCCACTCACTGCCTATCCTAATTCAGACCCTCCGATTCACACCACCCCGTGATGTTTTTCTAACTCCTACTAGTGAATGTAATGTAACACACACCCATACAATGCGCACCACCCCGTGATGTTTTTCTCACTCCTACTAGTGAACGTAATGTAACACACACCCATACAATGCGCACCACCCCGCGATGTTTTTCAGAAACCTATCCTACATTGCCACTGCATGTTCCCTGACCTCCTCATGCTGACCACCCCGCGGTGCCTTTCGCATCCTACATTGCCACTCACTGCCTATCCTAATTCAGACCCTCCGATTCACACCACCCCGCGATGTTTTTCTCATCCTACTAGTGAATGTAATTTAACACACACCCATACAATGCGCACCACCACGCGATGTTTTTCAGAAACCTATCCTACATTGCCACTGCATGTTCCCTGACCTCCCCATGCTGAGCACACCGCGGTGCTTTTCTCCATCCTACATTGCCACTCACTGCCTATCCTAATTCAGACCCTCCGATTCACACCACCCCGTGATGTTTTTCTCACTCCTACTAGTGAATGTAATGTAACACACACCCATACAATGCGCACCACCCCGTGATGATTTTCTCACTCCGAATAGTGAATGTAATGTAACACACACCCATACAATGCGCACCACCTCGTGATGTTTTTCTCACTCCTACTAGTGAATGTAATGTAACACACACCCATACAATGCGCACCACCCCGCGATGTTTTTCACAAACCTATCCTACATTGCCAATGCTTGTTCCCTGAGCTCCCCATGCTGACCACCCCGCGGTGCTTTTCTCCATCCTACATTGCCACTCACTGCCTATTATAATTCAGACCCTCCGATTCACACCACCCCGTGATGTTTTTCTCACTCCTACTAGTGAATGTAATGTAACACACACCCATACAATGCGCACCACTCCGTGATGTTTTTCTCACTCCTACTAGTGAATGTAATGTAACACACACCCATTCAATGCGCACCACCCCGCGATGTTTTCAGAAACCTATCCTACATTGCCACTGCATGTTCCCTGACCTCCTCATGCTGACCACCCCGCGGTGCCTTTCGCCATTATACATTGCCACTCACTGCCTATCCTAATTCAGACCCTCCGATTCACACCACCCCGTGATGTTTTTCTCATCCTACTAGTGAATATAATTTAACACACACCCATACAATGCGCACCACCCCGTGATGTTTTTCTCACTCCTACTAGTGAATGTAATGTAACACACAGCCATACAATGCGCACCACCCCGCGATGTTTTACAGAAACCTATCCTACATTGCCACTGCATGTTCCCTGACCTCCCCATGCTGACCACCCCGCGGTGCTTTTCTCTATCCTACATTGCCACTCACTGCCTATCCTAATTCAGACACTCCAATTCACATCACCCCGTGATGTTTTTCTCACTGCTACTAGTGAATGTAATGTAACACACACCCATACAATGCGCACCACCCCGCGATGTTTTTCAGAAACCTATCCTACATTGCCACTGCATGTTCCCTGACCTCCCCATGCTGACCACCCCGCGGTGCTTTTCTCTATCCTACATTGCCACTCACTGCCTATCCTAATTCAGACCCTCCGATTCACACCACCCCGTGATGTTTTTCTCACTCCTACTATTGAATGTAATGAAACACACACCCATACAATGCACACCACCCCGCGATGTTTTTCAGAAACCTATCCTACATTGCCACTGCATGTTCCCTGACCTCCCCATGCTGACCACACCGCGGTGCTTTTATCCATCCTACATTGCCACTCACTGCCTATCCTAATTCAGACCCTCCGATTCACACCACCCCGTGATGTTTTTCTCACTCCTACTAGTGAATGTAATGTGACACACACCCATACAATGCGCACCACCCCGTGATGTTTTTCTCACTCCTACTAGTGAATGTAATGTAACACACACCCATACAATGCGCACCACCCCGCGATGTTTTTCAGAAACCTATCCTACATTGCCACTGCTTGTTCCCTGACCTTTCCATGCTGACCACCCCGCGGTGCTTTTCTCCATCCTACATTGCCACTCACTGCCTATCCTAATTCAGACCCTCCGATTCACACCACCCCGTGATGTTTTTCTCACTCCTACTAGTGAATGTAATGTAACACACACCCATACAATGCGCACCACCCTGTGATGTTTTTCTCACTCCTACTAGTGATTGTAATGTAACACACACCCATCCAATGCGCACCACCCCGCGATGTTTTTGAGAAACCTATCCTACATTGCCACTGCATGTTCCCTGACCTCCCCATGCTGACAACACAGCGGTGCCTTTCGCCATCCTACATTGCCACTCACTGCCTATCCTAATTCAGACCCTCCGATTCACACCATCCCGCGAAATTTTTCTCATTCCTACTAGTAAATGTAATGTAACACACCCCCATACAATGCGCACCACTCCGTGATGTTTTTCTCACTCCTACTAGTGAATGTAATGTAACACACACCCATACAATGCGCACCATCCCGTGATGTTTTTCTCACTCCTACTAGTGAATGTAATGTAACACACACCCATACAATGCGCACCACCCCGCGATGTTTTTCAGAAACCTATCCTACATTGCCACTGCATGTTCCCTGACCTCCCCATGCTGACCAGCCCGCGGTGCTTTTCTCCATCCTACATTGCCACTCACTGCCTATCCTAATTCAGACCTTCCGATTCACACCACCCCGTGATGTTTTTCTCACTCCTACTAGTGAATGTAATGTAACACACACCCATACAATGCGCACCACCCCGTGATGATTTTCTCACTCTGAATAGTGAATGTAATGTAACACACACCCATACAATGCGCACCACCCCGTGATATTTTTCTCACTCCTACTAGTGAATGTAATGTAACACACACCCATACAATGCACACCACCCCGCGATGTTTTTCAGAAACCCATCCTACATTGCCACTGCATGTTCCCTGACCTCCCCATGCTGACCACCCCGCGGTGATTTTATCCATCCTACATTGCCACTCACTGCATATCCTAATTCAGACCCTCCAATTCACACCACCCCGCGATGTTTTTCTCATCCTACTAGTGAATGTAATTTAACACACACCCATACAATGCGCACCACCACGCGATGGTTTTCACAAACCTATCCTACATTGCCAATGCTTGTTCCCTGACCTCCCCATGCTGACCACCCCGCGGTGCTTTTCTCCATCCTACATTGCCTCTCACTGCCTATTATAATTCAGACCCTCCGATTCACACCACCCCGCGATGTTTTTCTCATCCTACTAGTGAATGTAATATAACACACACCCATACAATGCGCACCACCACGCGATGTTTTTCAGAAACCTATCCTACATTGCCACTGCATGTTCCCTGACCTCCCCATGCTGAGCACACCGCGGTGCTTTTCTCCATCCTACATAGCCACTCACTGCCTATCCTAATTCAGACCCTCCGATTCACACCACCCCGTGATGTTTTTCTCACTCCTACTAGTGAATGTAATGTAACACACACCCATACAATGCGCACCACCCCGTGATGTTTTTCTCACTCCTACTAGTGAATGTAATGTAACACACACCCATACAATGCACACCACCCCGTGATGTTTTTCTCACTCCTACTAGTGAATGTAATGTAACACACACCCATACAATGCGCACCACCCCGCCATGTTTTTCAGAAACCTATCCTACATTGCCACTGCATGTTCCCTGACCTCCCCATGCTGAGCACACCGCGGTGCTTTTCTCCATCCTACATTGCCACTCACTGCCTATCCTAATTCAGACCCTCCGATTCACACCACCCCGTGATGTTTTTCTCATTCCTACTAGTGAATGTAATGTAACACACACCCATACAATGCACACCACTCCGTGATGTTTTTCTCACTCCTACTAGTGAATGTAATGTAACACACACCATTACAATGCGCACCACCCCGTGATGTTTTTCTCACTCATACTTTTGAATGTAATGTAACACACACCCATACAATGCACACGACCCCGCGATGTTTTTCAGAAACTTATCCTACATTGCCACTGCATGTTCTCTGTCCTCCCCATGCTGACCACCCCTCAGTGATTTTCTCCATCCTACATTGCCACTCACTGCCTATCCTAATTCAGACTCTCCGATTCACACCACCCCGTGATGTTTTTCTCACTCCTACTAGTGAATGTAATGTAACACACACCCATACAATGCGCACCAACCCGTGATGTTTTTCTCACTCCTACTAGTGAATGTAATGTAACACACACCCAGACAATGCGCACCACCCCGCGATGTTTTTCACAAACCTATCCTACATTGCCACTGCTTGTTCCCTGACCTCCCCATGCTGACCACCCCGCGGTGATTTTCTCCATCCTATATTGCCACTCACTGCCTATCCTAATTCAGACCCTCCGATTCACACCACCCCGTGATGTTTTTCTCACTCCTACTAGTGAATGTAATGTAACACACACCATTACAATGCGCACCACCCCGTGATGTTTTTCTCACTCCTACTAGTGAATGTAATGTAACACACACCCATACAATGCACATGACCCCGCGATGTTTTTCAGAAACATATCCTACATTGCCACTGCATGTTCTCTGTCCTCCCCATGCTGACCACCCCTCAGTGCTTTTCTCCATCCTACATTGCCACTCACTACCTATCCTAATTCAGACCCTCCGATTCACACCACCCCGTGATGTTTTTCTCACTCCTACTAGTGAATGTAATGTAACACACACCCATACAATGCGCACCACCCCGTGATGTTTTTCTCACTCCTACTAGTGAATGTAATGTAACACACACCCATACAATGCGCACCACCCCGCGATGTTTTTCCGAAACTTATCCTACATTGCCACTGCATGTTCTCTGTCCTCCCCATGCTGACCACCCCTCAGTGCTTTTCTCCATCCTACATTGCCACTCACTGCCTATCCTAATTCAGACCCTCCCATTCACACCACCCCGTGATGTTTTTCTCACTCCTACTAGTGAATGTAATTTAACACACACCCATACAATGCGCACCACCCCGCGATGTTTTTCAGAAACCTATCCTACATTGCCACTGCATGTTCCCTGACCTCCCCATGCTGATCACCCTGCGGTGCTTTTCTCCATCCTACATTGCCACTCACTGCCTATCCTAATGCAGACCCTCCGATTCACATCACCCCGTGATGTTTTTCTCACTCCTACTAGTGAATGTAATGTAACATACACCCATACAATGCGCACGACCCCGTGATGTTTTTCTCATTCCTACTAGTGAATGTAATGTAACACACACCCATACAATGCGCACCAACCCGTGATGTTTTTCTCACTCCTACTAGTGAATGTAATGTAACACACACGCATACAATGCGCACCACCCTGCGATGTTTTTCAGAAACCTATCCTACATTGCCACTGCATGTTCCCTGACCTCCCCATGCTGACCACCCCGCGGTACTTTTCTCCATCCTACATTGCCACTCACTGCCTATCCTAATTCAGACCCTCCGATTCACACCACCCCGTGATGTTTTTCTCACGCCTCCTAGTGAATGTAATGTAACACACACTCATACAATGCGCACCACCCCGTGATGTTTTTCTCACTCCTACTAGTGAAAGTAATGTAACACAAACCCATACAATGCGCACCACCCCGCGATGTTTTTCAGAAACCTATCCTACATTGCCACTGCATGTTCCCTGACCTCCTCATGCTGACCACCCCGCGGTGATTTTATCCATCCTACATTGCCACTCACTGCCTATCCTAATTCAGACACTCCGATTCACACCACCCCGTGATGTTTTTCTCACTCCTACTAGTGAAAGTAATGTAACACACACCCATACAATGCGCACCACCCCGCGATGTTTTTCAGAAACCTATCCTACATTGCCACTGCATGTTCCCTGAACTCCTCATGGTGACCACCCCGCGGTGCCTTTCGCCATCCTACATTGCCACTCACTGCCTATCCTAATTCAGACCCTCCGATTCACACCACCCCGCGATGTTTTTCTCATCCTACTAGTGAATGTAATTTAACACACTCCCATACAATGCGCACCACCACGCGATGTTTTTCAGAAACCTATCCTACATTGCCACTGCATGTTCCCTGACCTCCCCATGCTGAGCACCCCGCGGTGCTTTTCTCCATCCTACATTGCCACTCACTGCCTATCCTTATTCAGACCCTCCGATTCACACCACGCCGTGATGTTTTTCTCACTCCTACTAGTGAATGTAATGTAACACACACCCATACAATGCGCACCACTCCGTGATGTTTTTCTCACTCCTACTAGTGAATGTAATGTAACACACACCCATACAATGCGCACCACCCCGTGATGTTTTTCTCACTCCTACTAGTGAATGCAATGTAACACACACCCATACAATGCGCACCACCCCGCGATGTTTTTCAGAAACCTATCCTACATTGCCACTGCATGTTCCCTGACCTCCCCATGCTGACCAGCCCGCGGTGCTTTTCTCCATCCTACATTGCCACTCACTGCCTATCCTAATTCAGACACTCCGATTCACACCACCCCGTGATGTTTTTCTCACTCCTACTAGTGAATGTAATGTAACACACACCATTACAATGCGCACCACCCCGTGATGTTTTTCTCACTCCTACTAGTGAATGTAATGTAACACACACCCAAACAATGCACACCACCCCGTGATGTTTTTCTCACTCCTACTAGTGAATGTAATGTGACACACACCCATACAATGCGCACCAACCCGTGATGTTTTTCTCACTCCTACTAGTGAATGTAATGTAACACACACCCAGACAATGCGCACCACCCCGCGATGTTTTTCACAAACCTATCCTACATTGCCACTGCTTGTTCCCTGACCTCCCCATGCTGACCACCCCGCGGTGATTTTCTCCATCCTACATTGCCACTCACTGCCTATCCTAATTCAGACCCTCCGATTCACACCACCCCGTGATGTTTTTCTCACTCCTACTGGTGAATGTAATGTAACACACCCATACAATGCGCACCACCCCGTGATGTTTTTCTCACTCCTACTAGTGAATGTAATGTAACACACACCCATACAATGCGCACCACCCCGTGATGATTTTCTCACTCCGAATAGTGAATGTAATGTAACACACACCCATACAATGCGCACCATCCCGTGATGTTTTTCTCACTCCTACTAGTGAATGTAATGTAACACACACCCATACAATGCACACCACCCCGCGATGTTTTTCAGAAACCTATCCTACATTGCCACTGCATGTTCCCTGACCTCCCCATGCTGACCACCCCGCGGTGCTTTTCTCCATCCTACATTGCCACTCACTGCCTATCCTAATTCAGACCCTCCAATTCACACCACCCCGTGATTTTTTTCTCACTCCTACTAGTGAATGTATTGTGACACACACCCATACAATGCGCACCACCCCGTGATGTTTTTCTCACTCCTACTAGTGAATGTAATGTAACACACACCTATACAATGCGCACCACCCCGCGATGTTTTTCACAAACCTATCCTACATTGCCACTGCATGTTCCCTGACCTCCCCATGCTGAGCACCCCGCGGTGCTTTTCTCCATCCTACATTGCCACTCACTGCCTATCCTAATTCAGACCCTCCGATTCACACCACGCCGTGATGTTTTTCTCACTCCTACTAGTGAATGTAATGTAACACACACCCATACAATGCGCACCACTCCGTGATGTTCTTCTCACTCCTACTAGTGAATGTAATGTAACACACACCCATACAATGCGCACCACCCCGTGATGTTTTTCTCACTCCTACTAGTGAATGCAATGTAACACACACCCATACAATGCGCACCACCCCGCGATGTTTTTCAGAAACCTATCCTACATTGCCACTGCATGTTCCCTGACCTCCCCATGCTGACCAGCCCGCGGTGCTTTTCTCCATCCTACATTGCCACTCACTGCCTATCCTAATTCAGACCCTCCAATTCACACCACCCCGTGATGTTTTTCTCACTCCTACTAGTGAATGTAATGTAACACACACCCATACAATGCGAACCACCACGTGATGTTTTTCTCACTCCTACTAGTGAATGTAATGTAACACACACCCATACAATGCACACCACCCCGTGATGTTTTTCTCACTCCTACTAGTGAATGTAATGTAACACACACCATTAAAATGCGCACCACCCCGTGATGTTTTTCTCACTCCTACTAGTGAATGTAATGTAACACACACCCATACAATGCGCACCACCCCGTGATGTCTTTCTCACTCCTACTAGTGAATGTAATGTAACACACACCCATACAATGCGCACCACCCCGTGATGTTTTTCTCACTCCTACTAGTGAATGTAATGTAACACACACGCATACAATGCGCACCACTCCGCGATGTTTTTCAGAAACCTATCCTACATTGCCACTGCATGTTCCCTGACCTCCTCATGCTGACCACCCCGCGGTGCCTTTCGCCATCCTACATTGCCACTCACAGCATATCCTAATTCAGATCCTCCGATTCACACCACCCCGTGATGTTTTTCTCACTCCTACTAGTGAATGTAATGTAACACACACCCAAACAATGCACACCACCCCGTGATGTTTTTCTCACTCCTACTAGTGAATGTAATGTGACACACACCCATACAATGCGCACCAACCCGTGATGTTTTTCTCACTCCTACTAGTGAATGTAATGTAACACACACCCAGACAATGCGCACCACCCCGCGATGTTTTTCACAAACCTATCCTACATTGCCACTGCTTGTTCCCTGACCTCCCCATGCTGACCACCCCGCGGTGATTTTCTCCATCCTACATTGCCACTCACTGCCTATCCTAATTCAGACCCTCCGATTCACACCACCCCGTGATGTTTTTCTCACTCCTACTAGTGAATGTAATGTAACACACACTCATACAATGCGCACCACCCCGTGATGTTTTTCTCACTCCTACTAGTGAAAGTAATGTAACACACACCCATACAATGCGCACCACCCCGCGATGTTTTTCAGAAACCTATCCTACATTGCCACTGCATGTTCCCTGACCTCCTCATGGAGACCACCCCGCGGTGCCTTTCGCCATCCTACATTGCCACTCACTGCCTATCCTAATTCAGACCCTCCGATTCACACCACCCCGCGATGTTTTTCTCATCCTACTAGTGAATGTAATTTAACACACTCCCATACAATGCGCACCACCACGCGATGTTTGTCAGAAACCTATCCTACATTGCCACTGCATGTTCCCTGACCTCCCCATGCTGAGCACCCCGCGGTGCTTTTCTCCATCCTACATTGCCACTCACTGCCTATCCTAATTCAGACCCTCCGATTCACACCACCCCGTGATGTTTTTCTCACTCCTACTAGTGAATGTAATGTAACACACACCCATACAATGCACACCACTCCGTGATGTTTTTCTCACTCCTACTAGTGAATGTAATGTAACACACACCCATACAATGCGCACCACCCCGTGATGTTTTTCTCACTCCTACTAGTGAATGCAATGTAACACACACCCAGACAATGCGCACCACCCCGCGATGTTTTTCACAAACCTATCCTACATTGCCACTGCTTGTTCCCTGACCTCCCCATGCTGACCACCCCGCGGTGATTTTCTCCATCCTACATTGCCACTCACTGCCTATCCTAATTCAGACCCTCCGATTCACACCACCCCGCGATGTTTTTCTCACTCCTACTAGTGAATGTAATGTAACACACACTCATACAATGCGCACCACCCCGTGATGTTTTTCTCACTCCTACTAGTGAATGTAATGTAACACACACCCATACAATGCGAACCACCACGTGATGTTTTTCTCACTCCTACTAGTGAATGTAATGTAACACACACCCATACAATGCACACCACCCCGTGATGTTTTTCTCACTCCTACTAGTGAATGTAATGTAACACACACCATTACAATGCGCACCACCCCGTGATGTTTTTCTCACTCCTACTAGTGAATGTAATGTAACACACACCCATACAATGCGCACCACCCCGTGATGTTTTTCTCACTCCTGCTAGTGAATGTAATGTAACACACACCCATACAATGCGCACCACCCCATGATGTTTTTCTCACTCCTACTAGTGAATGTAATGTAACACACACGCATACAATGCGCACCACCCCGCGATGTTTTTCAGAAACCTATCCTACATTGCCACTGCATGTTCCCTGACCTCCTCATGCTGACCACCCCGCGGTGCCTTTCGCCATCCTACATTGCCACTCACAGCATATCCTAATTCAGATCCTCCGATTCACACCACCCCGTGATGTTTTTCTCACTCCTACTAGTGAATGTAATGTAACACACCCATACAATGCGCACCACCCCGTGATGTTTTTCTCACTCCTACTAGTGAATGTAATGTAACACACACCCATACAATGCGCACCACCCCGTGATGATTTTCTCACTCCGAATAGTGAATGTAATGTAACACACACCCATACAATGCGCACCACCCCGTGATGTTTTTCTCACTCCTACTAGTGAATGTAATGTAACACACACCCATACAATGCACACCACCCCGCGATGTTTTTCAGAAACCTATCCTACATTGCCACTGCATGTTCCCTGACCTCCCCATGCTGACCACCCCGCGGTGATTTTATCCATCCTACATTGCCACTCACTGCCTATCCTAATTCAGACCCTCCGATTCACACCACCCCGTGATTTTTTTCTCACTCCTACTAGTGAATGTATTGTGACACACACCCATACAATGCGCACCACCCCGTGATGTTTTTCTCACTCCTACTAGTGAATGTAATGTAACACACACCCATACAATGCGCACCACCCCGCGATGTTTTTCACAAACCTATCCTACATTGCCAATGCTTGTTCCCTGACCTCCCCATGCTGACCACCCAGCGGTGCTTTTCTCCATCCTACATTGCCACTCACTGCGTATTATAATTCAGACCCTCCGATTCACACCACCCCGTGATGTTTTTCTCACTCCTACTAATGAATGTAATGTAACACACACCCATACAATGCGCACCACCCCGTGATGTTTTTCTCACTCCTACTAGTGAATGTAATGTAACACACACCCATACAATGCGCACCACCCCGCGATGTTTTTCAGAAACCTATCCTACATTGCCACTGCATGTTCCCTGACCTCCTCATGCTGACCACCCCGCGGTTCCTTACGCCATCCTACATTGCCACTCACTGCCTATCCTAATTCAGACACTCCGATTCACACCACCCCGCGATGTCTTTCTCATCCTACTAGTGAATGTAATTTAACACACACCCATACAATGCGCACCACCACGCGATGTTTTTCAGAAACCTATCCTACATTGCCACTGCATGTTCCCTGACCTCCCCATGGTGAGCATCCCGCGGTGCTTTTCTCCATCCTACATTGCCACTCACTGCCTATCCTAATTCAGAACCTCCGATTCACACCACCCCGTGATGTTTTTCTCACTCCTACTAGTGAATGTAATGTAACACACACCCATACAATGCGCACCACTCCGTGATGTTTTTCACACTCCTACTAGTGAATGTAATGTAACACACACCCATACAATGCGCACCACCCCGTTATGTTTTTCTCACTCCTACTAGTGAATGTAATTTAACACACACCCATACAATGCGCACCACCACGCGATGTTTTTCAGAAACCTATCCTACATTGCCACTGCATGTTCCCTCACCTCCCCATGCTGACCACCCCGTGGTACTTTTCTCCATCCTACATTGCCACTCACTGCCTGTCCCAATTCAGAACCTCCGATTCACACCACCCCGTGATGTTTTTCTCACTCCTACTAGTGAATGTAATGTAACACACACCCATACAATGCGCACCACCCCGTGATGTTTTTCTCACTCCTACTAGTGAATGTAATGTAACACACACCCAAACAATGCACACCACCCCGTGATGTTTTTCTCACTCCTACTAGTGAATGTAATGTGACACACACCCATACAATGCGCACCAACCCGTGATGTTTTTCTCACTCCTACTAGTGAATGTAATGTAACACACACCCAGACAATGCGCACCACCCCGCGATGTTTTTCACAAACCTATCCTACATTGCCACTGCTTGTTCCCTGACCTCCCCATGCTGACCACCCCGCGGTGATTTTCTCCATCCTACATTGCCACTCACTGCCTATCCTAATTCAGACCCTCCGATTCACACCACCCCGTGATGTTTTTCTCACTCCTACTAGTGAATGTAATGTAACACACCCATACAATGCGCACCACCCCGTGATGTTTTTCTCACTCCTACTAGTGAATGTAATGTAACACACACCCATACAATGCGCACCACCCCGTGATGATTTTCTCACTCCGAATAGTGAATGTAATGTAACACACACCCATACAATGCGCACCATCCCGTGATGTTTTTCTCACTCCTACTAGTGAATGTAATGTAACACACACCCATACAATGCACACCACCCCGCGATGTTTTTCAGAAACCTATCCTACATTGCCACTGCATGTTCCCTGACCTCCCCATGCTGACCACCCCGCGGTGCTTTTCTCCATCCTACATTGCCACTCACTGCCTATCCTAATTCAGACCCTCCGATTCACACCACGCCGTGATGTTTTTCTCACTCCTACTAGTGAATGTAATGTAACACACACCCATACAATGCGCACCACTCCGTGATGTTCTTCTCACTCCTACTAGTGAATGTAATGTAACACACACCCAAACAATGCGCACCACCCCGTGATGTTTTTCTCACTCCTACTAGTGAATGCAATGTAACACACACCCATACAATGCGCACCACCCCGCGATGTTTTTCAGAAACCTATCCTACATTGCCACTGCATGTTCCCTGACCTCCCCATGCTGACCAGCCCGCGGTGCTTTTCTCCATCCTACATTGCCACTCACTGCCTATCCTAATTCAGACCCTCCGATTCACACCACCCCGTGATGTTTTTCTCACTCCTACTAGTGAATGTAATGTAACACACACCCATACAATGCGAACCACCACGTGATGTTTTTCTCACTCCTACTAGTGAATGTAATGTAACACACACCCATACAATGCACACCACCCCGTGATGTTTTTCTCACTCCTACTAGTGAATGTAATGTAACACACACCATTAAAATGCGCACCACCCCGTGATGTTTTTCTCACTCCTACTAGTGAATGTAATGTAACACACACCCATACAATGCGCACCACCCCGTGATGTCTTTCTCACTCCTACTAGTGAATGTAATGTAACACACACCCATACAATGCGCACCACCCCATGATGTTTTTCTCACTCCTACTAGTGAATGTAATGTAACACACACGCATACAATGCGCACCACTCCGCGATGTTTTTCAGAAACCTATCCTACATTGCCACTGCATGTTCCCTGACCTCCTCATGCTGACCACCCCGCGGTGCCTTTCGCCATCCTACATTGCCACTCACAGCATATCCTAATTCAGATCCTCCGATTCACACCACCCCGTGATGTTTTTCTCACTCCTACTAGTGAATGTAATGTAACACACACCCAAACAATGCACACCACCCCGTGATGTTTTTCTCACTCCTACTAGTGAATGTAATGTGACACACACCCATACAATGCGCACCAACCCGTGATGTTTTTCTCACTCCTACTAGTGAATGTAATGTAACACACACCCAGACAATGCACACCACCCCGCGATGTTTTTCACAAACCTATCCTACATTGCCACTGCTTGTTCCCTGACCTCCCCATGCTGACCACCCCGCGGTGATTTTCTCCATCCTACATTGCCACTCACTGCCTATCCTAATTCAGACCCTCCGATTCACACCACCCCGTGATGTTTTTCTCACTCCTACTAGGGAATGTAATGTAACACACACTCATACAATGCGCACCACCCCGTGATGTTTTTCTCACTCCTACTAGTGAAAGTAATGTAACACACACCCATACAATGCGCACCACCCCGCGATGTTTTTCAGAAACCTATCCTACATTGCCACTGCATGTTCCCTGACCTCCTCATGGAGACCACCCCGCGGTGCCTTTCGCCATCCTACATTGCCACTCACTGCCTATCCTAATTCAGACACTCCGATTCACACCACCCCGCGATGTTTTTCTCATCCTACTAGTGAATGTAATTTAACACACTCCCATACAATGCGCACCACCACGCGATGTTTTTCAGAAACCTATCCTACATTGCCACTGCATGTTCCCTGACCTCCCCATGCTGAGCACCCCGCGGTGCTTTTCTCCATCCTACATTGCCACTCACTGCCTATCCTAATTCAGACCCTCCGATTCACACCACCCCGTGATGTTTTTCTCACTCCTACTAGTGAATGTAATGTAACACACACCCATACAATGCACACCACTCCGTGATGTTTTTCTCACTCCTACTAGTGAATGTAATGTAACACACACCCATACAATGCGCACCACCCCGTGATGTTTTTCTCACTCCTACTAGTGAATGCAATGTAACACACACCCAGACAATGCGCACCACCCCGCGATGTTTTTCACAAACCTATCCTACATTGCCACTGGTTGTTCCCTGACCTCCCCATGCTGACCACCCCGCGGTGATTTTCTCCATCCTACATTGCCACTCACTGCCTATCCTAATTCAGACCCTCCGATTCACACCACCCCTTGATGTTTTTCTCACTCCTACTAGTGAATGTAATGTAACACACACTCATACAATGCGCACCACCCCGTGATGTTTTTCTCACTCCTACTAGTGAATGTAATGTAACACACACCCATACAATGCGAACCACCACGTGATGTTTTTCTCACTCCTACTAGTGAATGTAATGTAACACACACCCATACAATGCACACCACCCCGTGATGTTTTTCTCACTCCTACTAGTGAATGTAATGTAACACACACCATTACAATGTGCACCACCCCGTGATGTTTTTCTCACTCCTACTAGTGAATGTAATGTAACACACACCCATACAATGCGCACCACCCCGTGATGTTTTTCTCACTCCTACTAGTGAATGTAATGTAACACACACCCATACAATGCGCACCACCCCGTGATGTTTTTCTCACTCCTACTAGTGAATGTAATGTAACACACACGCATACAATGCGCACCACCCCGCGATGTTTTTCAGAAACCTATCTTACATTGCCACTGCATGTTCCCTGACCTCCTCATGCTGACCACCCCGCGGTGCCTTTCGCCATCCTACATTGCCACTCACAGCATATCCTAATTCAGATCCTCCGATTCACACCACCCCGTGATGTTTTTCTCACTCCTACTAGTGAATGTAATGTAACACACCCATACAATGCGCACCACCCCGTGATGTTTTTCTCACTCCTACTAGTGAATGTAATGTAACACACACCCATACAATGCGCACCACCCCGTGATGATTTTCTCACTCCGAATAGTGAATGTAATGTAACACACAACCATACAATGCGCACCACCCCGTGATGTTTTTCTCACTCCTACTAGTGAATGTAATGTAACACACACCCATACAATGCACACCACCCCGCGATGTTTTTCAGAAACCTATCCTACATTGCCACTGCATGTTCCCTGACCTCCCCATGCTGACCACCCCGCGGTGATTTTATCCATCCTACATTGCCACTCACTGCCTATCCTAATTCAGACCCTCCGATTCACACCACCCCGTGATTTTTTTCTCACTCCTACTAGTGAATGTATTGTGACACACACCCATACAATGCGCACCACCCCGTGATGTTTTTCTCACTCCTACTAGTGAATGTAATGTAACACACACCCATACAATGCGCACCACCCCGCGATGTTTTTCACAAACCTATCCTACATTGCCAATGCTTGTTCCCTGACCTCCCCATGCTGACCACCCAGCGGTGCTTTTCTCCATCCTACATTGCCACTCACTGCGTATTATAATTCAGACCCTCCGATTCACACCACCCCGTGATGTTTTTCTCACTCCTACTAATGAATGTAATGTAACACACACCCATACAATGCGCACCACCCCGTGATGTTTTTCTCACTCCTACTAGTGAATGTAATGTAACACACACCCATACAATGCGCACCACCCCGCGATGTTTTTCAGAAACCTATCCTACATTGCCACTGCATGTTCCCTGACATCCTCATGCTGACCTCCCCGCGGTTCCTTACGCCATCCTACATTGCCACTCACTGCCTATACTAATTCAGACCCTCCGATTCACACCACCCCGCGATGTCTTTCTCATCCTACTAGTGAATGTAATTTAACACACACCCATACAATGCGCACCACCACGCGATGTTTTTCAGAAACCTATCCTACATTGCCACTGCATGTTCCCTGACCTCCCCATGGTGAGCATCCCGCGGTGCTTTTCTCCATCCTACATTGCCACTCACTGCCTATCCTAATTCAGACCCTCCGATTCACACCACCCCGTGATGTTTTTCTCACTCCTACTAGTGAATGTAATGTAACACACACCCATACAATGCGCACCACTCCGTGATGTTTTTCTCACTCCTACTAGTGAATGTAATGTAACACACACCCATACAATGCGCACCACCCCGTGATGTTTTTCTCACTCCTACTAGTGAATGTAATTTAACACACACCCATACAATGCGCACCACCACGCGATGTTTTTCAGAAACCTATCCTACATTGCCACTGCATGTTCCCTGACCTCTCCATGCTGACCACCCCGCGGTGCTTTTCTCCATCCTACATTGCCACTCACTGCCTATCCTAATGCAGACCCTCCGATTCAAACCACCCCGTGATGTTTTTCTCACTCCTACTAGTGAATGTAATGTAACACACACCCATACAATGCGCACCACCCCATGATGTTTTTCTCACTCCTACTAGTGAATGTAATGTAACACACACCCATACAATGCGCACCACCCCGTGATGTTTTTCTCACTCCTACTAGTGAATGTAATGTAACACACACCCATACAATGCGCACCACCCCGTGATGTTTTTCTCACTCCTACTAGTGAATGTAATGTAACACACACCCATACAATGCACACCACCCCGCGATGTTTTTCAGAAACCTATCCTACATTGCCACTGCATGTTCCCTGACCTCCCCATGCTGACCACCCCGCGGTGATTTTATCCATCCTACATTGCCACTCACTGCCTATCCTAATTCAGACCCTCCGATTCTCACCACCCCGTGATGTTTTTCTTACTCCTACTAGTGAATGTAATGTGACACAAACCCATACAATGCGCACCAACCCGTGATGTTTTTCTCACTCCTACTAGTGAATGTAATGTAACACACACCCAGACAATGCGCACCACCCCGCGATGTTTTTCACAAACCTATCCTACATTGCCAGTGCTTGTTCCCTGACCTCCCCATGCTGACCACCCCGCGGTGATTTTCTCCATCCTACATTGCCACTCACTGCCTGTCCTAATTCAAACCCTCCGATCACACCACCCCGTGATGTTTTTCTCACTCCTACTAGTGAATGCAATGTAACACAAACCCATACAATGCGCACCACCCCGTGATGTTTTTCTCACTCCTACTAGTGAAAGTAATGTAACACACAACCATACAATGCGCACCACCCCGCGATGTTTTTCAGAAACCTATCCTACATTGCCTCTGCATGTTCCCTGACCTCCTCATGCTGACCACCCCGCGGTGCCTTTCGCCATCCTACATTGCCACTCACTGCCTATCCAAATTCAGACCCTCCAATTCACACCACCTCGCGATGTTTTTCTCATCCTACTAGTGAATGTAATTTAACACACTCCCATACAATGCGCACCACCCCGCGATGTTTTTCAGAAACCTATCCTACATTGCCACTGCATGTTCCCTGACCTCCCCATGGTGAGCATCCCGCGGTGCTTTTCTCCATCCTACATTGCCACTCACTGCCTATCCTAATTCAGACCCTCCGATTCACACCACGCCGTGATGTTTTTCTCACTCCTACTAGTGAATGTAATGTAACACACACCCATACAATGCGCACCACTCCGTGATGTTTTTCTCACTCCTACTAGTGAATGTAATGTAACACACACCCATGCAATGCGCACCACCCCGCGATGTTTTTCAGAAACCTATCCTACATTGCCACTGCATGTTCCCTGACCTCCTCATGCTGACCACCCCGCGGTGCCTTTCGCCATCCTACATTGCCACTCACAGCCTATCGTAATTCAGACCCTCCGATTCACACCACCCCGCGATGTTTTTCTCATCCTACTAGTGAATGTAATTTAACACACACCCATACAATGCGCACCACCACGCGATGTTTTTCAGAAACCTATCCTACATTGCCACAGCATGTTCCCTGACCTCCCCATGCTGAGCACACCGCGGTGCTTTTCTCCATCCTACATTGCCACTCCCTGCCTATCCTAATTCAGACCCTCCAATTCACACCATCCCGTGATGTTTTTCTCACTCCTACTAGTGATTGTAATGTAACACACACCCATACAATGCGCACCACTCCGTGATGTTTTTCTCACTCCTACTAGTGAATGTAATGTAACACACACCCATACAATACGCACCACCCCTTGATGTTTTTCTCACTCCTACTAGTGAATGTAATGTAACACACACCCATACAATGCGCACCACTCCGTGATGTTTTTCTCACTCCTACTAGTGAATGTAATGTAACACACACCCATACAATGCGCACCACCCCGTGATGTTTTTCTCACTCCTACTAGTGAATGTAATGTAACACACACCCATACAATGCACACCACCCCGCGATGTTTTTCAGAAACCCATCCTACATTGCCACTGCATGTTCCCTGACCTCCCCATGCTGACCACCCCGCGGTGATTTTATCCATCCTACATTGCCACTCACTGCCTATTATAATTCAGACCCTCCGATTCACACCACCCCGTGATGTTTTTCTCACTCCTACTAGTGAATGTAATGTAACACACACCCATACAATGCACACCACCCCGTGATGTTTTTCTCACTCCTACTAGTGAATGTAATGTAACACACACCCATACAATGCGCACCACCCCGCGATGTGTTTCAGAAACCTATCCTACATTGCCACTGCATGTTCCCTGACCTCCTCATGCTGACCACCCCGTGGTGCCTTTCGCCATCCTACATTGCCACTCACTGCCTATCCTAATTCAGACCCTCCGATTCACACCACCCCACGATGTTTTTCTCATCCTACTAGTGAATGTAATATAACACACACCCATACAATGCGCAACACCCCGTGATGTTTTTCAGAAACCTATCCTACATTGCCACTGCATGTTCCCTGACCTCCCCATGCTGAGCACACCGCGGTGCTTTTCTCCATCCTACATAGCCACTCACTGCCTATCCTAATTCAGACCCTCCGATTCACACCACCCCGTGATGTTTTTCTCACTCCTACTAGTGAATGTAATGTAACACAAACCCATACAATGCGCAGCACTCCGTGATGCTTTTCTCACTCCTACTAGTGAATGTAATGTAACACACACCCATACAATGCGCACCACCCCGTGATGTTTTTCTCACTGCTACTAGTGAATGTAATGTAACACACACCCATACAATGCGCACCACCCCGCCATGTTTTTCAGAAACCTATCCTACATTGCCACTGCTTGTTCCCTGACCTCTCCATGCTGACCACCCCGCGGTTCTTTTCTCCATCCTACATTGCCACTCACTGCCTATCCTAATTCAGACACTCCGATTCACACCACCCCGTGATGTTTTTCTCATTCCTACTAGTGAATGTAATGTAACACACACCCATACAATGCACACCACCCCGTGATGTTTTTCTCACTCCTACTAGTGAATGTAATGTAACACACACCATTACAATGCGCACCACCCCGTGATGTTTTTCTCACTCCTACTTTTGAATGTAATGTAACACACACCCATACAATGCACACGACCCCGCGATGTTTTTCAGAAACTTATCCTACATTGCCACTGCATGTTCTCTGTCCTCCCCATGCTGACCACCCCTCAGTGCTTTTCTCCATCCTACATTGCCACTCACTGCCTATCCTAATTCAGACCCTCCGATTCACACCACCCTGTGATGTTTTTCTCACTCCTACTAGTGAATGTAATGTAACACACACCCGTACAATGCGCACCACCCCTGATGTTTTTGTCACTCCTACTAGTGAATGTAATGTAACACACACCCATACAATGCGCACCACCCCGCGATGTTTTTCCGAAACCTATCCTACATTGCCACTGCATGTTCTCTGTCCTCCCCATGCTGACCACCCCTCAGTGCTTTTCTCCATCCTACATTGCCACTCACTGCCTATCCTAATTCAGACCCTCCCATTCACACCACCCCGTGATGTTTTTCTCACTCCTACTAGTGAATGTAATGTAACACACACCCATACAATGCGCACCACCCCGTGATGTTTTTCTCACTCCTACTAGTGAATGTAATGTAACACACACCCATACAATGCGCACCACCCCGTGATGTTTTTCTCACTCCTACTAGTGAATGTAATGTAACACACACGCATACAATGCGCACCACCCGCAATGTTTTTCAGAAACCTATCCCACATTGCCACTGCATGTTCCCTTACCTCCCCATGCTGACCACCCCGCGGTACTTTTCTCCATCCTACATTGCCACTCACTGCCTGTCCTAATTCAGAACCTCCGATTCACATCACCCCGTGATGTTTTTCTCACTCCTACTAGTGAATGTAATGTAACACACACCCATACAATGCGCACCAACCCGTGATGTTTTTCTCACTCCTACTAGTGAATGTAAAGTAACACACACCCATACAATGCACACCACCCCGCGATGTTTTTCAGAAACCTATCCTACATTGCCACTGCATGTTCCCTGACCTCCCCATGCTGACCACCCCGCGGTGATTTTATCCATCCTACATTGCCACTCACTGCCTATCCTAATTCAGACCCTCCGATTCACACCACCCCGTGATGTTTTTCTCACTCCTACTAGTGAATGTAATGTGACACACACCCATACAATGCGCACCAACCCGTGATGTTTTTCTCACTCCTACTAGTGAATGTAATGTAACACACACCCAGACAATGCGCACCACCCCGCGATGTTTTTCACAAACCTATCCTACATTGCCACTGCTTGTTCCCTGACCTCCCCATGCTGACCACCCCGCGGTGATTTTCTCCATCCTATATTGCCACTCACTGCCTATCCTAATTCAGACCCTCCGATTCACACCACCCCGTGATGTTTTTCTCACTCCTACTAGTGAATGTAATGTAACACACACCCATACAATGCGCACCACCCCGTGATGTTTTTCTCACTCCTACTAGTGAAAGTAATGTAACACACACCCATACAATGCGCACCACCCCGCGATGTTTTTCAGAAACCTATCCTACATTGCCACTGCATGTTCCCTGACCTCCTCATGCTTACCACCCCCGGTGCCTTTCGCCATCCTACATTGCCACTCACTGCCTATCCTAATTCAGACCCTCTGATTCACACCACCCCGCGATGTTTTTCTCATCCTACTAGTGAATGTAATTTAACACACTCCCATACAATGCGCACCACCCCGCGATGTTTTTCTCATCCTACTAGTGAATGTAATATAACACACACCCATACAATGCGCACCACCACGCGATGTTTTTCAGAAACCTATCCTACATTGCCACTGCATGTTCCCTGACCTCCCCATGCTGAGCACACCGCGGTGCTTTTCTCCATCCTACATAGCCACTCACTGCCTATCCTAATTCAGACCCTCCGATTCACACCACCCCGTGATGTTTTTCTCACTCCTACTAGTGAATGTAATGTAACACACACCCATACAATGCGCAGCACTCCGTGATGTTTTTCTCACTCCTACTAGTGAATGTAATGTAACACACACCCATACAATGCGCACCACCCCGTGATGTTTTTCTCACTGCTACTAGTGAATGTAATGTAACACACACCCATACAATGCGCACCACACCGCCATGTTTTTCATAAACCTATCCTACATTGCCACTGCATGTTCCCTGACCTCCCCATGCTGACCAGCCGGCGGTGCTTTTCTCCATCCTACATTGCCACTCACTGCCTATCCTAATTCAGACCCTCCGATTCACACCACCCCGTGATGTTTTTCTCATTCCTAATAGTGAATGTAATGTAACACACACCCATACAATGCACACCACCCCGTGATGTTTTTCTCACTCCTACTAGTGAATGTAATGTAACACACACCATTACAATGCGCACCACCCCGTGATGTTTTTCTCACTCCTACTTTTGAATGTAATGTAACACACACCCGTACAATGCACACGACCCCGCGATGTTTTTCAGAAACTTATCCTACATTGCCACTGCTTGTTCTCTGTCCTCCCCATGCTGACCACCCCTCAGTGCTTTTCTCCATCCTACATTGCCACTCACTGCCTAACCTAATTCAGACCCTCCGATTCACACCACCCCGTGATGTTTTTCTCACTCCTACTAGTGAATGTAATGTAACACACACCGGTACAATGCGCACCACCCCGTGATGTTTTTCTCACTCCTACTAGTGAATGTAATGTAACACACACCCATACAATGCGCACCACCCCGCCATGTTTTTCCGAAACCTATCCTACTTTGCCACTGCATGTTCTCTGTCCTCCCCATGCTGACCACCCCTCAGTGCTTTTCTCCATCCTACATTGCCACTCACTGCCTATCCTAATTCAGACCCTCCCATTCACACCACCCCGTGATGTTTTTCTCACTCCTACTAGTGAATGTAATTTAACACACACCCATACAATGTGCACCACCCCGCGATGTTTTTCAGAAACCTATCCTACATTGCCACTGCATGTTCCCTGACCTCCCCATGGTGAGCATCCCGCGGTGCTTTTCTCCATCCTACATTGCCACTCACTGCCTATCCTAATTCAGACCCTCCGATTCACACCACGCCGTGATGTTTTTCTCACTCCTACTAGTGAATGTAATGTAACACACACCCATACAATGCGCACCACTCCGTGATGTTTTTCTCACTCCTACTAGTGAATGTAATGTAACACACACCCATGCAATGCGCACCACCCCGCGATGTTTTTCAGAAACCTATCCTACATTGCCACTGCATGTTCCCTGACCTCCTCATGCTGACCACCCCGCGGTGCCTTTCGCCATCCTACATTGCCACTCACAGCCTATCGTAATTCAGACCCTCCGATTCACACCACCCCGCGATGTTTTTCTCATCCTACTAGTGAATGTAATTTAACACACACCCATACAATGCGCACCACCACGCGATGTTTTTCAGAAACCTATCCTACATTGCCACAGCATGTTCCCTGACCTCCCCATGCTGAGCACACCGCGGTGCTTTTCTCCATCCTACATTGCCACTCCCTGCCTATCCTAATTCAGACCCTCCAATTCACACCATCCCGTGATGTTTTTCTCACTCCTACTAGTGATTGTAATGTAACACACACCCATACAATGCGCACCACTCCGTGATGTTTTTCTCACTCCTACTAGTGAATGTAATGTAACACACACCCATACAATACGCACCACCCCTTGATGTTTTTCTCACTCCTACTAGTGAATGTAATGTAACACACACCCATACAATGCGCACCACTCCGTGATGTTTTTCTCACTCCTACTAGTGAATGTAATGTAACACACACCCATACAATGCGCACCACCCCGTGATGTTTTTCTCACTCCTACTAGTGAATGTAATGTAACACACACCCATACAATGCACACCACCCCGCGATGTTTTTCAGAAACCCATCCTACATTGCCACTGCATGTTCCCTGACCTCCCCATGCTGACCACCCCGCGGTGATTTTATCCATCCTACATTGCCACTCACTGCCTATTATAATTCAGACCCTCCGATTCACACCACCCCGTGATGTTTTTCTCACTCCTACTAGTGAATGTAATGTAACACACACCCATACAATGCACACCACCCCGTGATGTTTTTCTCACTCCTACTAGTGAATGTAATGTAACACACACCCATACAATGCGCACCACCCCGCGATGTGTTTCAGAAACCTATCCTACATTGCCACTGCATGTTCCCTGACCTCCTCATGCTGACCACCCCGTGGTGCCTTTCGCCATCCTACATTGCCACTCACTGCCTATCCTAATTCAGACCCTCCGATTCACACCACCCCACGATGTTTTTCTCATCCTACTAGTGAATGTAATATAACACACACCCATACAATGCGCAACACCCCGTGATGTTTTTCAGAAACCTATCCTACATTGCCACTGCATGTTCCCTGACCTCCCCATGCTGAGCACACCGCGGTGCTTTTCTCCATCCTACATAGCCACTCACTGCCTATCCTAATTCAGACCCTCCGATTCACACCACCCCGTGATGTTTTTCTCACTCCTACTAGTGAATGTAATGTAACACACACCCATACAATGCGCAGCACTCCGTGATGCTTTTCTCACTCCTACTAGTGAATGTAATGTAACACACACCCATACAATGCGCACCACCCCGTGATGTTTTTCTCACTGCTACTAGTGAATGTAATGTAACACACACCCATACAATGCGCACCACCCCGCCATGTTTTTCAGAAACCTATCCTACATTGCCACTGCTTGTTCCCTGACCTCTCCATGCTGACCACCCCGCGGTTCTTTTCTCCATCCTACATTGCCACTCACTGCCTATCCTAATTCAGACACTCCGATTCACACCACCCCGTGATGTTTTTCTCATTCCTACTAGTGAATGTAATGTAACACACACCCATACAATGCACACCACCCCGTGATGTTTTTCTCACTCCTACTAGTGAATGTAATGTAACACACACCATTACAATGCGCACCACCCCGTGATGTTTTTCTCACTCCTACTTTTGAATGTAATGTAACACACACCCATACAATGCACACGACCCCGCGATGTTTTTCAGAAACTTATCCTACATTGCCACTGCATGTTCTCTGTCCTCCCCATGCTGACCACCCCTCAGTGCTTTTCTCCATCCTACATTGCCACTCACTGCCTATCCTAATTGAGACCCTCCGATTCACACCACCCTGTGATGTTTTTCTCACTCCTACTAGTGAATGTAATGTAACACACACCCGTACAATGCGCACCACCCCTGATGTTTTTCTCACTCCTACTAGTGAATGTAATGTAACACACACCCATACAATGCGCACCACCCCGCGATGTTTTTCCGAAACCTATCCTACATTGCCACTGCATGTTCTCTGTCCTCCCCATGCTGACCACCCCTCAGTGCTTTTCTCCATCCTACATTGCCACTCACTGCCTATCCTAATTCAGACCCTCCCATTCACACCACCCCGTGATGTTTTTCTCACTCCTACTAGTGAATGTAATGTAACACACACCCATACAATGCGCACCACCCCGTGATGTTTTTCTCACTCCTACTAGTGAATGTAATGTAACACACACCCATACAATGCGCACCACCCCGTGATGTTTTTCTCACTCCTACTAGTGAATGTAATGTAACACACACGCATACAATGCGCACCACCCGCAATGTTTTTCAGAAACCTATCCCACATTGCCACTGCATGTTCCCTTACCTCCCCATGCTGACCACCCCGCGGTACTTTTCTCCATCCTACATTGCCACTCACTGCCTGTCCTAATTCAGAACCTCCGATTCACATCACCCCGTGATGTTTTTCTCACTCCTACTAGTGAATGTAATGTAACACACACCCATACAATGCGCACCAACCCGTGATGTTTTTCTCACTCCTACTAGTGAATGTAAAGTAACACACACCCATACAATGCACACCACCCCGCGATGTTTTTCAGAAACCTATCCTACATTGCCACTGCATGTTCCCTGACCTCCCCATGCTGACCACCCCGCGGTGATTTTATCCATCCTCCATTGCCACTCACTGCCTATCCTAATTCAGACCCTCCGATTCACACCACCCCGTGATGTTTTTCTCACTCCTACTAGTGAATGTAATGTGACACACACCCATACAATGCGCACCAACCCGTGATGTTTTTCTCACTCCTACTAGTGAATGTAATGTAACACACACCCAGACAATGCGCACCACCCCGCGATGTTTTTCACAAACCTATCCTACATTGCCACTGCTTGTTCCCTGACCTCCCCATGCTGACCACCCCGCGGTGATTTTCTCCATCCTATATTGCCACTCACTGCCTATCCTAATTCAGACCCTCCGATTCACACCACCCCGTGATGTTTTTCTCACTCCTACTAGTGAATGTAATGTAACACACACCCATACAATGCGCACCACCCCGTGATGTTTTTCTCACTCCTACTAGTGAAAGTAATGTAACACACACCCATACAATGCGCACCACCCCGCGATGTTTTTCAGAAACCTATCCTACATTGCCACTGCATGTTCCCTGACCTCCTCATGCTTACCACCCCCGGTGCCTTTCGCCATCCTACATTGCCACTCACTGCCTATCCTAATTCAGACCCTCTGATTCACACCACCCCGCGATGTTTTTCTCATCCTACTAGTGAATGTAATTTAACACACTCCCATACAATGCGCACCACCCCGCGATGTTTTTCTCATCCTACTAGTGAATGTAATATAACACACACCCATACAATGCGCACCACCACGCGATGTTTTTCAGAAACCTATCCTACATTGCCACTGCATGTTCCCTGACCTCCTCATGCTGACCACCCCGTGGTGCCTTTCGCCATCCTACATTGCCACTCACTGCCTATCCTAATTCAGACCCTCCGATTCACACCACCCCACGATGTTTTTCTCATCCTACTAGTGAATGTAATATAACACACACCCATACAATGCGAAACACCCCGTGATGTTTTTCAGAAACCTATCCTACATTGCCACTGCATGTTCCCTGACCTCCCCATGCTGAGCACACCGCGGTGCTTTTCTCCATCCTACATAGCCACTCACTGCCTATCCTAATTCAGACCCTCCGATTCACACCACCCCGTGATGTTTTTCTCACTCCTACTAGTGAATGTAATGTAACACACACCCATACAATGCGCAGCACTCCGTGATGCTTTTCTCACTCCTACTAGTGAATGTAATGTAACACACACCCATACAATGCGCACCACCCCGTGATGTTTTTCTCACTGCTACTAGTGAATGTAATGTAACACACACCCATACAATGCGCACCACCCCGCCATGTTTTTCAGAAACCTATCCTACATTGCCACTGCTTGTTCCCTGACCTCTCCATGCTGACCACCCCGCGGTTCTTTTCTCCATCCTACATTGCCACTCACTGCCTATCCTAATTCAGACACTCCGATTCACACCACCCCGTGATGTTTTTCTCATTCCTACTAGTGAATGTAATGTAACACACACCCATACAATGCACACCACCCCGTGATGTTTTTCTCACTCCTACTAGTGAATGTAATGTAACACACACCATTACAATGCGCACCACCCCGTGATGTTTTTCTCACTCCTACTTTTGAATGTAATGTAACACACACCCATACAATGCACACGACCCCGCGATGTTTTTCAGAAACTTATCCTACATTGCCACTGCATGTTCTCTGTCCTACCCATGCTGACCACCCCTCAGTGCTTTTCTCCATCCTACATTGCCACTCACTGCCTATCCTAATTGAGACCCTCCGATTCACACCACCCTGTGATGTTTTTCTCACTCCTACTAGTGAATGTAATGTAACACACACCCGTACAATGCGCACCACCCCTGATGTTTTTCTCACTCCTACTAGTGAATGTAATGTAACACACACCCATACAATGCGCACCACCCCGCGATGTTTTTCCGAAACCTATCCTACATTGCCACTGCATGTTCTCTGTCCTCCCCATGCTGACCACCCCTCAGTGCTTTTCTCCATCCTACATTGCCACTCACTGCCTATCCTAATTCAGACCCTCCCATTCACACCACCCCGTGATGTTTTTCTCACTCCTACTAGTGAATGTAATGTAACACACACCCATACAATGCGCACCACCCCGTGATGTTTTTCTCACTCCTACTAGTGAATGTAATGTAACACACACCCATACAATGCGCACCACCCCGTGATGTTTTTCTCAATTCCTACTAGTGAATGTAATGTAACACACACGCATACAATGCGCACCACCCGCAATGTTTTTCAGAAACCTATCCCACATTGCCACTGCATGTTCCCTTACGTCCCCATGCTGACCACCCCGCGGTACTTTTCTCCATCCTACATTGCCACTCACTGCCTGTCCTAATTCAGAACCTCCGATTCACATCACCCCGTGATGTTTTTCTCACTCCTACTAGTGAATGTAATGTGACACACACCCATACAATGCGCACCAACCCGTGATGTTTTTCTCACTCCTACTAGTGAATGTAATGTAACACACACCCAGACAATGCGCACCACCCCGCGATGTTTTTCACAAACCTATCCTACATTGCCACTGCTTGTTCCCTGACCTCCCCATGCTGACCACCCCGCGGTGATTTTCTCCATCCTATATTGCCACTCACTGCCTATCCTAATTCAGACCCTCCGATTCACACCACCCCGTGATGTTTTTCTCACTCCTACTAGTGAATGTAATGTAACACACACCCATACAATGCGCACCACCCCGTGATGTTTTTCTCACTCCTACTAGTGAAAGTAATGTAACACACACCCATACAATGCGCACCACCCCGCGATGTTTTTCAGAAACCTATCCTACATTGCCACTGCATGTTCCCTGACCTCCTCATGCTTACCACCCCCGGTGCCTTTCGCCATCCTACATTGCCACTCACTGCCTATCCTAATTCAGACCCTCTGATTCACACCACCCCGCGATGTTTTTCTCATCCTACTAGTGAATGTAATTTAACACACTCCCATACAATGCGCACCACCCCGCGATGTTTTTCTCATCCTACTAGTGAATGTAATATAACACACACCCATACAATGCGCACCACCACGCGATGTTTTTCAGAAACCTATCCTACATTGCCACTGCATGTTCCCTGACCTCCCCATGCTGAGCACACCGCGGTGCTTTTCTCCATCCTACATAGCCACTCACTGCCTATCCTAATTCAGACCCTCCGATTCACACCACCCCGTGATGTTTTTCTCACTCCTACTAGTGAATGTAATGTAACACACACCCATACAATGCGCAGCACTCCGTGATGTTTTTCTCACTCCTACTAGTGAATGTAATGTAACACACACCCATACAATGCGCACCACCCCGTGATGTTTTTCTCACTGCTACTAGTGAATGTAATGTAACACACACCCATACAATGCGCACCACACCGCCATGTTTTTCATAAACCTATCCTACATTGCCACTGCATGTTCCCTGACCTCCCCATGCTGACCAGCCGGCGGTGCTTTTCTCCATCCTACATTGCCACTCACTGCCTATCCTAATTCAGACCCTCCGATTCACACCACCCCGTGATGTTTTTCTCATTCCTAATAGTGAATGTAATGTAACACACACCCATACAATGCACACCACCCCGTGATGTTTTTCTCACTCCTACTAGTGAATGTAATGTAACACACACCATTACAATGCGCACCACCCCGTGATGTTTTTCTCACTCCTACTTTTGAATGTAATGTAACACACACCCGTACAATGCACACGACCCCGCGATGTTTTTCAGAAACTTATCCTACATTGCCACTGCTTGTTCTCTGTCCTCCCCATGCTGACCACCCCTCAGTGCTTTTCTCCATCCTACATTGCCACTCACTGCCTAACCTAATTCAGACCCTCCGATTCACACCACCCCGTGATGTTTTTCTCACTCCTACTAGTGAATGTAATGTAACACACACCGGTACAATGCGCACCACCCCGTGATGTTTTTCTCACTCCTACTAGTGAATGTAATGTAACACACACCCATACAATGCGCACCACCCCGCCATGTTTTTCCGAAACCTATCCTACATTGCCACTGCATGTTCTCTGTCCTCCCCATGCTGACCACCCCTCAGTGCTTTTCTCCATCCTACATTGCCACTCACTGCCTATCCTAATTCAGACCCTCCCATTCACACCACCCCGTGATGTTTTTCTCACTCCTACTGGTGAATGTAATTTAACACACACCCATACAATGTGCACCACCCCGCGATGTTTTTCAGAAACCTATCCTACATTGCCACTGCATGTTCCCTGACCTCCCCATGCTGACCACCCCGCGGTGCTTTTCTCCATCCTACATTGCCACTCACTGCCTATCCTAATGCAGACCCTCCGATTCACACCACCCCGTGATGTTTTTCTCACTCCTACTAGTGAATGTAATGTAACACACACCCATACAATGCGCACCACCTCATGATGTTTTTCTCACTCCTACTAGTGAATGTAATGTAACACACACCCATACAATGCGCACCACCCCGTGATGTTTTTCTCACTCCTACTAGTGAATGTAATGTAACACACACGCATACAATGCGCACCACCCCGCGATGTTTTTCAGAAACCTATCCCACATTGCCACTGCATGTTCCCTTACCTCCCCATGCTGACCACCCCGCGGTACTTTTCTCCATCCTACATTGCCACTCACTGCCTGTCCTAATTCAGAACCTCCGATTCACATCACCCCTTGATGTTTTTCCCACTCCTACTAGTGAATGTAATGTAACACACACCCATACAATGCGCACCAACCCGTGATGTTTTTCTCACTCCTACTAGTGTATGTAAAGTAACACACACCCATACAATGCACACCACCCCGCGATGTTTTTCAGAAACCTATCCTACATTGCCACTGCATGTTCCCTGACCTCCCCATGCTGACCACCCCGCGGTGATTTTATCCATCCTACATTGCCACTCACTGCCTATCCTAATTCAGACCCTCCGATTCACACCACCCCGTGATGTTTTTCTCACTCCTACTAGTGAATGTAATGTAACACACACCCATACAATGCGCACCAACCCGTGATGTTTTTCTCACTCCTACTAGTGAATGTAATGTAACACACAACCAGACAATGCGCACCACCCCGCGATGTTTTTCACAAACCTATCCTACATTGCCACTGCTTGTTCCCTGACCTCCCCATGCTGACCACCCCGCGGTGATTTTCTCCATCCTATATTGCCACTCACTGCCTATCCTAATTCAGACCCTCCGATTCACACCACCCCGTGATGTTTTTCTCACTCCTACTAGTGAATGTAATGTAACACACACCCATACAATGCGCACCACCCCGTGATGTTTTTCTCACTCCTACTAGTGAAAGTAATGTAACACACACCCATACAATGCGCACCACCCCGCGATGTTTTTCAGAAACCTATCCTACATTGCCACTGCATCTTCCCTGACCTCCTCATGCTTACCACCCCCGGTGCCTTTCGCCATCCTACATTGCCACTCACTGCCTATCCTAATTCAGACCCTCCGATTCACACCACCCCGCGATGTTTTTCTCATCCTACTAGTGAATGTAATTTAACACACTCCCATACAATATGCACCACCACGCGATGTTTTTCAGAAACCTATCCTACATTGCCACTGCATGTTCCCTGACCTCCCCATGCTGAGCACCCCGCGGTGCTTTTCTCCATCCTAAATTGCCACTCACTGCCTATCCTAATTCAGACCCTCCGATTCACACCACCCCGTGATGTTTTTCTCACTCCTACTAGTGAATGTAATGTAACACACACCCATACAATGCGCACCACCCCTTGATGTATTTCTCACTCCTACTAGTAAATGTAATGTAACACACACCCATACAATGCGCACCACCCCGTGATGTATTTCTCATTCCTACTAGTGAATGTAATGTAACACACACCCATACAATGCACACCACCCCGTGATGTTTTTCTCACTCCTACTAGTGAATGTAATGTAACACACACCATTACAATGCGCACCACCCCGTGATGTTTTTCTCACTCCTACTTTTGAATGTAATGTAACACACACCCATACAATGCACACGACCCCGCGATGTTTTTCAGAAACTTATCCTACATTGCCACTGCATGTTCTCTGTCCTCCCCATGCTGACCACCCCTCAGTGCTTTTCTCCATCCTACATTGCCACTCACTGCCTATCCTAATTCAGACCCTCCGATTCACACCACACCGTGATGTTTTTCTCACTCCTACTAGTGAATGTAATGTAACACACACCCGTACAATGCGCACCACCCCCTGATGTTTTTCTCACTCCTACTAGTGAATGTAATGTAACACACACCCATACAATGCGCACCACCCCGCGATGTTTTTCCGAAACCTATCCTACATTGCCACTGCATGTTCTCTGTCCTCCCCATGCTGACCACCCCGCGGTTCTTTTCTCCATCCTACATTGCCACTCACTGCCTATCCTAATGCAGACCCTCCGATTCACACCACCCCGTGATGTTTTTCTCACTCCTACTAGTGAATGTAATGTAACACACACCCATACAATGCGCACCACCCCGTGATGTTTTTCTCACTCCTACTAGTGAATGTAATGTAACACACACGCATACAATGCGCACCACCCCGCGATGTTTTTCAGAAACCTATCCCACATTGCCACTGCATGTTCCCTTACCTCCCCATGCTGACCACCCCGCGGTACTTTTCTCCATCCTACATTGCCACTCACTGCCTGTCCTAATTCAGAACCTCCGATTCACATCACCTCGTGATGTTTTTCTCACTCCTACTAGTGAATGTAATGTAACACACACCCATACAATGCGCACCAACCCGTGATGTTTTTCTCACTCCTACTAGTGAATGTAAAGTAACACACACCCATACAATGCACACCACCCCGCGATGTTTTTCAGAAACCTATCCTACATTGCCACTGCATGTTCCCTGACCTCCCCATGCTGACCACCCCGCGGTGATTTTATCCATCTTACATTGCCACTCAATGCCTATCCTAATTCAGACCCTCCGATTCACACCACCCCGTGATGTTTTTCTCACTCCTACTAGTGAATGTAATGTGACACACACCCATACAATGCGCACCAACCCCTGATGTTTTTCTCACTCCTACTAGTGAATGTAATGTAACACACAACCAGACAATGCGCACCACCCCGCGATGTTTTTCACAAACCTATCCTACATTGCCACTGCTTGTTCCCTGACCTCCCCATGCTGACCACCCCGCGGTGATTTTCTCCATCCTATATTGCCACTCACTGCCTATCCTAATTCAGACCCTCCGATTCACACCACCCCGTGATGTTTTTCTCACTCCTACTAGTGAATGTAATGTGACACACACCCATACAATGCGCACCACCCCGTGATGTTTTTCTCACTCCTACTAGTGAAAGTAATGTAACACACACCCATACAATGCGCACCACCCCGCGATGTTTTTTAGAAACCTATCCTACATTGCCACTGCATGTTCCCTGACCTCCTCATGCTTACCACCCCCGGTGCTTTTCGCCATCCTACATTGCCACTCACTGCCTATCCTAATTCAGACCCTCCGATTCACACCACCCCGCGATGTTTTTCTCATCCTACTAGTGAATGTAATTTAACACACTCCCATACAATGTGCACCACCACGCGATGTTTTTCAGAAACCTATCCTACATTGCCACTGCATGTTCCCTGACCTCCCCATGCTGAGCACCCCGCGGTGCTTTTCTCCATCCTAAATTGCCACTCACTGCCTATCCTAATTCAGACCCTCCGATTCACACCACCCCGTGATGTTTTTCTCACTCCTACTAGTGAATGTAATGTAACACACACCCATACAATGCACACCACCCCGTGATGTTTTTCTCACTCCTACTAGTGAATGTAATGTAACACACACCCATACAATGCGCACCACCCCGTGATGTTTTTCTCACTCCTACTAGTGAATGTAATGTAACACACACCCATACAATGCACACGACCCCGCGATGTTTTCAGAAACCTATCCTACATTGCCACTGCATGTTCCCTGACCTCCTCATGCTGACCACCCCGCGGTGATTTTATCCATCCTACATTGCCACTCACTGCCTATCCTAATTCAGACCCTCCGATTCACACCACCCCGTGATGTTTTTCTCACTCCTACTAGTGAATGTAATGTGACACACACCCATACAATGCGCACCAACCCGTGATGTTTTTCTCACTCCTACTAGTGAATGTAATGTAACACACACCCAGACAATGCGCACCACCCCGCGATGTTTTTCACAAACCTATCCTACATTGCCACTGCTTGTTCCCTGACCTCCCCATGCTGACCACCCCGCGGTGATTTTCTCCATCCTATATTGCCACTCACTGCCTATCCTAATTCAGACCCTCCGATTCACACCACCCCGTGATGTTTTTCTCACTCCTACTAGTGAATGTAATGTAACACACACCCATACAATGCGCACCACCCCGTGATGTTTTTCTCACTCCTACTAGTGAAAGTAATGTAACACACACCCATACAATGCGCACCACCCCGCGATGTTTTTCAGAAACCTATCCTACATTGCCACTGCATGTTCCCTGACCTCCTCATGCTTACCACCCCCGGTGCCTTTCGCCATCCTACATTGCCACTCACTGCCTATCCTAATTCAGACCCTCTGATTCACACCACCCCGCGATGTTTTTCTCATCCTACTAGTGAATGTAATTTAACACACTCCCATACAATGCGCACCACCCCGCGATGTTTTTCTCATCCTACTAGTGAATGTAATATAACACACACCCATACAATGCGCACCACCACGCGATGTTTTTCAGAAACCTATCCTACATTGCCACTGCATGTTCCCTGACCTCCCCATGCTGAGCACACCGCGGTGCTTTTCTCCATCCTACATAGCCACTCACTGCCTATCCTAATTCAGACCCTCCGATTCACACCACCCCGTGATGTTTTTCTCACTCCTACTAGTGAATGTAATGTAACACACACCCATACAATGCGCAGCACTCCGTGATGTTTTTCTCACTCCTACTAGTGAATGTAATGTAACACACACCCATACAATGCGCACCACCCCGTGATGTTTTTCTCACTGCTACTAGTGAATGTAATGTAACACACACCCATACAATGCGCACCACACCGCCATGTTTTTCATAAACCTATCCTACATTGCCACTGCATGTTCCCTGACCTCCCCATGCTGACCAGCCGGCGGTGCTTTTCTCCATCCTACATTGCCACTCACTGCCTATCCTAATTCAGACCCTCCGATTCACACCACCCCGTGATGTTTTTCTCATTCCTAATAGTGAATGTAATGTAACACACACCCATACAATGCACACCACCCCGTGATGTTTTTCTCACTCCTACTAGTGAATGTAATGTAACACACACCATTACAATGCGCACCACCCCGTGATGTTTTTCTCACTCCTACTTTTGAATGTAATGTAACACACACCCGTACAATGCACACGACCCCGCGATGTTTTTCAGAAACTTATCCTACATTGCCACTGCTTGTTCTCTGTCCTCCCCATGCTGACCACCCCTCAGTGCTTTTCTCCATCCTACATTGCCACTCACTGCCTATCCTAATTCAGACCCTCCGATTCACACCACCCCGTGATGTTTTTCTCACTCCTACTAGTGAATGTAATGTAACACACACCGGTACAATGCGCACCACCCCGTGATGTTTTTCTCACTCCTAATAGTGAATGTAATGTAACACACACCCATACAATGTACACCACCCCGCGATGTTTTTCAGAAACCTATCCTACATTGCCACTGCATGTTCCCTGACCTCCCCATGCTGACCACCCCGCGGTGCTTTTCTCCATCCTACATTGCCACTCACTGCCTATCCTAATGCAGACCCTCCGATTCACACCACCCCGTGATGTTTTTCTCACTCCTACTAGTGAATGTAATGTAACACACACCCATACAATGCGCACCACCTCATGATGTTTTTCTCACTCCTACTAGTGAATGTAATGTAACACACACCCATACAATGCGCACCACCCCGTGATGTTTTTCTCACTCCTACTAGTGAATGTAATGTAACACACACGCATACAATGCGCACCACCCCGCGATGTTTTTCAGAAACCTATCCCACATTGCCACTGCATGTTCCCTTACCTCCCCATGCTGACCACCCCGCGGTACTTTTCTCCATCCTACATTGCCACTCACTGCCTGTCCTAATTCAGAACCTCCGATTCACATCACCCCTTGATGTTTTTCCCACTCCTACTAGTGAATGTAATGTAACACACACCCATACAATGCGCACCAACCCGTGATGTTTTTCTCACTCCTACTAGTGTATGTAAAGTAACACACACCCATACAATGCACACCACCCCGCGATGTTTTTCAGAAACCTATCCTACATTGCCACTGCATGTTCCCTGACCTCCCCATGCTGACCACCCCGCGGTGATTTTATCCATCCTACATTGCCACTCACTGCCTATCCTAATTCAGACCCCCGATTCACACCACCCCGTGATGTTTTTCTCACTCCTACTAGTGAATGTAATGTAACACACACCCATACAATGCGCACCAACCCGTAATGTTTTTCTCACTCCTACTAGTGAATGTAATGTAACACACAACCAGACAATGCGCACCACCCCGCGATGTTTTTCACAAACCTATCCTACATTGCCACTGCTTGTTCCCTGACCTCCCCATGCTGACCACCCCGCGGTGATTTTCTCCATCCTATATTGCCACTCACTGCCTATCCTAATTCAGACCCTCCGATTCACACCACCCCGTGATGTTTTCCTCACTCCTACTAGTGAATGTAATGTAACACACACCCATACAATGCGCACCACCCCGTGATGTTTTTCTCACTCCTACTAGTGAAAGTAATGTAACACACACCCATACAATGCGCACCACCCCGCGATGTTTTTCAGAAACCTATCCTACATTGCCACTGCATGTTCCCTGACCTCCTCATGCTTACCACCCCCGGTGCCTTTCGCCATCCTACATTGCCACTCACTGCCTATCCTAATTCAGACCCTCCGATTCACACCACCCCGCGATGTTTTTCTCATCCTACTAGTGAATGTAATTTAACACACTCCCATACAATGTGCACCACCACGCGATGTTTTTCAGAAACCTATCCTACATTGCCACTGCATGTTCCCTGACCTCCCCATGCTGAGCACCCCGCGGTGCTTTTCTCCATCCTAAATTGCCACTCACTGCCTATCCTAATTCAGACCCTCCGATTCACACCACCCCGTGATGTTTTTCTCACTCCTACTAGTGAATGTAATGTAACACACACCCATACAATGCGCACCACCCCTTGATGTATTTCTCACTCCTACTAGTAAATGTAATGTAACACACACCCATACAATGCGCACCACCCCGTGATGTATTTCTCATTCCTACTAGTGAATGTAATGTAACACACACCCATACAATGCACACCACCCCGTGATGTTTTTCTCACTCCTACTAGTGAATGTAATGTAACACACACCATTACAATGCGCACCACCCCGTGATGTTTTTCTCACTCCTACTTTTGAATGTAATGTAACACACACCCATACAATGCACACGACCCCGCGATGTTTTTCAGAAACTTATCCTACATTGCCACTGCATGTTCTCTGTCCTCCCCATGCTGACCACCCCTCAGTGCTTTTCTCCATCCTACATTGCCACTCACTGCCTATCCTAATTCAGACCCTCCGATTCACACCACACCGTGATGTTTTTCTCACTCCTACTAGTGAATGTAATGTAACACACACCCGTACAATGCGCACCACCCCCTGATGTTTTTCTCACTCCTACTAGTGAATGTAATGTAACACACACCCATACAATGCGCACCACCCCGCGATGTTTTTCCGAAACCTATCCTACATTGCCACTGCATGTTCTCTGTCCTCCCCATGCTGACCACCCCGCGGTTCTTTTCTCCATCCTACATTGCCACTCACTGCCTATCCTAATGCAGACCCTCCGATTCACACCACCCCGTGATGTTTTTCTCACTCCTACTAGTGAATGTAATGTAACACACACCCATACAATGCGCACCACCCCGTGATGTTTTTCTCACTCCTACTAGTGAATGTAATGTAACACACACGCATACAATGCGCACCACCCCGCGATGTTTTTCAGAAACCTATCCCACATTGCCACTGCATGTTCCCTTACCTCCCCATGCTGACCACCCCGCGGTACTTTTCTCCATCCTACATTGCCACTCACTGCCTGTCCTAATTCAGAACCTCCGATTCACATCACCTCGTGATGTTTTTCTCACTCCTACTAGTGAATGTAATGTAACACACACCCATACAATGCGCACCAACCCGTGATGTTTTTCTCACTCCTACTAGTGAATGTAAAGTAACACACACCCATACAATGCACACCACCCCGCGATGTTTTTCAGAAACCTATCCTACATTGCCACTGCATGTTCCCTGACCTCCCCATGCTGACCACCCCGCGGTGATTTTATCCATCTTACATTGCCACTCAATGCCTATCCTAATTCAGACCCTCCGATTCACACCACCCCGTGATGTTTTTCTCACTCCTACTAGTGAATGTAATGTGACACACACCCATACAATGCGCACCAACCCCTGATGTTTTTCTCACTCCTACTAGTGAATGTAATGTAACACACAACCAGACAATGCGCACCACCCCGCGATGTTTTTCACAAACCTATCCTACATTGCCACTGCTTGTTCCCTGACCTCCCCATGCTGACCACCCCGCGGTGATTTTCTCCATCCTATATTGCCACTCACTGCCTATCCTAATTCAGACCCTCCGATTCACACCACCCCGTGATGTTTTTCTCACTCCTACTAGTGAATGTAATGTGACACACACCCATACAATGCGCACCACCCCGTGATGTTTTTCTCACTCCTACTAGTGAAAGTAATGTAACACACACCCATACAATGCGCACCACCCCGCGATGTTTTTTAGAAACCTATCCTACATTGCCACTGCATGTTCCCTGACCTCCTCATGCTTACCACCCCCGGTGCTTTTCGCCATCCTACATTGCCACTCACTGCCTATCCTAATTCAGACCCTCCGATTCACACCACCCCGCGATGTTTTTCTCATCCTACTAGTGAATGTAATTTAACACACTCCCATACAATGTGCACCACCACGCGATGTTTTTCAGAAACCTATCCTACATTGCCACTGCATGTTCCCTGACCTCCCCATGCTGAGCACCCCGCGGTGCTTTTCTCCATCCTAAATTGCCACTCACTGCCTATCCTAATTCAGACCCTCCGATTCACACCACCCCGTGATGTTTTTCTCACTCCTACTAGTGAATGTAATGTAACACACACCCATACAATGCACACCACCCCGTGATGTTTTTCTCACTCCTACTAGTGAATGTAATGTAACACACACCCATACAATGCGCACCACCCCGTGATGTTTTTCTCACTCCTACTAGTGAATGTAATGTAACACACACCCATACAATGCACACGACCCCGCGATGTTTTCAGAAACCTATCCTACATTGCCACTGCATGTTCCCTGACCTCCTCATGCTGACCACCCCGCGGTGATTTTATCCATCCTACATTGCCACTCACTGCCTATCCTAATTCAGACCCTCCGATTCACACCACCCCGTGATGTTTTTCTCACTCCTACTAGTGAATGTAATGTGACACACACCCATACAATGCGCACCAACCCGTGATGTTTTTCTCACTCCTACTAGTGAATGTAATGTAACACACACCCAGACAATGCGCACCACCCCGCGATGTTTTTCACAAACCTATCCTACATTGCCACTGCTTGTTCCCTGACCTCCCCATGCTGACCACCCCGCGGTGATTTTCTCCATCCTATATTGCCACTCACTGCCTATCCTAATTCAGACCCTCCGATTCACACCACCCCGTGATGTTTTTCTCACTCCTACTAGTGAATGTAATGTAACACACACCCATACAATGCGCACCACCCCGTGATGTTTTTCTCACTCCTACTAGTGAAAGTAATGTAACACACACCCATACAATGCGCACCACCCCGCGATGTTTTTCAGAAACCTATCCTACATTGCCACTGCATGTTCCCTGACCTCCTCATGCTTACCACCCCCGGTGCCTTTCGCCATCCTACATTGCCACTCACTGCCTATCCTAATTCAGACCCTCTGATTCACACCACCCCGCGATGTTTTTCTCATCCTACTAGTGAATGTAATTTAACACACTCCCATACAATGCGCACCACCCCGCGATGTTTTTCTCATCCTACTAGTGAATGTAATATAACACACACCCATACAATGCGCACCACCACGCGATGTTTTTCAGAAACCTATCCTACATTGCCACTGCATGTTCCCTGACCTCCCCATGCTGAGCACACCGCGGTGCTTTTCTCCATCCTACATAGCCACTCACTGCCTATCCTAATTCAGACCCTCCGATTCACACCACCCCGTGATGTTTTTCTCACTCCTACTAGTGAATGTAATGTAACACACACCCATACAATGCGCAGCACTCCGTGATGTTTTTCTCACTCCTACTAGTGAATGTAATGTAACACACACCCATACAATGCGCACCACCCCGTGATGTTTTTCTCACTGCTACTAGTGAATGTAATGTAACACACACCCATACAATGCGCACCACACCGCCATGTTTTTCATAAACCTATCCTACATTGCCACTGCATGTTCCCTGACCTCCCCATGCTGACCAGCCGGCGGTGCTTTTCTCCATCCTACATTGCCACTCACTGCCTATCCTAATTCAGACCCTCCGATTCACACCACCCCGTGATGTTTTTCTCATTCCTAATAGTGAATGTAATGTAACACACACCCATACAATGCACACCACCCCGTGATGTTTTTCTCACTCCTACTAGTGAATGTAATGTAACACACACCATTACAATGCGCACCACCCCGTGATGTTTTTCTCACTCCTACTTTTGAATGTAATGTAACACACACCCGTACAATGCACACGACCCCGCGATGTTTTTCAGAAACTTATCCTACATTGCCACTGCTTGTTCTCTGTCCTCCCCATGCTGACCACCCCTCAGTGCTTTTCTCCATCCTACATTGCCACTCACTGCCTATCCTAATTCAGACCCTCCGATTCACACCACCCCGTGATGTTTTTCTCACTCCTACTAGTGAATGTAATGTAACACACACCGGTACAATGCGCACCACCCCGTGATGTTTTTCTCACTCCTACTAGTGAATGTAATGTAACACACACCCATACAATGTGCACCACCCCGCGATGTTTTTCAGAAACCTATCCTACATTGCCACTGCATGTTCCCTGACCTCCCCATGCTGACCACCCCGCGGTGCTTTTCTCCATCCTACATTGCCACTCACTGCCTATCCTAATGCAGACCCTCCGATTCACACCACCCCGTGATGTTTTTCTCACTCCTACTAGTGAATGTAATGTAACACACACCCATACAATGCGCACCACCTCATGATGTTTTTCTCACTCCTACTAGTGAATGTAATGTAACACACACCCATACAATGCGCACCACCCCGTGATGTTTTTCTCACTCCTACTAGTGAATGTAATGTAACACACACGCATACAATGCGCACCACCCCGCGATGTTTTTCAGAAACCTATCCCACATTGCCACTGCATGTTCCCTTACCTCCCCATGCTGACCACCCCGCGGTACTTTTCTCCATCCTACATTGCCACTCACTGCCTGTCCTAATTCAGAACCTCCGATTCACATCACCCCTTGATGTTTTTCCCACTCCTACTAGTGAATGTAATGTAACACACACCCATACAATGCGCACCAACCCGTGATGTTTTTCTCACTCCTACTAGTGTATGTAAAGTAACACACACCCATACAATGCACACCACCCCGCGATGTTTTTCAGAAACCTATCCTACATTGCCACTGCATGTTCCCTGACCTCCCCATGCTGACCACCCCGCGGTGATTTTATCCATCCTACATTGCCACTCACTGCCTATCCTAATTCAGACCCTCCGATTCACACCACCCCGTGATGTTTTTCTCACTCCTACTAGTGAATGTAATGTAACACACACCCATACAATGCGCACCAACCCGTGATGTTTTTCTCACTCCTACTAGTGAATGTAATGTAACACACAACCAGACAATGCGCACCACCCCGCGATGTTTTTCACAAACCTATCCTACATTGCCACTGCTTGTTCCCTGACCTCCCCATGCTGACCACCCCGCGGTGATTTTCTCCATCCTATATTGCCACTCACTGCCTATCCTAATTCAGACCCTCCGATTCACACCACCCCGTGATGTTTTCCTCACTCCTACTAGTGAATGTAATGTAACACACACCCATACAATGCGCACCACCCCGTGATGTTTTTCTCACTCCTACTAGTGAAAGTAATGTAACACACACCCATACAATGCGCACCACCCCGCGATGTTTTTCAGAAACCTATCCTACATTGCCACTGCATGTTCCCTGACCTCCTCATGCTTACCACCCCCGGTGCCTTTCGCCATCCTACATTGCCACTCACTGCCTATCCTAATTCTGACCCTCCGATTCACACCACCCCGCGATGTTTTTCTCATCCTACTAGTGAATGTAATTTAACACACTCCCATACAATGTGCACCACCACGCGATGTTTTTCAGAAACCTATCCTACATTGCCACTGCATGTTCCCTGACCTCCCCATGCTGAGCACCCCGCGGTGCTTTTCTCCATCCTAAATTGCCACTCACTGCCTATCCTAATTCAGACCCTCCGATTCACACCACCCCGTGATGTTTTTCTCACTCCTACTAGTGAATGTAATGTAACACACACCCATACAATGCGCACCACCCCGTGATGTATTTCTCACTCCTACTAGTGAATGTAATGTAACACACACCCATACAATGCGCACCACCCCGTGATGTATTTCTCATTCCTACTAGTGAATGTAATGTAACACACACCCATACAATGCACACCACCCCGTGATGTTTTTCTCACTCCTACTAGTGAATGTAATGTAACACACACCATTACAATGCGCACCACCCCGTGATGTTTTTCTCACTCCTACTTTTGAATGTAATGTAACACACACCCATACAATGCACACGACCCCACGATGTTTTTCAGAAACTTATCCTACATTGCCACTGCATGTTCTCTGTCCTCCCCATGCTGACCACCCCTCAGTGCTTTTCTCCATCCTACATTGCCACTCACTGCCTATCCTAATTCAGACCCTCCGATTCACACCACACCGTGATGTTTTTCTCACTCCTACTAGTGAATGTAATGTAACACACACCCGTACAATGCGCACCACCCCCTGATGTTTTTCTCACTCCTACTAGTGAATGTAATGTAACACACACCCATACAATGCGCACCACCCCGCGATGTTTTTCCGAAACCTATCCTACATTGCCACTGCATGTTCTCTGTCCTCCCCATGCTGACCACCCCGCGGTTCTTTTCTCCATCCTACATTGCCACTCACTGCCTATCCTAATGCAGACCCTCCGATTCACACCACCCCGTGATGTTTTTCTCACTCCTACTAGTGAATGTAATGTAACACACACCCATACAATGCGCACCACCCCGTGATGTTTTTCTCACTCCTACTAGTGAATATAATGTAACACACACGCATACAATGCGCACCACCCCGCGATGTTTTTCAGAAACCTATCCCACATTGCCACTGCATGTTCCCTTACCTCCCCATGCTGACCACCCCGCGGTACTTTTCTCCATCCTACATTGCCACTCACTGCCTGTCCTAATTCAGAACCTCCGATTCACATCACCTCGTGATGTTTTTCTCACTCCTACTAGTGAATGTAATGTAACACACACCCATACAATGCGCACCAACCCGTGATGTTTTTCTCACTCCTACTAGTGAATGTAAAGTAACACACACCCATACAATGCACACCACCCCGCGATGTTTTTCAGAAACCTATCCTACATTGCCACTGCATGTTCCCTGACCTCCCCATGCTGACCACCCCGCGGTGATTTTATCCATCTTACATTGCCACTCACTGCCTATCCTAATTCAGACCCTCCGATTCACACCACCCCGTGATGTTTTTCTCACTCCTACTAGTGAATGTAATGTGACACACACCCATACAATGCGCACCAACCCGTGATGTTTTTCTCACTCCTACTAGTGAATGTAATGTAACACACAACCAGACAATGCGCACCACCCCGCGATGTTTTTCACAAACCTATCCTACATTGCCACTGCTTGTTCCCTGACCTCCCCATGCTGACCACCCCGCGGTGATTTTCTCCATCCTATATTGCCACTCACTGCCTATCCTAATTCAGACCCTCCGATTCACACCACCCTGTGATGTTTTTCTCACTCCTACTAGTGAATGTAATGTAACACACACCCATACAATGCGCACCACCCCGTGATGTTTTTCTCACTCCTACTAGTGAAAGTAATGTAACACACACCCATACAATGCGCACCACCCCGCGATGTTTTTCAGAAACCTATCCTACATTGCCACTGCATGTTCCCTGACCTCCTCATGCTTACCACCCCCGGTGCTTTTCGCCATCCTACATTGCCACTCACTGCCTATCCTAATTCAGACCCTCCGATTCACACCACCCCGCGATGTTTTTCTCATCCTACTAGTGAATGTAATTTAACACACTCCCATACAATGTGCACCACCACGCGATGTTTTTCAGAAACCTATCCTACATTGCCAATGCATGTTCCCTGACCTCCCCATGCTGAGCACCCCGCGGTGCTTTTCTCCCTCCTAAATTGCCACTCACTGCCTATCCTAATTCAGACCCTCCGATTCACACCACCCCGTGATGTTTTTCTCACTCCTACTACTGAATGTAATGTAACACACACCCATACAATGCACACCACCCCGTGATGTTTTTCTCACTCCTACTAGTGAATGTAATGTAACACACACCCATACAATGCGCACCACCCCGTGATGTTTTTCTCACTCCTACTAGTGAATGTAATGTAACACACACCCATACAATGCACACCACCCCGCGATGTTTTCAGAAACCTATCCTACATTGCCACTGCATGTTCCCTGACCTCCTCATGCTGACCACCCCGCGGTGATTTTATCCATCCTACATTGCCACTCACTGCCTATCCTAATTCAGACCCTCCGATTCACACCACCCCGTGATGTTTTTCTCACTCCTACTAGTGAATGTAATGTGACACACACCCATACAATGCGCACCAACCCGTGATGTTTTTCTCACTCCTACTAGTGAATGTAATGTAACACACACCCAGACAATGCGCACCACCCCGCGATGTTTTTCACAAACCTATCCTACATTGCCACTGCTTGTTCCCTGACCTCCCCATGCTGACCACCCCGCGGTGATTTTCTCCATCCTACATTGCCACTCACTGCCTATCCTAATTCAGACCCTCCGATTTACACCACCCCGTGATGTTTTTCTCACTCCTACTAGTGAATGTAATGTAACACACACCCATACAATGCGCACCACCCCGTGATGTTTTTCTCACTCCTACTAGTTAAAGTAATGTAACACACACCCATACAATGCGCACCACCCCACGATGTTTTTCAGAAACCTATCCTACATTGCCACTGCATGTTCCCTGACCTCCTCATGGTGACCACCCCGCGGTGCCTTTCGCCATCCTACATTGCCACTCACTGCCTATCCTAATTCAGACCCTCCGATTCACACCACCCCGCGATGTTTTTCTCATCCTACTAGTGAATGTAATTTAACACACTCCCATACAATGCGCACCACCACGCGATGTTTTTCAGAAACCTATCCTACATTTCCACTGCATGTTCCCTGACCTCCCCATGCTGAGCACCCCGCGGTGCTTTTCTCCATCCTACATTGCCACTCACTGCCTATCCTAGTTCAGACCCTCCGATTCACACCACCCCGTGATGTTTTTCTCACTCCTACTAGTGAATGTAATGTAACACACACCCATACAATGCGCACCACTCCGTGATGTTTTTCTCACTCCTACTAGTGAATGTAATGTAACACACACCCATACAATGCGCACCACCCCGTGATGTTTTTCTCACTCCTACTAGTGAATGCAATGTAACACACACCCATACAATGTGCACCACCCCGCGATGTTTTTCAGAAACCTATCCTACATTGCCACTGCATGTTCCCTGACCTCCCCATGCTGACCAGCCCGCGGTGCTTTTCTCCATCCTACATTGCCACTCACTGCCTATCCTAATTCAGACCCTCCGATTCATACCACCCCGTGATGTTTTTCTCACTCCTACTAGTGAATGTAATGTAACACACACCCATACAATGCGCACCACCACGTGATGTTTTTCTCACTCCTACTAGTGAATGTAATGTAACACACACCCATACAATGCACACCACCCCGTGATGTTTTTCTCACTCCTACTAGTGAATGTAATGTAACACACAACCATACAATGCACACGACCCCGCGATGTTTTTCAGAAACCTATCCTACATTGCCACTGCATGTTCTCTGTCCTCCCCATGCTGACCACCCCTCAGTGCTTTTCTCCATCCTACATTGCCACTCACTGCCTATCCTTATTCAGACCCTCCGATTCACACCACCCCGTGATGTTTTTCTCACTCCTACTAGTGAATGTAATGTAACACACACCCATACAATGCGCACCACCCCGTGATGTTTTTCTCACTCCTACTAGTGAATGTAATGTAACACACACCCATACAATGCGCACCACCCCGCGATGTTTTTCAGAAACCTTTCCTACATTGCCACTGCATGTTCCCTGACCTCCCCATGCTGACGACCCCGCGGTGCTTTTCTACATCCTACATTGCCACTCACTGCCTATCCTAATTCAGACCCACCGATTCACACCACCCCGTGATGTTTTTCTCACTGCTACTAGTGAATGTAATGTAACACACACCCATACAATGCGCACCACCCCGCGATGTTTTTCAGAAACCTATCCTACATTGCCACTGCATGTTCCCTGACCTCCCCATGCTGACCACCCCACGATGCTTTTCTACATCCTACATTGCCACTCACTGCCTATCCTAATTCAGACCCTCCGATTCACACCACCCCGTGATGTTTTTCTCACTCCTACTAGTGAATGTAATATAACACACAACCATACAATGCGCACCACCGCGTGATGTTTTTCTCACTCCTACTCGTGAATGTAATGTAACACACACCCATACAATGCGCACCACCCCGCGATGTTTTTCAGAAACCTATCCTACATTGCCACTGCATGTTCCCTGACATCAACATGCTGACCACCCCGCGGTGCTTTTCTCCATCCTACATTGCCACTCACTGCCTATCCTAATTCAGACCCTCCGAATCACACCACACCGTGATGTTTTTCTCACTCCTACTAGTGAATGTAATGTAACACACACCCATACAATGCGCACCACCCCGTGATGATTTTGTCACTCCGACTAGTGAATGTAATGTAACACACACCCATACAATGCGCACCACCCCGTGATGATTTTCTCACTCCGACTAGTGAATGTAATGTAACACACACCCATACAATGCGCACCACACCGTGATGTTTTTCTCACTCCTACTAGTGAATGCAATGTAACACACACCTATACAATGCGCACCACCCCGCGATGTTTTTCAGAACCCTATCCTACATTGCCACTGCATGTTCCCTGACCTCCTCATGCTGACCACCCCGCGGTGCTTTTCTACATCCTACATTGCCACTCACTGCCTATCCTAATTCAGACTCTCCGATTCACACCACCCCGTGATGTTTTTCTCACTCCTACTAGTGAATGTAATATAACACACACCCATACAATGCGCACCACCCCGTGATGTTTTTCTCACTCCTACTCGTGAATGTAATGTAACACACACCCATACAATGCGCACCACCCCGCCATGTTTTTCAGAAAACTATCCTACATTGCCACTGCATGTTCCCTGACCTCAACATGCTGACCACCCCGCGGTGCTTTTCTCCATCCGACATTGCCACTCACTGCCTATCCTAATTCAGACCCTCCGAATCACACCACCCCGTGATGTTTTTCTCACTCCTACTAGTGAATGTAATGTAACACACACCCATACAATGCGCACCACCCAGTGATGATTTTCTCACTCCGACTAGTGAATGTAATGTAACACACACCCATACAATGCGCACCACCACGTGATGTTTTTCTCACTCCTACTAGTCAATGTAATGTAACACACATCCATACAATGCACACCACCCCGCGATGTTTTTCCGAAACCTATCCTACATTGCCACTGCATGTTCCCTGACCTCCCGATGCTGACCACACCGCGGTGCTTTTATCCATCCTACATTGCCACTCACTGCCTATCCTAATTCAGACCTTCCGATTCACACCACCCCGTGATGTTTTTCTCACTCCTACTAGTGAATGTAATGTGACACACACCCATACAATGCGCACCACCCCGTGATGTTTTTCTCATTCCTACTAGTGAATGTAATGTAACACACACCGATACAATGCGCACCACCCTGCGATGTTTTTCAGAAACCTATCCTACATTGCCACTGCTTGTTCCCTGACCTCTCCATGCTGACCACCCCGCGGTGCTTTTCTCCATCCTACATTGCCACTCACTGCCTATCCTAATTCAGACCCTCCGATTCACACCACCCGTGATGTTTTTCTCATTCATACTAGTGAATGTAATGTAACACAGACCCATACAATGCACACCACCCCGTGATGTTTTTCTCACTCCTACTAGTGAATGTAATGTAACACACACCATTACAATGCGCACCACCCCGCGATGTTTTTCTCACTCCTACTAGTGAATGTAATGTAACACACAGGCATACAATGCGCACCACCCCGTGATGTTTTTCTCACTCCTACTAGTGAATGTAATGTAACACACACCCATACAATGCGCACCAACCCATGATGTTTTTCTCACTCCTACTAGTGAATGTAATGTAACACACACGCATAAATGCGCACCACCCCGCGATGTTTTTCAGAAACCTATCCTACATTGCCACTGCATGTTCCCTGACCTCCTCATGCTGACCACCCCGCGGTGCCTTTCGCCATCCTACATTGCCACTCACAGCATATCCTAATTCAGATCCTCCGATTCACACCACCCCGTGATGTATTTCTCACTCCTACTAGTGAATGTAATGTAACACACACCCATACAATGCGCACCACCCCGTGATGTTTTTCTCACTCCTACTAGTGAATGTAATGTAACACACACCCATACAATGCGCACCACCCCGCGATGTTTTTCAGAATCCTATCCTACATTGCCACTGCATGTTCCCTGACCTCCCCATGCTGACCACCCCGCGGTGCTTTTCTCCATCCTACATTGCCACTCACTGCCTATCTTAATTCAGACACTCCGATTCACACCACCCCGTGATGTTTTTCTCACTCCTACTAGTGAATGTAATGTAACACACACCTATACAATGCGCACCACCCCGCGATGTTTTTTAGAAACCTATCCTACTTTGCCACTGCATGTTCCCTGACCTCCCCATGCTGACCACCCCGCGGTGCTTTTCTACATCCTACATTGCCACTCACTGCCTTTCCTAATTCAGACCCACTGATTCACACCACCCCGTGATGTTTTTCTCACTGCTACTAGTGAATGTAATGTAACACACACCCATACAATGCGCACCACCCCGCGATGTTTTTCAGAAACCTATCCTACATTGCCACTGCATGTTCCCTGACCTCCCCATGCTGACCACCCCGCGGTGCTTTTCTACATCCTACATTGCCACTCACTGCCTATCCTAATTCAGACCCTCCGATTCACACCACCCCGTGATGTTTTTCTCACTCCTACTAGTGAATGTAATATAACACACACCCATACAATGCGCACCACCCCGTGATGTTTTTCTCACTCCTACTCGTGAATGTAATGTAACACACGCCCATACAATGCGCACCACCCCGCGATGTTTTTCAGAAACCTATCCTACATTGCCACTGCATGTTCCCTGACCTCAACATGCTGACCACCCCGGGGTGCTTTTCTCCATCCTACATTGCCACTCACTGCCTATCCTAATTCAGACCCTCCGATTCACACCACCCCGTGATGTTTTTCTCACTCCTACTAGTGAATGTAATATAACACACACCCATACAATGCGCACCACCCCGTGATGTTTTTCTCACTCCTACTAGTGAATGTAATGTAACACACACCCATACAATGCGCACCACCCCGTGATGATTTTGTCACTCCGACTAGTGAATGTAATGTAACACACACCCATACAATGCGCACCACCACGTGATGTTTTTCTCACTCCTACTAGTGAATGTAATGTAACACACACCCATACAATGCACACCACCCGGCGATGTTTTTCCGAAACCTATCCTACATTGCCACTGCATGTTCCCTGACCTCCCGATGCTGACCACACCGCGGTGCTTTTATCCATCCTACATTGCCACTCACTGCCTATCCTAATTCAGACCTTACGATTCACAGCACCCCGTGATGTTTTTCTCACTCCTACTAGTGAATGTAATGTGACACACACCCATACAATGCGCACCACCCCGTGATGTTTTTCTCACTCCTACTAGTGAATGTAATGTAACACACACCCATACAATGCGCACCACCCCGCGATGTTTTTCACAAACCTATCCTACATTGCCACTGCTTGTTCCCTGACCTCTCCATGCTGACCACCCCGCGGTGCTTTTCTCCATCCTACATTGCCACTCACTGCCTATCCTAATTCAGACCCTCCGATTCACACCACCCCGTGATGTTTTTCTCATTCCTACTAGTGAATGTAATGTAACACACACCCATACAATGCACACCACCCCGTGATGATTTTCTCACTCCTACTAGTGAATGTAATGTAACACACACCATTACAATGCGCACCACCCCGCTATGTTTTTCAGAAACCTATACTACATTGCCACTGCATGTTCCCTGACCTCCCCATGCTGACAACCCCGCGGTGCCTTTCGCCATCCTACATTGCCACTCACTGCCTATCCTAATTTAGACCCTCCGATTCACACCACCCCGCGAAGTTTTTCTCACTCCTACTAGTGAATGTAATGTACCACACACCCATACAATGTACACCACCCCGTGATGTTTTTCTCACTCCTACTAGTGAATGTAATGTAACACACACCATTACAATGCGCACCACCCCGCGATGTTTTTCTCACTCCTACTAGTGAATGTAATGTAACACACACGCATACAATGCGCACCACCCCGTGATGTTTTTCTCACTCCTACTAGTGAATGTAATGTAACACACACCCATACAATGCGCACCACCCCATGATGTTTTTCTCACTCCTCCTAGTGAATGTAATGTAACACACACGCATAAAATGCGCACCACCCCGCGATGTTTTTCAGAAACCTATCCTACATTGCCACTGCATGTTCCCTGACTTCCTCACGCTGACCACCCCGGGGTGCCTTTCTCCATCCTACATTGCCACTCGCAGCATATCCTAATTCAGATCCTCCGAATCACACCACCCCGTGATGTTTTTCTCACTCCTACTAGTGAATGTAATGTAACACACACCCATACAATGCGCACCACCCCATGATGATTTTGTCACTCCGACTAGTGAATGTAATGTAACACACATCCATACAATGCGCACCACCCCGTGATGATTTTCTCACTCCGACTAGTGAATGTAATGTAACACACACCCATACAATGCGCACCACACCGTGATGTTTTTCTCACTCCTACTAGTGAATGTAATGTAACACACACCCATACAATGCGCACCACCCGCGATGTTTTTCAGAACCCTATCCTACATTGCCACTGCATGTTCCCTGACCTCCCCATGCTGACCACCCCGCGGTGCTTTTCTACATCCTACATTGCCACTCACTGCCTATCCTAATTCAGACCCTCCGATTCACACCACCCCGTGATGTTTTTCTCACTCCTACTAGTGAATGTAATATAACACACACCCATACAATGCGCACCACCCCGTGATGTTTTTCTCACTCCTACTCGTGAATGTAATGTAACACACACCCATACAATGCGCACCACCCCGCCATGTTTTTCAGAAACTTATCCTACATTGCCACTGCATGTTCCCTGACCTCAACATGCTGACCACCCCGCGGTGCTTTTCTCCATCCTACATTGCCACTCACTGCCTATCCTAATTCAGACCCTCCGAATCACACCACCCCGTGATGTTTTTCTCACTCCTACTAGTGAATGTAATGTAACACACACCCATACAATGCGCACCACCCCGTGATGATTTTCTCACTCCGACTAGTGAATGTAATGTAACACAAACCCATACAATGCGCACCACCCCGTGATGTTTTTCTCAATCCTACTAGTGAATGTAATGTAACACACACCCATACAATGCACACCACCCCGCGATGTTTTTCCGAAACCTATCCTACATTGCCACTGCATGTTCCCTGACCTCCCGATGCTGACCACACCGCGGTGCTTTTATCCATCCTACATTGCCACTCACTGCCTATCCTAATTCAGACCTTCCGATTCACACCACCCCGTGATGTTTTTCTCACTCCTACTAGTGAATGTAATGTGACACACACCCATACAATGCGCACCACCCCGTGATGTTTTTCTCACTCCTACTAGTGAATGTATTGTAACACACACGCATACAATGCGCACCACCCCGCGATGTTTTTCAGAAACCTATCCTACATTGCCACTGCTTGTTCCCTGACCTATCCATGCTGACCACCCCACGGTGCTTTTCTCCATCCTACATTGCCACTCACTGCCTATCCTAATTCAGACCCTCCGATTCACACCACCCCGTGATGTTTTTCTCATTCCTACTAGTGAATGTAATGTAACACACACCCACACAATGCACACCACCCCGTGATGTTTTTCTCACTCCTAATAGTGAATGTAATGTAACACACACCATTACAATGCGCACCACCCCGCGATGTTTTTCAGAAACCTATCCTACATTGCCACTGCATGTTCCCTGACTTCCCCATGCTGACAACCCCGCGGTGCCTTTCGCCTTCCTACATTGCCACTCACTGCCTAACCTAATTCAGACCCTCCGATTCACACCACCCCGAGAAGTTTTTCTCACTCCTACTAGTGAATGTAATGTAACACACACCCATAAAATGCGCACCACTCCGTGATGTTTTTCTCACTCCTACTAGTGAATGTAATTTAACACACACCCATACAAGGCGCACCACCCTGTGATGTTTTTCTCACTCCTACTAGTGAATGTAATGTAACACACACCCATACAATGCGCACCACACCGCGATGTTTTTCAGAAACCTATCCTACAGTGCCACTGCATGTTCCCTGATCTCCACATGCTGACCAGCCCGCGGTGCTTTTCTCCATCCTACATTGCCACTCACTGCCTATCCTAATTCAGACCCTCCGATTCACACCACCCCGTGATGTTTTTCTCACTCCTACTAGTGAATGTAATGTAACACACACCCATACAATGCGCACCACCCCGTGATGTTTTTCTCACTCCTACTAGTGAATGTAATGTAACACACACCCATACAATGCACACCACCCCGCGATGTTTTTGAGAAACCTATCCTACATTGCCACTGCATGTTCCCTGACCTCCCCAAGCTGACCACCCCGCGGTGATTTTTTCCATCCTACATTGCCACTCACTGCCTATCCTAATTCAGACCCTCCGATTCACACCACCCTGTGATTTTTTTCTCACTCCTACGAGTGAATGTATTGTGACACACACCCATACAATGCGCACAACCCCGTGATGTTTTTCTCACTCCTACTAGTGAATGTAATGTAACACACACCCATACAATGCGCACCACCCCGCGATGTTTTTCACAAACCTATCCTACATTGCCAATGCTTGTTCCCTGACCTCCCCATGCTGACGACCACGCGGTGCTTTTCTCCATCCTACATTGCCACTCACTGCCTATTATAATTGAGACCCTACGATTCACACCACCCCGTGATGTTTTTCTCACTCCTACTAGTGAATGTAATGCAACACACACCCATACAATGCGCACCACCCCGTGATGTTTTTCTCACTCCTACTAGTGAATGTAATGTAACACACACGCATACAATGCGCACCACTACGCGATGTTTTTCAGAAACCTATCCTACATTGCCAATGCATGTTCCCTGACCTCCCCATGCTGAGCACACCGCGGTGCTTTTCTCCATCCTACATTGCCACTCACTGCCTATCCTAATTCAGACCCTCCGATTCACACCACCCCGTGATGTTTTTCTCACTCCTACTAGTGAATGTAATGTAACACACACCCATACAATGCGCAAACCACGCGATGTTTTTCAGAAACCTATCCTACATTGCCACTGCATGTTCCCTGACCTCCCCATGCTGAGCACACCGCGGTGCTTTTCTCCATCCTACATTGCCACTCACTGCCTATCCTAATTCAGACCCTCCGATTCACACCACCCCGTGATGTTTTTCTCACTCCTACTAGTGAATGTAATGTAACACACACCCATACAATGCGCACCACTCCGGGATGTTTTTCTCACTCCTACTAGTGAATGTAATGTAACACACACCCATACAAGGCGCACCACCCCGTGATGTTTTTCTCACTCCTACTAGTGAATGTAATTTAACACACACCCATACAATGCGCACCACCACGCGATGTTTTTCAGAAACCTATCCTACATTGCCACTGCATGTTCCCTGACCTCCCCATGCTGACCACCCCGCGGTGCTTTTCTCCATCCTACATTGCCACTCACTGCCTATCCTAATGCAGACCCTCCAATTCACACCACCCCGTGATGTTTTTCTCACTCCTACTAGTGAATGTAATGTAACACACATCCATACAATGCGCACCACCCCGTGATGTTTTTCTCACTCCTACTAGTGAATGTAATGTATCACACACCCATACCATGCGCACCACCCCGTGATGTTTTTCTCACTCCTACTAGTGAATGTAATGTAACACACACGCATACAATGCGCACCACCCCGCTATGTTTTTCAGAAACCTATCCTACATTGCCACTGCATGTTCCCTGACCTCCCCATGCTGACCACCCCGCGGTACTTTTCTCCATCCTACATTGCCACTCACTGCCTGTCCTAATTCAGAACCTCCGATTCACATCACCCCGTGATGTTTTTCTCACTCCTACTAGTGAATGTAATGTGACACACACCCATACAATGCGCACCAACCCGTGATGTTTTTCTCACTCCTACTAGTGAATGTAATGTAACACACACCCAGACAATGCGCACCACCCCGCGATGTTTTTCACAAACCTATCCTACATTGCCACTGCTTGTTCCATGACCTCCCCATGCTGACCACCCCGCGGTGATTTTCTCCATCCTACATTGCCACTCACTGCCTATCCTAATTCAGACCCTCCGATCACACCACCCCGTGATGTTTTTCTCACTCCTACTATTGAATGTAATGTAACACACACCCATACAAAGCGCACCACCCCGTGATGTTTTTCTCACTCCTACTAGTGAAAGTAATGTAACACACACCCATACAATGCGCACCACCCCGCGATGTTTTTCAGAAACCTATCCTACATTGCCACTGCATGTTCCCTGACCTCCTCATGCTGACCACCCCGCGGTGCCTTTCGCCATCCTACATTGCCACTCACTGCCTATCCTAATTCAGACCCTCCAATTCACACCACCTCGCGATGTTTTTCTCATCCTACTAGTGAAAGTAATTTAACACACTCCCATACAATGCGCACCACCCCGCGATGTTTTTCAGAAACCTATCCTACATTGCCACTGCATGTTCCCTGACCTCCCCATGCTTAGCACCCCGCGGTGCTTTTCTCCATCCTACATTGCCACTCACTGCCTATCCTAATTCAGACCCTCCGATTCACACCACCCCGCGATGTTTTTCTCATCCTACTAGTGAATGTAATTTAACACACACCCATACAATGCGCACCACCACGCGATGTTTTTCAGAAACCTATCCTACATTGCCACTGCATGTTCCCTGACCTCCCCATCCTGAGCACACCACGGTGCTTTTCTCCATCCTACGTTGCCACTCACTGCCTATCCTAATTCAGACCCTCCGATTCACACCACCCCGTGATGTTTTTCTCACTCCTACTAGTGAATGTAATATAACACACACCCATACAATGCGCACCACCCCGTGATGTTTTTCTCACTCCTACTCGTGAATGTAATTTAACACACACCCATACAATGCGCACCACCACGCGATGTTTTTCAGAAACCTATCCTACATTGCCACTGCATGTTCCCTGACCTCCCCATGCTGACCACCCCGCGGTGCTTTTCTCCATCCTACATTGCCACTCACTGCCTATCCTAATGCAGACCCTCCAATTCACACCACCCCGTGATGTTTTTCTCACTCCTACTAGTGAATGTAATGTAACACACACCCATACAATGCGCACCACCCCGTGATGTTTTTCTCACTCCTACTAGTGAATGTAATGTAACACACACGCATACAATGCGCACCACCCCGCTATGTTTTTCAGAAACCTATCCTACATTGCCACTGCATGTTCCCTGACCTCCCCATGCTGACCACCCCGCGGTACTTTTCTCCATCCTACATTGCCACTCACTGCCTGTCCTAATTCAGAACCTCCGATTCACATCACCCCGTGATGTTTTTCTCACTCCTACTAGTGAATGTAATGTGACACACACCCATACAATGCGCACCAACCCGTGATGTTTTTCTCACTCCTACTGGTGAATGTAATTTAACACACACCCATACAATGCGCACCACCACGCGATGTTTTTCAGAAACCTACCCAACATTGCCACTGCATGTTCCCTGAGCTCCCCATGCTGACCACCCCGTGGTGCTTTTCTCCATCCTACATTGCCACTCACTGCCTATCATAATGCAGACCCTCCGATTCACACCACCCCGTGATGTTTTTCTCACTCCTACTAGTGAATGTAATGTAACACACACCCATACAATGCGCACCACCCCGTGATGTTTTTCTCACTCCTACTAGTGAATGTAATGTAACACACACCCATACAATGCGCACCACCCCGTGATGTTTTTCTCACTTCTACTAGTGAATGTAATGTAACACACACGCATACATTGCGCACCACCCCGCGATGTTTTACAGAAACCTATCCTACATTGCCACTGCATGTTCCCTGACCTCCCCATGCTGACCACCCCGCGGTACTTTTCTCCATCCTATATTGCCACTCACTGCCTGTCCTAATTCAGAACCTCCGATTCACATCACCCCGTGATGTTTTTCTCACTCCTACTAGTGAATGTAATGTAACACACACCCATACAATGCGCACCACCCCGTGATGTTTTTCTCACTCCTACTAGTGAATGTAATGTAACACACACCCATACAATGCACACCACCCCGCGATGTTTTTCAGAAACCTATCCTACATTGCCCTGCATGTTCCCTGACCTCCCCATGCTGAGCACCCCGCGGTGCTTTTCTCCATCCTACATTGCCACTCACTGCCTATCCTAATTCAGACCCTCCAATTCACACCACCCCGTGATGTTTTTCTCACTCCTACTAGTGAATGTAATGTGACACACACCCATACAATGCGCACCACCCCGCGATGTTTTTCAGAAACCTATCCTACATTGCCACTGCATGTTCCCTGACCTCCTCATGCTGACCACCCCGCGGTGTCTTTCGCCATCCTACATTGCCACTCACTGCCTATCCTAATTCAGACCCTCCAATTCACACCACCTCGCGATGTTTTTCTCATCCTACTAGTGAATGTAATTTAACACACTCCCATACAATGCGCACCACCCCGCGATGTTTTTCAGAAACCTATCCTACATTGCCACTGCATGTTCCCTGACCTCCTCATGCTGACCACCCCGCGGTGCCTTTAGCCATCCTACATTGCCACTCACTGCCTATCCTAATTCAGACCCTCCGATTCACACCACCCCGTGATGTTTTTCTCACTCCTACTAGGGAATGTAATGTAACACACACCCATACAATGCGCACCACCCCGTGATGATTTTCTCACTCCGAATAGTGAATGTAATGTAACACACACCCATGCAATGCGCACCACCCCGTGATGTTTTTCTCACTCCTACTAGTGAATGTAATGTAACACACACCCATACAATGCGCACCACCCCGCGATGTTTTTCACCAACCTATCCTACATTGCCAATGCTTGTTCCCTGACCTCCCCATGCTGAGCACACCGCGGTGCTTTTCTCCATCCTACATTGCCACTCACTGCCTATCCTAATTCAGACCCTCCGATTCACACCACCCCGTGATGTTTTTCTCATCCTACTAGTGAATGTAATTTAACACACACCCATACAATGCGCACCACCACGCGATGTTTTTCAGAAACCTATCCTACATTGCCACTGCATGTTCCCTGACCTCCCCATGCTGAGCACACCACGGTGCTTTTCTCCATCCTACATTGCCACTCACTGCCTATCCTAATTCAGACCCTCTGATTCACACCACTCTGTGATGTTTTTCTCACTCCTACTAGTGAATGTAATGTAACAAACACCCATACAATGCGCACCACTCCGTGATGTTTTTCTCACTCCTACTAGTGAATGTAATGTAACACACACCCATACAATGCGCACCACCCCGTGATGTTTTTCTCACTCCTACTAGTGAATGTAATGTAACACACACCCATGCAATGCGCACCACCCCGCGATGTTTTTCAGAAACCTATCCTACATTGCCACTGCATGTTCCCGGACCTCCTCATGCTGACCACCCCGCGGTGCCTTTCGCCATCCTACATTGCCACTCACTGCCTATCCTAATTCAGACCCTCCAATTCACACCACCCCGCGATGTTTTTCTCATCCTACTAGTGAATGTAATGTAACACACACCCATACAATGCGCACCACACCGCGATGTTTTTCAGAAACCTATCCTACATTGCCACTGCATGTTCCCTGACCTCCCCATGCTGACCAGCCCGCGGTGCTTTTCTCCATCCTACATTGCCACTCACTGCCTATCCTAATTCAGACCCTCTGATTCACACCACCCCGTCATGTTTTTCTCATTCCTACTAGTGAATGTAATGTAACACACACCCATACAATGCACACCACCCCGTGATGTTTTTCTCACTCCTACTAGTGAATGTAATGTAACACACACCATTACAATGCGCACCACCCCGTGATGTTTTTCTCACTCCTACTAGTGAATGTAATGTAACACACACCCATACAATGCACATGACCCCGCGATGTTTTTCAGAAACCTATCCTATATTGCCACTGCATGTTCTCTGTCCTCCCCATGCTGACCACCCCTCAGTGCTTTTCTCCATCCTACATTGCCACTCACTGCCTATCCTAATTCAGACCCTCCGATTCACACCACCCCGTGATGTTTTTCTCACTCCTACTAGTGAATGTAATGTAACACACACCCATACAATGCGCACCACCCCGTGATGTTTTTCTCACTCCTACTAGTGAATGTAATGTAACACACACCCATACAATGCGCACCACCCAGCGATGTTTTTCCGAAACCTATCCTACATTGCCACTGCATGTTGTCTGTCCTCCCCATGCTGACCACCCCTCAGTGCTTTTCTCCATCCTACATTGCCACTCACTGCCTATCCTAATTCAGACCCTCCCATTCACACCACCTCGTGATGTTTTTCTCACTCCTACTAGTGAATGTAATTTAACACACACCCATACAATGCGCACCACCCCGTGATGTTTTTCTCACTCCTACTAGTGAATGTAATGTAACACACACCCATACAATGCGCACCACCCCGTGATGTTTTTCTCACTCTTACTAGTGAATGTAATGTAACACACACGCATACAATGCGCACCACCCCGCGATGTTTTTCAGAAACCTATCCAAAATTGCCACTGCATGTTCCCTGACCTCCCCATGCTGACCACCCCGCGGTACTTTTCTCCATCCTACATTGCCACTCACTGCCTGTCCTAATTCAGAACCTCCGATTCACATCACCCCGTGATGTTTTTCTCACTCCTACTAGTGAATGTAATGTAACACACACCCATACAATGCGCACCACCCCGTGATGTTTTTCTCACTCCTACTAGTGAATGTAATGTAACACACACCCATACAATGCACACCACCCCGCGATGTTTTTCAGAAACCTATTCTACATTGCCACTGCATGTTCCCTGACCTCCCCATGCTGACCACCCCGCGGTGATTTTATCCATCCTACATTGCCACTCACTGCCTATCCTAATTCAGACCCTCCGATTCACACCACCGCGTGATGTTTTTGTCACTCCTACTAGTGAATGTAATGTGACACACACCCATACAATGCGCACAACCCCGTGATGTTTTTCTCACTCCTACTAGTGAATGTAATGTAACACGCACCCGGACAATGCGCACCACCCCGCGATGTTTTTCACAAACCTATCCTACATTGCCACTGCTTGTTCCCTGACCTCCCCTTGCTGACCACCCCGCGGTGATTTTCTCCATCCTACATTGCCACTCACTGCCTATCCTAATTCAGACCCTCCGATTCACACCACCCCGTGATGTTTTTCTCACTCCTACTAGTGAATGTAATGTAACACACACCCATACAATGCGCACCACCCCGTGATGTTTTTCTCACTCCTACTAGTGAAAGTAATGTAACACACACCCATACAATGCGCACCACCCCGCGATGTTTTTCAGAAACCTATCCTACATTGCCACTGCATGTTCCCTGACCTCCTTATGCTGACCACCCCGCGGGGCTTTCGCCATCCTACATTGCAACTCACTGCCTATCTTAATTCAGACCCTCCGATTCACACCACCCCGCGATGTTTTTCTCATCCTACTAGTGAATGTAATTTAACACACTCCCATACAATGCGCACCACCCCGCGATGTTTTTCAGAAACCTATCCTACATTGCCACTGCATGTTCCCTGACCTCCCCATGCTGAGCACCCCGCGGTGCTTTTCTCCATCCTACATTGACACTCACTGCCTATCCTAATTCAGACCCTCTGATTCACACCACCCCGTGATGTTTTTCTCACTCCTACTAGTGAATGTAATGTAACACACACCCATACAATGCGCACCACTCCGTGATGTTTTTCTCACTCCTACTAGTGAATGTAATGTAACACACACCCATACAATGCGCACCACCCCGTGATGTTTTTCTCACTCCTACTAGTGAATGTAATGTAACACACACCCATGCAATGCGCACCACCCCCGGATGTTTTTCAGAAACCTATCCTACATTGCCACTGCATGTTCCCTGACCTCCTCATGCTGACCACCCCGCGGTGCCTTTCGCCATCCTACATTGCCACTCACTGCCTATCCTAATTCAGACCCTCTGATTCACACCACCCCGCGATGTTTTTCTCATCCTACTAGTGAATGTAATTTAACACACACCCATACAATGCGCACCACTCCGTGATGTTTTTCTCACTCCTACTAGTGAATGTAATGTAACACACACCCATACAATGCGCACCACCCCGTGATGTTTTTCTCACTCCTACTAGTGAATGTAATGTAACACACACCCATACAATGCGCACCACCCCGCGATGTTTTTCAGAAACCTATCCTACATTGCCACTGCATGTTCCCTGACCTCCCCATGCTGACCAGCCGCCGTGCTTTTCTCCATCCTACATTGCCACTCACTGCCTATCCTCATTCAGACCCTCCGATTCACACCACCCCGTGATGTTTTTCTCATTCCTACTAGTTATGTAATGTAACACACACCCATACAATGCACACCACCCCGTGATGTTTTTCTCACTCCTACTAGTGAATGTAATGTAACACACACCATTACAATGCGCACCACCCCGTGATGTTTTTCTCACTCCTACTAGTGAATGTAATGTAACACACACCCATACAATGCACATGACCCCGCGATGTTTTTCAGAAACCTATCCTACATTGCCACTGCATGTTCTCTGTCCTCCCCATGCTGACCACCCCTCAGTGCTTTTCTCCATCCTACATTGCCACTCACTGCCTATCCTAATTCAGACCCTCCAATTCACACCACCCCGTGATGTTTTTCTCACTCCTACTAGTGAATGTAATGTAACACACACCCATACAATGCGCACCACCACGTGATGTTTTTCTCACTCCTACTAGTGAATGTAATGTAACACACACCCATACAATGCGCACCACCCCGCGATGTTTTTCCGAAACCTATCCTACATTGCCACTGCATGTTCTCTGTCCTCCCCATGCTGACCACCCCTCAGTGCTTTTCTCCATCCTACATTGCCACTCACTGCCTATCCTAATTCAGACCCTCCCATTCACACCACCCCGTGATGTTTTTCTCACTCCTACTAGTGAATGTAATTTAACACACACCCATACAATGCGCACCACCCCGCGATGTTTTTCAGAAACCTATCCTACATTGCCACTGCATGTTCCCTGACCTCCCCATGCTGACCAGCCCGCGGTGCTTTTCTCCATCCTACATTGCCACTCACTGCCTATCCTAATTCAGACCCTCTGATTCACACCACCCCGTGATGTTTTTCTCATTCCTACTAGTGAATGTAATGTAACACACACCCATACAATGCACACCACCCTGTGATGTTTTTCTCACTCCTACTAGTGAATGTAATGTAACACACACCATTACAATGCGCACCACCCCGTGATGTTTTTCTCACTCCTACTAGTGAATGTAATGTAACACACATCCATACAATGCACATGACCCCGCGATGTTTTTCAGAAACCTATCCTACATTGCCACTGCATGTTCTCTGTCCTCCCCATGCTGACCACCCCTCAGTGCTTTTCTCCATCCTACATTGCCACTCACTGCCTATCCTAATTCAGACCCTCCGATTCACACCACCCCGTGATGTTTTTCTCACTCCTACTAGTGAATGTAATGTAACACACACCGGTACAATGCGCACCACCCCGTGATGTTTTTCTCACTCCTACTAGTGAATGTAATGTAACACACACCCATACAATGCGCACCACCCCGCGATGTTTTTCCGAAACCTATCCTACATTGCCACTGCATGTTTTCTGTCCTCCCCATGCTGACCACCCCTCAGTGCTTTTCTCCATCCTACATTGCCACTCACTGCCTATCCTAATTCAGACCCTCCCATTCACACCACCTCGTGATGTTTTTCTCACTCCTACTAGTGAATGTAATTTAATACACACCCATACAATGCGCACCACCCCGCGATGTTTTTCAGAAATCTATCCTACATTGCCACTGCATGTTCCCTGACCTCCCCATGCTGACCACCCCGCGGTGCTTTTCTCCATCCTACATTGCCACTCACTGCCTATCCTAATGCAGACCCTCCGATTCACACCACCCCGTGATGTTTTTCTCACTCCTACTAGTGAATGTAATGTAACACACACCCATGCAATGCGCACCACCCCGTGATGTTTTTCTCACTCCTACTAGTGAATGTAATGTAACACACACCCATACAATGCGCACCACCCCGTGATGTTTTTCTCAGTCCTACTAGTGAATGTAATGTAACACACACGCATACAATGCGCACCACCCCGCGATGTTTTTCAGAAACCTATCCTACATTGCCACTGCATGTTCCCTGACCTCCTCATGCTGACCACCCCGCGGTGCCTTTCGCCATCCTACATTGCCACTCACTGCCTATCCTAATTCAGACCCTCCGATACACACCACCCCGCGATGTTTTTCTCATCCTACTAGTGAATGTAATGTAACACACACCCATACAATGCACACCACCCCGTGATGTTTTTCTCAATCCTACTAGTGAATGTAATGTAACACACACCCATACAATGCGCACCACCCCGCGATGTTTTTCAGAAACCTATCCTACATTGCCACTGCATGTTCCCTGACCTCCCCATGCTGACCAGCCCGCGGTGCTTTTCTCCATCCTACATTGCCACTCACTGCCTATCCTAATTCAGACCCTCCGATTCACACCACCCCGTGATGTTTTTCTCATTCCTACTAGTGAATGTAATGTAACACACACCCATACAATGCACACCACCCCGTGATGTTTTTCTCACTCCTACTAGTGAACGTAATGTAACACACACCATTACAATGCGCACCACCCCGTGATGTTTTTCTCACTCCTACTAGTGAATGTAATTTAACACACACCCATACAATGCGCACCACCCCGCGATGTTTTTCAGAAACCTATCCTACATTGCCACTGCATGTTCCCTGACCTCCCCATGCTGACCACCCCGCGGTGCTTTTCTCCATCCTACATTGCCACTCACTGCCTATCCTAATGCAGACCCTCCGATTCACACCACCCCGTGATGTTTTTCTCACTCCTACTAGTGAATGTAATGTAACACACACCCATACAATGCGCACCACCCCGTGATGTTTTTCTCACTCCTACTAGTGAATGTAATGTAACACACACCCATACAATGCGCACCACCCCGTGATGTTTTTCTCACTCCTACTAGTGAAAGTAATGTAACACACACCCATACAATGCACACCACCCCGCGATGTTTTTCAGAAACCTATCCTACATTGCCACTGCATGATCCCTGACCTCCCCATGCTGACCACCCCGCGGTGATTTTATCCATCCTACATTGCCACTCACTGCCTATCCTAATTCAGACCCTCCGATTCACACCACCCCGTGATGTTTTTCTCACTCCTACTAGTGAATGTAATGTAACACACACCCATACAATGCGCACCACCCCGTGATGTTTTTCTCACTCCTACTAGTGAAAGTAATGTAACACACACCCATACAATGCGCACCACCCCGTGATGTTTTTCTCACTCCTACTAGTGAAAGTAATGTAACACACTCCCATACAATGCGCACCACCACGCGATGTTTTACAGAAACCTATCCTACATTGCCACTGCATGTTCCCTGACCTCCCCATGCTGAGCACCCCGCGGAGCTTTTCTCCATCCTACATTGCCACTCACTGCCTATCCTAATTCAGACCCTCCGATTCACACCACCCCGTGATATTTTTCTCACTCCTACTAGTGAATGTAATGTAACACACACCCATACAATGCGCACCACTCCGTGATGTTTTTCTCACTCCTACTAGTGAATGTAATGTAACACACACCCATACAATGCACACCACCCCGTGATGTTTTTCTCACTCCTACTAGTGAATGTAATTTAACACACACCCATACAATGCGCACCACCCCGCGATGTTTTTCAGAAACCTATCCTACATTGCCACTGCATGTTCTCTGTCCTCCCCATGCTGACCACCCCTCAGTGCTTTTCTCCATCCTACATTGCCACTCACTGCCTATCCTAATTCAGACCCTCCGATTCACACCACCCCGTGATGTTTTTCTCACTCCTACTAGTGAATGTAATGTAACACACACCCATACAATGCGCACCACCCCGTGATGTTTTTCTCACTCCTACTAGTGAATGTAATGTAACACACACCCATACAATGCGCACCACCCCGCGATGTTTTTCAGAAACCTATCCTACATTGCCACTGCATGTTCCCTGACCTCCCCATGCTGACCACCCCGCGGTGACTTTCGCCATCCTACATTGCCACTCACTGCCTATCCTAATTCAGACCCTCCGATTCACACAACCCCGCGATGTTTTTCTAATCCTACTAGTGAATGTAATTTAACACACACCCATACAATGCGCACCACCACGCGATGTTTTTCAGAAACCTATCCTTCATTGCCACTGCATGTTCCCTGACCTCCCCATGCTGACCACCCCGCGGTGCTTTTCTCCATCCTACATTGCCACTCACTGCCTATCCTAATTCAGACCCTCCGATTCACACCACCCTGTGATGTTTTTCTCACGCCTACTAGTGAATGTAATGTAACACCCACCCATACAATGCGCAACACCCCGTGATGTTTTTCTCACTCCTACTAGTGAATGTAATGTAACACACACCCATACAATGCGCACCACCCCGCGATGTTTTTCAGAAACCTATCCTACATTGCCACTGCATGTTCCCTGACCTCCTCATGCTGACCACCCCGCGGAGCCTTTCGCCATCCTACATTGCCACTCACTGCATATCCTAATTCAGAACCTCCGATTCACACCACCCCGTGATGTTTTTATCACTCCTACTAGTGAATGTAATATAACACACACCCATACAATGCGCACCAGCCCGTGATGTTTTTCTCACTCCTACTCGTGAATGTAATGTAACACACACCCATACAATGCGCGCCACCCCGCCATGTTTTTCAGAAACCTATTCTACATTGCCAATGCATGTTCCCTGACCTCAACATGCTGACCACCCCGCGGTGCTTTTCTCCATCCTACATTGCCACTCACTGCCTATCCTAATGCAGACCCTCCGAATCACACCACCCCGTGATGTTTTTCTCACTCCTACTAGTGAATGTAATGTAACACACACCCATACAATGCGCACCACCCCGTGATGATTTTCTCACTCCGACTAGTGAATGTAATGTAACACACACCCATACAATGCGCACCACCACGTGATGTTTTTCTCACTCCTACTAGTGAATGTAATGTAACACACACCCATACAATGCACACGACCCCGCGATGTTTTTCAGAAACCTATCCTACATTGCCACTGCATGTTCCCTGACCTCCCGATGCTGACCACACCGCGGTGCTTTTATCCATCCTACATTGCCACTCACTGCCTATCCTAATTCAGACCCTCCGATTCACACCACCCCGTGATGTTTTTCTCACTCCTGCTAGTGAATGTAATGTGACACACACCCATACAATGCGCACCACCCCGTGATGTTTTTCTCACTCCTCCTAGTGAATGTAATGTAACACACACCCATACAATGCGCACCACCCCACGATGTTTTTCAGAAACCTATCCTACATTGCCACTGCTTGTTCCCTGACCTCTCCATGCTGACCACCCCGCGGTGCTTTTCTCCATCCTACATTGCCACTCACTGCCTGTCCTAATTGAGACCCTCCGATTCACACCACCCCGTGATGTTTTTCTCACTCCTACTAGTGAATGTAATGTAACACACACCCATACAATGCGCACCACCCCGTGATGTTTTTCTCACTCCTACTAGTGAATGTAATGTAACACACACCCATACAATGCGCACCACCCCGCGATGTTTTTCAGAAACCTAAACTACATTGCCACTGCATGTTCCCTGACCTCCCCATGCTGACAACCCCGCGGTGCCTTTCGCCATCCTACATTGCCACTCACTGCCTATCCTAATTCAGGCCCTCCGATTCACACCACCCCGCGAAGTTTTTCTCACTCCTACTAGTGAATGTAATGTAACACACACCCATACAATGCGCACCACTCCGTGATGTTTTTCTCACTCCTACTAGTGAATGTAATGTAACACACACCCATACAATGCGCACCACCCCGTGATGTTTTTCTCACTCCTACTAGTGAATGTAATGTAACACACACTCATACAATGCGCACCACTCCGTGATGTTTTTCTCACTCCTACTAGTGAATGTAATGTAACACACACCCATACAATGCGCACCACCCCGTGATGTTTTTCTCACTCCTACTAGTGAATGTAATGTAACACACACCCATACAATGCGCACCACCCCGCGATGTTTTTCAGAAACCTATCCTACATTGCCACTGCATGTTCCCTGACCTCCTCATGCTGACCACCCCGCGGTGCCTTTCGCCATCCTACATTGCCACTCACTGCATTTCCTAATTCAGAACCTCCGATTCACACCACCCCGTGATGTTTTTATCACTCCTACTAGTGAATGTAATATAACACACACCCATACAATGCGCACCAGCCCGTGATGTTTTTCTCACTCCTACTCGTGAATGTAATGTAACACACACCCATACAATGCGCGCCACCCCGCCATGTTTTTCAGAAACCTATCCTACATTGCCACTGCATGTTCCCTGACCTCAACATGCTGACCACCCCGCGGTGCTTTTCTCCATCCTACATTGCCACTCACTGCCTATCCTAATTCAGACCCTCCGAATCACACCACCCCGTGATGTTTTTCTCACTCCTACTAGTGAATGTAATGTAACACACACCCATACAATGCGCACCACCCCGTGATGATTTTCTCACTCCGACTAGTGAATGTAATGTAACACACACCCATACAATGCGCACCACCACGTGATGTTTTTCTCACTCCTACTAGTGAATGTAATGTAACACACACCCATACAATGCACACGACCCCGCGATGTTTTTCAGAAACCTATCCTACATTGCCACTGCATGTTCCCTGACCTCCCGATGCTGACCACACCGCGGTGCTTTTATCCATCCTACATTGCCACTCACTGCCTATCCTAATTCAGACCCTCCGATTCACACCACCCCGTGATGTTTTTCTCACTCCTACTAGTGAATGTAATGTGACACACACCCATACAATGCGCACCACCCCGTGATGTTTTTCTCACTCCTCCTAGTGAATGTAATGTAACACACACCCATACAATGCGCACCACCCCGCGATGTTTTTCAGAAACCTATCCTACATTGCCACTGCTTGTTCCCTGACCTCTCCATGCTGACCACCCCGCGGTGCTTTTCTCCATCCTACATTGCCACTCACTGCCTGTCCTAATTGAGACCCTCCGATTCACACCACCCCGTGATGTTTTTCTCACTCCTACTAGTGAATGTAATGTAACACACACCCATACAATGCGCACCACCCCGTGATGTTTTTCTCACTCCTACTAGTGAATGTAATGTAACACACACCCATACAATGCGCACCACCCCGCGATGTTTTTCAGAAACCTATCCTACATTGCCACTGCATGTTCCCTGACCTCCCCATGCTGACAACCCCGCGGTGCCTTTCGCCATCCTACATTGCCACTCACTGCCTATCCTAATTCAGGCCCTCCGATTCACACCACCCCGCGAAGTTTTTCTCACTCCTACTAGTGAATGTAATGTAACACACACCCATACAATGCGCACCACTCCGTGATGTTTTTCTCACTCCTACTAGTGAATGTAATGTAACACACACCCATACAATGCGCACCACCCCGTGATGTTTTTCTCACTCCTACTAGTGAATGTAATGTAACACACACCCATACAATGCGCACCACCCCGCGATGTTTTTCACAAACCTATCCTACATTGCCAATGCTTGTTCCCTGACCTCCCCATGCTGACCACCCCGCGGTGCTTTTCTCCATCCTACATTGCCACTCACTGCCTATTATAATTCAGACCCTCCGATTCACACCACCCCGTGATGTTTTTCTCACTCCTACTAGTGAATGTAATGTAACACACACCCATACAATGCGCACCACCCCGTGATGTTTTTCTCACTCCTACTCGTGAATGTAATGTAACACACACCCATACAATGCGCACCACCCCGCCATGTTTTTCAGAAACCTATCCTACATTGCCACTGCATGTTCCCTGACCTCAACATGCTGACAACCCCGCTGTGCTTTTCTCCATCCTACATGGCCACTCACTGCGTATCCTAATTCAGACCCTCCGAATCACACCACCCCGTGATGTTTTTCTCACTCCTACTAGTGAATGTAATGTAACACACACCCATACAATGCGCACCACCCCGCGATGTTTTTCAGAAACCTATCCTACATTGCCACTGCATGTTCCCTGACCTCCCCATGCTGACCACCCCGCGGTGCTTTTCTACCTCCTACATTGCCACTCACTGCCTATCCTAATTCAGACCCACCGATTCACACCACCCCGTGATGTTTTTCTCACTGCTACTAGTGAATGTAATGTAACACACACCCATACAATGCGCACCACCCCGCGATATTTTTCAGAAACCTATCCTACATTGCCACTGCATGTTCCATGACCTCCCCATGCTGACCACCCCGCGGTGCTTTTCTACATCCTACATTGCCACTCACTGCCTATCCTAATTCAGACCCTCCGAATCACACCACCCCGTGATGTTTTTCTCACTCCTATTAGTGAATGTAATGTAACACACACCCATACAATGCACACCACCCCGTGATGTTTTTCTCACTCCTACTAGTGAATGTAATATAACACACACCCATACAATGCGCACCAGCCCGTGATGTTTTTCTCACTCCTACTCGTGAATGTAATGTAACACACACCCATACAATGCACACCACCCCGCGATGTTTTTCAGAAACCTATCCTACATTGCCACTGCATGTTCCCTGACCTCCCGATGCTGACCACACCGCGGTGCTATTATCCATCCTACATTGCCACTCACTGCCTATCCTAATTCAGACCCTCCGATTCACACCACCCCGTGATGTTTTTCTCACTCCTTCTAGTGAATGTAATGTGACACACACCGATACAATGCGCACCACCCCGTGATGTTTTTCTCACTCCTACTAGTGAATGTAATGTAACACACACCCATACAATGCGCACCACCCCGCGATGTTTTTCAGAAACCTATACTACATTGCCACTGCTTGTTCCCTGACCTCTCTATGCTGACCACCCCGCGGTGCTTTTCTCCATCCTACATTGCCACTCACTGCCTATCCTAATTCAGACCCTCCGATTCACACCACCCCGTGATGTTTTTCTCACTCCTACTAGTGAATGTAATGTAACACACACCCATACAATGCGCACCACCCCGTGATGTTTTTCTCACTCCTACTAGTGAATGTAATGTAACACACACCCATACAATGCGCACCACCCCGTGATGTTTTTCTCACTCCTACTAGTGAATGTAATGTAACACACACCCATACAATGCGCACCACCCCGCGATGTTTTTCAGAAACCTATCCTACATTGCCACTGCATGTTCGCTGACCTCCTCATGCTGACCACCCCGCGGTGCCTTTCGCCATCCTACATTGCCACTCACTGCCTATCCTAATTCAGACCCTCCGATTCACACCACCCCGCGATGTTTTTCTCATCCTACTAGTGAATGTAATGTAACACACACCCATACAATGCGCACCACCACGCAATGTTTTTCAGAAACCTATCCTACATTGCCACTGCATGTTCCCTGACCTCCCCATGCTGAGCACACCGCGGTGCTTTTCTCCATCCTACATTGCCACTCACTGCCTATCCTAATTCAGACCCTCCGATTCACACCACCCCGTGATGTTTTTCTCACTCATACTAGTGAATGTAATGTAACACACACCCATACAATGCACACCACCCCGCGATGTTTTTCAGAAACCTATACTACATTGCCACTGCATTTTCCCTGACCTCCCCATGCTGACCGCCCCGCGGTGATTTTATCCATCCTACATTGCCACTCACTGCCTATCCTAATTCAGACCCTCCGATTCACACCACCCCGTGATGTTTTTCTCACTCCTACTAGTGAATGTAATGTGACACACACCCATACAATGCGCACCACCCCGTGATGTTTTTCTCACTCCTACTAGTGAATGTAATGTAACACACACCCAGCCAATGCGCACCACCCCGCGATGTTTTTCACAAACCTATCCTACATTGCCACTGCTTGTTCCCTGACCTCCCCATGCTGACCACCCCGCGGTGATTTTCTCCATCCTACATTGCCACTCACTGCCTATCCTAATTCAGACCCTCCGATTCACACCACCACGTGATGTTTTTCTCACTCCTACTAGTGAATGTATTGTAACACACACCCATACAATGCGCACCACCCCGTGATGATTTTCTCACTCCGACTAGTGAATGTAATGTAACACACACCCATACAATGCGCACCACCACGTGATGTTTTTCTCACTCCTACTAGTGAATGTAATGTAACACACACCCATACAATGCACACCACCCCGCGATGTTTTTCAGAAACCTATCCTACATTGGCACTGCATGTTCCCTGACCTCCCGATGCTGACCACACCGCGGTGCTTTTATCCATCCTACATTGCCACTCACTGCCTATCCTAATTCAGACCCTCCGATTCACACCACCCCGTGATGTTTTTCTCACTCCTACTAGTGAATGTAATGTGACACACACCCATACAATGCGCACCACCCCGTGATGTTTTTCTCACTCCTTCTAGTGAATGTAATGTAACACACACCCATACAATGCGCACCACCCCGCGATGTTTTTCAGAAACCTATACTACATTGCCACTGCTTGTTCCCTGACCTCTCCATGCTGACCACCCCGAGGTGCTTTTCTCCATCCTACATTGCCACTCACTGCCTGTCCTAATTGAGACCCTCCGATTTACACCACCCCGTGATGTTTTTCTCACTCCTACTAGTGAATGTAATGTAACACACACCCATACAATGCGCACCACCCCGTGATGTTTTTCTCACTCCTACTAGTGAATGTAATGTAACACACACCCATACAATGCGCACCACCCCGCGATGTTTTTCAGAAACCTATCCTGCATTGCCACTGCATGTTCCCTGACCTCCCCATGCTGACAACGCCCCGGTGCCTTTCGCCATGCTACATTGCCACTCACTGCCTATCCTAATTCAGACCCTCCGATTCACACCACCCCGCGAAGTTTTTCTCACTCCTACTAGTGAATGTAATGTAACACACACCCATACAATGCGCACCATTCCGTGATGTTTTTCTCACTCCGACTAGTGAATGTAATGTAACACACACCCATACAATGCACACCACCCCGTGATGTTTTTCAGAAACCTATCCTACCTTGCCACTGCATGTTCCCTGACCTCCCCATGCTGACCACCACGCGGTGATTTTATCCATCCTACATTGCCACTCACTGCCTATCCTAATTCAGACCCTCCGATTCACACCACCCCGTGATTTTTTTCTCACTCCTACTAGTGAATGTAATGTGACACACACCCATACAATGCGCACCACCCCGTGATGTTTTTCTCACTCCTACTAGTGAATGTAATGTAACACACACCCATACAATGCGCACCACCCCGCGATGTTTTTCACAAACCTATCCTACATTGCCAATGCTTGTTCCCTGACCTCCCCATGCTGACCACCCCGCGGTGCTTTTCTCCATCCTACATTGCCACTCACTGCCTATTATAATTCAGACCCTCCGATTCACACCACCCCGTGATGTTTTTCTCACTCCTACTAGTGAATGTAATGTGACACACACCCATACAATGCGCACCACCCCGTGATGTTTTTCTCACTCCTACTAGTGAATGTAATGTAACACACACCCAGCCAATGCGCACCACCCCGCGATGTTTTTCACAAACCTATCCTACATTGCCACTGCTTGTTCCCTGACCTCCCCATGCTGACCACCCCGCGGTGATTTTCTCCATCCTACATTGCCACTCACTGCCTATCCTAATTCAGACCCTCCGATTCACACCACCACGTGATGTTTTTCTCACTCCTACTAGTGAATGTATTGTAACACACACCCATACAATGCGCACCACCCCGTGATGATTTTCTCACTCCGACTAGTGAATGTAATGTAACACACACCCATACAATGCGCACCACCACGTGATGTTTTTCTCACTCCTACTAGTGAATGTAATGTAACACACACCCATACAATGCACACCACCCCGCGATGTTTTTCAGAAACCTATCCTACATTGCCACTGCATGTTCCCTGACCTCCCGATGCTGACCACACCGCGGTGCTTTTATCCATCCTACATTGCCACTCACTGCCTATCCTAATTCAGACCCTCCGATTCACACCACCCCGTGATGTTTTTCTCACTCCTACTAGTGAATGTAATGTGACACACACCCATACAATGCGCACCACCCCGTGATGTTTTTCTCACTCCTTCTAGTGAATGTAATGTAACACACACCCATACAATGCGCACCACCCCGCGATGTTTTTCAGAAACCTATACTACATTGCCACTGCTTGTTCCCTGACCTCTCCATGCTGACCACCCCGAGGTGCTTTTCTCCATCCTACATTGCCACTCACTGCCTGTCCTAATTGAGACCCTCCGATTTACACCACCCCGTGATGTTTTTCTCACTCCTACTAGTGAATGTAATGTAACACACACCCATACAATGCCCACCACCCCGTGATGTTTTTCTCACTCCTACTAGTGAATGTAATGTAACACACACCCATACAATGCGCACCACCCCGCGATGTTTTTCAGAAACCTATCCTGCATTGCCACTGCATGTTCCCTGACCTCCCCATGCTGACAACGCCCCGGTGCCTTTCGCCATGCTACATTGCCACTCACTGCCTATCCTTATTCAGACCCTCCGATTCACACCACCCCGCGAAGTTTTTCTCACTCCTACTAGTGAATGTAATGTAACACACACCCATACAATGCGCACCATTCCGTGATGTTTTTCTCACTCCTACTAGTGAATGTAATGTAACACACACCCATACAATGCACACCACCCCGTGATGTTTTTCAGAAACCTATCCTACCTTGCCACTGCATGTTCCCTGACCTCCCCATGCTGACCACCACGCGGTGATTTTATCCATCCTACATTGCCACTCACTGCCTATCCTAATTCAGACCCTCCGATTCACACCACCCCGTGATTTTTTTCTCACTCCTACTAGTGAATGTAATGTGACACACACCCATACAATGCGCACCACCCCGTGATGTTTTTCTCACTCCTACTAGTGAATGTAATGTAACACACACCCATACAATGCGCACCACCCCGCGATGTTTTTCACAAACCTATCCTACATTGCCAATGCTTGTTCCCTGACCTCCCCATGCTGACCACCCCGCGGTGCTTTTCTCCATCCTACATTGCCACTCACTGCCTATTATAATTCAGACCCTCCGATTCACACCACCCCGTGATGTTTTTCTCACTCCTACTAGTGAATGTAATGTAACACACACCCATACAATGCGCACCACCCCATGATGTTTTTCTCACTCCTACTCGTGAATGTAATGTAACACACACCCATACAATGCGCACCACCCCGCCATGTTTTTCAGAAAACTATCCTACATTGCCACTGCATGTTCCCTGACCTCAACTTGCTGACCACCCCGCTGTGCTTTTCTCCATCCTACATTGCCACTCACTGCCTATCCTAATTCAGACCCTCCGAATCACACCACCCCGTGATGTTTTTCTCACTCCTACTAGTGAATGTAATGTAACACACACCCATACAATGCGCACCACCCCGTGATGATTGTCTCACTCCGACTAGTGAATGTAATGTAACACACACCCATACAATGCCCACCACCACGTGATGTTTTTCTCACTCCTACTAGAGAATGTAATGTAACACACACCCATACAGTGCACACCACCCCGCGATGTTTTTCAGAAACCTATCCTACATTGTCACTGCATGTTCCCTGACCTCCCCATGCTGACCACCCCGCGGTGATTTTATCCATCCTACATTGCCACTCACTGCCTATCCTAATTCAGACCCTCCGATTCACACCACCCCGTGATTTTTTCTCACTCCTACTAGTGAATGTAATGTGACACACATCCATACAATGCGCACCACCCCGTGATGTTTTTCTCACTCCTACTAGTGAATGTAATGTAACACACACCCATACAATGCGCACCACCCCGCGATGTTTTTCACAAACCTATCCTACATTGCCAATGCTTGTTCCCTGACCTCCCCATGCTGACCACCCCGCGGTGCTTTTCTCCATCCTACATTGCCACTCACTGCCTATCATAATTCGGACCCTCCGATTCACACCACCCCGTGATGTTTTTCTCACTCCTACTAGTGAATGTAATGTAACACACACCCATACAATGCGCACCACCCCGTGATGTTTTTCTCACTCCTACTAGTGAATGTAATGTAACACACACCCATACAATGCGCACCACCCCGCGATGTTTTTCAGAAACCTATCCTACATTGCCACTGCATGTTCCCTGACCTCCTCATGCTGACCACCCCGCGGTGCCTTTCGCCATCCTACATTGCCACTCACTGCCTATCCTAATTCAGACCCTCCGATTCACACCACCCCGCGATGTTTTTCTCATCCTACTAGTGAATGTAATTTAACACACACCCATACAATGCGCACCACCACGCGATGTTTTTCAGAAACCTATCCTACATTGCCACTGCATGTTCCCTGACCTCCCCATGCTGAGCACACCGCGGTGCTTTTCTCCATCCTACATTGCCACTCACTGCCTTTCCTAATTCAGACCCTCCGGTTCACACCACCCCGTGATGTTTTTCTCACTCATACTAGTGAATGTAATGTAACACACACCCATACAATGCGCACCACTCCGTGATGTTTTTCTCACTCCTACTAGTGAATGTAATGTAACACACAACCATACAATGCGCACCACCCCGTGATGTTTTTCTCACTCCTACTAGTGAATGTAATGTAACACACACCCATACAATGCGCACCACCCCGCGATGTTTTTCAGAAACCTATCCTACATTGCCACTGCATGTTCCCTGACCTCCCCATGCTGACCAGCCCGCGGTGCTTTTCTCCATCCTACATTGCCACTCACTGCCTATCCTAATTCAGACCTTCCGATTCACACCACCCCGTGATGTTTTTCTCATTCCTACTAGTGAATGTAATGTAACACACACCCATACAATGCACACCACCCCATGATGTTTTTCTCACTCCTATGAATGAATGTAATGTAACACACACCATTACAATGCGCACCACCCCGTGATGTTTTTCTCACTCCTACTAGTGAATGTAATGTAACACACACCCATACAATGCACACGACCCCGCGATGTTTTTCAGAAACCTATCCTACATTGCCACTGCATGTTCTCTGTCCTCCCCATGCTGACCTCCCCTCAGTGCTTTTCTCCATCCTACATTGCCACTCACTGCCAATCCTAATTCAGACCCTCCCATTCACACCACCCCGTGATGTTTTTCCCACTCCTACTAGTGAATGTAATTTAACACACACCCATACAATGCGCACCACCCCGCGATGTTTTTCAGAAACCTATCCTACATTGCCACTGCATGTTCCCTGACCTCCACATGCTGACCACCCCGCGGTGCTTTTCTCCATCCTACATTGCCACTCACTGCCTATCCTAATGCAGACCCTCCGATTCACACCACCCCGCGATGTTTTTCTCACTCCTACTAGTGAATGTAAAGTAACACACACCCATACAATGCGCACCACCCCGTGATGTGTTTCTCACTCCTACTAGTGAATGTAATGTAACAAACACCCATACAATGCGCAACACCCCGTGATGTTTTTCTCACTCCTACTAGTGAATGTAATGTAACACACACGCATACAATGCGCACCACCCTGCGATGTTTTTCAGAAACCTATCCTACATTGCCACTGCATGTTCCCTCACCTCCCCATGCTTACCACCCCGTGGTACTTTTCTCCATCCTACATTGCCACTCACTGCCTGTCCCAATTCAGAACCTCCGATTCACACCACCCCGTGATGTTTTTCTCACTCCTACTAGTGAATGTAATGTGACACACACCCATACAATGCGCACCACCCCGTGATGTTTTTCTCACTCCTACTAGTGAATGTAATGTAACACACACCCAGCCAATGCGCACCACCCCACGATGTTTTTCACAAACCTATCCTACATTCCCACTGCTTGTTCCCTGACCTCCCCATGCTGACCACCCCGCGGTGATTTTCTCCATCCTACATTGCCACTCACTGCCTATCCTAATTCAGACCCTCCGATTCACACCACCACGTGATGTTTTTCTCACTCCTACTAGTGAATGTAATGTAACACACACCCATACAATGCGCACCACCCCGTGATGATTTTCTCACTCCGACTAGTGAATGTAATGTAACACACACCCATACAATGCGCACCGCCACGTGATGTTTTTCTCACTCCTACTAGTGAATGTAATGTAACACACACCCATACAATGCACACCACCCCGCGATGTTTTTCAGAAACCTATCCTACATTGCCACTGCATGTTCCCTGACCTCCCGATGCTGACCACACCGCGGTGCTTTTATCCATCCTACATTGCCACTCACTGCCTATCCTAATTCAGACCATCCGATTCACACCACCCCGTGATGTTTTTCTCACTCCTACTAGTGAATGTAATGTGACACACACCCATACAATGCGCACCACCCCGTGATGTTTTTCTCACTCCTACTAGTGAATGTAATGTAACACACACCCATACAATGCGCACCACCCCGCGATGTTTTTCAGAAACCTATACTACATTGCCACTGCTTGTTCCCTGACCTCTCCATGCTGACCACCCCTAGGTGCTTTTCTCCATCCTACATTGCCACTCACTGCCTGTCCTAATTGAGACCCTCCGATTCACACCACCCCGTGATGTTTTTCTCACTCCTACTAGTGAATGTAATGTAACACACACCCATACAATGCGCACCACCCCGTGATGTTTTCCTCACTCCTACTAGTGAATGTAATGTAACACACACCCATACAATGCGCACCACCCCGCGATGTTTTTCAGAAACCTATCCTACATTGCCACTGCATGTTCCCTGACCTCCCCATGCTGACAACGCCCCGGTGCCTTTCGCCATCCTACATTGCCACTCACTGCCTATCCTAATTCAGACCCTGCGATTCACACCACCACGCGAAGTTTTTCTCACTCCTACTAGTGAATGTAATGTAACACACACCCATACAATGCGCACCATTCCGTGATGTTTTTCTCACTCCTACTAGTGAATGTAATGTAACACACACCCATACAATGCGCACCACCCCGTGATGTTTTTCTCACTCCTACTAGTGAATGTAATGTAACACACACCCATACAATGCGCACCACCCCGCGATGTTTTTCAGAAACCTATCCTACATTGCCACTGCATGTTCCCTGACCTCCCCATGCTGACCAGCCCGCGGTGCTTTTCTCCATCCTACATTGCCACTCACTGCCTATCCTAATTCAGACCCTCCGATTCACACCACCCCGTGATGTTTTTCTCACTCCTACTAGTGAATGTAATGTAACACACACCCATACAATGCGCACCACCCCGTGATGATTTTCTCACTCCGAATAGTGAATGTAATGTAACACACACCCATAAAATGCGCACCACCCCGTGATGTTTTTCTCACTCCTACTGGTGAATGTAATGTAACACACACCCATACAATGCACACCACCTCGCGATGTTTTTCAGAAACCTATCCTACATTGCCACTGCATGTTCCCTGACCTCCCCATGCTGACCACCCCGCGGTGATTTTATCCATCCTACATTGCCACTCACTGCCTATCCTAATTCAGACCGTCCGATTCACACCACCCCGTGATTTTTTTCTCACTCCTACTAGTGAATGTAATGTGACACACACCCATACAATGCGCACCACCCCGTGATGTTTTTCTCACTCCTACTAGTGAATGTAATGTAACACACACCCATACAATGCGCACCACCCCGCGATGTTTTTCACAAACCTATCCTACATTGCCAATGCTTGTTCCCTGACCTCCCCATGCTGACCACCCCGCGGTGCTTTTCTCCATCCTACATTGCCACTCACTGCCTATTATAATTCAGACCCTCCGATTCACACCACCCCGTGATGTTTTTCTCACTCAAACTAGTGAATGTAATTTAACACACACCCATACAATGCGCACCACTCCGTGATGTTTTTCTCACTCCTACTAGTGAATGTAATGTAACACACACCCATACAATGCGCACCACCACGTGATGATTTTCTCACTCCGACTAGTGAATGTAATGTAACACACACCCATACAATGCCCACCACCACGTGATGTTTTTCTCACTCCTACTAGTGAATGTAATGTAACACACACCCATACAATGCACACCACCCCGCGATGTTTTTCAGAAACCTATCCTACATTGTCACTGCATGTTCCCTGACCTCCCGATGCTGACCACACCGCGGTGCTTTTATCCATCCTACATTGCCACTCACTGCCTATCCTAATTCAGACCCTCCGAATCACACCACCCCGTGATGTTTTTCTCACTCCTACTAATGAATGTAATGTAACACACACCCATACAATGCGCACCACCACGTGATGATTTTCTCACTCCGACTAGTGAATGTAATGTAACACACACCCATACAATGCCCACCACCACGTGATGTTTTTCTCACTCCTACTAGTGAATGTAATGTAACACACACCCATACAATGCACACCACCCCGCGATGTTTTTCAGAAACCTATCCTACATTGTCACTGCATGTTCCCTGACCTCCCGATGCTGACCACACCGCGGTGCTTTTATCCATCCTACATTGCCACTCACTGCCTATCCTAATTCAGACCCTCCGATTCACATCACCCCGTGATGTTTTTCTCACTCCTACTAGTGAATGTAATGTGACACACACCCATACAATGCGCACCACCCCGTGATGTTTTTCTCACTTCTACTAGTGAATGTAATGTAACACACACCCATACAATGCGCACCACCCCGCGATCTTTTTCAGAAACCTATCCTACATTGCCACTGCTTGTTCCCTGACCTCTCCATGCTGACCACCCCGCGGTGCTTTTCTCCATCCTACATTGCCACTCACTGCCTATCCTAATTCAGACCCTCCGATTCACACCACCCCGTGATGTTTTTCTCACTCCTACTAGTGAATGTAATGTAACACACACCCATACAATGCGCACCACCCCGTGATGTTTTTCTCAATCCTACTAGTGAATGTAACGTAACACACACCCATACAATGCGCACCACCCCGCGATGTTTTTCAGAAACCTATCCTACATTGCCACTGCATGTTCCCTGACCTCCCCATGCTGACAACCCGGCGGTGCCTTTCGCCATCCTACATTGCCACTCACTGCCTATCCTAATTCAGACCCTCCGATTCACACCATCCCGCGAAGTTTTTCTCACTCCTACTAGTGAATGTAATGTAACACACACCCATACAATGCGCACCACTCCGTGATGTTTTTCTCACTCCTACTAGTGAATGTAATGTAACACACACCCATACAATGCGCACCACCCCGTGATGTTTTTCTCACTCCTACTAGTGAATGTAATGTAACACACTCCCATACAATGCGCACCACCCCGCGATGTTTTTCAGAAACCTATCCTACATTGCCACTGCATGTTCCCTGACCTCCCCATGCTGACCGGCCCGCAGTGCTTTTCTCCATCCTACATTGCCACTCACTGCCTATTCTAATTCAGACCCTCCGATTCACACCACCCCGTGATGTTTTTCTCACTCCTACTAGTGAATGTAATGTAACACACACCCATACAATGCGCACCACCCCGTGATGATTTTCTCACTCCGAATAGTGAATGTAATGTAACAAACACCCATACAATGCGCACCACTCCGTGATGTTTTTCTCACTCCTACTAGTGAATGTAATGTAACACACACCCATACAATGCGCACCACCCCGCGATGTTTTTCAGAAACCTATCCTATATTGCCACTGCATGTTCCCTGACCTCCTCATGCTGACCACCCCGCGGTGCCTTTCGCCATCCTACATTGCCACTCACTGCCTATCCTAATTCAGACCCTCCGATTCACACCACCCCGCGAAGTTTTTCTCATCCTACTAGTGAATGTAATTTAACACACACCCATACAATGCGCACCACCCCGCGATGTTTTTCAGAAACCTATCCTACATTGCCACTGCATGTTCCCTGACCTCCCCATGCTGAGCACACCGCGGTGCTTTTCTTCATCCTACATTGCCACTCACTGCCTATCCTAATTCAGACCCTCCGATTCACACCACCCCGTGATGTTTTTCTCACTCAAACTAGTGAATGTAATTTAACACACACCCATACAATGCGCACCACTCCGTGATGTTTTTCTCACTCCTACTAGTGAATGTAATGTAACACACACCCATACAATGCGCACCACCCCGTGATGTTTTTCTCACTCCTACTAGTGAATGTAATGTAACACACACCCATACAATGCGCACCACCCCGCGATGTTTTTCAGAAACCTATCCTACATTGCCACTGCATGTTCCCTGACCTCCCCATGCTGACCAGCCCGCGGTGCTTTTCTCCATCGTACATTGCCACTCACTGCCTATCCTAATTCAGACCCTCCGATTCACACCACCCCGTGATGTTTTTCTCATTCCTACTAGTGAATGTAATGTAACACACACCCATACAATGCACACCACCCCATGATGTTTTTCTCACTCCTACTAGTGAATGTAATGTAACACACACCATTACAATGCGCACCACCCCGTGATGTTTTTCTCACTCCTACTAGTGAATGTAATGTAACACACACCCATACAATGTACACGACCCCGCGATGTTTTTCAGAAACCTATCCAACATTGCCACTGCATGTTCTCTGTCCTCCCCATGCTGACCTCCCCTCAGTGCTTTTCTCCATCCTACATTGCCACTCACTGCCTATCCTAATTCAGACCCTCCGATTCACACCACCCCGTGATGTTTTTCTCACTCCTACTAGTGAATGTAATGTAACACACACCCATACAATGCGCACCACCCCGTGATGTTTTTCTCACTCCTACTAGTGAATGTAATGTAACACACACCCATACAATGCGCACCACCCCGCGATGTTTTTCCGAAACCTATCCTACATTGCCACTGCATGTTCTCTGTCCTCCCCATGCTGACCACCCCTCAGTGCTTTTCTCCATCCTACATTGCCACTCACTGCCTATCCTAATTCAGACCCTCCCATTCACACCACCCCGTGATGTTTTTCTCACTCCTACTAGTGAATGTAATTTAACACACACCCATACAATGCGCACCACCCCGCGATGTTTTTCAGAAACCTATCCTACATTGCCACTGCATGTTCCCTGACCTCCCAATGCTGACCACCCCGCGGTGCTTTTCTCCATCCTACATTGCCACTCACTGCCTATCCTAATGCAGACCCTCCGATTCACACCACCCCGCGATGTTTTTCTCACTCCTACTAGTGAATGTAAAGTAACACACACCCATACAATGCGCAGCACCCCGTGATGTTTTTCTCACTCCTACTAGTGAATGTAATGTAACACACACCCATACAATGCGCACCACCCCGTGATGTTTTTCTCACTCCTACTAGTGAATGTAATGTAACACACAACCATACAATGCGCACCACCCCGCGATGATTTCAGAAACATATCCTACATTGCCACTGCATGTTCCCTGACCTCCCCATGCTGACCACCCCGCGGTGCTTTTCTCCATCCTACATTGCCACTCACTGCCTATCCTAATTCAGACCCTCCGATTCACACCACTCTGTGATGTTTTTCTCACTCCTACTAGTGAATGTAATGTAACACACACATATACAATGCGCAACACCCCGTGATGTTTTTCTCACTCCTACTAGTGAATGTAATGTAACACACACCCATACAATGCGCACCACCCCGCGATGTTTTTCAGAAACCTATCCTACATTGCCACTGCATGTTCCCTGAACTCCTCATGCTGACCACACCGTGGTGCCTTTCGCCATCCTACATTGCCCCTCACTGCATATCCTAATTCAGACCGTCCGATTCACACCACCCCGTGATGTTTTTCTCACTCCTACTAGTGAATGTAATGTAACACACACCCATACAATGCGCACCACCCCGTGATGTTTTTCTCACTCCTACTAGTGAATGTAATGTAACACACACCCATACAATGCGCACCACCCCGCGATGTTTTTCAGAAACCTATCCTACATTGCCACTGCATGTTCCCTGACCTCGCCATGCTGACCACCCCGCGGTGCTTTTCTCCATCCTACATTGCCACTCACTGCCTACCTTAATTCAGACCCTCCGATTCACACCACCCCGTGATGTTTTTCTCACTCCTACTAGTGAATGTAATGTAACACACACCCATACAATGCGCACCACCCCGTGATGTTTTTCTCACTCCTACTAGTGAATGTAATGTAACACACACCCATACAATGCGCACCACCCCGCGATGTTTTTCAGAAACCTATCCTACATTGCCACTGCATGTTCCCTGACCTCCCCATGCTGACCAGCCCGCGGTGCTTTTCTCCATCCTACATTGCCACTCACTGCCTATCCTAATTCAGACCCTCCGATTCACACCACCCCGTGATGTTTTTCTCATTCCTACTAGTGAATGTAATGTAACACACACCCATACAATGCACACCACCCCATGATGTTTTTCTCACTCCTACTAGTGAATGTAATGTAACACACACCATTACAATGCGCACCACCCCGTGATGTTTTACTCACTCCTACTAGTGAATGTAATGTAACACACACCCATACAATGCACACGACCCCGCGATGTTTTTCAGAAACCTATCCTACATTGCCACTGCATGTTCTCTGTCCTCCCCATGCTGACCTCCGCTCAGTGCTTTTCTCCATCCTACATTGCCACTCACTGCCTATCCTAATTCAGACCCTCCGATTCACACCACCCCGTGATGTTTTTCTCACTCCTACTAGTGAATGTAATGTAACACACACCCATACAATGCGCACCACCCCGTGATGTTTTTCTCACTCCTACTAGTGAATGTAATGTAACACACACCCATACAATGCGCACCACCCCGCGATGTTTTTCCGAAACCTATCCTACATTGCCACTGCATGTTCTCTGTCCTCCCCATGCTGACCACCCTTCAGTGCTTTTCTCCATCCTACATTGCCACTCACTGCCTATCCTAATTCAGGCCCTCCCATTCACACCACCCCGTGATGTTTTTCTCACTCCTACTAGTGAATGTAATTTAACACACACCCATACAATGCGCACCACCCCGCGATGTTTTTCAGAAACCTATCCTACATTGCCACTGCATGTTCCCTGACCTCCCCATGCTGACCACCCCGTGGTGCTTTTCTCCATCCTACATTGCCACTCACTGCCTATCCTAATGCAGACCCTCCGATTCACACCACCCCGCGATGTTTTTCTCACTCCTACTAGTGAATGTAAAGTAACACACACCCATACAATGCGCACCACCCCGTGATGTTTTTCTCACTCCTACTAGTGAATGTAATGTAACACACACCCATACAATGCGCACCACCCCGTGATGTTTTTCTCACTCCTACTAGTGAATGTAATGTAACACACACCCATACAATGCGCACCACCCCGCGATGTTTTTCAGAAACCTATCCTACATTGCCACTGCATGTTCCCTCACCTCCCCATGCTGACCACCCCGTGGTACTTTTCTCCATCCTACATTGCCACTCACTGCCTGTCCCAATTCAGAACCTCCGATTCACACCACCCCGTGATGTTTTTCTCACTCCTACTAGTGAATGTAATGTAACACACACCCATACAATGCGCACCACCCCGTGATGTTTTTCTCACTCCTACTAGTGAATGTAATGTAACACACACCCATACAATGCACACCACCCCGCGATGTTTTTCAGAAACCTATCCTACATTGCCACTGCATGTTCCCTGACCTCCCCATGCTGACCACTCCGCGGTGATTTTATCCATCCTACATTGCCACTCACTGCCTATTCTAATTCAGACCCTCCGATTCACACCACCCCGTGATGTTTTTCTCACTCCTACTAGTGAATGTAATGTAACACACACCCATACAATGCGCACCACCCCGTGATGATTTTCTCACTCCGAATAGTGAATGTAATGTAACAAACACCCATACAATGCGCACCACTCCGTGATGTTTTTCTCACTCCTACTAGTGAATGTAATGTAACACACACCCATACAATGCGCACCACCCCGCGATGTTTTTCAGAAACCTATCCTATATTGCCACTGCATGTTCCCTGACCTCCTCATGCTGACCACCCCGCGGTGCCTTTCGCCATCCTACATTGCCACTCACTGCCTATCCTAATTCAGACCCTCCGATTCACACCACCCCGCGAAGTTTTTCTCATCCTACTAGTGAATGTAATTTAACACACACCCATACAATGCGCACCACCCCGCGATGTTTTTCAGAAACCTATCCTACATTGCCACTGCATGTTCCCTGACCTCCCCATGCTGAGCACACCGCGGTGCTTTTCTTCATCCTACATTGCCACTCACTGCCTATCCTAATTCAGACCCTCCGATTCACACCACCCCGTGATGTTTTTCTCACTCAAACTAGTGAATGTAATTTAACACACACCCATACAATGCGCACCACTCCGTGATGTTTTTCTCACTCCTACTAGTGAATGTAATGTAACACACACCCATACAATGCGCACCACCCCGTGATGTTTTTCTCACTCCTACTAGTGAATGTAATGTAACACACACCCATACAATGCGCACCACCCCGCGATGTTTTTCAGAAACCTATCCTACATTGCCACTGCATGTTCCCTGACCTCCCCATGCTGACCAGCCCGCGGTGCTTTTCTCCATCGTACATTGCCACTCACTGCCTATCCTAATTCAGACCCTCCGATTCACACCACCCCGTGATGTTTTTCTCATTCCTACTAGTGAATGTAATGTAACACACACCCATACAATGCACACCACCCCATGATGTTTTTCTCACTCCTACTAGTGAATGTAATGTAACACACACCATTACAATGCGCACCACCCCGTGATGTTTTTCTCACTCCTACTAGTGAATGTAATGTAACACACACCCATACAATGTACACGACCCCGCGATGTTTTTCAGAAACCTATCCAACATTGCCACTGCATGTTCTCTGTCCTCCCCATGCTGACCTCCCCTCAGTGCTTTTCTCCATCCTACATTGCCACTCACTGCCTATCCTAATTCAGACCCTCCGATTCACACCACCCCGTGATGTTTTTCTCACTCCTACTAGTGAATGTAATGTAACACACACCCATACAATGCGCACCACCCCGTGATGTTTTTCTCACTCCTACTAGTGAATGTAATGTAACACACACCCATACAATGCGCACCACCCCGCGATGTTTTTCCGAAACCTATCCTACATTGCCACTGCATGTTCTCTGTCCTCCCCATGCTGACCACCCCTCAGTGCTTTTCTCCATCCTACATTGCCACTCACTGCCTATCCTAATTCAGACCCTCCCATTCACACCACCCCGTGATGTTTTTCTCACTCCTACTAGTGAATGTAATTTAACACACACCCATACAATGCGCACCACCCCGCGATGTTTTTCAGAAACCTATCCTACATTGCCACTGCATGTTCCCTGACCTCCCAATGCTGACCACCCCGCGGTGCTTTTCTCCATCCTACATTGCCACTCACTGCCTATCCTAATGCAGACCCTCCGATTCACACCACCCCGCGATGTTTTTCTCACTCCTACTAGTGAATGTAAAGTAACACACACCCATACAATGCGCACCACCCCGTGATGTTTTTCTCACTCCTACTAGTGAATGTAATGTAACACACACCCATACAATGCGCACCACCCCGTGATGTTTTTCTCACTCCTACTAGTGAATGTAATGTAACACACAACCATACAATGCGCACCACCCCGCGATGATTTCAGAAACATATCCTACATTGCCACTGCATGTTCCCTGACCTCCCCATGCTGACCACCCCGCGGTGCTTTTCTCCATCCTACATTGCCACTCACTGCCTATCCTAATTCAGACCCTCCGATTCACACCACTCTGTGATGTTTTTCTCACTCCTACTAGTGAATGTAATGTAACACACACATATACAATGCGCAACACCCCGTGATGTTTTTCTCACTCCTACTAGTGAATGTAATGTAACACACACCCATACAATGCGCACCACCCCGCGATGTTTTTCAGAAACCTATCCTACATTGCCACTGCATGTTCCCTGAACTCCTCATGCTGACCACACCGTGGTGCCTTTCGCCATCCTACATTGCCCCTCACTGCATATCCTAATTCAGACCGTCCGATTCACACCACCCCGTGATGTTTTTCTCACTCCTACTAGTGAATGTAATGTAACACACACCCATACAATGCGCACCACCCCGTGATGTTTTTCTCACTCCTACTAGTGAATGTAATGTAACACACACCCATACAATGCGCACCACCCCGCGATGTTTTTCAGAAACCTATCCTACATTGCCACTGCATGTTCCCTGACCTCGCCATGCTGACCACCCCGCGGTGCTTTTCTCCATCCTACATTGCCACTCACTGCCTACCTTAATTCAGACCCTCCGATTCACACCACCCCGTGATGTTTTTCTCACTCCTACTAGTGAATGTAATGTAACACACACCCATACAATGCGCACCACCCCGTGATGTTTTTCTCACTCCTACTAGTGAATGTAATGTAACACACACCCATACAATGCGCACCACCCCGCGATGTTTTTCAGAAACCTATCCTACATTGCCACTGCATGTTCCCTGACCTCCCCATGCTGACCAGCCCGCGGTGCTTTTCTCCATCCTACATTGCCACTCACTGCCTATCCTAATTCAGACCCTCCGATTCACACCACCCCGTGATGTTTTTCTCATTCCTACTAGTGAATGTAATGTAACACACACCCATACAATGCACACCACCCCATGATGTTTTTCTCACTCCTACTAGTGAATGTAATGTAACACACACCATTACAATGCGCACCACCCCGTGATGTTTTACTCACTCCTACTAGTGAATGTAATGTAACACACACCCATACAATGCACACGACCCCGCGATGTTTTTCAGAAACCTATCCTACATTGCCACTGCATGTTCTCTGTCCTCCCCATGCTGACCTCCGCTCAGTGCTTTTCTCCATCCTACATTGCCACTCACTGCCTATCCTAATTCAGACCCTCCGATTCACACCACCCCGTGATGTTTTTCTCACTCCTACTAGTGAATGTAATGTAACACACACCCATACAATGCGCACCACCCCGTGATGTTTTTCTCACTCCTACTAGTGAATGTAATGTAACACACACCCATACAATGCGCACCACCCCGCGATGTTTTTCCGAAACCTATCCTACATTGCCACTGCATGTTCTCTGTCCTCCCCATGCTGACCACCCTTCAGTGCTTTTCTCCATCCTACATTGCCACTCACTGCCTATCCTAATTCAGACCCTCCCATTCACACCACCCCGTGATGTTTTTCTCACTCCTACTAGTGAATGTAATTTAACACACACCCATACAATGCGCACCACCCCGCGATGTTTTTCAGAAACCTATCCTACATTGCCACTGCATGTTCCCTGACCTCCCCATGCTGACCACCCCGTGGTGCTTTTCTCCATCCTACATTGCCACTCACTGCCTATCCTAATGCAGACCCTCCGATTCACACCACCCCGCGATGTTTTTCTCACTCCTACTAGTGAATGTAAAGTAACACACACCCATACAATGCGCACCACCCCGTGATGTTTTTCTCACTCCTACTAGTGAATGTAATGTAACACACACCCATACAATGCGCACCACCCCGTGATGTTTTTCTCACTCCTACTAGTGAATGTAATGTAACACACACCCATACAATGCGCACCACCCCGCGATGTTTTTCAGAAACCTATCCTACATTGCCACTGCATGTTCCCTCACCTCCCCATGCTGACCACCCCGTGGTACTTTTCTCCATCCTACATTGCCACTCACTGCCTGTCCCAATTCAGAACCTCCGATTCACACCACCCCGTGATGTTTTTCTCACTCCTACTAGTGAATGTAATGTAACACACACCCATACAATGCGCACCACCCCGTGATGTTTTTCTCACTCCTACTAGTGAATGTAATGTAACACACACCCATACAATGCACACCACCCCGCGATGTTTTTCAGAAACCTATCCTACATTGCCACTGCATGTTCCCTGACCTCCCCATGCTGACCACTCCGCGGTGATTTTATCCATCCTACATTGCCACTCACTGCCTATCCTAATTCAGACCCTCCGATTCACACCACCCCTTGATGTTTTTCTCACTCCTACTAGTGAATGTAATGTGACACACACCCATACAATGCGCACCACCCCGTGATGTTTTTCTCACTCCTACTAGTGAATGTAATGTAACACACACCCAGCCAATGCGCACCACCCCGCGATGTTTTTCACAAACCTATCCTACATTGCCACTGCTTGTTCCCTGACCTCCCCATGCTGACCACCCCGCGGTGATTTTCTCCATCCTACATTGCCACTCACTGCCTATCCTAATTCAGACCCTCCGATTCACACCACTCTGTGATGTTTTTCTCACTCCTAATAGTGAATGTAATGTAACACACACCAATACAATGCGCAACACCCCGTGATGTTTTTCTCACTCCTACTAGTTAAAGTAATGTAACACACACCGATACAATGCGCACCACCACGCGATGTTTTTCAGAAACCTATCCTACATTGCCACTGCATGTTCCCTGACCTCCTCATGCTGACCACCCCGCGGTGCCTTTCGCCATCCTACATTGCCACTCACTGACTATCCTAATGCAGACCCTCCGATTCACACCACCCCGCGATGTTTTTCTCATCCTACTAGTGAATGTAATTTAACACACTCCCATACAATGCGCAACACCACGCGATGTTTTTCAGAAACCTATCCTACATTGCCACTGCATGTTCCCTGACCTCCCCATGCTGAGCACCCCGCGGTGCTTTTCTCCATCCTACATTGCCACTCACTGCCTATCCTAATTCAGACCCTCCAATTCACACCACCCCGTGATGTTTTTCTCACTCCTACTAGTGAATGTAATGTAACACACACCATTACAATGCGCACCACCCCGTGATGTTTTTCTCACTCCTACTAGTGAATGTAATGTAACACACACCCATACAATGCGCACCACCCCGTGATGTTTTTCTCACTCCTACTAGTGAATGTAATGTAACACACACCCATACAATGCGCACCACCCCGCGATGTTTTTCAGAAACCTATCCTACATTGCCACTGCATGTTCCCTGACCTCCCCATGCTGACCACCCCGCTGTGCCTTTCGCCATCCTACATTGCCACTCACTGCCTATCCTAATTCAGACCCTCCGATTCACACCACCCGGCGATGTTTTTCTCATCCTACTAGTGAAAGTAATTTAACACACACCCATACAATGCGCACCACCACGCGATGTTTTTCAGAAACCTATCCTACATTGCCACTGCATGTTCCCTGACCTCCCCATGCTGACCACCCCGCGGTGCTTTTCTCCATCCTACATTGCCACTCACTGCCTATCCTAATTCAGACCCTCCGATTCACACCACTCTGTGATGTTTTTCTCACTCCTACAAGTGAATGTAATGTAACACACACCCATACAATGCGCAACACCCCGTGATGTTTTTCTCACTCCTACTAGTGAATGTAATGTAACACACACCCATACAATGCGCACCATCCCGCGATGTTTTTCAGAAACCTATCCTACATTGCCACTGCATGTTCCCTGAACTCCTCATGCTGACCACACCGTGGTGCCTTTCGCCATCCTACATTGCCCCTCACTGCATATCCTAATTCAGACCCTCCGATTCACACCACCCCGTGATGTTTTTCTCACTCCTACTAGTGAATGTAATGTAACACACACCCATACAATGCGCACCACCCCGTGATGTTTTTCTCACTCCTACTAGTGAATGTAATGTAACACACACGCATACAATGCGCACCACCCCGCGATGTTTTTCAGAAACCTATCCTACATTGCCACTGCATGTTCCCTGACCTCGCCATGCTGACCACCCCGCGGTGCTTTTCTCCATCCTACATTGCCACTCACTGCCTATCTTAATTCAGACCCTCCGATTCACACCACCCCGTGATGTTTTTCTCACTCCTACTAGTGAATGTAATGTAACACACACCCATACAATGCGCACCACCCCGTGATGTTTTTCTCAGTAATAGTAGTGAATGTAATGTAACACACACCCATACAATGCGCACCACCCCGTGATGTTTTTCACACTCCTACTAGTAAATGTAATGTAACACACACCCATACAATGCGGACCACCCCGCGATGTTTTTCAGAAACCTATCCTACATTGCCACTGCATGTTCCCTGACCTCCCCATGCTGACCACCCCGCGGTGCTTTTCTACATCCTACATTGCCACTCACTGCCTATCCTAATTCAGACCCTCCGATTCACACCAACCCGTGATGTTTTTCTCACTCCTACTAGTGAATGTAATATAACACACACCCATACAATGCGCACCACCCCGTGATGTTTTTCTCACTCCTACTCGTGAATGTAATGTAACACACACCCATACAATGCGCACCACCCCGCGATGTTTTTCAGAAACCTATCCTACATTGCCACTGCATGTTCCCTGACCTCAACATGCTGACCACCCCTCGGTGCTTTTCTCCATCCTACATTGCCACTCACTGCCTATCCTAATTCAGACCCTCCGAATCACACCACCCCGTGATGTTTTTCTCACTCCTACTAGTGAATGTAATATAACACACACCCATACAATGCGCACCACCCCGTGATGTTTTTCTCACTCCTACTAGTGAATGTAATGTAACACACACCCATACAATGCGCACCACTCCGTGATGTTTTTCTCACTCCTACTAGTGAATGTAATGTAACACACACCCATACAATGCGCACCACTCCGTGATGTTTTTCTCAATCCTACTAGTGAATGTAATGTAACACACACCCATACAATGCGCACCACCCCGTGATGTTTTTCTCACTCCTACTAGTGAATGTAATGTAACACACACCCATACAATGCGCACCACCACGCGATGATTTTCAGAAACCTATCCTACATTGCCACTGCATGTTCCCTGACCTCCACATGCTGACCAGCCCGCGGTGCTTTTATCCATCCTACATTGCCACTCACTGCCTATCCTAATTCAGACCCTCCGATTCACACCACCCCGTGATGTTTTTCTCACTCATACTAGTGAATGTAATGTAACACACACTCATACAATGCGCACCACTCCGTGATGTTTTTCTCACTCCTAGTAGTGAATGTAATGTAACACACACCCATACAATGCGCACCACCCCGTGATGTTTTTCTCACTCCTACTAGTGAATGTAATGTAACACACACCCATACAATGCGCACCACCCCGCGATGTTTTTCAGAAACCTATCCTACATTGCCACTGCATGTTCCCTGACCTCCCCATGCTGAACAGCCCGCGGTGCTTTTCTCTATCCTACATTGCCACTCACTGCCTATCCTAATTCAGACCCTCCGATTCACACCACCCCGTGATGTTTTTCTCATTCCTACTAGTGAATGTAATGTAACACACACCCATACAATGCACACCACCCCGTGATGTTTTTCTCACTCCTACTAGTGAATGTAATGTAACACACACCCATACAATGCACACGACCCCGCGATGTTTTTCAGAAACCTATCCTACATTGCCACTGCATGTTCTCTGTCCTCCCCATGCTGACCTCCCCTCAGTGCTTTTCTCCATCCTACATTGCCACTCACTGCATATCCTAATTCAGACCCTCCGATTCACCCCACCCCATGATGTTTTTCTCACTCCTACTAGTGAATGTAATGTAACACACACCCATACAATGCGCACCACCCCGTGATGTTTTTCTCACTCCTACTAGTGAATGTAATGTAACACACACCCATACAATGCGCACCACCCCGTGATGTTTTTCTCACTCCTACTAGTGAATGTAATGTAACACACACCCATACAATGCGCACCACCCCGCGATGATTTTCAGAAACCTATCCTACATTGCCACTGCATGTTCCCTGACCTCCCCATGCTGACCACCCCGCTGTGCCTTTCGCCATCCTACATTGCCACTCACTGCCTATCCTAATTCAGACCCTCCGATTCACACCACCCGGCGATGTTTTTCTCATCCTACTAGTGAAAGTAATTTAACACACACCCATACAATGCGCACCACCACGCGATGTTTTTCAGAAACCTATCCTACATTGCCACTGCATGTTCCCTGACCTCCCCATGCTGACCACCCCGCGGTGCTTTTCTCCATCCTACATTGCCACTCACTGCCTATCCTAATTCAGACCCTCCGATTCACACCACTCTGTGATGTTTTTCTCACTCCTACAAGTGAATGTAATGTAACACACACCCATACAATGCGCAACACCCCATGATGTTTTTCTCACTCCTACTAGTGAATGTAATGTAACACACACCCATACAATGCGCACCACCCCGCGATGTTTTTCAGAAACCTATCCTACATTGCCACTGCATGTTCCCTGAACTCCTCATGCTGACCACACCGTGGTGCCTTTCGCCATCCTACATTGCCCCTCACTGCATATCCTAATTCAGACCCTCCGATTCACACCACCCCGTGATGTTTTTCTCACTCCTACTAGTGAATGTAATGTAACACACACCCATACAATGCGCACCACCCCGTGATGTTTTTCTCACTCCTACTAGTGAATGTAATGTAACACACACCCATACAATGCGCACCACCCCGCGATGTTTTTCAGAAACCTATCCTACATTGCCACTGCATGTTCCCTGACCTCGCCATGCTGACCACCCCGCGGTGCTTTTCTCCATCCTACATTGCCACTCACTGCCTATCTTAATTCAGACCCTCCGATTCACACCACCCCGTGATGTTTTTCTCACTCGTACTAGTGAATGTAATGTAACACACACCCATACAATGCGCACCACCCCGTGATGTTTTTCTCAGTAATAGTAGTGAATGTAATGTAACACACACCCATACAATGCGCACCACCCCGTGATGTTTTTCACACTCCTACTAGTAAATGTAATGTAACACACACCCATACAATGCGCACCACCCCGCGATGTTTTTCAGAAACCTATCCTACATTGCCACTGCATGTTCCCTGACCTCCCCATGCTCACCACCCCGCGGTGCTTTTCTACATCCTACATTGCCACTCACTGCCTATCATAATTCAGACCCTCCGATTCACACCAACCCGTGATGTTTTTCTCACTCCTACTAGTGAATGTAATATAACACACACCCATACAATGCGCACCACCCCGTGATGTTTTTCTCACTCCTACTCGTGAATGTAATGTAACACACACCCATACAATGCGCACCACCCCGCGATGTTTTTCAGAAACCTATCCTACATTGCCACTGCATGTTCCCTGACCTCAACATGCTGACCACCCCTCGGTGCTTTTCTCCATCCTACATTGCCACTCACTGCCTATCCTAATTCAGACCCTCCGAATCACACCACCCCGTGATGTTTTTCTCACTCCTACTAGTGAATGTAATGTAACACACACCCATACAATGCGCAATACCCCGTGATGATTTTCTCACTCCGACTAGTGAATGTAATGTAACACACACCCATACAATGCGCACCACCCCGTGATGTTTTTCTCACTCCTACTAGTGAATGTAATGTAACACACACCCATACAATGCACACCACCACGCGATGTTTTTCAGAACCCTATCCTACATTGCCACTGCATGTTCCCTGACCTCCCCATGCTGACCACCCCGCGGGGCTTTTATCCATCCTACATTGCCACTCACTCCTATCCTAATTCAGACCCTCCGATTCACACCACCCCGTGATGTTTTTCTCATTCCTACTAGTGAATGTAATGTGACACACACCCATACAATGCGCAACACCCCGTGATGTTTTTCTCACTGCTACTAGTGAATGTAATGTAACACACACCCATACAATGCACACCACCCCGCGATGTTTTTCAGAAACCTATCCTACATTGCCACTGCTTGTTCCCTGACCTCCCGATGCTGACCACCCCGCGGTGCTTTTCTCCATCCTACATTGCCACTCACTGCCTATCCTAATTCAGACCCTCCGATTCACACCACCCCGTGATGTTTTTCTCCCTCCTACTAGTGAATGTAATGTAACACACACCCATACAATGCGCACCACCCCGTGATGTTTTTCTCACTCCTACTAGTGAATGTAATGTAACACACACCCATACAATGCGCAACACCCCGCGATCTTTTTCAGAAACCTATCCTACATTGCCACTGCATGTTCCCTGACCTCCCCATGCTGACAACCCCGCGGTGCCTTTCGCCATCCTACATTGCCACTCACTGCCTATCCTAATTCAGACCCTCCGATTCACACCACCCCGCGATGTTTTTCTCACTCCTACTAGTGAATGTAATGTAACACACACCCATACAATGCGCACCACTCCGTGATGTTTTTCTCAATCCTACTAGTGAATGTAATTTAACACACACCCATACAATGCGCACCACCCCGTGATGTTTTTCTCACTCCTACTAGTGAATGTAATGTAACACACACCCATACAATGCGCACCACCACGCGATGATTTTCAGAAACCTATCCTACATTGCCACTGCATGTTCCCTGACCTCCACATGCTGACCAGCCCGCGGTGCTTTTATCCATCCTACATTGCCACTCACTGCCTATCCTAATTCAGACCCTCCGATTCACACCACCCCGTGATGTTTTTCTCACTCATACTAGTGAATGTAATGTAACACACACTCATACAATGCGCACCACTCCGTGATGTTTTTCTCACTCCTAGTAGTGAATGTAATGTAACACACACCCATACAATGCGCACCACCCCGTGATGTTTTTCTCACTCCTACTAGTGAATGTAATGTAACACACACCCATACAATGCGCACCAACCTGCGATGTTTTTCAGAAACCTATCCTACATTGCCACTGCATGTTCCCTGACCTCCCCATGCTGAACAGCCCGCGGTGCTTTTCTCTATCCTACATTGCCACTCACTGCCTATCCTAATTCAGACCCTCCGATTCACACCACCCCGTGATGTTTTTCTCATTCCTACTAGTGAATGTAATGTAACACACACCCATACAATGCACACCACCCCGTGATGTTTTTCTCACTCCTACTAGTGAATGTAATGTAACACACACCCATACAATGCACACGACCCCGCGATGTTTTTCAGAAACCTATCCTACATTGCCACTGCATGTTCTCTGTCCTCCCCATGCTGACCTCCCCTCAGTGCTTTTCTCCATCCTACATTGCCACTCACTGCCTATCCTAATTCAGACCCTCCGATTCACCCCACCCCATGATGTTTTTCTCACTCCTACTAGTGAATGTAATGTAACACACACCCATACAATGCGCACCACCCAGTGATGTTTTTCTCACTCCTACTAGTGAATGTAATGTAACACACACCCATACAATGCGCACCACCCCGCGATGTTTTTCCGAAACCTATCCTACATTGCCACTGCATGTTCTCTGTCCTCCCCATGCTGACCAGCCCGCGGTGCTTTTCTCCATCCTACATTGCCACTCACTGCCTATCCTAATTCAGACCCTCCGATTCACACCACCCCGTGATGTTTTCTCACTCCTACTAGTGAATGTAATGTAACACACACCCATACAATGCGCACCACCCCGTGATGTTTTTCTCACTCCTACTAGTGAATGTAATGTAACACACACCCATACAATGCGCACCACCACGCGATCTTTTTCAGAAACCTATCCTACATTGCCACTGCATGTTCCCTGACCTCCCCATGCTGACAACCCCGCGGTGCCTTTCGCCATCCTACATTGCCACTCACTGCCTATCCTAATTCAGACCCTCCGATTCACACCACCCCGCGATGTTTTTCTCACTCCTACTAGTGAATGTAATGTAACACACACCCATACAATGCGCACCACTCCGTGATGTTTTTCTCACTCCTACTAGTGAATGTAATGTAACACACACCCATACAATGCGCACCACCCGTGATGTTTTTCTAACTCCTACTAGTGAATGTAATGTAACACACACCCATACAATGCGCACCACCCCGCGATGTTTTTCAGAAACCTATCCTACATTGCCACTGCATGTTCCCGGACCTCCACATGCTGACCAGCCCGCGGTGCTTTTCTCCATCCTACATTGCCACTCACTGCCTATCCTAATTCAGACCCTCCCATTCACACCACCCCGTGATGTTTTTCTCACTCCTACTAGTGAATGTAATTTAACAAACACCCATACAATGCGCACCACCCCGCGATGTTTTTCAGAAACCTATCCTACATTGCCACTGCATGTTCCCTGACCTCCCCATGCTGACCACCCCGCGTTGCTTTTCTCCATCCTACATTGCCACTCACTGCCTATCCTAATGCAGACCCTCCGATTCACACCACCCCGCGATGTTTTTCTGACTCCTACTAGTGAATGTAATGTAACACACACCCATACAATGCGCACCACTCCGTGATGTTTTTCTCACTCCTACTAGTGAATGTAATGTAACACACACCCATGCAATGCGCACCACCCCGTGACGTTTTTCTCACTCCTACTAGTGAATGTAATGTAACACACACGCATACAATGCGCACCACCCCGCGATGTTTTTCAGAAACCTATCCTACATTGCCACTGCATGTTCCCTCACCTCCAAATGCTGACCACCCCGTGGTACTTTTCTCCATCCTACATTGCCACTCACTGCCTATCCTAATTCAGACCCTCCGATTCACACCACCACGTGATGTTTTTCTCACTCCTACTAGTGAATGTAATGTAACACACACCCATACAATGCGCACCACACCGTGATGTTTTTCTCACTCCTACTAGTGAATGTAATGTAACACACACCCATACAATGCGCACCACCCCTCGATGTTTTTCAGAAACCTATCCTACATTGCCACTGCATGTACACTGACCTCCCCATGCTGACCACCCCGCGGTGCCTTTCGCCATCCTACATTGCCACTCACTGCCTATCCTAATTCAGACCCTCCGATTCACACCACCCGGCGATGTTTTTCTCATCCTACTAGTGAATGTAATTTAACACACACCCATACAATGCGCACCACCACGCGATGTTTTTTAGAAACCTATCCTACCTTGCCACTGCATGTTCCCTGACCTCCCCATGCTGACCACCCCGCGGTGCTTTTCTCCATCCTACATTGCCACTCACTGCCTATCCTAATTCAGACCCTCCGATTCACACTACCCTGTGATGTTTTTCTCACTCCTACTAGTGAATGTAATGTAACACACACCCATAAAATGCGCAACACCCCGTGATGTTTTTCTCACTCCTACTAGTGAATGTAATGTAACACACACCCATACAATGCGCACCACCCCGCGATGTTTTTCACAAACCTATCCTACATTGCCACTGCATGTTCCCTGAACTCCTCATGCTGACCACCCCGTGGTGCCTTTCGCCATCCTACATTGCCCCTCACTGCATAACCTAATTCAGACACTCCGATTCACACCACCCCGTGATGTTTTTCTCACTCCTACTAGTGAATGTAATGTAACACACACCCATACAATGCGCACCACCCCGTGATGTTTTTCTCACTCCTACTAGTGAATGAATTGTAACACACACCCATACAATGCGCACCACCCCGCGATGTTTTTCAGAAACCTATCCTACATTGCCACTGCATGTTCCCTGACCTCCCCATGCTGACCACCCCGCTGTGCTTTTCTCCATCCTACATTGCCACTCACTGCCTATCTTAATTCAGACCCTCCGATCACACCACCCCGTGATGTTTTTCTCACTCCTACTAGTGAATGTAATGTAACACACACCCATACAATGCGCACCACCCCGTGATGTTTTTCTCAGTCCTACTAGTGAATGTAACACACACCCATACAATGCGCACCACCCCGTGATGTTTTTCACACTCCTACTAGTGAATGTAATGTAACACACACCCATACAATGCGCACCACCCCGCGATGTTTTTCAGAAACCTATCCTACATTGCCACTGCATGTTCCCTGACCTCCCCATGCTGACCACCCGGCGGTGCTTTTCTACATCCTACATTGCCACTCGCTTCCTATCCTAATTCAGACCCTCCGATTCACACCAACCCGTGATGTTTTTCTCACTCCTACTAGTGAATGTAATATAACACACACCCATACAATGCGCACCACCCCGTGATGTTTTTCTCACTCCTACTCGTGAATGTAATGTAACACACACCCATACAATGCGCACCACCCCGCGATGTTTTTCAGAAACCTATCCTACATTGCCACTGCATGTTCCCTGACCTCCCCATGCTGACCACCCCGCGGTGATTTTCTCCATCCTACATTGCCACTCACTGCCTATCCTAATTCAGACCCTCCGATTCACACCACTCTGTGATGTTTTTCTCACTCCTACAAGTGAATGTAATGTAACACACACCCATACAATGCGCAACACCCCGTGATGTTTTTCTCACTCCTACTAGTGAATGTAATGTAACACACACCCATACAATGCGCACCACCCCGCGATGTTTTTCAGAAACCTATCCTACATTGCCACTGCATGTTCCCTGACCTCAACATGCTGACCACCCCTCGGTGCTTTTCTCCATCCTACATTGCCACTCACTGCCTATCCTTATTCAGACCCTCCGAATCACACCACCCCGTGATGTTTTTCTCACTCCTACTAGTGAATGTAATGTAACACACACCCATACAATGCGCACCACCCCGTGATGATTTTCTCACTCCGACTAGTGAATGTAATGTAACACACACCCATACAATGCACACCACCCCGTGATGTTTTTCTCACTCCTACTAGTGAATGTAATGTAACACACACCCATACAATGCACACCACCCCGCGATGTTTTTCAGAACCCTATCCTACATTGCCACTGCATGTTCCCTGACCTCCCCATGCTGACCACCCCGCGGTGCTTTTCTACATCCTACATTGCCACTCGCTTCCTATCCTAATTCAGACCCTCCGATTCACACCAACCCGTGATGTTTTTCTCACTCCTACTAGTGAATGTAATATAACACACACCCATACAATGCGCACCACCCCGTGATGTTTTTCTCACTCCTACTCGTGAATGTAATGTAACACACACCCATACAATGCGCACCACCCCGCGATGTTTTTCAGAAACCTATCCTACATTGCCACTGCATGTTCCCTGACCTCCCCATGCTGACCACCCCGCGGTGATTTTCTCCATCCTACATTGCCACTCACTGCCTATCCTAATTCAGACCCTCCGATTCACACCACTCTGTGATGTTTTTCTCACTCCTACAAGTGAATGTAATGTAACACACACCCATACAATGCGCAACACCCCGTGATGTTTTTCTCACTCCTACTAGTGAATGTAATGTAACACACACCCATACAATGCGCACCACCCCGCGATGTTTTTCAGAAACCTATCCTACATTGCCACTGCATGTTCCCTGACCTCAACATGCTGACCACCCCTCGGTGCTTTTCTCCATCCTACATTGCCACTCACTGCCTATCCTTATTCAGACCCTCCGAATCACACCACCCCGTGATGTTTTTCTCACTCCTACTAGTGAATGTAATGTAACACACACCCATACAATGCGCACCACCCCGTGATGATTTTCTCACTCCGACTAGTGAATGTAATGTAACACACACCCATACAATGCACACCACCCCGTGATGTTTTTCTCACTCCTACTAGTGAATGTAATGTAACACACACCCATACAATGCACACCACCCCGCGATGTTTTTCAGAACCCTATCCTACATTGCCACTGCATGTTCCCTGACCTCCCCATGCTGACCACCCCGCGGGGCTTTTATCCATCCTACATTGCCACTCACTGCCTATCCTAATTCAGACCCTCCGATTCACACCACCCCGTGATGTTTTTCTCATTCCTACTAGTGAATGTAATGTGACACACACCCATACAATGCGCACCACCCCGTGATGTTTTTCTCACTCCTACTAGTGAATGTAATGTAACACACACCCATACAATGCACACCACCCCGCGATGTTTTTCAGAAACCTATCCTACATTGCCACTGCTTGTTCCCTGACCTCCCCATGCTGACCACCACGCGGTGCTTTTCTCCATCCTACATTGCCACTCACTGCCTATCCTAATTCAGACCCTCCGATTCACACCACCCGGCGATGTTTTTCTCATCCTACTAGTGAAAGTAATTTAACACACACCCATACAATGCGCACCACCACGCGATGTTTTTCAGAAACCTATCCTACATTGCCACTGCATGTTCCCTGACCTCCCCATGCTGACCACCCCGCGGTGCTTTTCTCCATCCTACATTGCCACTCACTGCCTATCCTAATTCAGACCCTCCGATTCACACCACTCTGTGATGTTTTTCTCACTCCTACAAGTGAATGTAATGTAACACACACCCATACAATGCGCAACACCCCGTGATGTTTTTCTCACTCCTACTAGTGAATGTAATGTAACACACACCCATACAATGTGCACCACCCCGCGATGTTTTTCAGAAACCTATCCTACATTGCCACTGCATGTTCCCTGAACTCCTCATGCTGACCACACCGTGGTGCCTTTCGCCATCCTACATTGCCCCTCACTGCATATCCTAATTCAGACCCTCCGATTCACACCACCCCGTGATGTTTTTCTCACTCCTAGTAGTGAATGTAATGTAACACACACCCATACAATGCGCACCACCCCGTGATGTTTTTCTCACTCCTACTAGTGAATGTAATGTAACACACACCCATACAATGCGCACCACCCCGCGATGTTTTTCAGAAACCTATCCTACATTGCCACTACATGTTCCCTGACCTCGCCATGCTGACCACCCCGCGGTGCTTTTCTCCATCCTACATTGCCACTCACTGCCTATCTTAATTCAGACCCTCCGATTCACACCACCCCGTGATGTTTTTCTCACTCCTACTAGTGAATGTAATGTAACACACACCCATACAATGCGCACCACCCCGTGATGTTTTTCTCAGTCCTAGTAGTGAATGTAATGTAACACACACCCATACAATGCGCACCACCCCGTGATGTTTTTCACACTCCTACTAGTAAATGTAATGTAACACACACCCATACAATGCGCACCACCCCGCGATGTTTTTCAGAAACCTATCCTACATTGCCACTGCATGTTCCCTGACCTCCCCATGCTGACCACCCCGCGGTGCTTTTCTACATCCTACATTGCCACTCACTGCCTATCCTAATTCAGACCCTCCGATTCACACCAACCCGTGATGTTTTTCTCACTCCTACTAGTGAATGTAATATAACACACACCCATACAATGCGCACCACCCCGTGATGTTTTTCTCACTCCTACTCGTGAATGTAATGTAACACACACCCATACAATGCGCACCACCCCGCGATGTTTTTCAGAAACCTATCCTACATTGCCACTGCATGTTCCCTGACCTCAACATGCTGACCACCCCTCGGTGCTTTTCTCCATCCTACATTGCCACTCACTGCCTATCCTAATTCAGACCCTCCGAATCACACCACCCCGTGATGTTTTTCTCACTCCTACTAGTGAATGTAATGTAACACACACCCATACAATGCGCAATACCCCGTGATGATTTTCTCACTCCGACTAGTGAATGTAATGTAACACACACCCATACAATGCGCACCACCCCGTGATGTTTTTCTCACTCCTACTAGTGAATGTAATGTAACACACACCCATACAATGCGCACCACACTGCGATGTTTTTCCGAAACCTATCCTACATTGCCACTGCATGTTCTCTGTCCTCCCCATGCTGACCAGCCCGCGGTGCTTTTCTCCATCCTACATTGCCACACACTGCCTATCCTAATTCAGACCCTCCGATTCACACCACCCCGTGATGTTTTTCTCACTCCTACTAGTGAATGTAATGTAACACACACCCATACAATGCGCACCACCCCGTGATGTTTTTCTCACTCCTACTAGTGAATGTAATGTAACACACACCCATACAATGCGCACCACCCCGCGATCTTTTTCAGAAACCTATCCTACATTGCCACTGCATGTTCCCTGACCTCCCCATGCTGACAACCCCGCGGTGCCTTTCGCCATCCTACATTGCCACTCACTGCCTATCCTAATTCAGACCCTCCCATTCACACCACCCCGTGATGTTTTTCTCACTCCTACTAGTGAATGTAATTTAACAAACACCCATACAATGCGCACCACCCCGCGATGTTTTTCAGAAACCTATCCTACATTGCCACTGCATGTTCCCTGACCTCCCCATGATGACCACCCCGCGTTGCTTTTCTCCATCCTACATTGCCACTCACTGCCTATCCTAATGCAGACCCTCCGATTCACACCACCCCGCGATGTTTTTCTGACTCCTACTAGTGAATGTAATGTAACACACACCCATACAATGCGCACCACTCCGTGATGTTTTTCTCACTCCTACTAGTGAATGTAATGTAACACACACCCATGCAATGCGCACCACCCCGTGATGTTTTTCTCACTCCTACTAGTGAATGTAATGTAACACACACGCATACAATGCACACCACCCCGCGATGTTTTTCAGAAACCTATCCTACATTGCCACTGCATGTTCCCTCACCTCCCCATGCTGACCACCCCGTGGTACTTTTCTCCATCCTACATTGCCACTCACTGCCTATCCTAATTCAGACCCTCCGATTCACACCACCACGTGATGTTTTTCTCACTCCTACTAGTGAATGTAATGTAACACACACCCATACAATGCGCACCACACCGTGATGTTTTTCTCACTCCTACTAGTGAATGTAATGTAACACACACCCATACAATGCGCACCACCCCTCGATGTTTTTCAGAAACCTATCCTACATTGCCACTGCATGTACCCTGACCTCCCCATGCTGACCACCCCGCGGTGCCTTTCGCCATCCTACATTGCCACTCACTGCCTATAATAATTCAGACCCTCCGATTCACACCACCCGGCGATGTTTTTCTCATCCTACTAGTGAATGTAATTTAACACACACCCATACAATGCGCACCACCACGCGATGTTTTTTAGAAACCTATCCTACCTTGCCACTGCATGTTCCCTGACCTCCCCATGCTGACCACCCCGCGGTGCTTTTCTCCATCCTACATTGCCACTCACTACCTATCCTAATGCAGACCCTCCGATTCACACCACCCTGTGATGTTTTTCTCACTCCTACTAGTGAATGTAATGTTAAACACACCCATAAAATGCGCAACACCCCGTGATGTTTTTCTCACTCCTACTAGTGAATGTAATGTAACACACACCCATACAATGCGCACCACCCCGCGATGTTTTTCACAAACCTATCCTACATTGCCACTGCATGTTCCCTGAACTCCTCATGCTGACCACCCCGTGGTGCCTTTCGCCATCCTACATTGCCCCTCACTGCATAACCTAATTCAGACACTCCGATTCACACCACCCCGTGATGTTTTTCTCACTCCTACTAGTGAATGTAATGTAACACACACCCATACAATGCGCACCACCCCGTGATGTTTTTCTCACTCCTACTAGTGAATGTAATGTAACACACACCCATACAATGCGCACCACCCCGCGATGTTTTTCAGAAACCTATCCTACATTGCCACTGCATGTTCCCTGACCTCCCCATGCTGACCACCCCGCTGTGCTTTTCTCCATCCTACATTGCCACTCGCTGCCTATCCTAATTCAGACCCTCCGATTCACACCAACCCGTGATGTTTTTCTCACTCCTACTAGTGAATGTAATATAACACACACCCATACAATGCGCACCACCCCGTGATGTTTTTCTCACTCCTACTCGTGAATGTAATGTAACACACACCCATACAATGCGCACCACCCCGCGATGTTTTTCAGAAACCTATCCTACATTGCCACTGCATGTTCCCTGACCTCAACATGCTGACCACCCCTCGGTGCTTTTCTCCATCCTACATTGCCACTCACTGCCTATCCTAATTCAGACCCTCCGAATCACACCACCCCGTGATGTTTTTCTCACTCCTACTAGTGAATGTAATGTAACACACACCCATACAATGCGCACCACCCCGTGATGATTTTCTCACTCCGACTAGTGAATGTAATGTAACACACACCCATACAATGCGCACCACCCCGTGATGTTTTTCTCACTCCTACTAGTGAATGTAATGTAACACACACCCATACAATGCACACCACCCCGCGATGTTTTTCAGAACCCTATCCTACATTGCCACTGCATGTTCCCTGACCTCCCCATGCTGACCACCCCGCGGGGCTTTTATCCATCCTACATTGCCACTCACTGCCTATCCTAATTCAGACCCTCCGATTCACACCACCCCGTGATGTTTTTCTCATTCCTACTAGTGAATGTAATGTGACACACACCCATACAATGCGCACCACCCCGTGATGTTTTTCTCACTCCTACTAGTGAATGTAATGTAACACACACCCATACAATGCACACCACCCCGCGATGTTTTTCAGAAACCTATCCTACATTGCCACTGCTTGTTCCCTGACCTCCCCATGCTGACCACCACGCGGTGCTTTTCTCCATCCTACATTGCCACTCACTGCCTATCCTAATTCAGACCCTCCGATTCACACCACCCCGTGATGTTTTTCTCACTCCTACTAGTGAATGTAATGTAACACACACCCATACAATGCGCACCACCCCGTGATGTTTTTCTCACTCCTACTAGTGAATGTAATGTAACACACACCCATACAATGCGCACCACCCCGTGATGTTTTTCTCACTCCTACTAGTGAATGTAATGTAACACACACCCATACAATGCGCACCACCCCGCGATGTTTTTCAGAAACCTATCCTACATTGCCACTGCATGTTCCCTGACCTCCACATGCTGACCAGCCCGCGGTGCTTTTCTCCATCCTACATTGCCACTCACTGCCTATCCTAATTCAGACCCTCCGATTCACACCACCCCATGATGTTTTTCTCACTCCTAATAGTGAATGTAATGTAACACACACCCATACAATGCACACCACCCCGTGATGTTTTTCTCACTCCTACTAGTGAATGTAATGTAACACACACCATTACAATGCGCACCACCCCGTGATGTTTTTCTCACTCCTACTAGTGAATGTAATGTAACACACACCCATACAATGCACACCACCCCGTGATATTTTTCTCACTCCTACTAGTGAATGTAATGTAACACACACCATTACAATGCGCACCACCCCGTGATGTTTTTCTCACTCCTACTAGTGAATGTAATGTAACACACACCCATACAATGCACACGACCCCGCGAAGTTTTTCAGAAACCTATCCTACATTGCCACTGCATGTTCTCTGTCCTCCCGATGCTGACCACCCCTCAGTGCTTTTCTCCATCCTACATTGCCACTCACTGCCTATCGTAATTCAGACCCTCCGATTCACACCACCCCGTGATGTTTTTCTCACTCCTACAAGTGAATGTAATGTAACACACACCCATACAATGCGCACCACCCCGTGATGTTTTTCTCACTCCTACTAGTGTATGTAATGTAACACACACCCATACAATGCGCACCACCCTGCGATATTTTTCAGAAACCTATCCTACATTGCCACTGCATGTTCCCTGACCTCCCCATGCTGACCAGCCCGCGGTGCTTTTCTCCATCCTATATTGCCACTCACTGCCTATCCTAATTCAGACCCTCCGAATCACACCACCCCGTTATGTTTTTCTCATTCCTACTAGTGAATGTAATGTAACACACACCCATTCAATGCACACCACCCCGTGATGTTTTTCTCACTCCTACTAGTGAATGTAATGTTACACATGCCATTACAATGCGCACCACCCCGTGATGTTTTTCTCACTCCTACTAGTGAATGTAATGTAACACACACCCATACAATGCACACGACCCCGCGATGTTTTTCAGAAACCTATCCTACATTGCCACTGCATGTTCTCTGTCCTCCCCATGCTGACCACCACTCAGTGCTTTTCTCCATCCTACATTGCCACTCACTGCCTATCCTAATTCAGACCCTCCCATTCACACCACCCCGTGATGTTTTTCTCACTCCTACTTGTGAATGTAATTTAACACACACCCATACAATGCGCACCACCCCGCGATGTTTTTCAGAAACCTATCCTACATTGCCACTGCATGTTCCCTGACCTCCCCATGCTGACCAGCCCTCGGTGCTTTTCTCCATCCTATATTGCCACTCACTGCCTATCCTAATTCAGACCCTCCGAATCACACCACCCCGTGATGTTTTTCTCATTCCTACTAGTGAATGTAATGTAACACACACCAATACAATGCAAACCACCCCGTGATGTTTTTCTCACTCCTACTAGTGAATGTAATGTTACACATGCCATTACAATGCGCACCACCCCGTGATGTTTTTCTCACTCCTACTAGTGAATGTAATGTAACACACACCCATACAATGCACACGACCCCGCGATGTTTTTCAGAAACCTATCCTACATTGCCACTGTATGTTCTCTGTCCTCCCCATGCTGACCACCACTCAGTGCTTTTCTCCATCCTACATTGCCACTCACTGCCTATCCTAATTCAGACCCTCCCATTCACACCACCCCGTGATGTTTTTCTCACTCCTACTAGTGAATGTAATGTAACACACACCCATACAATGCACACGACCCCGCGATGTTTTTCAGAAACCTATCCTACATTGCCACTGCATGTTCCCTGACCTCCCCATGCTGCGCACCCCGCGGTGCTTTTCTCCATCCTACATTGGCACTCACTGCCTATCCTAATTCAGACCCTCTGATTCACACCACCCCTTGATGTTTTTCTCTCTCCTACTAGTGAATGTAATGTAACACACACCCATACAATGCGCACCACCCCGTGATGTTTTTCTCACTCCTACTAGTGAATGTAATGTAACACACACCCATACAATGCGCACCACCCCGCGATGTTTTTCAGAAACCTATCCTACATTGCCACTGCTTGTTCCCTGACGTCTCCATGCTGACCACCCCGCGGTGCTTTTCTCCATCCTACATTGCCACTCACTGCCTATCCTAATTTAGACCCTCCGATTCACACCACCCCGTGATGTTTTTCTCACTCCTACTAGTGAATGTAATGTAACACACACCCATACAATGCGCACCACCCCGTGATGTTTTTCTCACTCCTACTAGTGAATGTAATGTAACACACACCCATACAATGCGCACAACCCCGCTATGTTTTTCAGAAACCTATCCTACATTGCCACTGCATGTTCCCTGACCTCCCCATGCTGACCACCCCGCGGTGCCTTTCGCCATCCTACATTGCCACTCACTGCCTATCCTAATTCAGACCCTCCGATTCACACCACCCCGCGAGGTTTTTCTCATCCTACTAGTGAATGTAATTTAAAACACACCCATACAATGCGCACCACCACGCGATGATTTTCAGAAACCTATCCTACATTGCCACTGCATGTTCCCTGACCTCCCCATGCTGACCACCCCGCGGTGCTTTTCTCCTTCCTACATTGCCACTCACTGCCTATCCTAATTCAGACCCTCCGATTCACACCACCCTGTGATGTTTTTCTCACTCCTACTAGTGAATGTAATGTAACACACACCCATACAATGCGCAACACCCCGTGATGTTTTTCTCACTCCTACTAGTGAATGTAATGTAACACACACCCATACAATGCGCACCACCCCGCGATGATTTTCAGAAACCTATCCTACATTGCCACTGCATGTTCCCTGACCTGCTCATAATGACCACCCCAGGTGCCTTTCGCCATCCTACATTGCCACTCACTGCATGTCCTAATTCAGAACCTCCGATTCACACCACCCCGTGATGTTTTTCTCACTCCTACTAGTGAATGTAATGTAACACACACCCATACAATGCGCACCACCCCGTGATGTTTTTTTCACTCCTACTAGTGAATGTAATGTAACACACACCCATACAATGCGCACCACCCCGCGATGTTTTTCAGAAACCTATCCTACATTGCCACTGCATGTTCCCTGACCTCCCCATGCTGACCACCCCGCGGTGCTTTTCTCCATCCTACATTGCCACTCACTGCCTATCTTAATTCAGACCCTCCGATTCACACCACCCCGTGATGTTTTTCTCACTCCTACTAGTGAATGTAATGTAACACACACCCATACAATGCGCACCACCCGTGATGTTTTTCTCACTCCTACTAGTGAATGTAATGTAACACACACCCATACAATGCGCACCACCCCGTGATGTTTTTCTCACTCCTACTAGTGAATGTAATGTAACACACACCCATACAATGCGCACCACCCCGCGATGTTTTTCAGAAACCTATCCTACATTGCCACTGCATGTTCCCTGACCTCCACATGCTGACCAGCCCGCGGTGCTTTTCTCCATCCTACATTGCCACTCACTGCCTATCGTAATTCAGACCCTCCGATTCACACCACCCCGTGATGTTTTTCTCACTCCTACAAGTGAATGTAATGTAACACACACCCATACAATGAGCAACACCCCGTGATGTTTTTCTCACTCCTACTAGTGTATGTAATGTAACACACACCCATACAATGCGCACCAACCCGCGATATTTTTCAGAAACCTATCCTACATTGCCACTGCATGTTCCCTGACCTCCCCATGCTGACCAGCCCGCGGTGCTTTTCTCCATCCTATATTGCCACTCACTGCCTATCCTAATTCAGACCCTCCGAATCACACCACCCCGTGATGTTTTTCTCATTCCTACTAGTGAATGTAATGTAACACACACCCATTCAATGCACACCACCCCGTGATGTTTTTCTCACTCCTACTAGTGAATGTAATGATACACATGCCATTACAATGCGCACCACCCCGTGATGTTTTTTTCACTCCTACTAGTGAATGTAATGTAACACACACCCATACAATGCACACGACCCCGCGATGTTTTTCAGAAACCTATCCTACATTGCCACTGCATGTTCTCTGTCCTCCCCATGCTGACCACCACTCAGTGCTTTTCTCCATCCTACATTGCCACTCACTGCCTATCCTAATTCAGACCCTCCCATTCACACCACCCCGTGATGTTTTTCTCACTCCTACTTGTGAATGTAATTTAACACACACCCATACAATGCGCACCACCCCGCGATGTTTTTCAGAAACCTATCCTACATTGCCACTGCATGTTCCCTGACCTCCCCATGCTGACCACCCCGCGGTGCTTTTCTCCATCCTATATTGCCACTCACTGCCTATCCTAATTCAGACCCTCCGAATCACACCACCCCGTGATGTTTTTCTCATTCCTACTAGTGAATGTAATGTAACACACACCCATACAATGCACACCACCCCGTGATGTTTTTCTCACTCCTACTAGTGAATGTAATGTAACACATGCCATTACAATGCGCACCACCCCGTGATGTTTTTCTCACTCCTACTAGTGAATGTAATGTAACACACACCCATACAATGCACACGACCCCGCGATGTTTTTCAGAAACCTATCCTACATTGCCACTGCATATTCTCTGTCCTCCCCATGCTGACCACCACTCAGTGCTTTTCTCCATCCTACATTGCCACTCACTGCCTATCCTAATTCAGACCCTCCCATTCACACCACCCCGTGATGTTTTTCTCACTCCTACTTGTGAATGTAATTTAACACACACCCATACAATGCGCACCACCCCGCGATGTTTTTCAGAAACCTATCCTACATTGCCACTGCATGTTCCCTGACCTCTCCATGCTGACCACCCCGCGGTGCTTTTCTCCATCCTACATTGCCACTCACTGCCTATCCTAATTCAGACCCTCCCATTCACACCACCCCTTGATGTTTTTCTCTCTCCTCCTAGTGAATGTAATGTAACACACACCCATACAATTCGCACCACCCGGTGATGTTTTTCTCACTCCTACTAGTGAATGTAATGTAACACACACCCATACAATGCGCACCCTCCCGCGATGTTTTTCAGAAACCTATCCTACATTGCCACTGCATGTTCCCTGACCTCCCCATGCTGACCACCCCGCGGTGCTTTTCTCCATCCTACATTGCCACTCACGGCCTATCCTATTTCAGACCCTCCGATTCACACCAACCCGTGATGTTTTTCTCACTCCTACTAGTGAATGTAATTTAACACACACCCATACAATGCGCACAACCCCGTGATGTTTTTCTCACTCCTACTAGTGAATGTAATGTAACACACACCCATACAATTCGCACCACCCGGTGATGTTTTTCTCACTCCTACTAGTGAATGTAATGTAACACACACCCATACAATGCGCACCCTCCCGCGATGTTTTTCAGAAACCTATCCTACATTGCCACTGCATGTTCCCTGACCTCCCCATGCTGACCACCCCGCGGTGCCTTTCGCCATCCTACATTGCCACTCACTGCCTATCCTAATTCAGACCCTCCGATTCACACCACCCCGTGATGTTTTTCTCATTCCTACTAGTGAATGTAATGTAACACACACCCATACAATGCACACCACCCCGTGATGTTTTTCTCACTCCTACTAGTGAATGTAATGTAACACACACCATTACTATGCGCACCACCCCGTGATGTTTTTCTCACTCCTACTAGTGAATGTAATGTAACACACACCCAGCCAATGCGAACCACCCCGCGATGTTTTTCACAAACCTATCCTACATTGCCACTGCATGTTCCCTGACCTCCCCATGCTGACCACCCCGCGGTGCCTTTCGCCATCCTACATTGCCACTCACTGCCTATCCTAATTCAGACCCTCCGATTCACACCACCCCGCAATGTATTTCTCATCCTACTAGTGAATGTAATTTAACACACACCCATACAATGCGCACCACCACGCGATGTTTTTCAGAAACCTATCCTACATTGCCACTGCATGTTCCCTGACCTCCCCATGCTGAGCACCCCGCGGTGCTTTTCTCCATCCTACATTGGCACTCACTGCCTATCCTAATTCAGACCCTCCGATTCACACCACCCCTTGATGTTTTTCTCTCTCCTACTAGTGAATGTAATGTAACACACACCCATACAATACGCACTACCCCGTGATGTTTTTCTCACTCCTACTAGTGAATGTAATGTAACACACACCCATACAATGCGCACCACCCCGCGATGTTTTTCAGAAACCTATCCTACATTGCCACTGCTTGTTCCCTGACGTCTCCATGCTGACCACCCCGCGGTGCTTTTCTCCATCCTACATTGCCACTCACTGCCTATCCTAATTCAGACCCTCCGATTCACACCACTCCGTGATGTTTTTCTCACTCCTACTAGTGAATGTAATGTAACACACACCCATACAATGCGCACCACCCCGTGATGTTTTTCTCACTCCTACTAGTGAATGTAATGTAACACACACCCATACAATGCGCACAACCCCGCGATGTTTTTCAGAAACCTATCCTACATTGCCACTGCATGTTCCCTGACCTCCCCATGCTGACCACCCCGCGGTGCCTTTCGCCATCCTACATTGCCACTCACTGCCTATCCTAATTCAGACCCTCCGATTCACAGTACCCCGCGAGGTTTTTCTCATCCTACTAGTGAATGTAATTTAACACACACCCATACAATGCGCACCACCACGCGATGATTTTCAGAAACCTATCCTACATTGCCACTGCATGTTCCCTGACCTCCCCATGCTGACCACCCCGCGGTGCTTTTCTCCTTCCTACATTGCCACTCACTGCCTATCCTAATTCAGACCCTCCGATTCACACCACCCTGTGATGTTTTTCTCACTCCTACTAGTGAATGTAATGTAACACACACCCATACAATGCGCAACACCCCGTGATGTTTTTCTCACTCCTACTAGTGAATGTAATGTAACACACACCCATACAATGCGCACCCTCCCGCGATGTTTTTCAGAAACCTATCCTACATTGCCACAGCATGTTCCCTGACCTCCCCATGCTGACCACCCCGCGGTGCTTTTCTCCATCCTACATTGCCACTCACGGCCTATCCTATTTCAGACCCTCAGATTCACACCAACCCGTGATGTTTTTCTCACTCCTACTAGTGAATGTAATGTAACACACACCCATACAATGCGCACAACCCCGTGATGTTTTTCTCACTCCTACTAGTGAATGTAATGTAACACACACGCATACAATGCGCACCACCCAACGATGTTTTTCAGAAACCTATCCTACACTGCCACTGCATGTTCCCTGACCTTCCCAAGCTGACCAGCCCGCGGTGCTTTTCTCCATCGTACATTGCCACTCACTGCCTATCCTAATTCAGACCCTCCGATTCACACCACCCCGTGATGTTTTTCTCATTCCTACTAGTGAATGTAATGTAACACACACCCATACAATGCACACCACCCCGTGATGTTTTTCTCACTCCTACTAGTGAATGTAATGTAACACACACCATTACTATGCGCACCACCCCGTGATGTTTTTCTCACTCCTACTAGTGAATGTAATGTAACACACACCCAGCCAATGCGAACCACCCCGCGATGTTTTTCACAAACCTATCCTACATTGCCACTGCATGTTCCCTGACCTCCCCATGCTGACCACCCCGCGGTGCCTTTCGCCATCCTACATTGCCACTCACTGCCTATCCTAATTCAGACCCTCCGATTCACACCACCCCGCAATGTATTTCTCATCCTACTAGTGAATGTAATTTAACACACACCCATACAATGCGCACCACCACGCGATGTTTTTCAGAAACCTATCCTACATTGCCACTGCATGTTCCCTGACCTCCCCATGCTGAGCACCCCGCGGTGCTTTTCTCCATCCTACATTGGCACTCACTGCCTATCCTAATTCAGACCCTCCGATTCACACCACCCCTTGATGTTTTTCTCTCTCCTACTAGTGAATGTAATGTAACACACACCCATACAATGCGCACTACCCCGTGATGTTTTTCTCACTCCTACTAGTGAATGTAATGTAACACACACCCATACAATGCGCACCACCCCGCGATGTTTTTCAGAAACCTATCCTACATTGCCACTGCTTGTTCCCTGACGTCTCCATGCTGACCACCCCGCGGTGCTTTTCTCCATCCTACATTGCCACTCACTGCCTATCCTAATTCAGACCCTCCGATTCACACCACTCCGTGATGTTTTTCTCACTCCTACTAGTGAATGTAATGTAACACACATCCATACAATGCGCACCACCCCGTGATGTTTTTCTCACTCCTACTAGTGAATGTAATGTAACACACACCCATACAATGCGCACAACCCCGCGATGTTTTTCAGAAACCTATCCTATATTGCCACTGCATGTTCCCTGACCTCCCCATGCTGACCACCCCGCGGTGCCTTTCGCCATCCTACATTGCCACTCACTGCCTATCCTAATTCAGACCCTCCGATTCACACCACTCCGTGATGTTTTTCTCACTCCTACTAGTGAATGTAATGTAACACACATCCATACAATGCGCACCACCCCGTGATGTTTTTCTCACTCCTACTAGTGAATGTAATGTAACACACACCCATACAATGCGCACAACCCCGCGATGTTTTTCAGAAACCTATCCTATATTGCCACTGCATGTTCCCTGACCTCCCCATGCTGACCACCCCGCGGTGCCTTTCGCCATCCTACATTGCCACTCACTGCCTATCCTAATTCAGACCCTCCGATTCACAGTACCCCGCGAGGTTTTTCTCATCCTACTAGTGAATGTAATTTAACACACACCCATACAATGCGCACCACCACGCGATGATTTTCAGAAACCTATCCTACATTGCCACTGCATGTTCCCTGACCTCCCCATGCTGACCACCCCGCGGTGCTTTTCTCCTTCCTACATTGCCACTCACTGCCTATCCTAATTCAGACCCTCCGATTCACACCACCCTGTGATGTTTTTCTCACTCCTACTAGTGAATGTAATGTAACACACACCCATACAATGCGCAACACCCCGTGATGTTTTTCTCACTCCTACTAGTGAATGTAATGTAACACACACCCATACAATGCGCACCACCCCGCGATGTTTTTCAGAAACCTATCCTACATTGCCACTGCATGTTCCCTGACCTCCTCATAATGACCACCCCAGGTGCCTTTCGCCATCCTACATTGCCACTCACTGCATGTCCTAATTCAGAACCTCCGATTCACACCACCCCGTGATGTTTTTCTCACTCCTACTAGTGAATGTAATGTAACACACACCCATACAATGCGCACCACCCCGTGATGTTTTTTTCACTCCTACTAGTGAATGTAATGTAACACACACCCATACAATGCGCACCACCCCGCGATGTTTTTCAGAAACCTATCCTACATTGCCACTGCATGTTCCCTGACCTCCCCATGCTGAGCACCCAGCGGTGCTTTTCTCCATCCTACATTGCCACTCACTGCCTATCTTAATTCAGACCCTCCGATTCACACCACCCCGTGATGTTTTTCTCACTCCTACTAGTGAATGTAATGTAACACACACCCATACAATGCGCACCACCCCGTGATGTTTTTCTCACTCCTACTAGTGAATGTAATCTAACACACACCCATACAATGGACACCACCCCGTGATGTTTTTCTCACTCCTACTAGTGAATGTAATGTAACACACACCCATACAATGCGCACCCTCCCGCGATGTTTTTCAGAAACCTATCCTACATTGCCACTGCATGTTCCCTGACCTCCCCATGCTGACCAGCCCGCGGTGCTTTTCTCCATCCTATATTGCCACTCACTGCCTATCCTAATTCAGACCCTCCGAATCACACCACCCCGTGATGTTTTTCTCATTCCTACTAGTGAATGTAATGTAACACACACCAATACAATGCAAACCACCCCGTGATGTTTTTCTCACTCCTACTAGTGAATGTAATGTTACACATGCCATTACAATGCGCACCACCCCGTGATGTTTTTCTCACTCCTACTAGTGAATGTAATGTAACACACACCCATACAATGCACACGACCCCGCGATGTTTTTCAGAAACCTATCCTACATTGCCACTGTATGTTCTCTGTCCTCCCCATGCTGACCACCACTCAGTGCTTTTCTCCATCCTACATTGCCACTCACTGCCTATCCTAATTCAGACCCTCCCATTCACACCACCCCGTGATGTTTTTCTCACTCCTACTAGTGAATGTAATGTAACACACACCCATACAATGCACACGACCCCGCGATGTTTTTCAGAAACCTATCCTACATTGCCACTGCATGTTCCCTGACCTCCCCATGCTGCGCACCCCGCGGTGCTTTTCTCCATCCTACATTGGCACTCACTGCCTATCCTAATTCAGACCCTCTGATTCACACCACCCCTTGATGTTTTTCTCTCTCCTACTAGTGAATGTAATGTAACACACACCCATACAATGCGCACCACCCCGTGATGTTTTTCTCACTCCTACTAGTGAATGTAATGTAACACACACCCATACAATGCGCACCACCCCGCGATGTTTTTCAGAAACCTATCCTACATTGCCACTGCTTGTTCCCTGACGTCTCCATGCTGACCACCCTGCGGTGCTTTTCTCCATCCTACATTGCCACTCACTGCCTATCCTAATTTAGACCCTCCGATTCACACCACCCCGTGATGTTTTTCTCACTCCTACTAGTGAATGTAATGTAACACACACCCATACAATGCGCACCACCCCGTGAGGTTTTTCTCACTCCTACTAGTGAATGTAATGTAACACACACCCATACAATGCGCACAACCCCGCTATGTTTTTCAGAAACCTATCCTACATTGCCACTGCATGTTCCCTGACCTCCCCATGCTGACCACCCCGCGGTGCCTTTCGCCATCCTACATTGCCACTCACTGCCTATCCTAATTCAGACCCTCCGATTCACACCACCCCGCGAGGTTTTTCTCATCCTACTAGTGAATGTAATTTAAAACACACCCATACAATGCGCACCACCACGCGATGATTTTCAGAAACCTATCCTACATTGCCACTGCATGTTCCCTGACCTCCCCATGCTGACCACCCCGCGGTGCTTTTCTCCTTCCTACATTGCCACTCACTGCCTATCCTAATTCAGACCCTCCGATTCACACCACCCTGTGATGTTTTTCTCACTCCTACTAGTGAATGTAATGTAACACACACCCATACAATGCGCAACACCCCGTGATGTTTTTCTCACTCCTACTAGTGAATGTAATGTAACACACACCCATACAATGCGCACCACCCCGCGATGATTTTCAGAAACCTATCCTACATTGCCACTGCATGTTCCCTGACCTGCTCATAATGACCACCCCAGGTGCCTTTCGCCATCCTACATTGCCACTCACTGCATGTCCTAATTCAGAACCTCCGATTCACACCACCCCGTGATGTTTTTCTCACTCCTACTAGTGAATGTAATGTAACACACACCCATACAATGCGCACCACCCCGTGATGTTTTTTTCACTCCTACTAGTGAATGTAATGTAACACACACCCATACAATGCGCACCACCCCGCGATGTTTTTCAGAAACCTATCCTACATTGCCACTGCATGTTCCCTGACCTCCCCATGCTGACCACCCCGCGGTGCTTTTCTCCATCCTACATTGCCACTCACTGCCTATCTTAATTCAGACCCTCCGATTCACACCACCCCGTGATGTTTTTCTCACTCCTACTAGTGAATGTAATGTAACACACACCCATACAATGCGCACCACCCCGTGATGTTTTTCTCACTCCTACTAGTGAATGTAATGTAACACACACCCATACAATGCGCACCACCCCGTGATGTTTTTCTCACTCCTACTAGTGAATGTAATGTAACACACACCCATACAATGCGCACCACCCCGCGATGTTTTTCAGAAACCTATCCTACATTGCCACTGCATGTTCCCTGACCTCCACATGCTGACCAGCCCGCGGTGCTTTTCTCCATCCTACATTGCCACTCACTGCCTATCGTAATTCAGACCCTCCGATTCACACCACCCCGTGATGTTTTTCTCACTCCTACAAGTGAATGTAATGTAACACACACCCATACAATGAGCAACACCCCGTGATGTTTTTCTCACTCCTACTAGTGTATGTAATGTAACACACACCCATACAATGCGCACCACCCCGCGATATTTTTCAGAAACCTATCCTACATTGCCACTGCATGTTCCCTGACCTCCCCATGCTGACCAGCCCGCGGTGCTTTTCTCCATCCTATATTGCCACTCACTGCCTATCCTAATTCAGACCCTCCGAATCACACCACCCCGTGATGTTTTTCTCATTCCTACTAGTGAATGTAATGTAACACACACCCATTCAATGCACACCACCCCGTGATGTTTTTCTCACTCCTACTAGTGAATGTAATGATACACATGCCATTACAATGCGCACCACCCCGTGATGTTTTTTTCACTCCTACTAGTGAATGTAATGTAACACACACCCATACAATGCACACGACCCCGCGATGTTTTTCAGAAACCTATCCTACATTGCCACTGCATGTTCTCTGTCCTCCCCATGCTGACCACCACTCAGTGCTTTTCTCCATCCTACATTGCCACTCACTGCCTATCCTAATTCAGACCCTCCCATTCACACCACCCCGTGATGTTTTTCTCACTCCTACTTGTGAATGTAATTTAACACACACCCATACAATGCGCACCACCCCGCGATGTTTTTCAGAAACCTATCCTACATTGCCACTGCATGTTCCCTGACCTCCCCATGCTGACCACCCCGCGGTGCTTTTCTCCATCCTATATTGCCACTCACTGCCTATCCTAATTCAGACCCTCCGAATCACACCACCCCGTGATGTTTTTCTCATTCCTACTAGTGAATGTAATGTAACACACACCCATACAATGCACACCACCCCGTGATATTTTTCTCACTCCTACTAGTGAATGTAATGTAACACATGCCATTACAATGCGCACCACCCCGTGATGTTTTTCTCACTCCTACTAGTGAATGTAATGTAACACACACCCATACAATGCACACGACCCCGCGATGTTTTTCAGAAACCTATCCTACATTGCCACTGCATATTCTCTGTCCTCCCCATGCTGACCACCACTCAGTGCTTTTCTCCATCCTACATTGCCACTCACTGCCTATCCTAATTCAGACCCTCCCATTCACACCACCCCGTGATGTTTTTCTCACTCCTACTTGTGAATGTAATTTAACACACACCCATACAATGCGCACCACCCCGCGATGTTTTTCAGAAACCTATCCTACATTGCCACTGCATGTTCCCTGACCTCTCCATGCTGACCACCCCGCGGTGCTTTTCTCCATCCTACATTGCCACTCACTGCCTATCCTAATTCAGACCCTCCCATTCACACCACCCCTTGATGTTTTTCTCTCTCCTCCTAGTGAATGTAATGTAACACACACCCATACAATTCGCACCACCCGGTGATGTTTTTCTCACTCCTACTAGTGAATGTAATGTAACACACACCCATACAATGCGCACCCTCCCGCGATGTTTTTCAGAAACCTATCCTACATTGCCACTGCATGTTCCCTGACCTCCCCATGCTGACCACCCCGCGGTGCTTTTCTCCATCCTACATTGCCACTCACGGCCTATCCTATTTCAGACCCTCCGATTCACACCAACCCGTGATGTTTTTCTCACTCCTACTAGTGAATGTAATTTAACACACACCCATACAATGCGCACAACCCCGTGATGTTTTTCTCACTCCTACTAGTGAATGTAATGTAACACACACGCATACAATGCGCACCACCCCACGATGTTTTTCAGAAACCTATCCTACACTGCCACTGCATGTTCCCTGACCTTCCCAAGCTGACCAGCCCGCGGTGCTTTTCTCCATCGTACATTGCCACTCACTGCCTATCCTAATTCAGACCCTCCGATTCACACCACCCCGTGATGTTTTTCTCATTCCTACTAGTGAATGTAATGTAACACACACCCATACAATGCACACCACCCCGTGATGTTTTTCTCACTCCTACTAGTGAATGTAATGTAACACACACCATTACTATGCGCACCACCCCGTGATGTTTTTCTCACTCCTACTAGTGAATGTAATGTAACACACACCCAGCCAATGCGAACCACCCCGCGATGTTTTTCACAAACCTATCCTACATTGCCACTGCATGTTCCCTGACCTCCCCATGCTGACCACCCCGCGGTGCCTTTCGCCATCGTACATTGCCACTCACTGCCTATCCTAATTCAGACCCTCCGATTCACACCACCCCGCAATGTATTTCTCATCCTACTAGTGAATGTAATTTAACACACACCCATACAATGCGCACCACCACGCGATGTTTTTCAGAAACCTATCCTACATTGCCACTGCATGTTCCCTGACCTCCCCATGCTGAGCACCCCGCGGTGCTTTTCTCCATCCTACATTGGCACTCACTGCCTATCCTAATTCAGACCCTCCGATTCACACCACCCCTTGATGTTTTTCTCTCTCCTACTAGTGAATGTAATGTAACACACACCCATACAATACGCACTACCCCGTGATGTTTTTCTCACTCCTACTAGTGAATGTAATGTAACACACACCCATACAATGCGCACCACCCCGCGATGTTTTTCAGAAACCTATCCTACATTGCCACTGCTTGTTCCCTGACGTCTCCATGCTGACCACCCCGCGGTGCTTTTCTCCATCCTACATTGCCACTCACTGCCTATCCTAATTCAGACCCTCCGATTCACACCACTCCGTGATGTTTTTCTCACTCCTACTAGTGAATGTAATGTAACACACACCCATACAATGCGCACCACCCCGTGATGTTTTTCTCACTCCTACTAGTGAATGTAATGTAACACACACCCATACAATGCGCACAACCCCGCGATGTTTTTCAGAAACCTATCCTACATTGCCACTGCATGTTCCCTGACCTCCCCATGCTGACCACCCCGCGGTGCCTTTCGCCATCCTACATTGCCACTCACTGCCTATCCTAATTCAGACCCTCCGATTCACAGTACCCCGCGAGGTTTTTCTCATCCTACTAGTGAATGTAATTTAACACACACCCATACAATGCGCACCACCACGCGATGATTTTCAGAAACCTATCCTACATTGCCACTGCATGTTCCCTGACCTCCCCATGCTGACCACCCCGCGGTGCTTTTCTCCTTCCTACATTGCCACTCACTGCCTATCCTAATTCAGACCCTCCGATTCACACCACCCTGTGATGTTTTTCTCACTCCTACTAGTGAATGTAATGTAACACACACCCATACAATGCGCAACACCCCGTGATGTTTTTCTCACTCCTACTAGTGAATGTAATGTAACACACACCCATACAATGCGCACCCTCCCGCGATGTTTTTCAGAAACCTATCCTACATTGCCACAGCATGTTCCCTGACCTCCCCATGCTGACCACCCCGCGGTGCTTTTCTCCATCCTACATTGCCACTCACGGCCTATCCTATTTCAGACCCTCAGATTCACACCAACCCGTGATGTTTTTCTCACTCCTACTAGTGAATGTAATGTAACACACACCCATACAATGCGCACAACCCCGTGATGTTTTTCTCACTCCTACTAGTGAATGTAATGTAACACACACGCATACAATGCGCACCACCCAACGATGTTTTTCAGAAACCTATCCTACACTGCCACTGCATGTTCCCTGACCTTCCCAAGCTGACCAGCCCGCGGTGCTTTTCTCCATCGTACATTGCCACTCACTGCCTATCCTAATTCAGACCCTCCGATTCACACCACCCCGTGATGTTTTTCTCATTCCTACTAGTGAATGTAATGTAACACACACCCATACAATGCACACCACCCCGTGATGTTTTTCTCACTCCTACTAGTGAATGTAATGTAACACACACCATTACTATGCGCACCACCCCGTGATGTTTTTCTCACTCCTACTAGTGAATGTAATGTAACACACACCCAGCCAATGCGAACCACCCCGCGATGTTTTTCACAAACCTATCCTACATTGCCACTGCATGTTCCCTGACCTCCCCATGCTGACCACCCCGCGGTGCCTTTCGCCATCCTACATTGCCACTCACTGCCTATCCTAATTCAGACCCTCCGATTCACACCACCCCGCAATGTATTTCTCATCCTACTAGTGAATGTAATTTAACACACACCCATACAATGCGCACCACCACGCGATGTTTTTCAGAAACCTATCCTACATTGCCACTGCATGTTCCCTGACCTCCCCATGCTGAGCACCCCGCGGTGCTTTTCTCCATCCTACATTGGCACTCACTGCCTATCCTAATTCAGACCCTCCGATTCACACCACCCCTTGATGTTTTTCTCTCTCCTACTAGTGAATGTAATGTAACACACACCCATACAATGCGCACTACCCCGTGATGTTTTTCTCACTCCTACTAGTGAATGTAATGTAACACACACCCATACAATGCGCACCACCCCGCGATGTTTTTCAGAAACCTATCCTACATTGCCACTGCTTGCTCCCTGACGTCTCCATGCTGACCACCCCGCGGTGCTTTTCTCCATCCTACATTGCCACTCACTGCCTATCCTAATTCAGACCCTCCGATTCACACCACTCCGTGATGTTTTTCTCACTCCTACTAGTGAATGTAATGTAACACACATCCATACAATGCGCACCACCCCGTGATGTTTTTCTCACTCCTACTAGTGAATGTAATGTAACACACACCCATACAATGCGCACAACCCCGCGATGTTTTTCAGAAACCTATCCTATATTGCCACTGCATGTTCCCTGACCTCCCCATGCTGACCACCCCGCGGTGCCTTTCGCCATCCTACATTGCCACTCACTGCCTATCCTAATTCAGACCCTCCGATTCACACCACTCCGTGATGTTTTTCTCACTCCTACTAGTGAATGTAATGTAACACACATCCATACAATGCGCACCACCCCGTGATGTTTTTCTCACTCCTACTAGTGAATGTAATGTAACACACACCCATACAATGCGCACAACCCCGCGATGTTTTTCAGAAACCTATCCTATATTGCCACTGCATGTTCCCTGACCTCCCCATGCTGACCACCCCGCGGTGCCTTTCGCCATCCTACATTGCCACTCACTGCCTATCCTAATTCAGACCCTCCGATTCACAGTACCCCGCGAGGTTTTTCTCATCCTACTAGTGAATGTAATTTAACACACACCCATACAATGCGCACCACCACGCGATGATTTTCAGAAACCTATCCTACATTGCCACTGCATGTTCCCTGACCTCCCCATGCTGACCACCCCGCGGTGCTTTTCTCCTTCCTACATTGCCACTCACTGCCTATCCTAATTCAGACCCTCCGATTCACACCACCCTGTGATGTTTTTCTCACTCCTACTAGTGAATGTAATGTAACACACACCCATACAATGCGCAACACCCCGTGATGTTTTTCTCACTCCTACTAGTGAATGTAATGTAACACACACCCATACAATGCGCACCACCCCGCGATGTTTTTCAGAAACCTATCCTACATTGCCACTGCATGTTCCCTGACCTCCTCATAATGACCACCCCAGGTGCCTTTCGCCATCCTACATTGCCACTCACTGCATGTCCTAATTCAGAACCTCCGATTCACACCACCCCGTGATGTTTTTCTCACTCCTACTAGTGAATGTAATGTAACACACACCCATACAATGCGCACCACCCCGTGATGTTTTTTTCACTCCTACTAGTGAATGTAATGTAACACACACCCATACAATGCGCACCACCCCGCGATGTTTTTCAGAAACCTATCCTACATTGCCACTGCATGTTCCCTGACCTCCCCATGCTGAGCACCCAGCGGTGCTTTTCTCCATCCTACATTGCCACTCACTGCCTATCTTAATTCAGACCCTCCGATTCACACCACCCCGTGATGTTTTTCTCACTCCTACTAGTGAATGTAATGTAACACACACCCATACAATGCGCACCACCCCGTGATGTTTTTCTCACTCCTACTAGTGAATGTAATCTAACACACACCCATACAATGGACACCACCCCGTGATGTTTTTCTCACTCCTACTAGTGAATGTAATGTAACACACACCCATACAATGCGCACCACCCCGCGATGTTTTTTAGAAACCTATCCTACATTGCCACTGCATGTTCCCTGATCTCCCCATGCGGACCACCCGGCGGTGCTTTTCTCTATCCTACATTGCCACTCACTGCCTATCCTAATTCAGACCCTCCGATTCACACCACCCCGTGATGTTTTTCTCACTGCTACTAGTGAATGTAATGTAACACACACCCATACAATGCGCACCACCCCGCGATGTTTTTCAGAAACCTATCCTACATTGCCACTGCATGTTCCCTGACCTCCCCATGCTGAAAACCCCGCGGTGCTTTTCTACATCCTACATTGCCACTCACTGCCTATCCTAATTCAGACCATCCGATTCACACCACCCCGGGATGTTTTTCTCACTGCTACTAGTGAATGTAATGTAACACACACCCATACAATGCGCACCACCCCGCGATGTTTTTCAGAAACCTATCCTACATTGCCACTGCATGTTCCCTGACCTCCCCATGCTGACCACCCCGCGGTGCTTTTCTACATCCTACATTGCAACTCACTGCCTATCCTAATTCAGACCATCCGATTCACACCACCCCGTGATGTTTTTCTCACTCCTACTAGTGAATGTAATATAACACACACCCATACAATGCGCACCACCCCGTGATGTTTTTCTCACTCCTACTCGTGAATGTAATGTAACACACACCCATACAATGCGCACCACCCCGCGATGATTTTCAGAAACCTATCCTACATTGCCACTGCATGTTCCCTGACCTGCTCATAATGACCACCCCAGGTGCCTTTCGCCATCCTACATTGCCACTCACTGCATGTCCTAATTCAGAACCTCCGATTCACACCACCCCGTGATGTTTTTCTCACTCCTACTAGTGAATGTAATGTAACACACACCCATACAATGCGCACCACCCCGTGATGTTTTTTTCACTCCTACTAGTGAATGTAATGTAACACACACCCATACAATGCGCACCACCCCGCGATGTTTTTCAGAAACCTATCCTACATTGCCACTGCATGTTCCCTGACCTCCCCATGCTGACCACCCCGCGGTGCTTTTCTCCATCCTACATTGCCACTCACTGCCTATCTTAATTCAGACCCTCCGATTCACACCACCCCGTGATGTTTTTCTCACTCCTACTAGTGAATGTAATGTAACACACACCCATACAATGCGCACCACCCCGTGATGTTTTTCTCACTCCTACTAGTGAATGTAATGTAACACACACCCATACAATGCGCACCACCCCGTGATGTTTTTCTCACTCCTACTAGTGAATGTAATGTAACACACACCCATACAATGCGCACCACCCCGCGATGTTTTTCAGAAACCTATCCTACATTGCCACTGCATGTTCCCTGACCTCCACATGCTGACCAGCCCGCGGTGCTTTTCTCCATCCTACATTGCCACTCACTGCCTATCGTAATTCAGACCCTCCGATTCACACCACCCCGTGATGTTTTTCTCACTCCTACAAGTGAATGTAATGTAACACACACCCATACAATGAGCAACACCCCGTGATGTTTTTCTCACTCCTACTAGTGTATGTAATGTAACACACACCCATACAATGCGCACCACCCCGCGATATTTTTCAGAAACCTATCCTACATTGCCACTGCATGTTCCCTGACCTCCCCATGCTGACCAGCCCGCGGTGCTTTTCTCCATCCTATATTGCCACTCACTGCCTATCCTAATTCAGACCCTCCGAATCACACCACCCCGTGATGTTTTTCTCATTCCTACTAGTGAATGTAATGTAACACACACCCATTCAATGCACACCACCCCGTGATGTTTTTCTCACTCCTACTAGTGAATGTAATGATACACATGCCATTACAATGCGCACCACCCCGTGATGTTTTTTTCACTCCTACTAGTGAATGTAATGTAACACACACCCATACAATGCACACGACCCCGCGATGTTTTTCAGAAACCTATCCTACATTGCCACTGCATGTTCTCTGTCCTCCCCATGCTGACCACCACTCAGTGCTTTTCTCCATCCTACATTGCCACTCACTGCCTATCCTAATTCAGACCCTCCCATTCACACCACCCCGTGATGTTTTTCTCACTCCTACTTGTGAATGTAATTTAACACACACCCATACAATGCGCACCACCCCGCGATGTTTTTCAGAAACCTATCCTACATTGCCACTGCATGTTCCCTGACCTCCCCATGCTGACCACCCCGCGGTGCTTTTCTCCATCCTATATTGCCACTCACTGCCTATCCTAATTCAGACCCTCCGAATCACACCACCCCGTGATGTTTTTCTCATTCCTACTAGTGAATGTAATGTAACACACACCCATACAATGCACACCACCCCGTGATGTTTTTCTCACTCCTACTAGTGAATGTAATGTAACACATGCCATTACAATGCGCACCACCCCGTGATGTTTTTCTCACTCCTACTAGTGAATGTAATGTAACACACACCCATACAATGCACACGACCCCGCGATGTTTTTCAGAAACCTATCCTACATTGCCACTGCATATTCTCTGTCCTCCCCATGCTGACCACCACTCAGTGCTTTTCTCCATCCTACATTGCCACTCACTGCCTATCCTAATTCAGACCCTCCCATTCACACCACCCCGTGATGTTTTTCTCACTCCTACTTGTGAATGTAATTTAACACACACCCATACAATGCGCACCACCCCGCGATGTTTTTCAGAAACCTATCCTACATTGCCACTGCATGTTCCCTGACCTCTCCATGCTGACCACCCCGCGGTGCTTTTCTCCATCCTACATTGCCACTCACTGCCTATCCTAATTCAGACCCTCCCATTCACACCACCCCTTGATGTTTTTCTCTCTCCTCCTAGTGAATGTAATGTAACACACACCCATACAATTCGCACCACCCGGTGATGTTTTTCTCACTCCTACTAGTGAATGTAATGTAACACACACCCATACAATGCGCACCCTCCCGCGATGTTTTTCAGAAACCTATCCTACATTGCCACTGCATGTTCCCTGACCTCCCCATGCTGACCACCCCGCGGTGCTTTTCTCCATCCTACATTGCCACTCACGGCCTATCCTATTTCAGACCCTCCGATTCACACCAACCCGTGATGTTTTTCTCACTCCTACTAGTGAATGTAATTTAACACACACCCATACAATGCGCACAACCCCGTGATGTTTTTCTCACTCCTACTAGTGAATGTAATGTAACACACACGCATACAATGCGCACCACCCCACGATGTTTTTCAGAAACCTATCCTACACTGCCACTGCATGTTCCCTGACCTTCCCAAGCTGACCAGCCCGCGGTGCTTTTCTCCATCGTACATTGCCACTCACTGCCTATCCTAATTCAGACCCTCCGATTCACACCACCCCGTGATGTTTTTCTCATTCCTACTAGTGAATGTAATGTAACACACACCCATACAATGCACACCACCCCGTGATGTTTTTCTCACTCCTACTAGTGAATGTAATGTAACACACACCATTACTATGCGCACCACCCCGTGATGTTTTTCTCACTCCTACTAGTGAATGTAATGTAACACACACCCAGCCAATGCGAACCACCCCGCGATGTTTTTCACAAACCTATCCTACATTGCCACTGCATGTTCCCTGACCTCCCCATGCTGACCACCCCGCGGTGCCTTTCGCCATCCTACATTGCCACTCACTGCCTATCCTAATTCAGACCCTCCGATTCACACCACCCCGCAATGTATTTCTCATCCTACTAGTGAATGTAATTTAACACACACCCATACAATGCGCACCACCACGCGATGTTTTTCAGAAACCTATCCTACATTGCCACTGCATGTTCCCTGACCTCCCCATGCTGAGCACCCCGCGGTGCTTTTCTCCATCCTACATTGGCACTCACTGCCTATCCTAATTCAGACCCTCCGATTCACACCACCCCTTGATGTTTTTCTCTCTCCTACTAGTGAATGTAATGTAACACACACCCATACAATACGCACTACCCCGTGATGTTTTTCTCACTCCTACTAGTGAATGTAATGTAACACACACCCATACAATGCGCACCACCCCGCGATGTTTTTCAGAAACCTATCCTACATTGCCACTGCTTGTTCCCTGACGTCTCCATGCTGACCACCCCGCGGTGCTTTTCTCCATCCTACATTGCCACTCACTGCCTATCCTAATTCAGACCCTCCGATTCACACCACTCCGTGATGTTTTTCTCACTCCTACTAGTGAATGTAATGTAACACACACCCATACAATGCGCACCACCCCGTGATGTTTTTCTCACTCCTACTAGTGAATGTAATGTAACACACACCCATACAATGCGCACAACCCCGCGATGTTTTTCAGAAACCTATCCTACATTGCCACTGCATGTTCCCTGACCTCCCCATGCTGACCACCCCGCGGTGCCTTTCGCCATCCTACATTGCCACTCACTGCCTATCCTAATTCAGACCCTCCGATTCACAGTACCCCGCGAGGTTTTTCTCATCCTACTAGTGAATGTAATTTAACACACACCCATACAATGCGCACCACCACGCGATGATTTTCAGAAACCTATCCTACATTGCCACTGCATGTTCCCTGACCTCCCCATGCTGACCACCCCGCGGTGCTTTTCTCCTTCCTACATTGCCACTCACTGCCTATCCTAATTCAGACCCTCCGATTCACACCACCCTGTGATGTTTTTCTCACTCCTACTAGTGAATGTAATGTAACACACACCCATACAATGCGCAACACCCCGTGATGTTTTTCTCACTCCTACTAGTGAATGTAATGTAACACACACCCATACAATGCGCACCCTCCCGCGATGTTTTTCAGAAACCTATCCTACATTGCCACAGCATGTTCCCTGACCTCCCCATGCTGACCACCCCGCGGTGCTTTTCTCCATCCTACATTGCCACTCACGGCCTATCCTATTTCAGACCCTCAGATTCACACCAACCCGTGATGTTTTTCTCACTCCTACTAGTGAATGTAATGTAACACACACCCATACAATGCGCACAACCCCGTGATGTTTTTCTCACTCCTACTAGTGAATGTAATGTAACACACACGCATACAATGCGCACCACCCAACGATGTTTTTCAGAAACCTATCCTACACTGCCACTGCATGTTCCCTGACCTTCCCAAGCTGACCAGCCCGCGGTGCTTTTCTCCATCGTACATTGCCACTCACTGCCTATCCTAATTCAGACCCTCCGATTCACACCACCCCGTGATGTTTTTCTCATTCCTACTAGTGAATGTAATGTAACACACACCCATACAATGCACACCACCCCGTGATGTTTTTCTCACTCCTACTAGTGAATGTAATGTAACACACACCATTACTATGCGCACCACCCCGTGATGTTTTTCTCACTCCTACTAGTGAATGTAATGTAACACACACCCAGCCAATGCGAACCACCCCGCGATGTTTTTCACAAACCTATCCTACATTGCCACTGCATGTTCCCTGACCTCCCCATGCTGACCACCCCGCGGTGCCTTTCGCCATCCTACATTGCCACTCACTGCCTATCCTAATTCAGACCCTCCGATTCACACCACCCCGCAATGTATTTCTCATCCTACTAGTGAATGTAATTTAACACACACCCATACAATGCGCACCACCACGCGATGTTTTTCAGAAACCTATCCTACATTGCCACTGCATGTTCCCTGACCTCCCCATGCTGAGCACCCCGCGGTGCTTTTCTCCATCCTACATTGGCACTCACTGCCTATCCTAATTCAGACCCTCCGATTCACACCACCCCTTGATGTTTTTCTCTCTCCTACTAGTGAATGTAATGTAACACACACCCATACAATGCGCACTACCCCGTGATGTTTTTCTCACTCCTACTAGTGAATGTAATGTAACACACACCCATACAATGCGCACCACCCCGCGATGTTTTTCAGAAACCTATCCTACATTGCCACTGCTTGCTCCCTGACGTCTCCATGCTGACCACCCCGCGGTGCTTTTCTCCATCCTACATTGCCACTCACTGCCTATCCTAATTCAGACCCTCCGATTCACACCACTCCGTGATGTTTTTCTCACTCCTACTAGTGAATGTAATGTAACACACATCCATACAATGCGCACCACCCCGTGATGTTTTTCTCACTCCTACTAGTGAATGTAATGTAACACACACCCATACAATGCGCACAACCCCGCGATGTTTTTCAGAAACCTATCCTATATTGCCACTGCATGTTCCCTGACCTCCCCATGCTGACCACCCCGCGGTGCCTTTCGCCATCCTACATTGCCACTCACTGCCTATCCTAATTCAGACCCTCCGATTCACACCACTCCGTGATGTTTTTCTCACTCCTACTAGTGAATGTAATGTAACACACATCCATACAATGCGCACCACCCCGTGATGTTTTTCTCACTCCTACTAGTGAATGTAATGTAACACACACCCATACAATGCGCACAACCCCGCGATGTTTTTCAGAAACCTATCCTATATTGCCACTGCATGTTCCCTGACCTCCCCATGCTGACCACCCCGCGGTGCCTTTCGCCATCCTACATTGCCACTCACTGCCTATCCTAATTCAGACCCTCCGATTCACAGTACCCCGCGAGGTTTTTCTCATCCTACTAGTGAATGTAATTTAACACACACCCATACAATGCGCACCACCACGCGATGATTTTCAGAAACCTATCCTACATTGCCACTGCATGTTCCCTGACCTCCCCATGCTGACCACCCCGCGGTGCTTTTCTCCTTCCTACATTGCCACTCACTGCCTATCCTAATTCAGACCCTCCGATTCACACCACCCTGTGATGTTTTTCTCACTCCTACTAGTGAATGTAATGTAACACACACCCATACAATGCGCAACACCCCGTGATGTTTTTCTCACTCCTACTAGTGAATGTAATGTAACACACACCCATACAATGCGCACCACCCCGCGATGTTTTTCAGAAACCTATCCTACATTGCCACTGCATGTTCCCTGACCTCCTCATAATGACCACCCCAGGTGCCTTTCGCCATCCTACATTGCCACTCACTGCATGTCCTAATTCAGAACCTCCGATTCACACCACCCCGTGATGTTTTTCTCACTCCTACTAGTGAATGTAATGTAACACACACCCATACAATGCGCACCACCCCGTGATGTTTTTTTCACTCCTACTAGTGAATGTAATGTAACACACACCCATACAATGCGCACCACCCCGCGATGTTTTTCAGAAACCTATCCTACATTGCCACTGCATGTTCCCTGACCTCCCCATGCTGAGCACCCAGCGGTGCTTTTCTCCATCCTACATTGCCACTCACTGCCTATCTTAATTCAGACCCTCCGATTCACACCACCCCGTGATGTTTTTCTCACTCCTACTAGTGAATGTAATGTAACACACACCCATACAATGCGCACCACCCCGTGATGTTTTTCTCACTCCTACTAGTGAATGTAATCTAACACACACCCATACAATGGACACCACCCCGTGATGTTTTTCTCACTCCTACTAGTGAATGTAATGTAACACACACCCATACAATGCGCACCACCCCGCGATGTTTTTTAGAAACCTATCCTACATTGCCACTGCATGTTCCCTGATCTCCCCATGCGGACCACCCGGCGGTGCTTTTCTCTATCCTACATTGCCACTCACTGCCTATCCTAATTCAGACCCTCCGATTCACACCACCCCGTGATGTTTTTCTCACTGCTACTAGTGAATGTAATGTAACACACACCCATACAATGCGCACCACCCCGCGATGTTTTTCAGAAACCTATCCTACATTGCCACTGCATGTTCCCTGACCTCCCCATGCTGAAAACCCCGCGGTGCTTTTCTACATCCTACATTGCCACTCACTGCCTATCCTAATTCAGACCATCCGATTCACACCACCCCGGGATGTTTTTCTCACTGCTACTAGTGAATGTAATGTAACACACACCCATACAATGCGCACCACCCCGCGATGTTTTTCAGAAACCTATCCTACATTGCCACTGCATGTTCCCTGACCTCCCCATGCTGACCACCCCGCGGTGCTTTTCTACATCCTACATTGCAACTCACTGCCTATCCTAATTCAGACCATCCGATTCACACCACCCCGTGATGTTTTTCTCACTCCTACTAGTGAATGTAATATAACACACACCCATACAATGCGCACCACCCCGTGATGTTTTTCTCACTCCTACTCGTGAATGTAATGTAACACACACCCATACAATGCGCACCACCCCGCGATGTTTTTCAGAAACCTATCCTACATTGCCACAGCATGTTCCCTGACCTCCCCATGCTGACCACGCCGCGGTGCTTTTCTCCATCCTACATTGCCACTCACGGCCTATCCTATTTCAGACCCTCAGATTCACACCAACCCGTGATGTTTTTCTCACTCCTACTAGTGAATGTAATGTAACACACACCCATACAATGCGCACAACCCCGTGATGTTTTTCTCACTCCTACTAGTGAATGTAATGTAACACACACGCATACAATGCGCACCACCCAACGATGTTTTTCAGAAACCTATCCTACACTGCCACTGCATGTTCCCTGACCTTCCCAAGCTGACCAGCCCGCGGTGCTTTTCTCCATCGTACATTGCCACTCACTGCCTATCCTAATTCAGACCCTCCGATTCACACCACCCCGTGATGTTTTTCTCATTCCTACTAGTGAATGTAATGTAACACACACCCATACAATGCACACCACCCCGTGATGTTTTTCTCACTCCTACTAGTGAATGTAATGTAACACACACCATTACTATGCGCACCACCCCGTGATGTTTTTCTCACTCCTACTAGTGAATGTAATGTAACACACACCCAGCCAATGCGAACCACCCCGCGATGTTTTTCACAAACCTATCCTACATTGCCACTGCATGTTCCCTGACCTCCCCATGCTGACCACCCCGCGGTGCCTTTCGCCATCCTACATTGCCACTCACTGCCTATCCTAATTCAGACCCTCCGATTCACACCACCCCGCAATGTATTTCTCATCCTACTAGTGAATGTAATTTAACACACACCCATACAATGCGCACCACCACGCGATGTTTTTCAGAAACCTATCCTACATTGCCACTGCATGTTCCCTGACCTCCCCATGCTGAGCACCCCGCGGTGCTTTTCTCCATCCTACATTGGCACTCACTGCCTATCCTAATTCAGACCCTCCGATTCACACCACCCCTTGATGTTTTTCTCTCTCCTACTAGTGAATGTAATGTAACACACACCCATACAATGCGCACTACCCCGTGATGTTTTTCTCACTCCTACTAGTGAATGTAATGTAACACACACCCATACAATGCGCACCACCCCGCGATGTTTTTCAGAAACCTATCCTACATTGCCACTGCTTGTTCCCTGACGTCTCCATGCTGACCACCCCGCGGTGCTTTTCTCCATCCTACATTGCCACTCACTGCCTATCCTAATTCAGACCCTCCGATTCACACCACTCCGTGATGTTTTTCTCACTCCTACTAGTGAATGTAATGTAACACACATCCATACAATGCGCACCACCCCGTGATGTTTTTCTCACTCCTACTAGTGAATGTAATGTAACACACACCCATACAATGCGCACAACCCCGCGATGTTTTTCAGAAACCTATCCTACATTGCCACTGCATGTTCCCTGACCTCCCCATGCTGACCACCCCGCGGTGCCTTTCGCCATCCTACATTGCCACTCACTGCCTATCCTAATTCAGACCCTCCGATTCACAGTACCCCGCGAGGTTTTTCTCATCCTACTAGTGAATGTAATTTAACACACACCCATACAATGCGCACAACCACGCGATGATTTTCAGAAACCTATCCTACATTGCCACTGCATGTTCCCTGACCTCCCCATGCTGACCACCCCGCGGTGCTTTTCTCCTTCCTACATTGCCACTCACTGCCTATCCTAATTCAGACCCTCCGATTCACACCACCCTGTGATGTTTTTCTCACTCCTACTAGTGAATGTAATGTAACACACACCCATACAATGCGCAACACCCCGTGATGTTTTTCTCACTCCTACTAGTGAATGTAATGTAACACACACCCATACAATGCGCACCACCCCGCGATGTTTTTCAGAAACCTATCCTACATTGCCACTGCATGTTCCCTGACCTCCTCATAATGACCACCCCAGGTGCCTTTCGCCATCCTACATTGCCACTCACTGCATGTCCTAATTCAGAACCTCCGATTCACACCACCCCGTGATGTTTTTCTCACTCCTACTAGTGAATGTAATGTAACACACACCCATACAATGCGCACCACCCCGTGATGTTTTTTTCACTCCTACTAGTGAATGTAATGTAACACACACCCATACAATGCGCACCACCCCGCGATGTTTTTCAGAAACCTATCCTACATTGCCACTGCATGTTCCCTGACCTCCCCATGCTGAGCACCCCGCGGTGCTTTTCTCCATCCTACATTGCCACTCACTGCCTATCTTAATTCAGACCCTCCGATTCACACCACCCCGTGATGTTTTTCTCACTCCTACTAGTGAATGTAATGTAACACACACCCATACAATGCGCACCACCCCGTGATGTTTTTCTCACTCCTACTAGTGAATGTAATCTAACACACACCCATACAATGGACACCACCCCGTGATGTTTTTCTCACTCCTACTAGTGAATGTAATGTAACACACACCCATACAATGCGCACCACCCCGCGATGTTTTTTAGAAACCTATCCTACATTGCCACTGCATGTTCCCTGATCTCCCCATGCGGACCACCCGGCGGTGCTTTTCTCTATCCTACATTGCCACTCACTGCCTATCCTAATTCAGACCCTCCGATTCACACCACCCCGTGATGTTTTTCTCACTGCTACTAGTGAATGTAATGTAACACACACCCATACAATGCGCACCACCCCGCGATGTTTTTCAGAAACCTATCCTACATTGCCACTGCATGTTCCCTGACCTCCCCATGCTGACCACCCCGCGGTGCTTTTCTACATCCTACATTGCCACTCACTGCCTATCCTAATTCAGACCATCCGATTCACACCACCCCGGGATGTTTTTCTCACTGCTACTAGTGAATGTAATGTAACACACACCCATACAATGCGCACCACCCCGCGATGTTTTTCAGAAACCTATCCTACATTGCCACTGCATGTTCCCTGACCTCCCCATGCTGACCACCCCGCGGTGCTTTTCTACATCCTACATTGCAACTCACTGCCTATCCTAATTCAGACCATCCGATTCACACCACCCCGTGATGTTTTTCTCACTCCTACTAGTGAATGTAATATAACACACACCCATACAATGCGCACCACCCCGTGATGTTTTTCTCACTCCTACTCGTGAATGTAATGTAACACACACCCATACAATGCGCACCACCCCGCGATGTTTTTCAGAAACCTATCCTACATTGCCACTGCATGTTCCCTGACCTCAACATGCTGACCACCCCGCTGTGCTTTTCTCCATCCTACATTGCCACTCACTGCCTATCCTAATTCAGACCCTCCGAATCACACCACCCCGTGATGTTTTTCTCACTCCTACTAGTGAATGTAATGTAACACACACCCATACAATGCGCACCACCCCGTGATGATTTTCTCACTCCGACTAGTGAATGTAATGTAACACACACCCATACAATGTGCTCCACCCCGTGATGATTTTCTCACTCCGACTAGTGAATGTAATGTAACACACACCCATACAATGCGCACCACCCCGTGATATTTTTCTCACTCCTACTAGTGAATGTAATGTAACACACACCCATACAATGCGCACCACCCCGCCATGTTTTTCAGAGCCCTATCCTACATTGCCACTGCATGTTCCCTGACCTCCCCATGCTGACCACCCCGCGGTGCTTTTCTACATCCTACATTGCCACTCACTGCCTATCCTAATTCGGACCCTCCGATTCACACCACCCCGTGATGTTTTTCTCACTCCTACTAGTGAATGTAATATAACACACACCCATACAATGCGCACCACCCCGTGATGTTTTTCTCACTCCTACTCGTGAATGTAATGTAACACACACCCATACAATGCGCACCACCCCGCCATGTTTTTCAGAAACCTATCCTACATTGCCACTGCATGTTACCTGACCTCAACATGCTGACCACCCCGCGGTGCTTTTCTCCATTCTACATTGCCACTCACTGCCAATCCTAATTCAGACCCTCCGAATCACACCACCCCGTGATGTTTTTCTCACTCCTACTAGTGAATGTAATGTAACACACACCCATTCAATGCGCACCACCCCGTGATGATTTTCTCACTCCGACTAGTGAATGTAATGTAACACACACCCATACAATGCGCACCACCACGTGATGTTTTTCTCACTCCTACTAGTGAATGTAATGTAACACACACCCATACAATGCACACCACCCCGCGATGTTTTTCAGAAACCTATCCTACATTGCCACTGCATGTTCCCTGACCTCCTGATGCTGACCACACCGCGGTGCTTTTATCCATCCTACATTGCCACTCACTGCCTATCCTAATTCAGACCCTCCGATTCACACCACCCCGTGATGTTTTTCTCACTCCTACTAATGAATGTAATGTGACACACACCCATACAATGCGCACCACCCCGTGATGTTTTTCTCACTCCTACTAGTGAATGTAATGTAACACACACCCATACAATGCGCACCACCCCGCGATGTTTTACAGAAACCTATCCTACATTGCCACTGCTTGTTCCCTGACCTCTCCATGCTGACCACCCCGCGGTGCTTTTCTCCATCCTACATTGCCACTCACTGCCTATCCTAATTCAGACCTTCCGATTCACACCACCCCGTGATGTTTTTCTCACTCCTACTAGTGAATGTAATGTAACACACACCCATACAATGCGCACCACACCGTGATGTTTTTCTCACTCCTACTAGTGAATGTAATGTAACACACACCCATACAATGCGCACCACCCCGTGATGTTTTTCTCACTGCTACTAGTGAATGTAATGTAACACACACCCATACAATGCGCACCACCCCGCGATGTTTTTCAGAAACCTATCCTACATTGCCACTGCATGTTCCCTGCCCTCCCCATGCTGACCAGCCCGCGGTGCTTTTCTCCATCCTACATTGCCACTCACTGCCTATCCTAATTCAGACCCTCCGATTCACACCACCCCGTGATGTTTTTCTCACTCCTACTAGTGAATGTAATGTAACACACACCCATACAATGCGCACCACCCCGTGATGATTTTCTCACTCCGAATAGTGAATGTAATGTAACACACACCCATACAATGCGCACCACCCCGTGATGTTTTTCTCACTCCTACTAGTGAATGTAATGTAACACACACCCATACAATGCGCAACACCCCGCGATGTTTTTCAGAAACCTATCCTACATTGCCACTGCATGTTCCCTGACCTCCTCATGCTGACCACCCCACGGTGCCTTTCGCTATCCTACATTGCCACTCACTGCCTATCCTAATTCAGACCCTCCGATTCACACCACCCCGCGATGTGTTTCTCATCCTACTAGTGAATGTAATTTAACACACACCCATACAATGCGCACCACCACGCGATGTTTTTCAGAAACCTATCCTACATTGCCACTGCATGTTCCCTGACCTCCCCATGCTGAGCACACCGCGGTGCTTTTCTCCATCCTACATTGCCACTCACTGCCTATCCTAATTCAGACCATCCGATTCACACCAGCCCGTGATGTTTTTCTCACTCCTGCTAGTGAATGTAATGTAACACACACCCATACAATGCGCACCACTCCGTGATGTTTTTCTCACTCCTACTAGTGAATGTAATGTAACACACACCCATACAATGCGCACCACCTCGTGATGTTTTTCTCACTCCTACTAGTGAATGTAATGTAACACACACCCATACAATGCGCACCACCCCGCGATGTTTTTCAGAAACCTATCCTACATTGCCACTGCATGATCCCTGACCTCCCCATGCTGACCAGCCCGCGGTGCTTTTCTCCATCCTACATTGCCACTCACTGCCTATCCTAATTCAGACCCTCCGATTCACACCACCCCGTGATGTTTTTCTCATTCCTACTAGTGAATGTAATGTAACACACACCTATACAATGCACACCACCCCGTGATGTTTTTCTCACTCCTACTAGTGAATGTAATGTAACACACACCATTACAATGCGCACCACCCCGTAATGTTTTTCTCACTCCTACTAGTGAATGTAATGTAACACACACCCATATAATGCACACGACCCCGCGATGTTTTTCAGAAAGCTATCCTACATTGCCACTGCATGTTCTCTGTCCTCCCCATGCTGACCACCCCTCAGTGCTTTTCTCCATCCTACATTGCCTCTCACTGCCTATCCTAATTCAGACCCTCCGATTCACACCACCCCGTGATGTTTTTCTCACTCCTACTAGTGAATGTAATTTAACACACACCCATACAATGCGCACCACCCCACGATGTTTTTCAGAAACCTATCCTACATTGCCAATGCATGTTCCCTGACCTCCCCATGCTGACCACCCCGCGGTGCTTTTCTCCATCCTACATTGCCACTCACTGCCTATCCTAATGCAGACTCACCGATTCACACCACCCCATGATGTTTTTCTCACTCCTACTAGTGAATGTAATGTAACACACACCCATACAATGCGCACCACCCCGTGATGTTTTTCTCACTCCTACTAGTGAATGTAATGTAACACACACCCATACAATGCGCACCACCCCATGATGTTTTTCTCACTCCTACTAGTGAATGTAATGTAACACACACCCATACAATGCGCACCACCCCGCGATGTTTTTCAGAAACCTATCCTACATTGCCACTGCATGTTCCCTGACCTCCCCATGCTGACCACCCCGCAGTACTTTTCTCCAACCTACATTGCCATTCACTGCCTGTCCTAATTCAGAACTTCCGATTCACACCACCCCGTGATGTTTTTCTCAATCCTACTAGTGAATGTAATGTAACACACACCCTTACAATGCGCACCACCCCGTGATGTTTTTCAGAAACCTATCCTACATTGCCAATGCATGTTCAATGACCTCCCCATGCTGACCAGCCCGCGGTGCTTTTCTCCATCCTACATTGCCACTCACTGCCTATCCTAATTCAGACCCTCCGATTCACACCACCCCGTGATGTTTTTCTCACTCCTACTAGTGAATGTAATATAACACACACCCATACAATGCGCACCACCCCGTGATGTTTTTCTCACTCCTACTCGTGAATGTAATGTAACACACACCCATACAATGCGCACCACCCCGCGATGTTTTTCAGAAACCTATCCTATATTGCCACTGCATGTTCCCTTACCTCAACATGCTGACCACCCCGCGGTGCTTTTCTCCATCCTACATTGCCACTCACTGCCTATCCTAATTCAGACCCTCCGAATCACACCACCCCGTGATGTTTTTCTCACTCCTACTAGTGAATGTAATGTAACACACACCCATACAATGCGCACCACCCCGTGATGATTTTCTCACTCCGACTAGTGAATGTAATGTAACACACACCCATACAATGTGCACCACACCGTGATGATTTTCTCACTCGGACTACTGAATGTAATGGAACACACACCCATACAATGCGCACCACCCCGTGATGTTTTTCTCACTCCTACTAGTGAATGTAATGTAACACACACCCATACAATGCGCACCACCCCGCGATGTTTTTCAGAGCCCTATCCTACATTGCCACTGCATGTTCCCTGACCTCCCCAAGCTGACCACCCCGCGGTGCTTTTCTACATCCTACATTGCCACTCACTGCCTATCCTAATTCAGACCCTCCGATTCACACCACCCCGTGATGTTTTTCTCACTCCTACTAGTGAATGTAATATAACACACACCCATACAATGCGCACCACCCCGTGATGTTTTTCTCACTCCTACTCGTGAATGTAATGTAACACACACTCATACAATGCGCACCACCCCGCCATGTTTCAGAAACCTATCCTACATTGCCACTGCATGTTCCCTAACCTCAACATGCTGACCACCCCGCGGTGCTTTTCTCCATCCTACATTGCCACTCACTGCCTATCCTAATTCAGACCTTCCGAATCACACCACCCCGTGATGTTTTTCTCACTCCTACTAGTGAATGTAATGTAACACACACCCATACAATGCGCACCACCCCGTGATGGTTTTCTCACTCCGACTAGTGAATGTAATGTAACACACACCCATACAATGCGCACCACCACGTGATGTTTTTCTCACTCCTACTAGTGAATGTAATGTAACACACACCCATGCAATGCACACCACCCCGCGATGTTTTTCAGAAACCTATCCTACATTGCCACTGCATGTTCCCTGACCTCCCGATGCTGACCACACCGCGGTGCTTTTATCCATCCTACATTGCCACTCACTGCCTATCCTAATTCAGACCCTCCGATTCACACCACCCCGTGATGTTTTTCTCACTCCTACTAATGAATGTAATATGACACACACCCATACAATGCGCACCACCCCGTGATGTTTTTCTCATTCCTACTAGTGAATGTAATGTAACACACACCCATACAATGCGCACCACCTCGTGATGTTTTTCTCACTCCTACTAGTGAATGTAATGTAACACACACCCATACAATGCGCACCACCCCGCGATGTTTTTCAGAAACCTATCCTACATTGCCACTGCATGTTCCCTGACCTCCCCATGCTGACCAGCCCGCGGTGCTTTTCTCCATCCTACATTGCCACTCACTGCCTATCCTAATTCAGACCCTCCGATTCACACCACCCCGTGATGTTTTTCTCATTCCTACTAGTGAATGTAATGTAACACACACCTATACAATGCACACCACCCCGTGATGTTTTTCTCACTACTACTAGTGAATGTAATGTAACACACACCATTACAATGCGCACCACCCCGTGATGTTCTTCTCACTCCTACTAGTGAATGTAATGTAACACACACCCATATAATGCACACGACCCCGCGATGTTTTTCAGAAACCTATCCTACATTGCCACTGCATGTTCTCTGTCCTCCCCATGCTGACCACCCCTCAGTGCTTTTCTCCATCCTACATTGCCTCTCACTCCCTATCCTAATTCAGACCCTCCGATTCACACCACCCCGTGATGTTTTTCTCATCCTACTAGTGAATGTAATGTAACACACACCCATACAATGCGCACCACCCCGTGATGTTTTTCTCACTCCTACTAGTGAATGTAATGTAACACACACCCATACAATGCGCACCACCCCGCGATGTTTTTCCGAAACCTATCCTACATTGCCACTGCATGTTCTCTGTCTTCCCCATGCTGACCACCCCTCAGTGCTTTTCTCCATCCTACATTGCCACTCACTGCCTATCCTAATTCAGACCCTCCCATTCACACCACCCCGTGATGTTTTTCTCACTCCTACTAGTGAATGTAATTTAACACACACCCATGCAATGCGCACCACCCCACGATGTTTTTCAGAAACCTATCCTACATTGCCAATGCATGTTCCCTGACCTCCCCATGCTGACCACCCCGCGGTGCTTTTCTCCATCCTACATTGCCACTCACTGCCTATCCTAATGCAGACCCACCGATTCACACCACCCCGTGATGTTTTTCTCACTCCTACTAGTGAGTGTAATGTAACACACACACATACAATGCGCACCACCCCGTGATGTTTTTCTCACTCCTACTAGTGAATGTAATGTAACACACACCCATACAATGCGCACCACCCCGTGATGTTTTTCTCACTCCTACTAGTGAATGTAATGTAACACACACGCATACAATGCGCACCACCCCGCGATGTTTTTCAGAAACCTATCCTACATTGCCACTGCATGTTCCCTAACCTCAACATGCTGACAACCCCGCGGTGCTTTTCTCCATCCTACATTGCCACTCACTGCCTATCCTAATTCAGACCTTCCGAATCACACCACCCCGTGATGTTTTTCTCACTCCTACTAGTGAATGTAATGTAACACACACCCATACAATGCGCACCACCCCGTGATGGTTTTCTCACTCCGACTAGTGAATGTAATGTAACACACACCCATACAATGCGCACCACCACGTGATGTTTTTCTCACTCCTACTAGTGAATGTAATGTAACACACACCCATACAATGCACACCACCCAGCGATGTTTTTCAGAAACCTATCCTACATTGCCACTGCATGTTCCCTGACCTCCCGATGCTGACCACACTGCGGTGCTTTTATCCATCCTACATTGCCACTCACTGCCTATCCTAATTCAGACCCTCCGATTCACACCACCCCGTGATGTTTTTCTCACTCCTACTAATGAATGTAATATGACACACACCCATACAATGCGCACCACCCCGTGATGTTTTTCTCACTCCTACTAGTGAATGTAATGTAACACACACCCATACAATGCGCACCACCCCGCGATGTTTTACAGAAACCTATCCTACATTGCCACTGCTTGTTCCCTGACCTCTCCATGCTGACCACCCCGCGGTGCTTTTCTCCATCCTACATTGCCACTCACTGCCTATCCTAATTCAAACCCTCCGATTCACACCACCCCGTGATATTTTTCTCACTCCTACTAGTGAATGTAATGTAACACACACCCATACAATGCGCACCACCCCGTGATGTTTTTCTCACTCCTACTAGTGAATGTAATGTAACACACACCCATACAATGCGCACCACCCCGCGATGTTTTACAGAAACCTATCCTACATTGCCACTGCTTGTTCCCTGACCTCTCCATGCTGACCACCCCGCGGTGCTTTTCTCCATCCTACATTGCCACTCACTGCCTATCCTAATTCAGACCTTCCGATTCACACCACCCCGTGATGTTTTTCTCACTCCTACTAGTGAATGTAATGTAACACACACCCATACAATGCGCACCACACCGTGATGTTTTTCTCACTCCTACTAGTGAATGTAATGTAACACACACCCATACAATGCGCACCACCCCGTGATGTTTTTCTCACTGCTACTAGTGAATGTAATGTAACACACACCCATACAATGCGCACCACCCCGCGATGTTTTTCAGAAACCTATCCTACATTGCCACTGCATGTTCCCTGCCCTCCCCATGCTGACCAGCCCGCGGTGCTTTTCTCCATCCTACATTGCCACTCACTGCCTATCCTAATTCAGACCCTCCGATTCACACCACCCCGTGATGTTTTTCTCACTCCTACTAGTGAATGTAATGTAACACACACCCATACAATGCGCACCACCCCGTGATGATTTTCTCACTCCGAATAGTGAATGTAATGTAACACACACCCATACAATGCGCACCACCCCGTGATGTTTTTCTCACTCCTACTAGTGAATGTAATGTAACACACACCCATACAATGCGCAACACCCCGCGATGTTTTTCAGAAACCTATCCTACATTGCCACTGCATGTTCCCTGACCTCCTCATGCTGACCACCCCACGGTGCCTTTCGCTATCCTACATTGCCACTCACTGCCTATCCTAATTCAGACCCTCCGATTCACACCACCCCGCGATGTGTTTCTCATCCTACTAGTGAATGTAATTTAACACACACCCATACAATGCGCACCACCACGCGATGTTTTTCAGAAACCTATCCTACATTGCCACTGCATGTTCCCTGACCTCCCCATGCTGAGCACACCGCGGTGCTTTTCTCCATCCTACATTGCCACTCACTGCCTATCCTAATTCAGACCATCCGATTCACACCAGCCCGTGATGTTTTTCTCACTCCTGCTAGTGAATGTAATGTAACACACACCCATACAATGCGCACCACTCCGTGATGTTTTTCTCACTCCTACTAGTGAATGTAATGTAACACACACCCATACAATGCGCACCACCTCGTGATGTTTTTCTCACTCCTACTAGTGAATGTAATGTAACACACACCCATACAATGCGCACCACCCCGCGATGTTTTTCAGAAACCTATCCTACATTGCCACTGCATGATCCCTGACCTCCCCATGCTGACCAGCCCGCGGTGCTTTTCTCCATCCTACATTGCCACTCACTGCCTATCCTAATTCAGACCCTCCGATTCACACCACCCCGTGATGTTTTTCTCATTCCTACTAGTGAATGTAATGTAACACACACCTATACAATGCACACCACCCCGTGATGTTTTTCTCACTCCTACTAGTGAATGTAATGTAACACACACCATTACAATGCGCACCACCCCGTAATGTTTTTCTCACTCCTATTAGTGAATGTAATGTAACACACACCCATATAATGCACACGACCCCGCGATGTTTTTCAGAAAGCTATCCTACATTGCCACTGCATGTCCTCTGTCCTCCCCATGCTGACCACCCCTCAGTGCTTTTCTCCATCCTACATTGCCTCTCACTGCCTATCCTAATTCAGACCCTCCGATTCACACCACCCCGTGATGTTTTTCTCACTCCTACTAGTGAATGTAATTTAACACACACCCATACAATGCGCACCACCCCACGATGTTTTTCAGAAACCTATCCTACATTGCCAATGCATGTTCCCTGACCTCCCCATGCTGACCACCCCGCGGTGCTTTTCTCCATCCTACATTGCCACTCACTGCCTATCCTAATGCAGACTCACCGATTCACACCACCCCATGATGTTTTTCTCACTCCTACTAGTGAATGTAATGTAACACACACCCATACAATGCGCACCACCCCGTGATGTTTTTCTCACTCCTACTAGTGAATGTAATGTAACACACACCCATACAATGCGCACCACCCCATGATGTTTTTCTCACTCCTACTAGTGAATGTAATGTAACACACACGCATACAATGCGCACCACCCCGCGATGTTTTTCAGAAACCTATCCTACATTGCCACTGCATGTTCCCTGACCTCCCCATGCTGACCACCCCGCAGTACTTTTCTCCAACCTACATTGCCATTCACTGCCTGTCCTAATTCAGAACTTCCGATTCACACCACCCCGTGATGTTTTTCTCAATCCTACTAGTGAATGTAATGTAACACACACCCTTACAATGCGCACCACCCCGTGATGTTTTTCAGAAACCTATCCTACATTGCCAATGCATGTTCAATGACCTCCCCATGCTGACCAGCCCGCGGTGCTTTTCTCCATCCTACATTGCCACTCACTGCCTATCCTAATTCAGACCCTCCGATTCACACCACCCCGTGATGTTTTTCTCACTCCTACTAGTGAATGTAATATAACACACACCCATACAATGCGCACCACCCCGTGATGTTTTTCTCACTCCTACTCGTGAATGTAATGTAACACACACCCATACAATGCGCACCACCCCGCGATGTTTTTCAGAAACCTATCCTATATTGCCACTGCATGTTCCCTTACCTCAACATGCTGACCACCCCGCGGTGCTTTTCTCCATCCTACATTGCCACTCACTGCCTATCCTAATTCAGACCCTCCGAATCACACCACCCCGTGATGTTTTTCTCACTCCTACTAGTGAATGTAATGTAACACACACCCATACAATGCGCACCACCCCGTGATGATTTTCTCACTCCGACTAGTGAATGTAATGTAACACACACCCATACAATGTGCACCACACCGTGATGATTTTCTCACTCGGACTACTGAATGTAATGGAACACACACCCATACAATGCGCACCACCCCGTGATGTTTTTCTCACTCCTACTAGTGAATGTAATGTAACACACACCCATACAATGCGCACCACCCCGCGATGTTTTTCAGAGCCCTATCCTACATTGCCACTGCATGTTCCCTGACCTCCCCAAGCTGACCACCCCGCGGTGCTTTTCTACATCCTACATTGCCACTCACTGCCTATCCTAATTCAGACCCTCCGATTCACACCACCCCGTGATGTTTTTCTCACTCCTACTAGTGAATGTAATATAACACACACCCATACAATGCGCACCACCCCGTGATGTTTTTCTCACTCCTACTCGTGAATGTAATGTAACACACACTCATACAATGCGCACCACCCCGCCATGTTTCAGAAACCTATCCTACATTGCCACTGCATGTTCCCTAACCTCAACATGCTGACCACCCCGCGGTGCTTTTCTCCATCCTACATTGCCACTCACTGCCTATCCTAATTCAGACCTTCCGAATCACACCACCCCGTGATGTTTTTCTCACTCCTACTAGTGAATGTAATGTAACACACACCCATACAATGCGCACCACCCCGTGATGGTTTTCTCACTCCGACTAGTGAATGTAATGTAACACACACCCATACAATGCGCACCACCACGTGATGTTTTTCTCACTCCTACTAGTGAATGTAATGTAACACACACCCATGCAATGCACACCACCCCGCGATGTTTTTCAGAAACCTATCCTACATTGCCACTGCATGTTCCCTGACCTCCCGATGCTGACCACACCGCGGTGCTTTTATCCATCCTACATTGCCACTCACTGCCTATCCTAATTCAGACCCTCCGATTCACACCACCCCGTGATGTTTTTCTCACTCCTACTAATGAATGTAATATGACACACACCCATACAATGCGCACCACCCCGTGATGTTTTTCTCACTCCTACTAGTGAATGTAATGTAACACACACCCATACAATGCGCACCACCTCGTGATGTTTTTCTCACTCCTACTAGTGAATGTAATGTAACACACACCCATACAATGCGCACCACCCCGCGATGTTTTTCAGAAACCTATCCTACATTGCCACTGCATGTTCCCTGACCTCCCCATGCTGACCAGCCCGCGGTGCTTTTCTCCATCCTACATTGCCACTCACTGCCTATCCTAATTCAGACCCTCCGATTCACACCACCCCGTGATGTTTTTCTCATTCCTACTAGTGAATGTAATGTAACACACACCTATACAATGCACACCACCCCGTGATGTTTTTCTCACTACTACTAGTGAATGTAATGTAACACACACCATTACAATGCGCACCACCCCGTGATGTTCTTCTCACTCCTACTAGTGAATGTAATGTAACACACACCCATATAATGCACACGACCCCGCGATGTTTTTCAGAAACCTATCCTACATTGCCACTGCATGTTCTCTGTCCTCCCCATGCTGACCACCCCTCAGTGCTTTTCTCCATCCTACATTGCCTCTCACTCCCTATCCTAATTCAGACCCTCCGATTCACACCACCCCGTGATGTTTTTCTCATCCTACTAGTGAATGTAATGTAACACACACCCATACAATGCGCACCACCCCGTGATGTTTTTCTCACTCCTACTAGTGAATGTAATGTAACACACACCCATACAATGCGCACCACCCCGCGATGTTTTTCCGAAACCTATCCTACATTGCCACTGCATGTTCTCTGTCTTCCCCATGCTGACCACCCCTCAGTGCTTTTCTCCATCCTACATTGCCACTCACTGCCTATCCTAATTCAGACCCTCCCATTCACACCACCCCGTGATGTTTTTCTCACTCCTACTAGTGAATGTAATTTAACACACACCCATGCAATGCGCACCACCCCACGATGTTTTTCAGAAACCTATCCTACATTGCCAATGCATGTTCCCTGACCTCCCCATGCTGACCACCCCGCGGTGCTTTTCTCCATCCTACATTGCCACTCACTGCCTATCCTAATGCAGACCCACCGATTCACACCACCCCGTGATGTTTTTCTCACTCCTACTAGTGAGTGTAATGTAACACACACACATACAATGCGCACCACCCCGTGATGTTTTTCTCACTCCTACTAGTGAATGTAATGTAACACACACCCATACAATGCGCACCACCCCGTGATGTTTTTCTCACTCCTACTAGTGAATGTAATGTAACACACACGCATACAATGCGCACCACCCCGCGATGTTTTTCAGAAACCTATCCTACATTGCCACTGCATATTCCCTAACCTCAACATGCTGACAACCCCGCGGTGCTTTTCTCCATCCTACATTGCCACTCACTGCCTATCCTAATTCAGACCTTCCGAATCACACCACCCCGTGATGTTTTTCTCACTCCTACTAGTGAATGTAATGTAACACACACCCATACAATGCGCACCACCCCGTGATGGTTTTCTCACTCCGACTAGTGAATGTAATGTAACACACACCCATACAATGCGCACCACCACGTGATGTTTTTCTCACTCCTACTAGTGAATGTAATGTAACACACACCCATACAATGCACACCACCCAGCGATGTTTTTCAGAAACCTATCCTACATTGCCACTGCATGTTCCCTGACCTCCCGATGCTGACCACACTGCGGTGCTTTTATCCATCCTACATTGCCACTCACTGCCTATCCTAATTCAGACCCTCCGATTCACACCACCCCGTGATGTTTTTCTCACTCCTACTAATGAATGTAATATGACACACACCCATACAATGCGCACCACCCCGTGATGTTTTTCTCACTCCTACTAGTGAATGTAATGTAACACACACCCATACAATGCGCACCACCCCGCGATGTTTTACAGAAACCTATCCTACATTGCCACTGCTTGTTCCCTGACCTCTCCATGCTGACCACCCCGCGGTGCTTTTCTCCATCCTACATTGCCACTCACTGCCTATCCTAATTCAAACCCTCCGATTCACACCACCCCGTGATATTTTTCTCACTCCTACTAGTGAATGTAATGTAACACACACCCATACAATGCGCACCACTCCGTGATGTTTTTCTCACTCCTACTAGTGAATGTAATGTAACACACACCCATACAATGCGCACCACCCCGCCATGTTTTTCACAAACCTATCCTACATTGCCACTGCATGTTCCCTGACCTCCCGATGCTGACAACCCCGCGGTGCCTTTCGCCATCCTACATTGCCACTCACTGCCTATCCTAATTCAGACCCTCCGATTCACACCACCCCGCGAAGTTTTTCTCTCTCCTACTAGTGAATGTAATGTAACACACACCCAAACAATGCGCACCACTCCGTGATGTTTTTCTCACTCCTACTAGTGAATGTAATGTAACACACACCCATACAATGCGCACCACCCCGTGATGTTTTTCTCACTGCTACTAGTGAATGTAATGTAACACACACCCATACAATGCGCACCACCCCGCAATGTTTTTCAGAAACCTATCCTACATTGCCACTGCATGTTCCCTGACCTCCCCATGCTGACCAGCCCGCAGTGCTTTTCTCCATCCTACATTGCCACTCACTGCCTATCCTAATTCAGACCCTCTGATTCACACCACCCCGTGATGTTTTTCTCACTCCTACTAGTGAATGTAATGTAACACACACCCATACAATGCGCACCACCTCGTGATGTTTTTCTCACTCCTACTAGTGAATGTAATGTAACACACACCCATACAATGCGCACCACCCCGCGATGTTTTTCAGAAACCTATCCTACATTGCCACTGCATGTTCCCTGACCTCCCCATGCTGACCAGCCCGCGGTGCTTTTCTCCATCCTACATTGCCACTCACTGCCTATCCTAATTCAGACCCTCCGATTCACACCACCCCGTGATGTTTTTCTCATTCCTACTAGTGAATGTAATGTAACACACACCTATACAATGCACACCACCCCGTGATGTTTTTCTCACTACTACTAGTGAATGTAATGTAACACACACCATTACAATGCGCACCACCCCGTGATGTTCTTCTCACTCCTACTAGTGAATGTAATGTAACACACACCCATATAATGCACACGACCCCGCGATGTTTTTCAGAAACCTATCCTACATTGCCAATGCATGTTCTCTGTCCTCCCCATGCTGACCACCCCTCAGTGCTTTTCTCCATCCTACATTGCCTCTCACTCCCTATCCTAATTCAGACCCTCCGATTCACACCACCCCGTGATGTTTTTCTCATCCTACTAGTGAATGTAATGTAACACACACCCATACAATGCGCACCACCCCGTGATGTTTTTCTCACTCCTACTAGTGAATGTAATGTAACACACACCCATACAATGCGCACCACCCCGCGATGTTTTTCCGAAACCTATCCTACATTGCCACTGCATGTTCTCTGTCTTCCCCATGCTGACCACCCCTCAGTGCTTTTCTCCATCCTACATTGCCACTCACTGCCTATCCTAATTCAGACCCTCCCATTCACACCACCCCGTGATGTTTTTCTCACTCCTACTAGTGAATGTAATTTAACACACACCCATGCAATGCGCACCACCCCACGATGTTTTTCAGAAACCTATCCTACATTGCCAATGCATGTTCCCTGACCTCCCCATGCTGACCACCCCGCGGTGCTTTTCTCCATCCTACATTGCCACTCACTGCCTATCCTAATGCAGACCCACCGATTCACACCACCCCGTGATGTTTTTCTCACTCCTACTAGTGAGTGTAATGTAACACACACACATACAATGCGCACCACCCCGTGATGTTTTTCTCACTCCTACTAGTGAATGTAATGTAACACACACCCATACAATGCGCACCACCCCGTGATGTTTTTCTCACTCCTACTAGTGAATGTAATGTAACACACACGCATACAATGCGCACCACCCCGCGATGTTTTTCAGAAACCTATCCTACATTGCCACTGCATGTTCCCTAACCTCAACATGCTGACAACCCCGCGGTGCTTTTCTCCATCCTACATTGCCACTCACTGCCTATCCTAATTCAGACCTTCCGAATCACACCACCCCGTGATGTTTTTCTCACTCCTACTAGTGAATGTAATGTAACACACACCCATACAATGCGCACCACCCCGTGATGGTTTTCTCACTCCGACTAGTGAATGTAATGTAACACACACCCATACAATGCGCACCACCACGTGATGTTTTTCTCACTCCTACTAGTGAATGTAATGTAACACACACCCATACAATGCACACCACCCAGCGATGTTTTTCAGAAACCTATCCTACATTGCCACTGCATGTTCCCTGACCTCCCGATGCTGACCACACTGCGGTGCTTTTATCCATCCTACATTGCCACTCACTGCCTATCCTAATTCAGACCCTCCGATTCACACCACCCCGTGATGTTTTTCTCACTCCTACTAATGAATGTAATATGACACACACCCATACAATGCGCACCACCCCGTGATGTTTTTCTCACTCCTACTAGTGAATGTAATGTAACACACACCCATACAATGCGCACCACCCCGCGATGTTTTACAGAAACCTATCCTACATTGCCACTGCTTGTTCCCTGACCTCTCCATGCTGACCACCCCGCGGTGCTTTTCTCCATCCTACATTGCCACTCACTGCCTATCCTAATTCAAACCCTCCGATTCACACCACCCCGTGATATTTTTCTCACTCCTACTAGTGAATGTAATGTAACACACACCCATACAATGCGCACCACTCCGTGATGTTTTTCTCACTCCTACTAGTGAATGTAATGTAACACACACCCATACAATGCGCACCACCCCGCCATGTTTTTCACAAACCTATCCTACATTGCCACTGCATGTTCCCTGACCTCCCGATGCTGACAACCCCGCGGTGCCTTTCGCCATCCTACATTGCCACTCACTGCCTATCCTAATTCAGACCCTCCGATTCACACCACCCCGCGAAGTTTTTCTCTCTCCTACTAGTGAATGTAATGTAACACACACCCAAACAATGCGCACCACTCCGTGATGTTTTTCTCACTCCTACTAGTGAATGTAATGTAACACACACCCATACAATGCGCACCACCCCGTGATGTTTTTCTCACTGCTACTAGTGAATGTAATGTAACACACACCCATACAATGCGCACCACCCCGCAATGTTTTTCAGAAACCTATCCTACATTGCCACTGCATGTTCCCTGACCTCCCCATGCTGACCAGCCCGCAGTGCTTTTCTCCATCCTACATTGCCACTCACTGCCTATCCTAATTCAGACCCTCTGATTCACACCACCCCGTGATGTTTTTCTCACTCCTACTAGTGAATGTAATGTAACACACACCCATACAATGCGCACCACCCCGTGATGATTTTCTCACTCCGAATAGTGAATGTAATGTAACACACACCCATACAATGCGCACCACCCCGCGATGTTTTTCAGAAACCTATCCTACATTGCCACTGCATGTTCCCTGACTTCCCCATGCTGACCACCCCGCGGTGATTTTATCCATCCTAAATTGCCACTCACTGCCTATCCTAATTCAGACCCTCCGATTCACACCACCCCGTGATTTTTTTCTCACTCCTCCTAGTGAATGTAATGTGACACACACCGATACAATGCGCACCACCCCGTGATGTTTTTCTCACTCCTACTAGTGAATGTAATGTAACACACACCCATACAATGCGCACCACCCCGTGATGTTTTTCAGAAACCTATCCTACATTGCCACTGCATGCTCCCTGACCTCCCCATGCTGACCAGCCCGCGGTGCTTTTCTCCATCCTACATTGCCACTCACTGCCTATCCTAATTCAGACCCTCCGATTCACACCACCCCGTGATGTTTTTCTCACTCCTACTAGTGAATGTAATATAACACACACCGATACAATGCGCACCACCCCGTGATGTTTTTCTCACTCCTACTCGTGAATGTAATGTAACACACACCCATACAATGCGCACCACCCCGCGATGTTTTTCAGAAACCTATCCTACTTTGCCACTGCATGTTCCCTGACCTCAACATGCTGACCACCCCGCGGTGCTTTTCTCCATCCTACATTGCCACTCACTGCCTATCCTAATTCAGACCCTCCGAATCACACCACCCCGTAATGTTTTTCTCACTCCTACTAGTGAATGTAATGTAACACACAACCATACAATGCGCACCACCCCGTGATGATTTTCTCACTCCGACTAATGAATGTAATGTAACACACACCCATACAATGTGCACCACCCCGTGATGATTTTCTCACTCCGACTAGTGAATGTAATGTAACACACACCCATACAATGCGCACCACCCCGTGATGTTTTTCTCACTCCTACTAGTGAATGTAATGTAACACACACCCATACAATGCGCACCACCCCGCGATGTTTTTCAGAGCCCTATCCTACATTGCCACTGCATGTTCCCTGACCTCCCCATGCTGACCACCCCGCGGTGCTTTTCTACATCCTACATTGCCACTCACTGCCTATCCTAATTCAGACCCTCCGATTCACACCACCCCGTGATGTTTTTCTCACTCCTACTAGTGAATGTAATATAACACACACCCATACAATGCGCACCACCCCGTGATGTTTTTCTCACTCCTACTCGTGAATGTAATGTAACACACACCCATACAATGCGGACCACCCCGCCATGTTTTTCCGAAACCTATCCTACATTGCCACTGCATGTTCCCTGACCTCAACATGCTAACCACCCCGCGGTGCTTTTCTCCATCCTACATTGCCACTCACTGCCTATCCTAATTCAGACCCTCCGAATCACACCACCCCGTGATGTTTTTCTCACTCCTACTAGTGAATGTAATGTAACACACACCCATACAATGCGCACCACCCCGTGATGATTTTCTCACTCCGACTACTGAATGTAATGTAACACACTCCCATACAATGCGCACCACCACGTGATGTTTTTCTCACTCCTACTAGTGAATGTAATGTAACACACACCCATACAATGCACACCACCCCGCGATGTTTTTCAGAAACCTATCCTACATTGCCACTGCATGTTCCCTGACCTCCCGATGCTGACCACACCGCGGTGCTTTTATCCATTCTACATTGCCACTCACTGCCTATCCTAATTCAGACCCTCCGATTCACACCACCCCGTGATGTTTTTCTCACTCCTACTAATGAATGTAATGTGACACACACCCATACAATGCGCACCACCCCGTGATGTTTTTCTCACTCCTACTAGTGAATGTAATGTAACACACACCCATACAATGCGCACCACCCCGCGATGTTTTACAGAAACCTATCCTACATTGCCACTGCTTGTTCCCTGACCTCTCCATGCTGACCACCCCGCGGTGCTTTTCTCCATCCTACATTGCCACTCACTGCCTATCCTAATTCAGACCCTCCGATTCACACCACCCCGTGATGTTTTTCTCACTCCTAATAGTGAATGTAATGTAACACACACCCATACAATGCGCACCACACCGTGATGTTTTTCTCACTCCTACTAGTGAATGTAATGTAACACACACCCATACAATGCGCACCACCCCGCCATGTTTTTCAGAAACCTATCCTACATTGCCACTGCATGTTCCCTGACCTCCCCATGCTGACAACCCCGCGGTGCCTTTCGCCATCCTACATTGCCACTCACTGCCTATCTTAATTCAGACCCTCCGATTCACACCACCCCGCGAAGTTTTTCTCTCTCCTACTAGTGAATGTAATGTAACACACACCCATACAATGCGCACCACCACGCGATGTTTTTCAGAAACCTATCCTACATTGCCACTACATGTTCCCTGACCTCCCCATGCTGAGCACACCGCGGTGCTTTTCTCCATCCTACATTGCCACACACTGCCTATCCTAATTCAGACCCTCCGATTCACACCACCCCGTGATGTTTTTCTCACTCCTGCTAGTGAATGTAATGTAACACACACCCATACAATGCGCACCACTCCGTGATGTTTTTCTCACTCCTACTAGTGAATGTAATGTAACACACACCCATACATTGCGCACCACCCCGTGATGTTTTTCTCACTCCTACTAGTGAATGTAATGTAACACACACCCATACAATGCGCACCACCCCGCGATGTTTTTCCGAAACCTATCCTACATTGCCACTGCATGTTCTCTGTCTTCCCCATGCTGACCACCCCTCAGTGCTTTTCTCCATCCTACATTGCCACTCACTGCCTTTCCTAAATCAGACCCTCCCATTCACACCACCCCGTGATGTTTTTCTCACTCCTACTAGTGAATGTAATTTAACACACACCCATACAATGCGCAACACCCCGCGATGTTTTTCAGAAACCTATCCTACATTGCCACGGCATGTTCCCTGACCTCCCCATGCTGACCACCCCGCGGTGCTTTTCTCCATCCTACATTGCCACTCACTGCCTATCCTAATGCAGACCCACCGATTCACCCCACCCCGTGATGTTTTTCTCACTCCTACTAGTGAATGTAATGTAACACACACCCATACAATGCGCACCACCCCGTGATGTTTTTCTCACTTTTACTAGTGAATGTAATGTAACACACACCATTACAATGCGCACCACCCCGTGATGTTTTTCTCACTCCTACTAGTTAATGTAATGTAACACACACGCATACAATGCGCACCACCCCGCGATGTTTTTCAGAAACCTATCCTACATTGCCACTGTATGTTCCCTGACCTCCCCATGCTGACCACCCCGCAGTACTTTTCTCCATCCTACATTGCCACTCACAGCCTGTCCTAATTCAGAACCTCCGATTCACACCACCCCATGATGTTTTTCTCACTCCTACTAGTGAATGTAATGTAACACACACCCATACAATGCGCATCACCCCGTGATATTTTTCAGAAACCTATCCTACATTGCCACTGCATGTTCCCTGACCTCCCCATGCTGACCAGCCCGCGGTGCTTTTCTCCATCCTACATTGCCACTCACTGCCTATCCTAATTCAGACCCTCCGATTCACAACACCCCGTGATATTTTTCTCACTCCTACTAGTGAAGGTAATGTAACACACACCCATACAATGCGCACCACCCCGTGATGATTTTCTCACTCCGAATAGTGAATGTAATGTAACACACACCCATACAATGCGCACCACCCCGCGATGTTTTTCAGAAACCTATCCTACATTGCCACTGCATGTTCCCTGACCTACCCATGCTGACCAGCCCGCGGTGATTTTATCCATCCTACATTGCCACTCACTGGCTATCCTAATTCAGTCCCTCCGATTCACACCACCCCGTGATTTTTTTCTCACTCCTTCTAGTGAATGTAATGTAACACACACCCATACAATGCGCACCACCCCGTGATTTTTTCTCACTCCTACTAGTGAAAGTAATGTAACACACACGCATACAATGCGCACCACCCCGCGATGTTTTTCAGAAACCTATCCTACATTGCCACTGCATGTTCCCTGACCTCCCCATGCTGACAACCCCGCGGTACTTTTTTCCATCCTACATTGCCACTCCCTGCCTGTCCTAATTCAGAACCTCCGATGCACACCACCCCGTGATGTTTTTCTCACTCCTACTAGTGAATGTAATGTAACACACACCCATACAATGCGCACCACCCCGTGATGTTTTTCTCACTCCTACTAGTGAATGTAATGTAACACACACCCATACAATGCACACCTCCCCGCGATGTTTTTCAGAAACCTATTCTACATTGCCACTGCATGTTCCCTGACCTCCCCATGCTGACCACCCCGCGGTGATTTTATCCATCCTACTTTGCCACTCACTGCCTATCCTAATTCAGACCCTCCGATTCACACCACCCCGTGATGTTTTTCTCACTCCTACTAGTGAATGTAATGTGACACACACCCATACCATGCGCACCAACCCGTGATGTTTTTCTCACTCCTACTAGTGAATGTAATGTAACACACACCCAGCCAATGCGAACCACCCCGCGATGTTTTTCACAAACCTATCCTACATTGCCACTGCTTGTTCCCTGACCTCCCCATGCTGACCACCCTGCGGTGATTTTCTCCATCCTACATTGCCACTCACTGCCTATCCTAATTCAGACCCTCCGATTCACACCACCACGTGATGTTTTTCTCACTACTACTAGTGAATGTAATGTAACACACTCCCATACAATGCGCACCACCACGCGATGTTTTTCAGAAACCTATCCTACATTGCCATTGCATGTTCCCTGACCTCCCCATGCTGAGCACCCCGCGGTGCTTTTCTCCATCCTACATTGCCACTCACTGCCTATCCTAATTCACACCCTCCGATTCACACCACCCCGTGATGTTTTTCTCACTCCTACTAGTGAATGTAATGTAACACACACCCATACAATGCGCACCACTCCGTGATGTTTTTCTCACTCCTACTAGTGAATGTAATGTAACACACACCCATACAATGCGCACCACCCCGTGATGTTTTTCTCACTCCTACTAGTGAATGTAATGTAACACACACCCATAATATGCGCACCACCCCGCGATGTTTTTCAGAAACCTATCCTACATTGCCACTGCATGTTCCCTGACCTCCCCATGCTGACCAGCCCGCGGTGCTTTTCTCCATCCTACATTGCCACTCACTGCCTATCCTAATTCAGACCCTCCGATTCACACCACCCCGTGATGTTTTTCTCATTCCTACTAGTGAATGTAATGTAACACACACCCATACAATGCACACCACCCCGTGATGTTTTTCTCACTCCTACTAGTGAATGTAATGTAACACACACCATTACAATGCGCACCACCCCGTGATGTTTTTCTCACTCCTACTAGTGAATGTAATGTAACACACACCCATACAATGCGCACCACCCCGCGATGTTTTTCCGAAACCTATCCTACATTGCCACTGCATGTTCTCTGTCTTCCCCATGCTGACCACCCCTCAGTGCTTTTCTCCATCCTACATTGCCACTCACTGCCTTTCCTAAATCAGACCCTCCCATTCACACCACCCCGTGATGTTTTTCTCACTCCTACTAGTGAATGTAATTTAACACACACCCATACAATGCGCAACACCCCGCGATGTTTTTCAGAAACCTATCCTACATTGCCACTGCATGTTCCCTGACCTCCCCATGCTGACCACCCCGCGGTGCTTTTCTCCATCCTACATTGCCACTCACTGCCTATCCTAATGCAGACCCACCGATTCACCCCACCCCGTGATGTTTTTCTCACTCCTACTAGTGAATGTAATGTAACACACACCCATACAATGCGCACCACCCCGTGATGTTTTTCTCACTTTTACTAGTGAATGTAATGTAACACACACCATTACAATGCGCACCACCCCGTGATGTTTTTCTCACTCCTACTAGTTAATGTAATGTAACACACACGCATACAATGCGCACCACCCCGCGATGTTTTTCAGAAACCTATCCTACATTGCCACTGTATGTTCCCTGACCTCCCCATGCTGACCACCCCGCAGTACTTTTCTCCATCCTACATTGCCACTCACAGCCTGTCCTAATTCAGAACCTCCGATTCACACCACCCCATGATGTTTTTCTCACTCCTACTAGTGAATGTAATGTAACACACACCCATACAATGCGCATCACCCCGTGATATTTTTCAGAAACCTATCCTACATTGCCACTGCATGTTCCCTGACCTCCCCATGCTGACCAGCCCGCGGTGCTTTTCTCCATCCTACATTGCCACTCACTGCCTATCCTAATTCAGACCCTCCGATTCACAACACCCCGTGATATTTTTCTCACTCCTACTAGTGAAGGTAATGTAACACACACCCATACAATGCGCACCACCCCGTGATTTTTTCTCACTCCTACTAGTGAAAGTAATGTAACACACACGCATACAATGCGCACCACCCCGCGATGTTTTTCAGAAACCTATCCTACATTGCCACTGCATGTTCCCTGACCTCCCCATGCTGACAACCCCGCGGTACTTTTTTCCATCCTACATTGCCACTCCCTGCCTGTCCTAATTCAGAACCTCCGATGCACACCACCCCGTGATGTTTTTCTCACTCCTACTAGTGAATGTAATGTAACACACACCCATACAATGCGCACCACCCCGTGATGTTTTTCTCACTCCTACTAGTGAATGTAATGTAACACACACCCATACAATGCACACCACCCCGCGATGTTTTTCAGAAACCTATTCTACATTGCCACTGCATGTTCCCTGACCTCCCCATGCTGACCACCCCGCGGTGATTTTATCCATCCTACTTTGCCACTCACTGCCTATCCTAATTCAGACCCTCCGATTCACACCACCCCGTGATGTTTTTCTCACTCCTACTAGTGAATGTAATGTGACACACACCCATACCATGCGCACCAACCCGTGATGTTTTTCTCACTCCTACTAGTGAATGTAATGTAACACACACCCAGCCAATGCGAACCACCCCGCGATGTTTTTCACAAACCTATCCTACATTGCCACTGCTTGTTCCCTGACCTCCCCATGCTGACCACCCTGCGGTGATTTTCTCCATCCTACATTGCCACTCACTGCCTATCCTAATTCAGACCCTCCGATTCACACCACCACGTGATGTTTTTCTCACTACTACTAGTGAATGTAATGTAACACACTCCCATACAATGCGCACCACCACGCGATGTTTTTCAGAAACCTATCCTACATTGCCATTGCATGTTCCCTGACCTCCCCATGCTGAGCACCCCGCGGTGCTTTTCTCCATCCTACATTGCCACTCACTGCCTATCCTAATTCACACCCTCCGATTCACACCACCCCGTGATGTTTTTCTCACTCCTACTAGTGAATGTAATGTAACACACACCCATACAATGCGCACCACTCCGTGATGTTTTTCTCACTCCTACTAGTGAATGTAATGTAACACACACCCATACAATGCGCACCACCCCGTGATGTTTTTCTCACTCCTACTAGTGAATGTAATGTAACACACACCCATAATATGCGCACCACCCCGCGATGTTTTTCAGAAACCTATCCTACATTGCCACTGCATGTTCCCTGACCTCCCCATGCTGACCAGCCCGCGGTGCTTTTCTCCATCCTACATTGCCACTCACTGCCTATCCTAATTCAGACCCTCCGATTCACACCACCCCGTGATGTTTTTCTCATTCCTACTAGTGAATGTAATGTAACACACACCCATACAATGCACACCACCCCGTGATGTTTTTCTCACTCCTACTAGTGAATGTAATGTAACACACACCATTACAATGCGCACCACCCCGTGATGTTTTTCTCACTCCTACTAGTGAATGTAATGTAACACACACCCATACAATGCACACGACCCCGCGATGTTTTTCAGAAACCTATCCTACATTGCCACTGCATGTTCTCTGTCCTCCCCATGCTGACCACCCCTCAGTGCTTTTCTCCATCCTACATTGCCACTCACTGCCTATCCTAATTCAGACCCTCCGATTCACACCACCCCGTGATGTTTTTCTCTCTCCTACTAGTGAATGTAATGTAACACACACCCATACAATGCGCACCACCCCGTGATGATTTTCTCACTCCTACTAGTGAATGTAATGTAACACACACCCATACAATGTGCACCACCCCGTGATGTTTTTCTCACTCCTACTAGTGAATATAATGTAACACACACGCATACAATGCGCACCACCCCGCGATGTTTTTCAGAAACCTATCCTACATTGCCACTGCATGTTCCCTGACCTCCCCATGCTGACCACCCCGCGGTGCTTTTCTCCATCCTACATTGCCACTCACTGCCTATCCTAATGCAGACCCTCCGATTCACACCACCCCGTGATGTTTTTCTCACTCCTACTAGTGAATGTAATGTAACACACACTCATGCAATGCGCACCACCCCGTGATGTTTTTCTCACTCCTACTCGTGAATGTAATTTAACACACACCCATACAATGCGCACCACCCCGCGATGTTTTTCAGAAACCTATCCTACACTGCCACTGCATGTTCTCTGTCCTCACCATGCCGACCTACCCGCGGTGCTTTTCTACATCCTACATTGCCACTCACTGCCTATCCTAATACAGACCCTCCGATTCACAGAACCCCGTGATGTTTTTCTCACTGCTACTAGTGAATGTAATGTAAAACACACCCATACAATGCGCACCACCCCGCGATGTTTTTCAGAAACCTATCCTACATTGCCACTGCATGTTCCCTGACCTCCCCATGCTGACAACTCCGCGGTGCCTTTCGCCAACCTACATTGCCACTCACTGCCTATCCTAATTCAGACCCTCCGATTCACACCAACCCGTGATGTTTTTCTCACTCCTACTAGTGAATGTAATGTAACACACACTCATGCAATGCGCACCACCCCGTGATGTTTTTCTCACTCCTACTCGTGAATGTAATTTAACACACACCCATACAATGCGCACCACCCCGCGATGTTTTTCAGAAACCTATCCTACACTGCCACTGCATGTTCTCTGTCCTCCCCATGCCGACCTACCCGCGGTGCTTTTCTACATCCTACATTGCCACTCACTGCCTATCCTAATACAGACCCTCCGATTCACAGAACCCCGTGATGTTTTTCTCACTGCTACTAGTGAATGTAATGTAAAACACACCCATACAATGCGCACCACCCCGCGATCTTTTTCAGAAACTTATCCTACATTGCCACAGCGTGTTCCCTGACCTCCCCATGCTGACAACTCCGCGGTGCCTTTCGCCAACCTACATTGCCACTCACTGCCTATCCTAATTCAGACCCTCCGATTCACACCACCCCGTGATGTTTTTCTCTCTCCTACTAGTGAATGTAATGTAACACACACCCATACAATGCGCACCACCCCGTGATGATTTTCTCACTCCTACTAGTGAATGTAATGTAACACACACCCATACAATGTGCACCACCCCGTGATGTTTTTCTCACTCCTACTAGTGAATATAATGTAACACACACGCATACAATGCGCACCACCCCGCGATGTTTTTCAGAAACCTATCCTACATTGCCACTGCATGTTCCCTGACCTCCCCATGCTGACCACCCCGCGGTGCTTTTCTCCATCCTACATTGCCACTCACTGCCTATCCTAATGCAGACCCTCCGATTCACACCACCCCGTGATGTTTTTCTCACTCCTACTAGTGAATGTAATGTAACACACACTCATGCAATGCGCACCACCCCGTGATGTTTTTCTCACTCCTACTCGTGAATGTAATTTAACACACACCCATACAATGCGCACCACCCCGCGATGTTTTTCAGAAACCTATCCTACACTGCCACTGCATGTTCTCTGTCCTCCCCATGCCGACCTACCCGCGGTGCTTTTCTACATCCTACATTGCCACTCACTGCCTATCCTAATACAGACCCTCCGATTCACAGAACCCCGTGATGTTTTTCTCACTGCTACTAGTGAATGTAATGTAAAACACACCCATACAATGCGCACCACCCCGCGATGTTTTTCAGAAACCTATCCTACATTGCCACTGCATGTTCCCTGACCTCCCCATGCTGACCACCCCTCAGTGCTTTTCTACATCCTACATTGCCACTCACTGCCTATCCTAATTCAGACACTCCGATTCACACCAACCCGTGATGTTTTTCTCACTCCTACTAGTGAATGTGATGTAACACACACCCATACAATGCGCACCACCCCGTGATGTTTTTCTCACTCCTACTCGTGAATGTAATTTAACACACACCCATACAATGCGCACCACCCCGCGATGTTTTTCAGAAACCTATCCTACATTGCCACTGCATGTTCCCTGACCTCAACATGCTGACCACCACGCGGTGCTTTTCTCCATCCTACATTGCCACTCACTGCCTATCCTTATTCAGACCCTCCGAATCACACCACCCCGTGATGTTTTTCTCACTCCTACTAGTGAATGTAATGTAACACACACCCATACAATTCGCACCACCCCGTGATGATTTTCTCACTCCGACTAGTGAATGTAATGTAACACACACCCATACAATGCGCACCACCCCGTGATGTTTTTCTCACTCCTACTAGTGAATGTAATTTAACACACACCCATACAATGCACACCACCCCGCGATGTTTTTCAGAACCCTATCCTACATTGCCACTGCATGTTCCCTGACCTCCCCATGTTGACCACCCCGCGGTGCTTTTATCCATCCTACATTGCCACTCACTGCCTATCCTAATTCAGACCCTCCGATTCACACCACCCCGTGATGTTTTTCTCACTCCTACTAGTGAATGTAATGTGACACACACCCATACAATGCGCACCACCCCGAGATGGTTTTCTCACTCCTACTAGTGAATGTAATGTAACACACACCCATACAATGCGCACCACCCCGCGATGTTTTTCAGAAACCTATCCTACATTGCCACTGCTTGTTCCCTGACCTCTCCATGCTGACCACCCCGCGGTGCTTTTCTCCATCCTACATTGCCACTCACTGCCTATCCTAATTCAGACCCTCCGATTCACACCACCCCGTGATGTTTTTCTCACTCCTACTAGTGAATGTAATGTAACACACACCCATACAATGCGCACCACTCCGTGATGTTTTTCTCACTCCTATTAGTGAATGTAATGTAACACACACCCATACAATGCGCACCACCCCGTGATGTTTTTCTCACTCCTACTAGTGAATGTAATGTAACACACACCCATACAATGCACACGACCCCGCGATGTTTTTCAGAAACCTATCCTACATTGCCACTGCATGTTCTCTGTCCTCCCCATCCTGACCACCCCTCAGTGCTTTTCTCCATCCTACATTGCCACTCACTGCCTATCCTAATTCAGACCCTCCGATTCACACAACCCCGTGATGTTTTTCTCACTCCTACTAGTGAATGTAATGTAACACACACCCATACAATGCGCACCACCCCGTGATGATTTTCTCACTCCTACTAGTGAATGTAATGTAACACACACCCATACAATGTGCACCACCCCGTGATGTTTTTCTCACTCCTACTAGTGAATGTAATGTAACACACATGCATACAATGCGCACCACCCCGCGATGTTTTTCAGAAACCTATCCTACATTGCCACTGCATGTTCCCTGACCTCCCCATGCTGACCACCCCGCGGTACTTTTCTCCATCCTACATTGCCACTCACTGCCTGTCCTAATTCAGAACCTCCGATTCAAACCACCCCGTGATGTTTTTCTCACTCCTACTAGTGACTGTAATGTAACACACACCCATACAATGCGCACCACCCCGTGATGTTTTTCTCACTCCTACTAGTGAATGTAATGTAACACACACCCATACAATGCACACGACCCCGCGATGTTTTTCAGAAACCTATCCTACATTGCCACTGCATGTTCTCTGTCCTCCCCATCCTGACCACCCCTCAGTGCTTTTCTCCATCCTACATTGCCACTCACTGCCTATCCTAATTCAGACCCTCCGATTCACACAACCCCGTGATGTTTTTCTCACTCCTACTAGTGAATGTAATGTAACACACACCCATACAATGCGCACCACCCCGTGATGATTTTCTCACTCCTACTAGTGAATGTAATGTAACACACACCCATACAATGTGCACCACCCCGTGATGTTTTTCTCACTCCTACTAGTGAATGTAATGTAACATACATGCATACAATGCGCACCACCCCGCGATGTTTTTCAGAAACCTATCCTACATTGCCACTGCATGTTCCCTGACCTCCCCATGCTGACCACCCCGCGGTACTTTTCTCCATCCTACATTGCCACTCACTGCCTGTCCTAATTCAGAACCTCCGATTCAAACCACCCCGTGATGTTTTTCTCACTCCTACTAGTGACTGTAATGTAACACACACCCATACAATGCGCACCACCCCGTGATGTTTTTCTCACTCCTACTAGTGAATGTAATGTAACACACACCCATACAATGCACACCACCCCGCGATGTTTTTCAGAAACCTATTCTACATTGCCACTGCATGTTCCCTGACCTCTCCATGCTGACCACCCCGCGGTGATTTTATCCATCCTACTTTGCCACTCACTGCCTATTCTAATTCAGAACCTCCGATTCACACCACCCCGTGATGTTTTTCTCACTCCTACTAGTGAATGTAATGTGACACACACCCATGCCATGCATACCAACCCGTGATGTTTTTCTCACTCCTACTAGTGAATGTAATGTAACACACACCAAGCCAATGCGAACCACCCCGCGATGTTTTTCACAAACCTATCCTACATTGCCACTGCTTGTTCCCTGACCTCCCCATGCTGACCACCCCGCGGTGATTTTCTCCATCCTACATTGCCACTCACTGCCTATCCTAATTCAGACCCTCCGATTCACACCACCACGTGATGTTTTTCTCACTAATACTAGTGAATGTAATGTAACACACTCCCATACAATGCGCACCACCACGAGATGTTTTTCAGAAACCTATCCTACATTGCCACTGCATGTTCCCTGACCTCCCCATGCTGAGCACCCCGCGGTGCTTTTCTCCATCCTACATTGCCACTCACTGCCTATCCTAATTCACACCCTCCGATTCACACCACCCCGTGATGTTTTTCTCACTCCTACTAGTGAATGTAATGTAACACACACCCATACAATGGGCACCACTCCGTGATGTTTTTCTCACTCCTACTAGTGAATGTAATGTAACACACACCCATACAATGCGCACCACCCCATGATGTTTTTCTCACTGCTACTAGTGAATGTAATGTAACACACACCCATACAATGCGCACCACCCCGCGATGTTTTTCAGGAACCTATCCTACATTGCCACTGCATGTTCCCTGACCTCCCCATGCTGACCAGCCCGCGGTGCTTTTCTCCATCCTACATTGCCACTCACTGCCTATCCTAATTCAGACACTCCGATTCACACCACCCCGTGATGTTTTTCTCATTCCTACTAGTGAATGTAATGTAGCACACACCCATACAATGCACACCACCCCGTGATGTTTTTCTCACTCCTACTAGTGAATGTAATGTAACACACACCATTACAATGCGCACCACCCCGTGATGTTTTTCTCACTCCTACTAGTGAATGTAATGTAACACACACCCATACAATGCACACGACCCCGCGATGTTTTTCAGAAACCTATCCTACATTGCCACTGCATGTTCTCTGTCCTCCCCATGCTGACCACCCCTCAGTGCTTTTCTCCATCCTACATTGCCATTCACTGCCTATCCTAATTCAGACCCTCCGATTCACACCACCCCGTGATGTTTTTCTCACTCCTACTAGTGAATGTAATGTAACACACACCCATACAATGCGCACCACCCCGTGATGTTTTTCTCACTCCTACTAGTGAATGTAATGTAACACACACCCATACAATGCGCACCACCCCGCGATGTTTTTCAGAAACCTATCCTACATTGCCACTGCATGTTCCGTGACTTCCCCATGCTGACCACCCCGCGGTGCCTTTCGCCATCCTACATTGCCACTCACTGCCTATCCTAATTCAGACCCTCCGATTCACACCACCCCGCGATGTTTTTCTCATCCTACTAGTGAATGTAATTTAACACACACCCATACAATGCGCACCACCACACGATGTTTTTCAGAAACCTATCCTACATTGCCACTGCATGTTCCCTGACCTCCCCATGCTGACCACCCCGCGGAGCTTTTCTCCATCCTACATTGCCACTCACTGCCTATCCTAATTGAGACCCTCCGATTCACACCACGCCGTGATGTTTTTCTCACTGCTACTAGTGAATGTAATGTAACACACACCCATACAATGCGAACCACCCCGCGATGTTTTTCAGAAACCTATCCTTCATTGCCACTGCATGTTCCCTGACCTCCCCATGCTGACCACCCCGCGGTGCTTTTCTCTATCCTACATTGCCACTCACTGCCTATCCTAATTCAGACCCTCCGATTCACACCACCCCGTGATGTATTTCTCACTGCTACTAGTGAATGTAATGTAACACACACCCATACAATGCGCACCACCCCGCGATGTTTTTCAGAAACCTATCCTACATTGCCACTGCATGTTCCCTGACCTCCCCATGCCGACCTACCCGCGGTGCTTTTCTACATCCTACATTGCCACTCACTGCCTATCCTAATACAGACCCTCCGATTCACAGAACCCCGTGATGTTTTTCTCACTGCTACTAGTGTATGTAATGTAAAACACACCCATACAATGCGCACCACCCCGCGATGTTTTTCAGAAACCTATCCTACATTGCCACTGCATGTTCCCTGACCTCCCCATGCTGACCACCCCGCGGTGCTTTTCTACATCCTACCTTGCCACTCACTGCCTATCCTAATTCAGACCCTCCGATTCACACCAACCCGTGATGTTTTTCTCACTCCTACAAGTGAATGTATTATAACACACACCCATACAATGCGCACCACCCCGTGATGTTTTTCTCACTCCTACTCGTGAATGTAATTTAACACACACCCATACAATGCGCACAACCCCGCGATGTTTTTCAGAAACCTATCCTACATTGCCACTGCATGTTCCCTAACCTCAACATGCTGACCACCACGCGGTGCTTTTCTCCATCCTACATTGCCACTCACTGCCTATCCTTATTCAAACCCTCCGAATCACACCACCCCATGATGTTTTTTTCACTCCTACTAGTGAATGTAATGTAACACACACCCATACAATGCGCACCACCCCGTGATGATTTTCTCACTCCGACGAGTGAATGTAATGTAACACACACCCATACAATGCGCACCACCCCGTGATGTTTTTCTCACTCCTACTAGTGAATGTAATGTAACACACACCCATACAATGCACACCACCCCGCGATGTTTTTCAGAACCCTATCCTACATTGCCACTGCATGTTCCCTGACCTCCCCATGCTGACCACCCCGCGGTGCTTTTATCCATCCTACATTGCCACTCACTGCCTATCCTAATTCAGACCCTCCGATTCACACCACCCCGTGATGTTTTTCTCACTCCTACTAGTGAATGTAATGTGACACACACCCATACAATGCGCACCACCCCGAGATGGTTTTCTCACTCCTACTAGTGAATGTAATGTAACACACACCCATACAATGCGCACCACCCCGCGATGTTTTTCAGAAACCTATCCTACATTGCCACTGCTTGTTCCCTGACCTCTCCATGCTGACCACCCCGCGGTGCTTTTCTCCATCCTACATTGCCACTCACTGCCTATCCTAATTCAGACCCTCCGATTCACACCACCCGGTGATGTTTTTCTCAGTCCTACTAGTGAATGTAATGTAACACACACCCATACAATGCGCACCACTCCGTGATGTTTTTCTCACTCCTACTAGTGAATGTAATGTAACACACACCCATACAATGCGCACCACCCCGCGATGTTTTTCAGAAACCTATCCTACATTGCCACTGCATGTTCCCTGACCTCCCCATGCTGACCACCCCGTGGTGCCTTTCGCCATCCTACATTGCCACTCACTGCCTATCCTAATTCAGACCCTCCGATTCACACCACCCCGCGATGTTTTTCTCATCCTACTAGTGAATGTAATTTAACACACACCCATACAATGCGCACCACCACACTATGTTTTTCAGAAACCTATCCTACATTGCAACTGCATGTTCCCTGACCTCCCCATGCTGACCACCCCGCGGAGCTTTTCTCCATCCTACATTGCCACTCACTGCCTATCCTAATTCAGACCCTCTGATTCACACCACCGTGTGATGTTTTTCTCACTCCTACTAGTGAATGTAATGTAACACACACCCATACAATGCGCAACACCCCGTGATGTTTTTCTCACTCCTACTAGTGAATGTAATGTAACACACACCCATACAATGCGCACCACCCCACGATGTTTTTCAGAAACCTATCCTACATTGCCACTGCATGTTCCCTGACCTCCTCATGCTGACCACCCCGCGGTGCCTTTCGCCATCCTACATTGCCACTCACTGCATATCCTAATTCAGAACCTCCGATTCACACCACCCCGTGATGTTTTTCTCACTCCTACTAGTGAATGTAATGTAACACACACCCATACAATGCGCACCACCCCGTGATGTTTTTCTCACTCCTACTAGTGAATGTAATGTAACACACACCAATACAATGCGCACCACCCCGCGATGTTTTTCAGAAACCTATCCTACATTGCCACTGCATGTTCCCTGACATCCCCATGCTGACCACCGCGCGGTGCTTTTCTCCATCCTACATTGCCACTCACTGCCTATCTTAATTCAGACCCTCCGATTCACACCACCCCGTGATGTTTTTCTCACTCCTACTAGTGAATGTAATGTAACACACACCCATACAATGCACACCACCCCTAGATGTTTTTCAGAACCCTATCCTACATTGCCACTGCATGTTCCCTGACCTCCCCATGCTGACCACCCCGCGGTGCTTTTATCCATCCTACATTGCCACTCACTGCCTATCCTAATTCAGACCCTCCGATTCACACCACCCCGTGATGTTTTTCTCACTCCTACTAGTGAATGTAATGTGACACACACCCATACAATGCGCACCACCGCGCGATGTTTTTCAGAAACCTATCCTACATTGCCACTGCCTTTTCCCTGACCTCTCCATGCTGACCACCCCGCGGTGCTTTTCTCCATCCTGCATTGCCACTCACTGCCTATCCTAATTCAGGCCCTCCGATTCACACCACCCCGTGATGTTTTTCTCACACCTACTAGTGAATGTAATGTAACACACACCCATACAATGCGCACCACCCCGTGATGTTTTTCTCACTCCTACTAGTGAATGTAATGTAACACACACCCATACAATGCGCACCACCCCGCGATCTTTTTCAGAAACTTATCCTACATTGCCACAGCGTGTTCCCTGACCTCCCCATGCTGACAACTCCGCGGTGCCTTTCGCCAACCTACATTGCCACTCACTGCCTATCCTAATTCAGACCCTCCGATTCACACCACCCCGCGATGTTTTTCTCACTCCTACTAATGAATGTAATGTAACACACACCCATACAATGCGCACCACTCCGTGATGTTTTTCTCACTCCTACTACTGAATGTAATGTAACACACACCCATACAATGCGCACCACCCCGTGATGTTTTTCTCACTCCTACTAGTGAATGTAATGTAACACACACCCATACAATGCGCACCACCCCGCGATGTTTTTCAGAAACCTATCCTACATTGCCACTGCATGTTCCCTGACCTCCCCATGCTGACCAGCCCGCGGTGCTTTTCTCCATCCTACATTGCCACTCACTGCCTATCCTAATTCAGACCCTCCGATTCACACCATCCCGTGATGTTTTTCTCCCTCCTACTAGTTAATGTAATGTAACACACACCCATACAATGCACACCACCCCGTGATGTTTTCTCACTCCTACTAGTGAATTTAATGTAACACACACCATTACAATGCGCACCACCCCGTGATGTTTTTCTCACTCCTACTAGTGAATGTAATGTAACACACACCCATACAATGCACACGACCCCGCGATGTTTTTCAGAAACCTATCCTACATTGCCACTGCATGTTCTCTGTCCTCCCCATGCTGACCACCCCTCAGTGCTTTTCTCCATCCTACATTGCCACTCACTGCCTATCCTAATTCAGACCCTCCGATTCACACCACCCCGTGATGTTTTTCTCACTCCTACTAGTGAATGTAATGTAAAACACACCCATACAATGCGCACTACCCCGTGATGTTTTTCTCACTCCTACTAGTGTATGTAATGTAACACACACCCATACAATGCGCACCACCCCGCGATGTTTTTCAGAAACCTATCCTACATTGCCACTGCATGTTCCCTGACCTCCCCATGCTGACCAGCCCGCGGTGCTTTTCTCCATCCTACATTGCCACTCACTGCCTATCCTAATTCAGACCCTCCGATTCACACCATCCCGTGATGTTTTTCTCATTCCTACTAGTGAATGTAATGTAACACACACCCATACAATGCACACCACCCAGTGATGTTTTTCTCACTCCTACTAGTGAATGTAATGTAACACACACCATTACAATGCGCACCACCCCGTGATGTTTTTCTCACTCCTACTAGTGAATGTAATGTAACACACACCCATACAATGCACACGACCCCGCGATGTTTTTCAGAAACCTATCCTACATTGCCACTGCATGTTCTCTGTCCTCCCCATGCTGACAACCACTCAGTGCTTTTCTCCATCCTACATTGCCACTCACTGCCTATCCTAATTCAGACCCTCCCATTCACACCACCCCGTGATGTTTTTCTCACTCCTACTAGTGAATGTAATGTAACACACACCCATACAATGCGCACCACCCCGCGATGTTTTTCAGAAACCTATCCTACATTGCCACTGCATGTTCCCTGACCTCCCCATGCTGACCACCCCGCGGTGCTTTTCTCCATCCTACATTGCCACTCACTGCCTATCCTAATTCAGACCCTCCGATTAACACCACCCCGTGATGTTTTTCTCACTCCTACTAGTGAATGTAATGTAACACACACCCATACAATGCGCAGCACCCCGTGATATTTTTCTCACTCCTACTAGTGAATGTAATGTAACACACACCCATACAATGCGCACCACCCCGTGATGTTTTTCTCACTCCTACTAGTGAATGTAATGTAACACACACGCATACAATGCGCACCACCCCGCGATGTTTTTCAGAAACCTATCCTACATTGCCACTGCATGTTCCCTGACCTCCCCATGCTGACCAGCCCGCGGTGCCTTTCTCCATCCTACATTGCCACTCACTGCCTATCCTAATTCAGACCCTCCGATTCACACCACCCCGCGATGTTTTTCTCACGCCTACTAGTGAATGTAATGTAACACACACCATTACAATGCGCACCACCCCGTGATGTTTTTCTAACTCCTACTAGTGAATGTAATGTAACACACAGTCATACAATGCACACGACCCCGCGATGTTTTTCAGAAACCTATCCTACATTGCCACTGCATGTTCCCTGTCCTCCACATGCTGACCACCCCTCAGTGCTTTTCTCCATCCTACATTGCCACTCACTGCCTATCCTAATTCAGACCCTCCGATTCACACCACCCCGTGATGTTTTTCTCTCTCCTACTAATGAATGTAATGTAACACACAACCATACAATGCGCACCACCCCGTGATGATTTTCTCACTCCGAATAGTGAATGTAATGTAACACACACCCATACAATGCGCACCACCCCGCGATGTTTTTCAGAAACCTATCCTACATTGCCACTGCATGTTCCCTGACCTCCCCATGCTGACCACCCCGCGGTGATTTTATCCATCCTACATTGCCACTCACTGCCTATCCTAATTCAGTCCCTCCGATTCACACCACCCCGTGATTTTTTTCTCACTCCTACTAGTGAATGTAATGTGACACACACCCATACAATGCGCACCACCCCGTGATGTTTTTCTCACTCCTACTAGTGAATGTAATGTAACACACACCCATACAATGCGCACCACCCCGCGATGTTTTTCACAAACCTATCCTACATTGCCAATGCTTGTTCCCTGACATCCCCATGCTGACCACCCCACGGTGTTTTTTCCATCCTACATTGCCACTCACTGCCTATTATAATTCAGACCCTCCGATTCACACCACCCCGTGATGTTTTTCTCACTCCTACTAGTGAATGTAATGTAACACACACCCATACAATGCGCACCACCCCGTGATGTTTTTCTCACTCCTACTAGTGAATGTAATGTAACACACACCCATACAATGCGCACCACCCCGCGATGTTTTTCAGAAACATATCCTACATTGCCACTGCATGTTCCCTGACCTCCCCATGCTGACAAGCCCGCGGGGCTTTTCTCCATCCTACATTGCCACTCACTGCCTATCCTAATTCAGACCCTCCGATTCACACCACCCCGTGATGTTTTTCTCATTCCTACTAGTGAATGTAATGTAACACACACCCATACAATGCACACCACCCCGTGATGTTTTTCTCACTCCTACTAGTGAATGTAATGTAACACACACCATTACAATGCGCACCACCCCGTGATGTTTTTCTCACTCCTACTAGTGAATGTAATGTAACACACACCCATACAATGCACACGACCCCGCGATGTTTTTCAGAAACCTATCCTACATTGCCACTGCATGTTCTCTATCCTCCCCATGCAGACCACCCCTCAGTGCTTTTCTCCATCCTACATTGCCACTCACTGCCTATCCTAATTCAGACCCTCCGATTCACACAACCCCTTGATGTTTTTCTCACTCCTACTATTGAATGTAATGTAACACACACCCATACAATGCGCACCACCCCGTGATGTTTTTCTCACTCCTACTAGTGAATGTAATGTAACACACACCCATACAATGCGCACCACCCCGCGATGTTTTTCCGAAAACTATTCTACATTGCCACTGCATGTTCTCTGTCTTCCCCATGCTGACCACCCCTCAGTGCTTTTCTCCATCCTACATTGCCACTCACTGCCTATCCTAATTCAGACCTTCCCATTCACACCACCCCGTGATGTTTTTCTCACTCCTACTAGTGAATGTAATTTAACACACACCCATACAATGCGCACCACCCCACGATGTTTTTCCGAAAACTATCCTACATTGCCACTGCATGTTCCCTGACCTCCCCATGCTGACCACCCCGCGGTGCTTTTCTCCATCCTACATTGCCACTCACTGCCTATCCTAATGCAGACCCTCCGATTCACACCACCCCGTGATGTTTTTCTCACTCCTACTAGTGAATGTAATGTAACACACACCCATACAATGCGCACCACCCCGTGATGTTTTTCTCACTCCTACTAGTGAATGTAATGTAACACACACCCATACAATGTGCACCACCCCGTGATGTTTTTCTCACTCCTACTAGTGAATGTAATGTAACACACACGCATACAATGCGAACCACCCCGCGATGTTTTTCAGAAACCTATCCTACCTTGCCACTGCATGTTCCCTGACCTCCCCATGCTGACCACCCCGCGGTACTTTTCTCCATCCTACATTGCCACTCACTGCCTGTCCTAATTCAGAACCTCCGATTCACACCACCCCGTGATGTTTTTCTCACTCCTACTAGTGAATGTAATGTAACACACACCCATACAATGCGCACCACCCCGCGATGTTTTTCAGAAACCTATCCTACATTGCCACTGCATGTTAACTGACCTCCCCATGCTGACCAGCCCGCGGTGCTTTTCTCCATCCTACATTGCCACTCACTGCCTATCCTAATTCAGACCCTCCGATTCACACCACCCCGTGATGTTTTTCTCACTCCTACTAGTGAATGTAATGTAACACACACCCATACAATGCGCACCACCCCGTGATGTTTTTCTCACTCCTACTAGTGAATGTAATGTAACACACACCCATACAATGCGCACCACCCCGTGATGTTTTTCTCACTCCTACTCGTGAATGTAATGTAACACACACCCATACAATGCGCACCACCCCGTGATGTTTTTCTCACTCCTGCTAGTGAATGTAATGTAACACACACCCATACAATGCACACCACCCCGTGATGATTTTCTCACTCCGAATAGTGAATGTAATGTAACACACACCCATACAATGCGCACCACCCCGCGATGTTTTTCAGAAACCTATCCTACATTGCCACTGCATGTTCCCTGACCTCCCCATGCTGACCACCCCGCGGTGATTTTATCCATCCTACATTGCCACTCACTGCCTATCCTAATTCAGACCCTCCGATTCACACCACCCCGTGATTTTTTTCTCACTCCTACTACTGAATGTAATGTGACACACACCCATACAATGCGCACCAACCCGTGATGTTTTTCTCACTCCTACTAGTGAATATAATGTAACACACACCCATACAATGCGCACCACCCTGCGATGTTTTTCACAAACCTATCCTACATTGCCAATGCTTGTTCCCTGACCTCTCCATGCTGACCACCCCATGGTGCTTTTCTCCATCCTACATTGCCACTCACTGCCTATTATAATTCAGACCCTCCGATTCACACCACACCGTGATGTTTTTCTCACTCCTACTAGTGAATGTAATGTAACACACACCCATACAATGCGCACCACCCCATGATGTTTTTCTCACTCCTAGTAGTGAATGTAATGTAACACACACCCATACAATGCGCACCACCCCGCGATGTGTTTCAGAAACCTATCCTACATTGCCACTGCATGTTCCCTGACCTCCTCATGCTGACCACCCCGCGGTGCCTTTCGCCATCCTACATTGCCACTCACTGCCTGTCCTAATTCAGACCCTCCGATTCACACCACCCCGCGATGTTTTTCTCATCCTACTAGTGAATGTAATTTAACACACACCCATACAATGCGCACCACCACGCGATGTTTTTCAGAAACCTATCCTACATTGCCACTGCATGTTCCCTGACCTCCCCATGCTGAGCACACCGCGGTGCTTTTCTCCATCCTACATTGCCACTCACTGCCTATCCTAATTCAGACCCTCCGATTCACACCACCCCGTGATGTTTTTCTCACTCCTACTAGTGAATGTAATGTAACACACACCCATACAATGCAGACCACTCCGTGATGTTTTTCTCACTCCTACTAGTGAATGTAATGTAACACACACCCATACAAGCGCACCACCCCGCGATGTTTTTCAGAAACCTATCCTACATTGCCACTGCATGTTCCCCGACCTCCCCATGCTGACCACCCCGCGGTACTTTTCTCCATCCTACATTGCCACTCACTGCCTGTCCTAATTCAGAACTTCCGATTCACACCACCCCGTGATGTTTTTCTCACTCCTACTAGTGAATGTAATGTAACACACACCCATACAATGCGCACCACTCCGTGATGTTTTTCTCACTCCTACTAGGGAATGTAATGTAACACACACCCATACAATGCGCACCACCCCGTGATGTTTTTCTCACTCCTACTAGTGAATGTAATGTAACACACACCCATACAATGCGCACCACCCCGCGATGTTTTTCAGAAACCTATCCTACATTGCCACTGCATGTTCCCTGACCTCCCCATGCTGACCAGCCCGCGGTGCTTTTCTCCATCCTACATTGCCACTCACTGCCTATCCTAATTCAGACCCTCCGATTCACACCACCCCGTGATGTTTTTCTCATTCCTACTAGTGAATGTAATGTAACACACACCCATACAATGCACAGCACCACGTGATGATTTTCTCACTCCTACTAGTGAATATAATGTAACACACACCATTACAATGCGCACCACAACGTGATGTTTTTCTCACTCCTACTAGTGAATGTAATGTAACACACACCCATACAATGCACACGACCCCGCGATGTTTTTTTTCAGAAACCTATCCTACATTGCCACTGCATGTTCTCTGTCCTCCCCATGCTGACCACCCCTCAGTGCTTTTCTCCATCCTACATTGCCACTCACAGCCTATCCTAATTCAGACCCTCCGATTCACACCACCCCATGATGTTTTTCTAACTCCTACTAGTGAATGTAATGTAACACACACCCATACAATGCGCACCACCCCGTGATGTTTTTCTCACTCCTACTAGTGAATGTAATGTAACACACACCCATACGATGCGCACCACCAGGCGATGTTTTTCAGAAACCTATCCTACATTGCCACTGCATGTTCCCTGACCTCCCCATGCTGATGACCCCGCGGTGCCTTTCGCCATCCTACATTGCCACTCACTGCATATCCTAATTCAGACCCTCCGATTCACACCACCCTGTGATGTTTTTCTCACTCCTACTAGTGAATGTAATGTAACACAAACCCATACAATGCGCAACACCCCGTGATGTTTTTCTCACTCCTACTAGTGAATGTAATGTAACACACACCCATACAATGCGCACCACCCCGCGATGTTTTTCAGAAACCTATCCTACATTGCCACTGCATGTTCCCTGACCTCCTCATGCTGACCACCCCGCGGTGCCTTTCGCCATCCTACATTGCCACTCACTGCATATCCTAATTCAGAACCTCCGATTCACACCACCCCGTGATGTTTTTCTCACTCCTACTAGTGAATGTAATGTAACACACACCCATACAATGCGCACCACAGCGTGATGTTTTTCTCACTCCTACTAGTGAATGTAATGTAACACACACCCATACAATGTGCACCCCCCCGTGATGTTTTTCTCAGTCCTACTAGTGAATGTAATGTAACACACACCCATACAATGCGCACCACCCCGTGATGTTTTTCACACTCCTACTAGTGAATGTAATGTAACACACACCCATACAATGCGCACCACCCCGCGATGTTTTTCAGAAACCTATCCTACATTGCCACTGCATGTTCCCTGACCTCCCCATGCTGACCACCCCGCGGTGCTTTTCTACATCCTACATTGCCACTCACTGCCTTTCCTAATTCAGACCCTCCGATTCACACCAACCCGTGATGTTTTTCTCACTCCTACTAGTGAATGTAATATAACACACACCCATACAATGCGCACCACCCCGTAATGTTTTTCTCACTCCTACTCGTGAATGTAATGTAACACACACCCATACAATGCGCACCACCCCGCGATGTTTTTCAGAAACCTATCCTACATTGCCACTGCATGTTCCCTGACCTCAACATGCTGACCACCCAGCGGTGCTTTTCTCCATCCTACATTGCCACTCACTGCCTATCCTAATTCAGACCCTCCGAATCACACCACCCCGTGATGTTTTTCTCACTCCTACTAGTGAATGTAATGTAACACACACCCATACAATGCGCACCACCCCATGATGTTTTTCTCACTCCTAGTAGTGAATGTAATGTAACACACACCCATACAATGCGCACCACCCCGCGATGTGTTTCAGAAACCTATCCTACATTGCCACTGCATGTTCCCTGACCTCCTCATGCTGACCACCCCGCGGTGCCTTTCGCCATCCTACATTGCCACTCACTGCCTGTCCTAATTCAGACCCTCCGATTCACACCACCCCGCGATGTTTTTCTCATCCTACTAGTGAATGTAATTTAACACACACCCATACAATGCGCACCACCACGCGATGTTTTTCAGAAACCTATCCTACATTGCCACTGCATGTTCCCTGACCTCCCCATGCTGAGCACACCGCGGTGCTTTTCTCCATCCTACATTGCCACTCACTGCCTATCCTAATTCAGACCCTCCGATTCACACCACCCCGTGATGTTTTTCTCACTCCTACTAGTGAATGTAATGTAACACACACCCATACAATGCGCACCACTCCGTGATGTTTTTCTCACTCCTACTAGTGAATGTAATGTAACACACACCCATACAAGCGCACCACCCCGCGATGTTTTTCAGAAACCTATCCTACATTGCCACTGCATGTTCCCTGACCTCCCCATGCTGACCAGCCCGCGGTGCTTTTCTCCATCCTACATTGCCACTCACTGCCTATCCTAATTCAGACCCTCCGATTCACACCACCCCGTGATGTTTTTCTCATTCCTACTAGTGAATGTAATGTAACACACACCCATACAATGCACACCACCCCATGATGTTTTTCTCACTCCTACTAGTGAATGTAATGTAACACACACCATTACAATGCGCACCACCTCGTGATGTTTTTCTCACTCCTACTAGTGAATGTAATGTAACACACACCCATACAATGCCCACGACCCCGCGATGTTTTTCAGAAACCTATCCTACATTGCCACTGCATGTTCTCTGTCCTCCCCATGCTGACCACCACTCAGTGCTTTTCTCCATCCTACATTGCCACTCACTCCCTATCCTAATTCAGACCCTCCGATTCACACCACCCCGTGATGTTTTTCTCACCCCTACTAGTGAATGTAATGTAACACACACCCATACAATGCGCACCACCCCGCGATGTTTTTCCGAAACCTATCCTACATTGCCACTGCATGTTCTCTGTCCTCCCGATTCTGACCACCCCTCAGTGCTTTTCTCCATCCTACATTGCCACTCACTGCCTATCCTAATTCAGACCCTCCCATTCACACCACCCCGTGATGTTTTTCTCACTCCTACTAGTGAATGTAATTTAACACACACCCATACAATGCGCACCACCCCGCGATGTTTTTCAGAAACCTATCCTACATTGCCACTGCATGTTCCCTGACCTCCCCATGCTGACCACCCCGCGGTGCTTTTCTCCATCCTACATTGCCACTCACTGCCTATCCTAATGCAGACCCTCCGATTCACACCACCCCGTGATGTTTTTCTCACTCCTACTAGTGAATGTAATGTAACACACACCCATACAATGCGCACAACCCCGTGATGTTTTTCTCACTCCTACTAGTGAATGTAATGTAACACACACCCATACAATGCGCACCACCCCGTGATGTTTTTCTCACTCCTACTAGTGAATGTAATGTAACACACACGCATACAATGCGCACCACCGCGCGATGTTTTTCAGAAACCTATCCTACATTGCCACTGCATGTTCCCCGACCTCCCCATGCTGACCACCCCGCGGTACTTTTCTCCATCCTACATTGCCACTCACTGCCTGTCCTAATTCAGAACTTCCGATTCACACCACCCCGTGATGTTTTTCTCACTCCTACTAGTGAATGTAATGTAACACACACCCATACAATGCGCACCACTCCGTGATGTTTTTCTCACTCCTACTAGGGAATGTAATGTAACACACACCCATACAATGCGCACCACCCCGTGATGTTTTTCTCACTCCTACTAGTGAATGTAATGTAACACACACCCATACAATGCGCACCACCCCGCGATGTTTTTCAGAAACCTATCCTACATTGCCACTGCATGTTCCTTGACCTCCCCATGCTGACCAGCCCGCGGTGCTTTTCTCCATCCTACATTGCCACTCACTGCCTATCCTAATTCAGACCCTCCGATTCACACCACCCCGTGATGTTTTTCTCATTCCTACTAGTGAATGTAATGTAACACACACCCATACAATGCACACGACCCCGCGATGTTTTTTTTCAGAAACCTATCCTACATTGCCACTGCATGTTCTCTGTCCTCCCCATGCTGACCACCCCTCAGTGCTTTTCTCCAACCTACATTGCCACTCACTGCCTATCCTAATTCAGACCCTCCGATTCACACCACCCCATGATGTTTTTCTAACTCCTACTAGTGAATGTAATGTAACACACACCCATACAATGCGCACCACCCCGTGATGTTTTTCTCACTCCTACTAGTGAATGTAATGTAACACACACCCATACGATGCGCACCACCAGGCGATGTTTTTCAGAAACCTATCCTACATTGCCACTGCATGTTCCCTGACCTCCCCATGCTGATGACCCCGCGGTGCCTTTCGCCATCCTACATTGCCACTCACTGCATATCCTAATTCAGACCCTCTGATTCACACCACCCTGTGATGTTTTTCTCACTCCTACTAGTGAATGTAATGTAACACAAACCCATACAATGCGCAACACCCCGTGATGTTTTTCTCACTCCTACTAGTGAATGTAATGTAACACACACCCATACAATGCGCACCACCCCGCGATGTTTTTCAGAAACCTATCCTACATTGCCACTGCATGTTCCCTGACCTCCTCATGCTGACCACCCCGCGGTGCCTTTCGCCATCCTACATTGCCACTCACTGCATATCCTAATTCAGAACCTCCGATTCACACCACCCCGTGATGTTTTTCTCACTCCTACTAGTGAATGTAATGTAACACACACCCGTACAATGCGCACCACAGCGTGATGTTTTTCTCACTCCTACTAGTGAATGTAATGTAACACACACCCATACAATGTGCACCACCCCGTGATGTTTTTCTCAGTCCTACTAGTGAATGTAATGTAACACACACCCATACAATGCGCACCACCCCGTGATGTTTTTCACACTCCTACTAGTGAATGTAATGTAACACACACCCATACAATGCGCACCACCCCGCGATGTTTTTCAGAAACCTATCCTACATTGCCACTGCATGTTCCCTGACCTCCCGATGCTGACCACCCCGCGGTGCTTTTCTACATCCTACATTGCCACTCACTGCCTTTCCTAATTCAGACCCTCCGATTCACACCAACCCGTGATGTTTTTCTCACTCCTACTAGTGAATGTAATATAACACACACCCATACAATGCGCACCACCCCGTAATGTTTTTCTCACTCCTACTCGTGTATGTAATGTAACACACACCCATACAATGCGCACCACCCCGCGATGTTTTTAAGAAACCTATCCTACATTGCCACTGCATGTTCCCTGACCTCCCCATGCTGACCAGCCCGCGGTGCTTTTCTCCATCCTACATTGCCACTCACTGCCTATCCTAATTCAGACCCTCCGATTCACACCACCCCGTGATGTTTTTATCATTCCTACTAGTGAATGTAATGTAACACACACCCATACAATGCACACCACCCCGTGATGTTTTTCTCACTCCTACTAGTAAATGTAATGTAACACACACCATTACAATGCGCACCACCCCGTGATGTTTTTCTCACTCCTACTAGTGAATGTAATGTAACACACACCCATACAATGCACACGACCCCGCGATGTTTTTCAGAAACCTATCCTACATTGCCACTGCATGTTCTCTGTCCTCCCCATGCTGACCACCACTCAGTGCTTTTCTCCATCCTACATTGCCACTCACTGCCTATCCTAATTCAGACCCTCCCATTCACACCACCCCGTGATGTTTTTCTCACTCCTACTTGGGAATGTAATTTAACACACACCCACACAATGCGCACCACCCCGCGATGTTTTTCAGAAACCTATCATACATTGCCACTGCATGTTCCCTGACCTCCCCATGCTGACCAGCCCGCGGTGCTTTTCTCCATCCTACATTGCCACTCACTGCCTATCCTAATTCAGACCCTCCGATTCACACCACCCCGTGATGTTTTTCTCATTCCTACTAGTGAATGTAATGTTGCACACACCCATACAATGCGCACCACCCCGTGATGTTTTTCTCACTCCTACTAGTGAATGTAATGTAACACACACCATTACAATGCGCACCACCCCGTGATGTTTTTCTCACTCCTACTAGTGAATGTAATGTAACACACACCCATACAATGCACACGACCCCGCGATATTTTTCAGAATCCTATCCTACATTGCCACTGCATGTTCTCTGTCCTCCCCATGCTGACCACCACTCAGTACTTTTCTCCATCCTACATTGCCACGCACTGCCTATCCTAATTCAGACCCTCCCATTCACACCACCCCGTGATGTTTTTCTCACTACTACTAGTGAATGTAATTTAACACACACCCATACAAGGCGCACCACCCCGCGATGTTTTTCAGAAACCTATCCTACATTGCCATTGCATGTTACCTGACCTCCCCATGCTGACCACCCCGCGGTGCTTTTCTCCATCCTACATTGCCACTCACTGCCTATCCTAATTCAGACCCTCCGATTCACACCACTCCGTGATGTTTTTCTCACTCCTACAAGTGAATGTAATGTAACACACACCCATACAATGCGCACCACCCCGTGATGTTTTTCTCACTCCTACTAGTGAAAGTAATGTAACACACACCCATACAATGCGCACCACCCCGTGATGTTTTTCTCACTCCTACTAGTGAATGTAATGTAACACACACGCATACAATGCGCACCACCCCGCGATGTTTTTCAGAAACCTATCCTACATTGCCACTGCATGTTCCCTGACCTCCCCATGCTGACCATCCCGCGGTACGTTTCTCCATCCTACATTGCCACTCACTGCCTGTCCTAATTCAGAACCTCCGATTCACACCACCCCGTGATGTTTTTCTCACTCCTACTAGTGAATGTAATGTAACACACACCCATACAATGCGCACCACCCCGTGATGTTTTTCTCACTCCTACTAGTGAATGTAATGTAACACACACCCATACAATGCACACCACCCCGCGATGTTTTTCAGAAACCTATCCTACATTGCCACTGCATGTTCCCTGACCTCCCCATGCTGACGACCCCGCGGGGATTTTATCCATCCTACATTGCCACTCACTGCCTATCCTAATTCAGACCCTCCGATTCACACCACTCCGTGATGTTTTTCTCACTCCTAATAGTGAATGTAATGTAACACACACCCATACAATGCGCACCACCCCGTGATGCTTTTCTCACTCCTACTAGTGAATGTAATGTAACACACACCCATACAATGCGCACCACCCCGCGATGTTTTTCAGAAACCTATCCTACATTCCCAATGCATGTTCCCTGACCTCCTCATGCTGACCACCACGCGGTGCCTTTCGCCATCCTACATTGCCACTCACTGCCTATCCTAATTCAGACCGTCCGATTCACACCACCCCGCGATGTTTTTCTCATCCTACTAGTGAATGTAATTTAACACACACCCATACAATGCGCACCACCCCGCGATGTTTTTCAGAAACCTATCCTACATTGCCACTGCATGTTCCCTGACCTCCCCATGCTGACCACCCCGCGGTACTTTTCTCCATCCTACATTGCCACTCACTGCCTGTCCTAATTCAGAACCTCCGATTCACACCACCCCGTGATGTTTTTCTCACTCCTACTAGTGAATGTAATGTAACACACACCCATACAATGCGCACCACCCCGTGATGTTTTTCTCACTCCTACTAGTGAATGTAATGTAACACACACCCATACAATGCGCACCACCCCGCGATGTTTTTCAGAAACCTATCCTACCTTGCCACTGCATGTTCCCTGACCTCCCCATGCTGAGCACCCCGCGGTGCTTTTCTCCATCCTACATTGCCACTCACTGCCTATCCTAATTCAGACCCTCCGATTCACACCACCCCGTGATGTTTTTCTCACTCCAACTAGTGAATGTAATGTAACACTCACCCATACAATGCGCACCACTCCGTGATGTTTTTCTCACTCCTACTAGTGAATGTAATGTAACACACACCCATACAATGCGCACCACCCCGTGATGTTTTTCTCACTCCTACTAGTGAATGTAATGTAACACACACCCATACAATGCGCACCACCCCGCGATGTTTTTCAGAAACTTATCCTTCATTGCCACTGCATGTTCCCTTACCTCCCCATGCTGACCAGCCCGCGGTGCTTTTCTCCATCCTACATTGCCACTCACTGCCTATCCTAATTCAGACCCTCCGATTCACACCACCCCGTGATGTTTTTCTCATTCCTACTAGTGAATGTAAAGTAACACACACCCATACAATGCACACCACCCCGTGATTTTTTTCTCACTCCTACTAGTGAATGTAATGTAACACACACCATTACAATGCGCACCACCCCGTGATGTTTTTCTCACTCCTACTAGTGAATGTAATGTAACACACACCCATACAATGCACACCACCCCGTGATGTTTTTCTCACTCCTACCTGTGAATGTAATGTAACACACACCATTACAATGCGCACCACACCGTGATGTTTTTCAGAAACCTATCCTACATTGCCACTGCATGTTCCCTGACCTCCCCATGCTGACAACCCCTCAGTGCTTTTCTCCATCCTACATTGCCACTCACTGCCTATCCTAATTCAGACCCTCCGATTCACACCACCCCGTGATGTTTTTCTCAATCCTACTAGTGAATGTAATGTAACACACACCCATACAATGCGCACCACTCCGTGATGTTTTTCTCACTCCTATTAGTGAATGTAATGTAACACACACCCATACAATGCGCACCACCCCGTGATGTTTTTCTCACTCCTACTAGTGAATGTAATGTAACACACACCCATACAATGCACACGACCCCGCGATGTTTTTCAGAAACCTATCCTACATTGCCACTGCATGTTCGCTGTCCTCCCCATGCTGACCACCCCTCAGTGCTTTTCTCCATCCTACATTGCCACTCACTGCCTATCCTAATTCAGACCCTCCCATTCACACCACCCCGTGATGTTTTCTTCACTCCTACTAGTGAATGTAATGTAACACACACCCATACAATGCGCACCACCCCGTGATGTTTTTTTCACTCCTACTAGTGAATGTAATGTAACGCACACCCATACAATGCGCACCACCCCGCGATGTTTTTCAGAAACCTATCCTACATTGCCACTGCATGTTCCCTGACCTCCCCATGCTGACCACCCCGCGGTGCCTTTCGCCATCCTACATTGCCACTCACTGCCTATCCTAATTCAGACCCTCCGATTCACACCACCCCGCGATGTTTTTCTCATCCTACTACTGAATGTAATTTAACACACACCCATACAATGCGCACCACCATGCGATGTTTTTCAGAAAACTATCCTACATTGCCACTGCACGTTCCCTGACCTCCCCATGCTGAGCACCCCGCGGTGCTTTTCTCCATCCTACATTGCCACTCACTGCCTATCCTAATTCAGACCCTCCGATTCACACCACCCCGTGATGTTTTTCTCACTCCTACTAGTGAATGTAATGTAACACACACCCATACAATGCGCACTACCCCGTGATGTTTTTCTCACTCCTACTAGTGAATGTAATGTAACATACACCTATACAATGCGCACCACCCCGTGATGTTTTTCTCACTCCTACTAGTGAATGTAATGTAACACACACCCATACAATGCGCACCACCCCGCGATGTTTTTCAGAAACCTATCCTACATTGCCACTGCATGTTCCCTGACCTCCCCATGCTGACCACCCCGCGGTGCTTTTCTCCATCCTACATTGCCACTCACTGCCTATCCTAATTCAGACCCTCCGATTCACACCACCCCGTGATGTTTTTCTCAATCCTACTAGTGAATGTAATGTAACACACACCCATACAATGCGCACCACTCTGTGATGTTTTTCTCACTCCTATTTGTGAATGTAATGTAACACACACCCATACAATGCGCACCACCCCGTGATGTTTTTCTCACTCCTACTAGTGAATGTAATGTAAAACACACCCATACAATGCGCACCACCCCGCGATGTTTTTCAGAAACCTATCCTACATTGCCACTGCATGTTCCCTGACCTCCCCATGCTGACCAGCCCGCGGTGCTTTTCTCCATCCTACATTGCCACTCACTGCCTATCCTAATTCAGACCCTCCGATTCACACCACCCCGTGATGTTTTTCTCATTCCTACTAGTGAATGTAATGTAACACACACCCATACAATGCACACCACCCCGTGATGTTTTTCTCACTCCTACTAGTGAATGTAATGTAACACACACCATTACAATGCGCACCACCCCGTGATGTTTTTCTCACTCCTACTAGTGAATGTAATGTAACACACACCCATACAATGCACACGACCCCGCGATGTTTTTCAGAAACCTATCCTACATTGCCACTGCTTGTTCTCTGTCCTCCCCATGCTGACCACCCCTCAGTGCTTTTCTCCATGCTACATTGCCACTCACTGCCTATCCTAATTCAGACCCTCCGATTCACACCACCCCGTGATGTTTTTCTCACTCCTAACAGTGAATGTAATGTAACACACACCCATACAATGCGCACCACCCGGTGATGTTTTTTTCACTCCTACTAGTGAATGTAATGTAACACACACCCATACAATGCGCACCACCCCGCGATGTTTTTCAGAAACCTATCCTACATTGCCACTGCATGTTCCCTGACCTCCCCATGCTGACCACCCCGCGGTGCCTTTCGCCATCCTACATTGCCACTCACTGCCTATCCTAATTCAGACCCTCCGATTCACACCACCCCGCGATGTTTTTCTCTTCCTACTAGTGAATGTAATTTAACACACACCCATACAATGCGCACCACCACGCGATGTTTTTCAGAAACCTATCCTACATTGCCACTGCATGTTCCCTGACCTCCCCATGCTGAGCACCCCGCGGTGCTTTTCTCCATCCTACATTGCCACTCACTGCCTATCCTAATTCAGACCCTCCGATTCACACCACCCCGTGATGTTTTTCTCACTCCTACTAGTGAATGTAATGTAACACACACCCATACAATGCACACGACCCCGCGATGTTTTTCAGAAACCTATCCTACATTGCCACTGCATGTTCCCTGACCTCCCCATGCTGACCACCCCGCGGTGCCTTTCTCCATCCTACATTGCCACTCACTGCCTATCCTAATTCAGACCCTCCGATTCACACCACCCCGTGATGTTTTTCTCATTCCTACTAGTGAATGTAATGTAACACACACCCATACAATGCACACCACCCCGTGATGTTTTTCTCACTCCTACTAGTGTATGTAATGTAACACACACCATTACAATGCGCACCACCCCGTGATGTTTTTCTCACTCCTACTAGTGAATGTAATGTAACACACACCCATACAATGCACACGACCCCGCGATGTTTTTCAGAAACCTATCCTACATTGCCACTGCATGTTCTCTGTCCTCCCCATGCTGACCACCCCTCAGTGCTTTTCTCCATCCTACATTGCCACTCACTGCCTATCCTAATTCAGACCCTCCCATTCACACCACCCCGTGATGTTTTTCTCACTCCTACTAGTGAATGTAATTTAACACACACCCATACAATGCGCACCACCCCGTGATGTTTTTCTCACTCCTACTAGTGAATGTAATGTAACACACACCCATACAATGCGCACCACCCCGTGATGTTTTTCTCACTCCTACTAGTGAATGTAATGTAACACACACCCATACAATGCGCACCACCCTGCGATGTTTTTCAGAAACCTATCCTACATTGCCACTGCATGTTCTCTGTCCTCCCCATGCTGACCACCCCTCAGTGCTTTTCTCCATCCTACATTGCCCCTCACTGCCTATCCTAATTCAGACCCTCCCATTCACACCACCCCGTGATGTTTTTCTCACTCCTACTAGTGAATGTAATTTAACACACACCCATACAATGCGCACCACCCCGCGATGTTTTTCAGAAACCTATCCTACATTGCCACTGCATGTTCTCTGTCCTCCCCATGCTGACCACCCCTCAGTGCTTTTCTCCATCCTACATTGCCACTCACTGCCTATTCTAATTCAGACCCTCCGATTAACACCACCCCGTGATGTTTTTCTCACTCCTACTAGTGAATGTAATGTAACACACACCCATACAATGCGCACCACCCCGTGATGTTTTTCTCACTCCTACTAGTGAATGTAATGTAACACACACCCATACAATGCACACGACCCCGCGATGTTTTTCAGAAACCTATCCTACATTGCCACTGCATGTTCTCTGTCCTCCCCATGCTGACCACCCCTCAGTGCTTTTCTCCATCCTACATTGCCACTCACTGCCTATCCTAATTCAGACCCTCCCATTCACACCACCCCGTGATGTTTTCCTCACTCCTACTAGTGAATGTAATGCAACACACACCCATACAATGCGCACCACCCCGTGATGTTTTTTTCACTCCTACTAGTGAATGTAATGTAACGCACACCCATACAATGCGCACCACCCCGCGATGTTTTTCAGAAAACTATCCTACATTGCCACTGCATGTTCCCTGACCTCCCCATGCTGACCACCCCGCGGTGCCTTTTGCCATCCTACATTGCCACTCACTGCCTATCCTAATTCAGACCCTCCGATTCACACCACCCCGCGATGTTTTTCTCATCCTACTAGTGAATGTAATTTAACACACACCCATACAATGCGCACCACCACGCGATGTTTTTCAGAAAACTATCCTACATTGCCACTGTACGTTCCCTGACCTCCCCATGCTGAGCACCCCGCGGTGCTTTTCTCCATCCTACATTGCCACTCACTGCCTATCCTAATTCAGACCCTCCGATTCACACCACCCCGTGATGTTTTTCTCACTCCTACTAGTGAATGTAATGTAACACACACCCATACAATGCGCACTACTCCGTGATGTTTTTCTCACTCCTACTAGTGAATGTAATGTAACATACACCCATACAATGCGCACCACCCTGTGATGTTTTTCTCACTCCTACTAGTGAATGTAATGTAACACACACCCATACAATGCGCACCACCCCGCGATGTTTTTCAGAAACCTATCCTACATTGCCACTGCATGTTCCCTGACCTCACCATGCTGACCACCCCGCGGTGCTTTTCTCCATCCTACATTGCCACTCACAGCCTATCCTAATTCAGACCCTCCGATTCACACCACCCCGTGATGTTTTTCTCAATCCTACTAGTGAATGTAATGTAACACACACCCATACAATGCGCACCACTCCGTGATGTTTTTCTCACTCCTATTAGTGAATGTAATGTAACACACACCCATACAATGCGCACCACCCGTGATGTTTTTCTCACTCCTACTAGTGAATGTAATGTAACACACACCCATACAATGCGCACCACCCCGCGATGTTTTTCAGAAACCTATCCTACATTGCCACTGCATGTTCCCTGACCTCCCCATGCTGACCACCCCGCGGTGCCTTTCGCCATCCTACATTGCCACTCACTGCCTATCCTAATTCAGACCCTCCGATTCACACCACCCCGCGATGTTTTTCTCATCCTACTAGTGAATGTAATTTAACACACACCCATACAATGCGCACCACCACGCGATGTTTTTCAGAAACCTATCCTACATTGCCACTGCATGTTCCCTGACCTCCCCATGCTGAGCACCCCGCGGTGCTTTTCTCCATCCTACATTGCCACTCACTGCCTATCCTAATTCAGACCCTCCGATTCACACCACCCCGTGATGTTTTTCTCACTCCTACTAGTGAATGTAATGTAACACACACCCATACAATGCGCACTACTCCGTGATGTTTTTCTCACTCCTACTAGTGAATGGAATGTAACACACACCCATACAATGCACACGACCCCGCGATGTTTTTCAGAAACCTATCCTACATTGCCACTGCATGTTCTCTGTCCTCCCCATGCTGAACACCCCTCAGTGCTTTTCTCCATCCTACATTGCCGCTCACTGCCTATCCTAATTGAGACCCTCCGATTCACACCACCCCGTGATGTTTTTCTCACTCCTACTATTGAATGTAATTTAACACACACCCATACAATGCGCACCACCCCGCGATGTTTTTCAGAAACCTATCCTACATTGCCACTGCATGTTCCCTCACCTCCCCATGCTGACCACCCCGCGGTGCTTTTCTCCAGCCTACATTGCCACTCACTGCCTGTCCTAATTCAGACCCTCCGATTCACACCACCCCGTGATGTTTTTCTCACTCCTACTAGTGAATGTAATGTAACACACACCCATACAATGCGCACTACTCCGTGATGTTTTTCTCACTCCTTCTAGTGAATGTAATGTAACACACACCCATACAATGCGCACCACCCTGTGATGTTTTTCTCACTCCTACTAGTGAATGTAATGTAACACACACCCATACAATGCGCACCACCCGTGATGTTTTCTCACTCCTACTAGTGAATGTAACACACACCCATACAATGCGCACCACCCCGCGATGTTTTTCAGAAACCTATCCTACATTGCCACTGCATGTTCCCTGACCTCCCCATGCTGACCAGCCCGCGGTGCTTTTCTCCATCCTACATTGCCACTCACTGCCTATCCTAATTCAGACCCTCCGATTCACACCACCCCGTGATGTTTTTCTCATTCCTACTAGTGAATGTAATGTAACACACACCCATACAATGCACACCACCCCGTGATGTTTTTCTCACTCCTACTAGTGAATGTAATGTAACACACACCATTACAATGCGCACCACCCCGTGATGTTTTTCTCACTCCTACTAGTGAATGTAATGTAACACACACCCATACAATGCACACGACCCCGCGATGTTTTTCAGAAACCTATCCTACATTGCCACTGCATGTTCTCTGTCCTCCCCATGCTGACCACCCCTCAGTGCTTTTCTCCATCCTACATTGCCACTCACTGCCTATCCTAATTCAGACCCTCCTATTCACACCACCCCGTGATGTTTTTCTCACTCCTACTAGTGAATGTAATGTAACACACACCCATAAAATGCGCACCACCCCGTGATGTTTTTCTCACTCCTACTAGTGAATGTAATGTAACACACACCCATACAATGCGCTCCACCCCGTGATGTTTTTCTCACTCCTACTAGTGAATGTAATGTAACACACACCCATACAATGCGCACCACCCCGCGATGTTTTTCAGAAACCTATCCTACATTGCCACTGCATGTTCCCTGACCCTCCCCATGCTGACCAGCCCGCGGTGCTTTTCTCCATCCTACATTGCCACTCACTGCCTATCCTAATTCAGACCCTCCGATTCACACCACCCCGTGATGTTTTTCTCATTCCTACTAGTGAATGAAATGTAACACACACCCATACAATGCACACCACCCCGTGATGTTTTTCTCACTCCTACTAGTGAATGTAATGTAACACACACCCATACAATGCGCACCACCCCGTGATGTTTTTCTCACTCCTACTAGTGAATGTAATGTAACACACACCCATAAAATGCGCACCACCCCGTGATGTTTTTCTCACTCCTACTAGTGAATGTAATGTAACACACACCCATACAATGCGCACCACCCCGTGATGTTTTTCTCACTCCTACTAGTGAATGTAATGTAACACACACCCATACAATGCGCACCACCCCGTGATGTTTTTCTCACTCCTACTAGTGAATGTAATGTAACACACACCCATACAATGCGCACCACCCCGTGATGTTTTTCTCACTCCTACTAGTGAATGTAATGTAACACACACCCATACAATGCGCACCACCCCGTGATGTTTTTCTCACTCCTACTAGTGAATGTAATGTAACACACACCCATACAATGCGCACCACCCCGTGATGTTTTTCTCACTCCTACTAGTGAATGTAATGTAACACACACCCATACAATGCGCACCACCCTGCGATGTTTTTCAGAAACCTATCCTACATTGCCACTGCATGTTCTCTGTCCTCCCCATGCTGACCACCACTGAGTGCTTTTCTCCATCCTACATTGCCACTCACTGCCTATCCTAATTCAGACCCTCCCATTCACACCACCCCGTGATGTTTTTCTCACTCCTACTAGTGAATGTAATTTAACACACACCCATACAATGCGCACCACCCCGCGATGTTTTTCAGAAACCTATCCTACATTGCCACTGCATGTTCCCTGACCTCCCCATGCTGACCACCCCGCGGTGCTTTTCTCCATCCTACATTGCCACTCACTGCCTATTCTAATTCAGTCCCTCCGATTCACACCACCCCGTGATGTTTTTCTCACTCCTACTAGTGAATGTAATGTAACACACACCCATACAATGCGCACCACCCCGTGATGTTTTTCTCACTCCTACTAGTGAATGTAATGTAACACACACCCATACAATGCGCACCACCCCGCGATGTTTTTCAGAAACCTATCCTACATTGCCACTGCATGTTCCCTGACCTCCCCATGCTGACCAGCCCGCGGTGCTTTTCTCCATCCTACATTGCCACTCACTGCCTATCCTAATTCAGACCCTCCGATTCACACCACCCCGTGATGTTTTTCTCACTCCTACTAGTGAATGTAATGTAACACACACCCATACAATGCACACCACCCCGTGATGTTTTTCTCACTCCTACTAGTGAATGTAATGTAACACACACCATTACAATGCGCACCACCCCGTGATGTTTTTCTCACTCCTACTAGTGAATGTAATGTAACACACACCCATACAATGCACACGACCCCGCGATGTTTTTCAGAAACCTATCCTACATTGCCACTGCATGTTCTCTGTCCTACCCATGCTGACCACCCCTCAGTGCTTTTCTCCATCCTACATTGCCACTCACTGCCTATCCTAATTCAGACCCTCCGATTCACACCACCCCGTGATGTTTTTCTTCACTCCTACAATTGAATGTAATGTAACACACACCCATACAATGCACACCACCCCGTGATGTTTTTCTCACTCCTACTAGTGAATGTAATGTAACACACACCCATACAATGCGCACCACCCCGCGATGTTTTTCAGAAACCTATCTTACATTGCCACTGCATGTTCCCTGACCTCCCCATGCTGACCACCCCGCGGTGCCTTTCGCCATCCTACATTGCCACTCACTGCCTATCCTAATTCAGACCCTCCGATTCACACCACCCCGCGATGTTTTTCTCATCCTACTAGTGAATGTAATTTAACACACACCCATACAATGCGCACCACCACGCGATGTTTTTCAGAAACCTATCCTACATTGCCACTGCATGTTCCCTGACCTCCCCATGCTGAGCACCCCGCGGTGCTTTTCTCCATCCTACATTGCCACTCACTGCCTATCCTAATTCACACCCTCCGATTCACACCACCCCGTGATGTTTTTCTCACTCCTACTAGTGAATGTAATGTAACACACACCCATACAATGCGCACCACTCCGTGATGTTTTTCTCACTCCTACTAGTGAATGTAATGTAACACACACCCATACAATGCGCACCACCCTGTGATGTTTTTCTCACTCCTACTAGTGAATGTAATGTAACACACACCCATACAATGCGCACCACCCCGTGATGTTTTTCTCACTCCTACTAGTGAATGTAATGTAACACACACCCATACAATGCGCACCACCCCGCGATGTTTTTCAGAAACCTATCCTACATTGCCACTGCATGTTCCCTGACCTCCCCATGCTGACCAGCCCGCGGTGCTTTTCTCCATCCTACATTGCCACTCACTGCCTATCCTAATTCAGACCCTCCGATTCACACCACCCCGTGATGTTTTTCTCATTCCTACTAGTGAATGTAATGTAACACACACCCATACAATGCACACCACCCCGTGATGTTTTTCTCACTCCTACTAGTGAATGTAATGTAACACACACCATTACAATGCGCACCACCCCGTGATGTTTTTCTCACTCCTACTAGTGAATGTAATGTAACACACACCCATACAATGCACACGACCCCGCGATGTTTTTCAGAAACCTATCCTATTTTGCCACTGCATGTTCTCTGTCCTCCCCATGCTGACCACCCCTCAGTGCTTTTCTCCATCCTACATTGCCACTCACTGCCTATCCTAATTCAGACCCTCCGATTCACACCACCCCGTGATGTTTTTCTCACTCCTACTAGTGAATGTAATGTAACACACACCCATACAATGCGCACCACCCCGTGATGTTTTTCTCACTCCTACTAGTGAATGTAATGTAACACACACCCATACAATGCGCTCCACCCCGTGATGTTTTTCTCATTCCTACTAGTGAATGTAATGTAACACACACCCATACAATGCGCACCACCCCGCAATGTTTTTCAGAAACCTATCCTACATTGCCACTGCATGTTCCCTGACCTCCCCATGCTGACCACCCCGCGGTGCCTTTCTCCATCCTACATTGCCACTCACTGCCTATCCTAATTCAGACCCTCCGATTCACACCACCCCGTGATGTTTTTCTCACTCCTACTAGTGAATGTAATTTAACACACACCCATACAATGCGCACCACCCCGCGATGTTTTTCAGAAACCTATCCTACATTGCCACTGCATGTTCCCTGACCTCCCCATGCTGACCACCCCGCGGTGCTTTTCTCCATCCTACATTGCCACTCACTGCCTATCCTAATTCAGACACTCCGATTCACACCACCCCGTGATGTTTTTCTCACTCCTACTAGTGAATGTAATGTAACACACACCCATACAATGCGCACCACCCCGTGATGTTTTTCTCACTCCTACTAGTGAATGTAATGTAACACACACCCATACAATGCGCACCACCCCGTGATGTTTTTCTCACTCCTACTAGTGAATGTAATGTAACACACACCCATACAATGCGCAACACCCTGCGATGTTTTTCAGAAACCTATCCTACATTGCCACTGCATGTTCTCTGTCCTCCCCATGCTGACCACCCCTCAGTGCTTTTCTCCATCCTACATTGCCCCTCACTGCCTATCCTAATTCAGACCCTCCCATTCACACCACCACGTGATGTTTTTCTCACTCCTACTAGTGAATGTAATTTAACACACACCCATACAATGCGCACCACCCCGCGATGTTTTTCAGAAACCTATCCTACATTGCCACTGCATGTTCTCTGTCCTCCCCATGCTGACCACCCCTCAGTGCTTTTCTCCATCCTACATTGCCACTCACTGCCTATTCTAATTCAGACCCTCCGATTCACACCACCCCGTGATGTTTTTCTCACTCCTACTAGTGAATGTAATGTAACACACACCCATACAATGCGCACCACCCCGTGATGTTTTTCTCACTCCTACTAGTGAATGTAATGTAACACACACCCATACAATGCACACGACCCCGCGATATTTTTCAGAAACCTATCCTACATTGCCACTGCATGTTCTCTGTCCTCCCCATGCTGACCACCCCTGAGTGCTTTTCTCCATCCTACATTGCCACTCACTGCCTATCCTAATTCAGACCCTCCCATTCACACCACCCCGTGATGTTTTCCTCACTCCTACTAGTGAATGTAATGTAACACACACCCATACAATGCGCACCACCCCGTGATGTTTTTTTCACTCCTACTAGTGAATGTAATGTAACGCACACCCATACAATGCGCACCACCCCGCGATGTTTTTCAGAAACCTATCCTACATTGCCACTGCATGTTCCCTGACCTCCCCATGCTGACCACCCCGCGGTGCCTTTCGCCATCCTACATTGCCACTCACTGCCTATCCTAATTCAGACCCTCCGATTCACACCACCCCGCGATGTTTTTCTCATCCTACTAGTGAATGTAATTTAACACACACCCATACAATGCGCACCACCACGCGATGTTTTTCAGAAAACTATCCTACATTGCCACTGTACGTTCCCAGACCTCCCCATGCTGAGCACCCCGCGGTGCTTTTCTCCATCCTACATTGCCACTCACTGCCTATCCTAATTCAGACCCTCCGATTCACACCACCCCGTGATGTTTTTCTCACTCCTACTAGTGAATGTAATGTAACACACACCCATACAATGCGCACTACTCCGTGATATTTTTCTCACTCCTACTAGTGAATGTAATGTAACATACACCCATACAATGCGCACCACCCTGTGATGTTTTTCTCACTCCTACTAGTGAATGTAATGTAACACACACCCATACAATGCGCACCACCCCGCGATGTTTTTCAGAAACCTATCCTACATTGCCACTGCATGTTCCCTGACCTCACCATGCTGACCACCCCGCGGTGCTTTTCTCCATCCTACATTGCCACTCACTGCCTATCCTAATTCAGACCCTCCGATTCACACCACCCCGTGATGTTTTTCTCAATCCTACTAGTGAATGTAATGTAACACACACCCATACAATGCGCACCACTCCGTGATGTTTTTCTCACTCCTATTAGTGAATGTAATGTAACACACACCCATACAATGCGCACCACCCGTGATGTTTTTCTCACTCCTACTAGTGAATGTAATGTAACACACACCCATACAATGCGCACCACCCCGCGATGTTTTTCAGAAACCTATCCTACATTGCCACTGCATGTTCCCTGACCTCCCCATGCTGACCACCCCGCGGTGCCTTTCGCCATCCTACATTGCCACTCACTGCCTATCCTAATTCAGACCCTCCGATTCACACCACCCCGCGATGTTTTTCTCATCCTACTAGTCAATGTAATTTAACACACACCCATACAATGCGCACCACCACGCGATGTTTTTCAGAAACCTATCCTACGTTGCCACTGCATGTTCCCTGACCTCCCCATGCTGAGCACCCCGCGGTGCTTTTCTCCATCCTACATTGCCACTCACTGCCTATCCTAATTCAGACCCTCCGATTCACACCACCCCGTGATGTTTTTCTCACTCCTATTAGTGAATGTAATGTAACACACACCCATACAATGCGCACTACTCCGTGATGTTTTTCTCACTCCTACTAGTGAATGGAATGTAACACACACCCATACAATGCACACGACCCCGCGATGTTTTTCAGAAACCTATCCTACATTGCCACTGCATGTTCTCTGTCCTCCCCATGCTGACCACCCCTCAGTGCTTTTCTCCATCCTACATTGCCGCTCACTGCCTATCCTAATTGAGACCCTCCGATTCACACCACCCCGTGATGTTTTTCTCACTCCTACTATTGAATGTAATTTAACACACACCCATACATAGCGCACCACCCCGCGATGTTTTTCAGAAACCTATCCTACATTGCTACTGCATGTTCTCTGTCCTCCCCATGCTGACCACCCCTCAGTGCTTTTCTCCATCCTATATTGCCACTCACTGCCTATCCTAATTCAGACCCTCCGATTCACACCACCCCGTGATGTTTTTCTCACTCCTACTATTGAATGTAATTTAACACACACCCATACAATGCGCACCACCCCGCGATGTTTTTCAGAAACCTATCCTACATTGCCACTGCATGTTCCCTCACCTCCCCATGCTGACCACCCCGCGGTGCTTTTCTCCATAATACATTGCCACTCACTGCCTATCCTAATTCAGACCCTCCGATTCACACCACCCCGTGATGTTTTTCTCACTCCTACTAGTGAATGTAATGTAACACACACCCATACAATGCGCACCACTCCGTGATGTTTTTCTCACTCCTTCTAGTGAATGTAATGTAACACACACCCATACAATGCGCACCACCCTGTGATGTTTTTCTCACTCCTACTAGTGAATGTAATGTAACACACACCCATACAATGTGCACTACTCCGTGATGTTTTTCTCACTCCTACTAGTGAATGGAATGTAACACACACCCATACAATGCGCACCACCCCGCGATGTTTTTCAGAAACCTATCCTACATTGCCCCTGCATGTTCCCTGATCTCCCCATGCTCACCACCCCACGGTGCTTTTCTCCATCCTACATTGCCACTCACTGCCTATCCTAATTCAGACCCTCCGATTCACACCACCCCGTGATGTTTTCTCACTCCTACTAGTGAATGTAATGTAACACACACCCATACAATGCGCCCCACCCCGTGATGTTTTTCTCACTCCTACTAGTGAATGTAATGTAACACACACCCATACAATGCGCACCACCCCGTGATGTTTTTCTCACTCCTACTAGTGAATGTAATGTAACACACACGCATACAATGCGCACCACCCCGCGATGTTTTTCAGAAACCTATCCTATATTGCCACTGCATGTTCCCTGACCTCCCCATGCTGACCAGCCCGCGGTGCTTTTCTCCATCCTACATTGCCACTCACTGCCTATCCTAATTCAGACCCTCCGATTCACACCACCCCGTGATGTTTTTCTCATTCCTACTAGTGAATGTAATGTAACACACACCCATACAATGCACACCACCCCGTGATGTTTTTCTCACTCCTACTAGTGAATGTAATGTAACACACACCATTACAATGCGCACCACCGCGTGATGTTTTTCTCACTCCTACTAGTGAATGTAATGTAACACACACCCATACAATGCACACGACCCCGCGATGTTTTTCTGAAACCTATCCTACATTGCCACTGCATGTTCCCTGTCCTCCCCATGCTGACCACCCCTCAGTGCTTTTCTCCATCCTACATTGCCACTCACTGCCTATCCTAATTCAGACCCTCCGATTCACACACCCCGTGATGTTTTTCTCACTCCTACTAGTGAATGTAATGTAACAAACACCCATACAATGCGCACCACCCCGTGATGTTTTTCTCACTCCTACTAGTGAATGTAATGTAACACACACCCATACAATGCGCACCACCCCGCGATGTTTTTCAGAAACCTATCCTACATTGCCACTGCATGTTCCCTGACCTCCCCATGCTGACCACCCCGCGGTGCCTTTCGCCATCCTACATTGCCACTCACTGCCTATCCTAATTCCGACCCTCCGATTCACACCACCCCGCGATGTTTTTCTCATCCTACTAGTGAATGTAACTTAACACACACCCATACAATGCGCACCACCACGCGATGTTTTTCAGAAACCTATCCTACATTGCCACTGCATGTTCCCTGACCTCCCCATGCTGAGCACGCCGCGGTGCTTTTCTCCATCCTACATTGCCACTCACTGCCTATCCTAATGCAGACCCTCCGATTCACACCACCCTGTGATGTTTTTCTCACTCCTCTTAGTGAATGTATTGTAACACACACCCATACAATGCGCACCGCTCCGTGATGTTTTTCTCACTCCTACTAGTGAATGTAATGTAACAAACACCCATACAATGCGCACCACCCCGTGATGTTTTTCTCACTCCTACTTGTGAATGTAATGTAACACACACCCATACAATGCGCACCACCCCGTGATGTTTTTCTCACTCCTACTAGTGAATGTAATGTAACACACACCCATACAATGCGCACCACCCCGCGATGTTTTTCAGAAACCTATCCTGCATTGCCACTGCATGTTCCCTGACCTCCCCATGCTGACCACTCCGCGGTGCTTTTCTCCATCCTACATTGCCACTCATTGCCTATCCTAATTCAGACCCTCCGATTCACACCACCCCGTGATGTTTTTCTCACTCCTACTAGTGAATGTAATGTAACACACACCCATACAATGCGCACCACCCCGTGATGTTTTTCTCACTCCTATTAGTGAATGTAATGTAACACACACCCATACAATGCGCACCACCCCGTCATGTTTTTCTCACTCCTATTAGTGAATCTAATGTAACACCCACCCATACAATCCGCACCACCCCGCGATGTTTTTCAGAAACCTATCCTACATTGCCACTGCATGTTCCCTGAACTCCCCATGCTGACCACCCCGCGGTGCTTTTCTCCATCCTACATTGCCACTCACTGCCTATCCTAATTCAGACACTCTGATTCACACCACCCCGTGATGTTTTTCTCACTCCTACTAGTGAATGTAATGTAACACTCACCCATACAATGCGCACCACCCCGTGATGTTTTTCTCACTCCTACTAGTGAATGTAATGTAACACACACCCATACAATGCACACCAACCCGTGATGTTTTTCTCACTCCTACTAGTGAATGTAATGTAACACACACCCATACAATGCGCACCACCCCGTGATGTTTTTCTCACTCCTACTAGTGAATCTAATGTAACACACACCCATACAATGCGCACCACCCCGTGATGTTTTTCTCACTCCTACTAGTGAATCTAATGTAACACACACCCATACAATGCGCACCACCCCGTGATGTTTTTCTCACTCCTACTAGTGAATGTAATGTAACACACACCCATACAATGCGCACCACCCCGTGATGTTTTTCTCACTCCTACTAGTGAATCTAATGTAACACACACCCATACAATGCGCACCACCCCGTGATAATTTTCTCACTCCTACTAGTGAATCTAATGTAACACACACCCATACAATGCGCACCACCCCGTGATGTTTTTCTCACTCCTACTAGTGAATGTAATGTAACACACACCCATACAATGCGCACCACCCCGTGATGTTTTTCTCACTCCTACTAGTGAATGTACTGTAACACACACCCATACAATGCGCACCACCCCGTGATGTTTTTCTCACTCCTACTAGTGAATGTAATGTAACACACACCCATACAATGCGCACCACCCCGTGATGTTTTTCTCACTCCTACTAGTGAATGTAGTGTAACACACACCCATACAATGCGCACCACCCCGTGATGTTTTTCTCACTGCTAGTAGTGAATGTAGTGTAACACACACCCATACAATGCGCACCACCCCTTGATGATTTTCTCACTCCTACTAGTGAATCTAATGTAACAAACACCCATACAATGCGCACCACCCCGTGATGTTTTTCTCACTCCTACTAGTGAATATAATGTAACACACACCCATACAATGCGCACCACCCCGTGATGTTTTTCTCACTCCTACTAGTGAATGTAATGTAACACACACCCATACAATGCGCACCATCCCGTGATGTTTTACTCACTCCTACTAGTGAATGTAATGTAACGCCCACCCATAAAATGCGCACCACCCCGTGATGTTTATCTCACTCCTACTAGTGTATCTAATGTAACACACACCCATACAATGCGCACCACCCCGTGATGTTTTTCTCACTCCTACTAGTAAATGTAATGTAACGCACACCCATGCAATGCGCACCACCCCGTGATGTTTCTCTCACTCCTACTAGTGAATGTAATGTAACGCACACCCATAAAATGCGCACCACCCCGTGATGTTTCTCTCACTCCTACTAGTGTATCTAATGTAACACACACCCATACAATGCGCACCACCCCGTGATGTTTTTCTCACTCCTACTAGTGAATCTAATGTAACACACACCCATACAATGCGCACCACCCCGTGATAATTTTCTCACTCCTACTAGTGAATCTAATGTAACACACACCCATACAATGCGCACCACCCCGTGATGTTTTTCTCACTCCTACTAGTGAATGTAATGTAACACACAAACATACAATGCGCACCACCCCGTGATGTTTTTCTCACTCCTACTAGTGAATGTACTGTAACACACACCCATACAATGCGCACCACCCCGTGATGTTTTTCTCACTCCTACTAGTGAATGTAATGTAACACACACCCATACAATGCGCACCACCCCGTGATGTTTTTCTCACTCCTACTAGTGAATGTAGTGTAACACACACCCATACAATGCGCACCACCCCGTGATGTTTTTCTCACTGCTAGTAGTGAATGTAGTGTAACACACACCCATACAATGCACACCCCCACGTGATGATTTTCTCACTCCTACTAGTGAATCTAATGTAACAAACACCCATACAATGCGCACCACCCCGTGATGTTTTTCTCACTCCTACTAGTGAATGTAATGTAACACACACCTATACAATGCGCACCACCCCGTGATGTTTTTCTCACTCCTACTAGTGAATGTAATGTAACACACACCCATACAATGCGCACCACCCCGTGATGTTTTTCTCACTCCTACTAGTGAATCTAAAGTAACACTCACCCATACAATGCGCACCACTCCGTGATGTTTTTCTCACTCCTACTAGTGAATGTAATGTAACACACACCCATACAATGCGCACCACCCCGTGATGTTTTTCTCACTCCTACTAGTGAATGTAATGTAACACACACCCATACAATGTGCACCACCCCGTGATGTTTTTCTCACTCCTACTAGTGAATGTAATGTAACACACACCCATACAATGCGCACCACCCCGTGATGTTTTTCTCACTCCTACTAGTGAATGTAATGTAACACACACCCATACAATGCGCACCACCCCGTGATGTTTTTCTCACTCCTACTAGTGAATGTAATGTAACACACACCCATACAATGCGCACTACCCCGTGATGATTTTCTCACTCCTACTAGTGAATGTAATGTAACACACACCCATACAATGCGCACCACCCCGTGATGTTTTTCTCACTCCTACTAGTGAATGTAATGTAACACACACCCATAAAATGCGCACCACCCCGTGATGTTTTTCTCACTCCTACTAGTGAATGTAATGTAACAGACACCCATACAATGCTCACCACCCCTTGATGTTTTGCTCACTCCTACTAGTGAATGTAATGTAACACACACCCATAAAATGCGCACCACCCCGTGATGTTTTTCTCACTCCTACTAGTGAATGTAATGTAACACACACCCATACAATGCGCACCACCCCGTGATGTTTTTTCACTCCTACTAGTGAATCTAATGTAACAAACACCCATACAATGCGCACCACCCCGTGATGTTTTTCTCACTGCTACTAGTAAATGTAATGTAACACACACCCATACAATGCGCACCACCCCGTGATGTTTTTCTCACTCCTACTAGTGAATCTAATGTAACACACACCCATACAATGCGCACCACCCCGTGATGTTTTTCTCACTCCTACTCGTGAATCTAATGTAACACACACCCATACAATGCGCACCACCCCGTGATGTTTTTCTCACTCCTACTAGTGAATGTAATGTAACACACTCCCATACAATGCGCACCACCTCGTGATGTTTTTCTCACTCCTACTAGTGAATGTAATGTAACACACACCCATACAATGCGCACCACCCCGTGATGTTTTTCTCACTCCTACTAGTGAATGTAATGTAACACACCCATACAAGGCGCAACACCCCCTGATGTTTTTCTCACACCTACTAGTGAATGTAATGTAACACACACCCATACAATGCGCACCACCCCGTGATGTTTTTCTCACTCCTATTAGTGAATCTAATGTAACACACACCCATACAATGCGCACCACCCCGTGATGTTTTTCTCACTCCTACTAGTGAATGTAATGTAACACACACCCATACAATGCGCACCTCCCCGTGATGTTTTTCTCACTCCTACTAGTGAATGTAATGTAACACACACCCATACATTGCGCACCACCCCGTGATGTTTTTCTCACTCCTACTAGTGAATGTAATGTAACACACACCCATACAATGCGCACCTCCCCGTGATGTTTTTCTCACTCCTACTAGTGAATCTAATGTAACACACACCCATACAATGCGCACCACCCCGTGATGTTTTTCTCACTCCTACTAGTGAATCTAATGTAACACACACCCATACAATGCGCACCACCCCGTGATGTTTTTCTCACTCCTACTAGTGAATCTAATGTAACACACACCCATACAATGCGCACCACCCCGTGATGTTTTTCTCACTCCTATTAGTGAATCTAATGTAACAAACACCCATACAATGCGCACCACCCCGTGACGTTTTTCTCACTCCTACTAGTGAATGTAATGTAACACACACCCATACAATGCGCACCTCCCCGTGATGTTTTTCTCACTCCTACTAGTGAATGTAATGTAACACACACCCATACATTGCGCACCACCCCGTGATGTTTTTCTCACTCCTACTAGTGAATGTAATGTAACACACACCCATACAATGCGCACCACCCCGTGAAGTTTTTCTCACTCCTACTAGTGAATGTAATGTAACACACCCATACAATGCGCACCACGCCCTGATGTTTTTCTCACTCCTACTAGTGAATGTAATGTAACGCACACCCATACAATGCGCACCACCCCGTGATGTTTTTCTCACTGCTACTAGTGAATGTAATGTAACGCACACCCATACAATGCGCACCACCCCGTGATGTTTTTCTCACTCCTACTAGTGAATGTAATGTAACGCACACCATACAATGCGCACCACCCCGTGATGTTTCTCTCACTCCTACTAGTGAATGTAATTTAAAGCACACCCATAAAATGCGCACCACCCCGTGATGTTTCTCTCACTCCTACTAGTGAATCTAATGTAACACACACCCTTACAATGCGCACCACCCCGTGATGTTTTTCTCACTCCTACTAGTGAATGTAATGTAACACACCCATACAATGCGCAACACCCCCTGATGTTTTTCTCACACCTACTAGTGAATGTAATGTAACACACCCATACAATGCGCACCACCCCGTGATGTTTTTCTCACTCCTACTAGTGAATCTAATGTAACACACACCCATACAATGCGCACCACCCCGTGATGTTTTTCTCACTCCTACTAGTGAATGTAATGTAACGCACACCATACAATGCGCACCACCCCGTGATGTTTCTCTCACTCCTACTAGTGAATGTAATGTAACACACACCCATACAATGCGCACCACCCCGTGATGTTTTTCTCACTCCTACTAGTGAATGTAATGTAACACACCCATACAATGCGCACCACCCCGTGATGTTTTTCTCACTCCTACTAGTGAATCTAATGTAACACACACCCATACAATGCGCACCACCCCGTGATGTTTTTCTCACTCCTACTAGTGAATGTAATGTAACACACACCATACAATGCGCACCACCCCGTGATGTTTCTCTCACTCCTACTAGTGAATGTAATGTAACGCACACCCATAAAATGCGCACCACCCCGTGATGTTTCTCTCACTCCTACTATTGAATCTAATGTAACACACACCCATACAATGCGCACCACCCCGTGATGTTTTTCTCACTCCTACTAGTGAATCTAATGTAACAAACACCCATACAATGCGCACCACCCCGTGATGTTTTTCTCACTGCTACTAGTGAATGTAATGTAACACACACCCATACAATGCGCACCACCCCGTCATGTTTTTCTCACTCCTACTAGTGAATCTAATGTAACACACACCCATACAATGCGCACCTCCCCGTGATGTTTTTCTCACTCCTACTAGTGAATGTAATGTAACACACACCCATACATTGCGCACCACCCCGTGATGTTTTTCTCACTCCTACTAGTGAATGTAATGTAACACACACCCATACAATGCGCACCACCCCGTGATGTTTTTCTCACTCCTACTAGTGAATGTAATGTAACACACCCATACAATGCGCACCACGCCCTGATGTTTTTCTCACTCCTACTAGTGAATGTAATGTAACGCACACCCATACAATGCGCACCACCCCGTGATGTTTTTCTCACTGCTACTAGTGAATGTAATGTAACGCACACCCATACAATGCGCACCACCCCGTGATGTTTTTCTCACTCCTACTAGTGAATGTAATGTAACGCACACCATACAATGCGCACCACCCCGTGATGTGTCTCTCACTCCTACTAGTGAATGTAATGTAACGCACACCCATAAAATGCGCACCACCCCGTGATGTTTCTCTCACTCCTACTAGTGAATCTAATGTAACACACACCCATACAATGCGCACCACCCCATGATGTTTCTCTCACTCCTACTAGTGAATCTAATGTAACACATACCCATACAATGCGCACCACCCCGTGATTATTTTCTCACTCCTACTATTGAATGTAATGTAACACACACCCATACAATGCGCACCACCCCGTGATGTTTTTCTCACTCCTACTAGTGAATGTAATGTAACACACACCCATACAATGCGCACCACCCCGTGATGTTTTTCTCACTCCTACTAGTGAATGTACTGTAACACACACCCATACAATGCGCACCACCCCGTGATATTTTTCTCACTCCTACTAGTGAATGTAATGTAACACACACCCATACAATGCGCACCACCCCGTGATGTTTTTCTCACTCCTACTAGTGAATGTAGTGTAACACACACCCATACAATGCGCACCACCCCGTGATGTTTTTCTCACTGCTAGTAGTGAATGTAGTGTAACACACACCCATACAATGCGCACCACCCCGTGATGTTTTTCTCACTCCTACTAGTGAATGTAATGTAACACACACCCATACAATGCGCACCACCCCGTGATGATTTTCTCACTCCTACTAGTGAATCTAATGTAACAAACACCCATACAATGCGCAATACCCCGTGATGTTTTTCTCACGCCTACTAGTGAATGTAATGTAACACACACCCATACAATGCGCACCACCCCGTGATGTTTTTCTCACTCCTACTAGTGAATGTAAAGTAACACACACCCATACAATGCGCACCACCCCGTGATGTTTTTCTCACTCCTACTAGTGAATGTAATGTAACACACACCCATACAATGCGCACCACCCCGTGATGTTTTTCTCACTCCTACTAGTGAATGTAATGTAACACACCCATACAATGCGCACCACCCCCTGATGTTTTTCTCACTCCTACTAGTGAATGTAATGTAACGCACACCCATAAAATGCGCACCACCCCGTGATGTTTTTCTCACTCCTATTAGTGAATGTAATGTAACGCACACCCATACAATGCGCACCACCCCGTGATGTTTCTCTCACTCCTACTAGTGAATGTAATGTAACACACCCATACAATGCGCACCACCCCTGATGTTTTTCTCACTCCTAATAGTGAATGTAATGTAACGCACACCCATACAATGCGCACCACCCCGTGATGTTTCTCTCACTGCTACTAGTGAATGTAATGTAACGCACTCCCATACAATGCGCACCACCCCGTGATGTTTTTCTCACTCCTACTAGTGAATGTAATGTAACGCACACCCATACAATGCGCACCACCCCGTGATGTTTCTCTCACTCCTACTAGTGAATGTAATGTAACGCACACCCATAAAATGCGCACCACCCCGTGATGTTTCTCTCACTCCTACTAGTGAATGTAATGTAACACACACCCATACAATGCACACCACCCCGTGATGTTTTTCTCACTCCTACTAGTGAATGTAATGTAACGCACACCCATAAAATGCGCACCACCCCGTGATGTTTCTCTCACTCCTACTAGTGTATCTAATGTAAAACACACCCATACAATGCGCACCACCCCGTGATGTTTTTCTCACTCCTACTAGTGAATCTAATGTAACACACACCCATACAATGCGCACCACCCAGTGATAATTTTCTCACTCCTACTAGTGAATCTAATGTAACACACACCCATACAATGCGCACCACCCCGTGATGTTTTTCTCACTCCTACTAGTGAATGCAATGTAACACACACCCATACAATGTGCACCACCCCGTGATGTTTTTCTCACTCCTACTAGTGAATGTACTGTAACACACACCCATACAATGCGCACCACACCGTGATGTTTTTCTCACTCCTACTAGTGAATGTAATGTAACACACACCCATACAATGCGCACCACCCCGTGATGTTTTTCTCACTCCTACTAGTGAATGTAGTGTAACACACACCCATACAATGCGCACCACCCCGTGATGTTTTTCTCACTGCCAGTAGTGAATGTAGTGTAACACACACCCATACAATGCGCACCACCCCGTGATGATTTTCTCACTCCTACTAGTGAATCTAATGTAACAAACACCCATACAATGCGCACCACCCCGTGATGTTTTTCTCACTCCTACTAGTGAATGTAATGTAACACACACCCATACAATGCGCACCACCCCGTGATGTTTTTCTCACTCCTACTAGTGAATGTAATGTAACACACACCCATACAATGCGCACCACCCCGTGATGTTTTTCTCACTCCTACTAGTGAATCTAAAGTAACACTCACCCATACAATGCGCACCACCCCGTGATGTTTTCTCACTCCTACTAGTGAATGTAATGTAACACACACCCATACAATGGGCACCACTCCGTGAAGTTTTTCTCACTCCTACTAGTGAATGTAATGTAACACACACCCATACAATGCGCACCACCAGGTGATGTTTTTCTCACTCCTACTAGTGAATGTAATGTAACACACACCCATACAATGCGCACCACCCCGTGATGTTTTTCTCACTCCAACTAGTGAATCTAATGTAACACACACCCATACAATGCGCACCACCCCGTGATGATTTTCTCACTCCTACTAGTGAATGTAATGTAACACACACCCATACAATGCGCACCACCCCCTGACGATTTTCTCACTCCTACTAGTGAATCTAATGTAACACACACCCATACAATGTGCACCCCCCCCTTGATGTTTTTCTCACTCCTACTAGTGAATCTAATGTAACGCACACCCATACAATGCGCACCACCCCGTGATGTTTTTCTCACTCCTACTAGTGAATGTAATGTTAGACACACCCATACAATTGCACCACCCCGTGATGTTTTTCTCACTCCTACTAGTGAATGTAATGTAACACACACCCATACAATGCGCACCACCCCGTGATTATTTTTCTCACTCCTACTAGTGAATGTAATGTAACACACACCCATACAATGCGCACCACCCCCTGACGATTTTCTCACTCCTACTAGTGAATCTAATGTAACACACACCCATACAATGTGCACCCCCCCCCTTGATGTTTTTCTCACTCCTACTAGTGAATCTAATGTAACACACACCCATACAATGCTCACCACCCCGTGATGTTTTTCTCACTCCTACTAGTGAATGTAATGTAACACACACCCATACAATGCGCACCACCCCGTGATGTTTTTCTCACTCCTACTAGTGAATGTAGTGTAACACACACCCATACAATGCGCACCACCCCGTGATGTTTTTCTCACTCCTACTAGTGAATGTAATGTAACACACACCCATACAATGCGCACCACCCCGTGATGATTTTCTCACTCCTACTAGTGAATGTAATGTAACACACACCCATACAATGCGCACCACCCCGTGACGTTTTTCTCACTCCTACTAGTGAATCTAATGTAACACACACCCATACAATGCGCACCCCCCCCTTGATGTTTTTCTCACTCCTACTAGTGAATCTAATGTAACACAAACCCATACAATGCGCACCACCCCGTGATGTTTTTCTCACTCCTACTAGTGAATGTAATGTAACACACACCCATACAATGCTCACCACCGCGTGATGTTTTGCTCACTCCTACTAGTGAATGTAATGTAACACACACCCATAAAATGCGCACCACCCCGTGATGTTTTTCTCACTCCTACTAGTGAATGTAATGTAACACACACCCATACAATGCGCACCACCCCGTGATGTTTTTTCACTCCTACTAGTGAATCTAATGTAACACACACCCATAAAATGCGCACCACCCCGTGATGTTTTTCTCACTCCTACTAGTGAATCTAATGTAACACACACCCATACAATGCCCACCACCCCATGATGTTTCTCTCACTCCTACTAGTGAATCTAATGTAACACACACCCATACAATGCGCACCTCCCCGTGATTATTTTCTCACTCCTACTAGTGAATATAATGTAACACACACCCATACAATGCGCACCACCCCGTGATGTTTTTCTCACTCCTACTAGTGAATGTAATGTAACACACACCCATACAATGCGCACCACCCCGTGATGTTTTTCTCACTCCTACTAGTGAATGTAATGTAACACACACCCATACAATGCGCACCACCCCGTGATGTTTTTCTCACTCCTACTAGTGAATGTAATGTAACACACACCCATACAATGCGCACCACCCCGTGATGATTTTCTCACTCCTACTAGTGAATGTAGTGTAACACACACCCATACAATGCGCACCACCCCGTGATGTTTTTCTCACTGCTAGTAGTGAATGTAGTGTAACACACACCCATACAATGCGCACCACCCCGTGATTTTTTTCTCACTCCTACTAGTGAATGTAATGTAACACACACCCATACAATGCGCACCACCCCGTGATGATTTTCTCACTCCTACTAGTGAATCTAATGTAACAAACACCCATACAATGCGCACCACCCCGTGATGTTTTTCTCACTCCTACTAGTGAATGTAATGTAACACACACCCATACAATGCGCACCACCCCGTGATGTTTTTCTCACTCCTACTAGTGAATGTAATGTAACACACACCCATACAATGCGCACCACCCCGTGATGTTTTTCTCACTCCTACTAGTGAATATAATGTAACACACACCCATACAATGCGCACCACCCCGTGATGTTTTTCTCACTCCTACTAGTGAATGTAATGTAACACACCCATACAATGCGCACCACCCCCTGATGTTTTTCTCACTCCTACTAGTGAATGTAATGTAACGCACACCCATACAATGCGCACCACCCCGTGATGTTTTTCTCACTCGTACTAGTGAATGTAATGTAACGCACACCCATACAATGCGCACCACCCCGTGATGTTTTTCTCACTCCTACTAGTGAATGTAATGTAACACACCCATACAATGGGCACCACCCCTGATGTTTTTCTCACTCCTAATAGTGAATGTAATGTAACGCACACCCATACAATGCGCACCACCCCGTGATGTTTTTCTCACTGCTACTAGTGAATGTAATGTAACGCACACCCATACAATGCGCACCATCCCGTGATGTTTCTCTCACTCCTACTAGTGAATGTAATGTGTAACGCACACCCATAAAATGGGCACCACCCCGTGATGTTTCTCTCACTCCTACTAGTGAATGTAATGTAACACACACCCATACAATGCGCACCACCCCGTGATGTTTTTCTCACTCCTACTAGTGAATGTAATGTAACACACACCCATACAATGCGCACCACCCCGTGATGTTTTTCTCACTCCTACTAGTGAATGTAATGTAACACACACCCATACAATGCGCACCACCCCGTGATGTTTTTCTCATTCCTACTAGTGAATGTAATGTAACACACCCATACAATGCGCACCACCCCCTGATGTTTTTCTCAATCCTACTAGTGAATGTAATGTAACGCACACCCATACAATGCGCACCACCCCGTGATGTTTTTCTCACTCCTACTAGTGAATGTAATGTAACGCACACCCATGCAATGCGCACCACCCCGTGATGTTTTTCTCACTCCTACTAGTGAATGTAATGTAACGCACACCCATACAATGCGCACCACCCCATGATGTTTCTCTCACTCCTACTAGTGAATGTAATGTAACGCACACCCATAAAATGCGCACCACCCCGTGATGTTTCTCTCACTCCTACTAGTGTATCTAATGTAACACACACCCATACAATGTGCACCACCCCGTGATGTTTTTCTCACTCCTACTAGTGAATCTAATGTAACACACACCCATACAATGCGCACCACCCCGTGATAATTGTCTCACTCCTACTAGTGAATCTAATGTAACACACACCCATACAATGCGCACCACCCCGTGATGTTTTTCTCACTCCTACTAGTGAATGTAATGTAACACACACCCATACAATGCGCACCACCCCGTGATGTTTTTCTCACTCCTACTAGTGAATGTAATGTAACATACACCCATACAATGCGCACCACCCCGTGATGTTTTTCTCACTCCTACTAGTGAATGTAATGTAACACACACCCATACAATGCGCACCACCCCGTGATGTTTTTCTCACTCCTACTAGTGAATGTAGTGTAACACACACCCATACAATGCGCACCACCCCGTGATGTTTTTCTCACTCCTACTAGTGAATGTAGTGTAACACACACCCATACAATGCGCACCACCCCGTGATGATTTTCTCACTCCTACTAGTGAATCTAATGTAACAAACACCCATACAATGCGCACCACCCCGTGATGTTTTTCTCACTCCTACTACTGAATGTAATGTAACACACACCCATACAATGCGCACCACCCTGTGATGTTTTTCTCACTCCTACTAGTGAATGTAATGTAACGCACACCCATAAAATGCGCACCACCCCGTGATGTTTTTCTCACTCCTACTAGTGAATGTAATGTAACACACACCCATACAATGCGCACGACCCCGTGATGTTTTTCTCACTCCAACTAGTGAATCTAATGTAACACACACCCATACAATGCGCACCACCCCGTGATGATTTTCTCACTCCTACTAGTGAAAGTAATGTAACATACACCCATACAATGCGCACCACCCCGCAACGTTTTTCTCACTCGTACTAGTGAATCTAATGTAACACACACCCATACAATGTGCACCCCCCCCTTGATGTTTTTCTCACTCCTACTAGTGAATCTAATGTAACACACACCCATACAATGCGCACCACCCCGTGATGTTTTTCTCACTCCTACTAGTGAATGTAATGTTAGACACACCCATACAATGCGCACCACCCCGTGATGTTTTTCTCACTCCTACTAGTGAATGTAATGTAACACACACCCATAAAATGCGCACCACCCCGTGAAGTTTTTCTCACTCCTACTAGTGAATGTAATGTAACACACACCCATACAATGCGCACCACCCCGTGATGATTTTCTCACTCCTACTAGTGAATGTAATGTAACACACACCCATACAATGCGCACCACCCCGTGACGTTTTTCTCACTCCTACTAGTGAATCTAATGTAACACACACCCATACAATGCGCACCACCACCTTGATGTTTTTCTCACTCCTACTAGTGAATCTAATGTAACACACACCCATACAATGCGCACCACCCTGTGATGTTTTTCTCACTCCTACTAGTGAATGTAATGTAACACACACCCATACAATGCGCACCACCCCGTGATGTTTTTCTCACTCCTACTAGTGAATGTAATGTAACACACACCCATAAAATACGCACCACCCCGTGATGTTTTTCTCACTCCTACTAGTGAATGTAATGTAACACACACCCATACAATGCTCACCACCCCGTGATGTTTTGCTCACTCCTACTAGTGAATGTAATGTAACACACACCCATAAAATGCGCACCACCCCGTGATGTTTTTCTCACTCTTACTAGTGAATGTAATGTAACACACAACCATACAATGCGCACCACCCCGTGATGTTTTTTCACTCCTACTAGTGAATCTAATGTAACAAACACCCATACAATGCGCACCACCCCGTGATGTTTTTCTCACTCCTACTAGTGAATGTAATGTAACACACACCCATACAATGCGCACCACCCCGTGATGTTTTTCTCACTCCTACTAGTGAATCTAATGTAACACACACCCGTACAATGCGCACCACCCCGTGATGTTTTTCTCACTCCTACTAGTGAATCTAATGTAACACACACCCATACAATGCGCACCACCCCGTGATGTTTTTCTCACTCCTACTAGTGAATGTAATGTAACACACACCCATTCAATGCGCACCACCCCGTGATGTTTTTCTCACTCCTACTAGTGAATGTAATGTAACACACACCCATACAATGCGCACCACCCCGTGATGATTTTCTCACTCCTACTAGTGAATGTAGTGTAACACACACCCATACAATGCGCACCACCCCGTGATGTTTTTCTCACTCCTACTAGTGAATGTAATGTAACACACCCATACAATGCGCACCACCCCTGATGTTTTTCTCACTCCTAATAGTGAATGTAATGTAACACACACCCATAAAATGCGCACCACCCCGTGATGTTTTTCTCACTCCTACTAGTGAATGTAATGTAACACACACCCATACAATGCTCACCACCCCGTGATGTTTTGCTCACTCCTACTAGTGAATGTAATGTAACGCACACCCATAAATTGCGCACCACCCCGTGATGTTTTTCTCACTCCTACTAGTGAATGTAATGTAACACACACCCATACAATGCGCACCACCCCGTGATGTTTTTTCACTCCTACTTGTGAATCTAATGTAACAAACACCCATACAATGCGCACCACCCCGTGATGTTTTTCTCACTCCTACTAGTGAATGTAATGTAACACACACCCATACAATGCGCACCACCCCGTGATGTTTTTCTCACTCCTACTAGTGAATCTAATGTAACACACACCCATACAATGCGCACCACCCCGTGATGTTTTTCTCACTCCTACTAGTGAATCTAATGTAACACACACCCATACAATGCACACCACCCCGTGATGTTTTTCTAACTCCTACTAGTGAATGTAATGTAACACACTCCCATACAATGCGCACCACCCCGTGATGTTTTTCTCACTCCTACTAGTGAATGTAATGTAACACACACCCATACAATGCGCACCACCCCGTGATGTTTTTCTCACTCCTACTAGTGAATCTAATGTAACACACACCCATACAATGCGCAACACCCCCTGATGTTTTTCTCACACCTACTAGTGAATGTAATGTAACACACACCCATACAATGCGCACCACCCCGTGATGTTTTTCTCACTCCTACTAGTGAATCTAATGTAACACACACCCATACAATGCGCACCACCCCGTGATGTTTTTCTCACTCCTACTAGTGAATCTAATGTAACACACACCCATACAATGCGCACCACCCCGTGATGTTTTTCTCACTCCTACTAGTGAATCTAATGTAACACACACCCATACAATGCGCACCACCCCGTGATGTTTTTCTCACTCCTACTAGTGAATCTAATGTAACACACACCCATACAATGCGCACCACCCCGTGATGTTTTTCTCACTCCTACTAGTGAATGTAATGTAACACACACCCATACAATGCGCACCACCCCGTGATGTTTTTCTCACTCCTACTAGTGAATGTAATGTAACACACACCCATACAATGCGCACCACCCCGTGATGTTTTTCTCACTCCTACTAGTGAATCTAATGTAACACACACCCATACAATGCGCACCACCCCGTGATGTTTTTCTCACTCCTACTAGTGAATGTAATGTAACACACACCCATACAATGCGCACCACCCCGTGATGTTTTTCTCACTCCTACTAGTGAATGTAATGTAACACACACCCATAAAATGCGCACCACCCCGTGATGTTTTTCTCACTCCTACTAGTGAATGTAATGTAACACACACCCATACAATGCTCACCACCCCGTGATGTTTTGCTCACTCCTACTAGTGAATGTAATGTAACACACACCCATAAAATGCGCACCACCCCGTGATGTTTTTCTCACTCCTACTAGTGAATGTAATGTAACACACACCCATACAATGCGCACCACCCCGTGATGTTTTTTCACTCCTACTAGTGAATCTAATGTAACAAACACCCATACAATGCGCACCACCCCGTGATGTTTTTCTCACTCCTACTAGTGAATGTAATGTAACACACCCCCATACAATGCGCACCACCCCGTGATGTTTTTCTCACTCCTACTAGTGAATCTGATGTAACACACACCCATACAATGCGCACCACACCGTGATGTTTTTCTCACTCCTACTAGTGAATCTAATGTAACACACACCCATACAATTCGCACCACCCCGTGATGTTTTTCTCACTCCTACTAGTGAATGTAATGTAACACACACCCATACAATGCGCACCACCCCGTGATGTTTTTCTCACTCCTACTAGTGAATGTAATGTAACACACACCCATACAATGCGCACCACCCCGTGATGATTTTCTCACTCCTACTAGTGAATGTAGTGTAACACACACCCATACAATGCGCACCCACCCCGTGATGTTTTTCTCACTGCTAGTAGTGAATGTAGTGTAACACACACCCATACAATGCGCACCACCTCGTGATGTTTTTCTCACTCCTACTAGTGAATGTAATGTAAAACACACCCATACAATGCGCACCACCCCGTGATGATTTTCTCACTCCTACTAGTGAATCTAATGTAACAAACACCCATACAATGCGCACCACCCCGTGATGTTTTTCTCACTCCTACTAGTGAATGTAATGTAACACACACCCATACAATGCGCACCACCCCGTGATGTTTTTCTCACTCCTACTAGTGAATGTAATGTAACACACACCCATACAATGCGCACCACCCCGTGATGTTTTTCTCACTCCTACTAGTGAATGTAATGTAACACACACCCATACAATGCGCACCACCCCGTGATGTTTTTCTCACTCCTACTAGTGAATGTAATGTAACACACACATACAATGCGCACCACCCCCTGATGTTTTTCTCACTCCTACTAGTGAATGTAATGTAACGCACACCCATACAATGCGCACCACCCCGTGATGTTTTTCTCACTCCTACTAGTGAATGTAATGTAACGCACACCCATACAATGCGCACCACCCCGTGATGTTTTTCTCACTCCTACTAGTGAATGTAATGTAACACACCCATACAATGCGCACCACCCCTGATGTTTTTCTCACTCCTAATAGTGAATGTAATGTAACGCACACCCATACAATGCGCACCACCCCGTGATGTTTTTCTCACTGCTACTAGTGAATGTAATGTAACGCACACCCATACAATGCGCACCACCCCGTGATGTTTTTCTCACTCCTACTAGTGAATGTAATGTAACGCACACCCATACAATGCGCACCACCCCGTGATGTTTTTCTCACTCCTACTAGTGAATGTAATGTGTAACGCACACCCATAAAATGCGCACCACCCCGTGATGTTTCTCTCACTCCTACTAGTGAATGTAATGTAACACACACCCATACAATGCGCACCACCCCGTGATGTTTTTCTCACTCCTACTAGTGAATGTAATGTAACACACACCCATACAATGCGCACCACCCCGTGATGTTTTTCTCATTCCTACTAGTGAATGTAATGTAACACACACCCATACAATGCGCACCACCCCGTGATGTTTTTCTCACTCCTACTAGTGAATGTAATGTAACACACCCATACAATGCGCACCACCCCCTGATGTTTTTCTCACTCCTACTAGTGAATGTAATGTAACGCACACCCATACAATGCGCACCACCCCGTGATGTTTTTCTCACTCCTACTAGTGAATGTAATGTAACGCACACCCATGCAATGCGCACCACCCCGTGATGTTTTTCTCACTCCTACTAGTGAATGTAATGTAACGCACACCCATACAATGCGCACCACCCCGTGGTGTTTTTCTCACTCCTACTAGTGAATGTAATGTAACACACACCCATACAATGCGCACCACCCCGTGATGTTTTTCTCACTCCTACTAGTGAATGTAATGTAACACACACCCATAAAATGCGCACCACCCCGTGATGTTTTTCTCACTCCTACTAGTGAATGTAATGTAACACACACCCATACAATGCTCACCACCCCGTGATGTTTTGCTCACTCCTACTAGTGAATGTAATGTAACACACACCCATAAAATGCGCACCACCCCGTGATGTTTTTCTCACTCCTACTAGTGAATGTAATGTAACACACACCCATACAATGCGCACCACCCCGTGATGTTTTTTCACTCCTACTAGTGAATCTAATGTAACAAACACCCATACAATGCGCACCACCCCGTGATGTTTTTCTCACTCCTACTAGTGAATGTAATGTAACACACCCCCATACAATGCGCACCACCCCGTGATGTTTTTCTCACTCCTACTAGTGAATCTAATGTAACACACACCCATACAATGCGCACCACACCGTGATGTTTTTCTCACTCCTACTAGTGAATCTAATGTAACACACACCCATACAATTCGCACCACCCCGTGATGTTTTTCTCACTCCTACTAGTGAATGTAATGTAACACACACCCATACAATGCGCACCACCCCGTGATGTTTTTCTCACTCCTACTAGTGAATGTAATGTAACACACACCCATACAATGCGCACCACCCCGTGATGATTTTCTCACTCCTACTAGTGAATGTAGTGTAACACACACCCATACAATGCGCACCCACCCCGTGATGTTTTTCTCACTGCTAGTAGTGAATGTAGTGTAACACACACCCATACAATGCGCACCACCTCGTGATGTTTTTCTCACTCCTACTAGTGAATGTAATGTAAAACACACCCATACAATGCGCACCACCCCGTGATGATTTTCTCACTCCTACTAGTGAATCTAATGTAACAAACACCCATACAATGCGCACCACCCCGTGATGTTTTTCTCACTCCTACTAGTGAATGTAATGTAACACACACCCATACAATGCGCACCACCCCGTGATGTTTTTCTCACTCCTACTAGTGAATGTAATGTAACACACACCCATACAATGCGCACCACCCCGTGATGTTTTTCTCACTCCTACTAGTGAATGTAATGTAACACACACCCATACAATGCGCACCACCCCGTGATGTTTTTCTCACTCCTACTAGTGAATGTAATGTAACACACACATACAATGCGCACCACCCCCTGATGTTTTTCTTACTCCTACTAGTGAATGTAATGTAACGCACACCCATACAATGCGCACCACCCCGTGATGTTTTTCTCACTCCTACTAGTGAATGTAATGTCACGCACACCCATACAATGCGCACCACCCCGTGATGTTTTTCTCACTCCTACTAGTGAATGTAATGTAACACACCCATACAATGCGCACCACCCCTGATGTTTTTCTCACTCCTAATAGTGAATGTAATGTAACGCACACCCATACAATGCGCACCACCCCGTGATGTTTTTCTCACTGCTACTAGTGAATGTAATGTAACGCACACCCATACAATGCGCACCACCCCGTGATGTTTTTCTCACTCCTACTAGTGAATGTAATGTAACGCACACCCATACAATGCGCACCACCCCGTGATGTTTTTCTCACTCCTACTAGTGAATGTAATGTGTAACGCACACCCATAAAATGCGCACCACCCCGTGATGTTTCTCTCACTCCTACTAGTGAATGTAATGTAACACACACCCATACAATGCGCACCACCCCGTGATGTTTTTCTCACTCCTACTAGTGAATGTAATGTAACACACACCCATACAATGCGCACCACCCCGTGATGTTTTTCTCATTCCTACTAGTGAATGTAATGTAACACACACCCATACAATGCGCACCACCCCGTGATGTTTTTCTCACTCCTACTAGTGAATGTAATGTAACACACCCATACAATGCGCACCACCCCCTGATGTTTTTCTCACTCCTACTAGTGAATGTAATGTAACGCACACCCATACAATGCGCACCACCCCGTGATGTTTTTCTCACTCCTACTAGTGAATGTAATGTAACGCACACCCATGCAATGCGCACCACCCCGTGATGTTTTTCTCACTCCTACTAGTGAATGTAATGTAACGCACACCCATACAATGCGCACCACCCCGTGGTGTTTTTCTCACTCCTACTAGTGAATGTAATGTAACACACACCCATACAATGCGCACCACCCCGTGATGTTTTTCTCACTCCTACTAGTGAATGTAATGTAACACACACCCATAAAATGCGCACCACCCCGTGATGTTTTTCTCACTCCTACTAGTGAATGTAATGTAACACACACCCATACAATGCTCACCACCCCGTGATGTTTTGCTCACTCCTACTAGTGAATGTAATGTAACACACACCCATAAAATGCGCACCACCCCGTGATGTTTTTCTCACTCCTACTAGTGAATGTAATGTAACACACACCCATACAATGCGCACCACCCCGTGATGTTTTTTCACTCCTACTAGTGAATCTAATGTAACAAACACCCATACAATGCGCACCACCCCGTGATGTTTTTCTCACTCCTACTAGTGAATGTAATGTAACACACCCCCATACAATGCGCACCACCCCGTGATGTTTTTCTCACTCCTACTAGTGAATCTAATGTAACACACACCCATACAATGCGCACCACACCGTGATGTTTTTCTCACTCCTACTAGTGAATCTAATGTAACACACACCCATACAATTCGCACCACCCCGTGATGTTTTTCTCACTCCTACTAGTGAATGTAATGTAACACACACCCATACAATGCGCACCACCCCGTGATGTTTTTCTCACTCCTACTAGTGAATGTAATGTAACACACACCCATACAATGCGCACCACCCCGTGATGATTTTCTCACTCCTACTAGTGAATGTAGTGTAACACACACCCATACAATGCGCACCCACCCCGTGATGTTTTTCTCACTGCTAGTAGTGAATGTAGTGTAACACACACCCATACAATGCGCACCACCTCGTGATGTTTTTCTCACTCCTACTAGTGAATGTAATGTAAAACACACCCATACAATGCGCACCACCCCGTGATGATTTTCTCACTCCTACTAGTGAATCTAATGTAACAAACACCCATACAATGCGCACCACCCCGTGATGTTTTTCTCACTCCTACTAGTGAATGTAATGTAACACACACCCATACAATGCGCACCACCCCGTGATGTTTTTCTCACTCCTACTAGTGAATGTAATGTAACACACACCCATACAATGCGCACCACCCCGTGATGTTTTTCTCACTCCTACTAGTGAATGTAATGTAACACACACCCATACAATGCGCACCACCCCGTGATGTTTTTCTCACTCCTACTAGTGAATGTAATGTAACACACACATACAATGCGCACCACCCCCTGATGTTTTTCTTACTCCTACTAGTGAATGTAATGTAACGCACACCCATACAATGCGCACCACCCCGTGATGTTTTTCTCACTCCTACTAGTGAATGTAATGTAACGCACACCCATACAATGCGCACCACCCCGTGATGTTTTTCTCACTCCTACTAGTGAATGTAATGTAACACACCCATACAATGCGCACCACCCCTGATGTTTTTCTCACTCCTAATAGTGAATGTAATGTAACGCACACCCATACAATGCGCACCACCCCGTGATGTTTTTCTCACTGCTACTAGTGAATGTAATGTAACGCACACCCATACAATGCGCACCACCCCGTGATGTTTTTCTCACTCCTACTAGTGAATGTAATGTAACGCACACCCATACAATGCGCACCACCCCGTGATGTTTTTCTCACTCCTACTAGTGAATGTAATGTGTAACGCACACCCATAAAATGCGCACCACCCCGTGATGTTTCTCTCACTCCTACTAGTGAATGTAATGTAACACACACCCATACAATGCGCACCACCCCGTGATGTTTTTCTCACTCCTACTAGTGAATGTAATGTAACACACACCCATACAATGCGCACCACCCCGTGATGTTTTTCTCATTCCTACTAGTGAATGTAATGTAACACACACCCATACAATGCGCACCACCCCGTGATGTTTTTCTCACTCCTACTAGTGAATGTAATGTAACACACACCCATACAATGCGCACCACCCCGTGATGTTTTTCTCACTCCTACTAGTGAATGTAATGTAACACACACCCATACAATGCGCACCACCCCGTGATGTTTTTCTCACTCCTACTAGTGAATGTAATGTAACACACACATACAATGCGCACCACCCCCTGATGTTTTTCTCACTCCTACTAGTGAATGTAATGTAACGCACACCCATACAATGCGCACCACCCCGTGATGTTTTTCTCACTCCTACTAGTGAATGTAATGTAACGCACACCCATACAATGCGCACCACCCCGTGATGTTTTTCTCACTCCTACTAGTGAATGTAATGTAACACACCCATACAATGCGCACCACCCCTGATGTTTTTCTCACTCCTAATAGTGAATGTAATGTAACGCACACCCATACAATGCGCACCACCCCGTGATGTTTTTCTCACTGCTACTAGTGAATGTAATGTAACGCACACCCATACAATGCGCACCACCCCGTGATGTTTTTCTCACTCCTACTAGTGAATGTAATGTAACGCACAACCATACAATGCGCACCACCCCGTGATGTTTTTCTCACTCCTACTAGTGAATGTAATGTGTAACGCACACCCATAAAATGCGAACCACCCCGTGATGTTTCTCTCACTCCTACTAGTGAATGTAATGTAACACACACCCATACAATGCGCACCACCCCGTGATGTTTTTCTCACTCCTACTAGTGAATGTAATGTAACACACACCCATACAATGCGCACCACCCCGTGATGTTTTTCTCATTCCTACTAGTGAATGTAATGTAACACACACCCATACAATGCGCACCACCCCGTGATGTTTTTCTCACTCCTACTAGTGAATGTAATGTAACACACCCATACAATGTGCACCACCCCCTGATGTTTTTCTCACTCCTACTAGTGAATGTAATGTAACGCACACCCATACAATGCGCACCACCCCGTGATGTTTTTCTCACTCCTACTAGTGAATGTAATGTAACGCACACCCATGCAATGCGCACCACCCCGTGATGTTTTTCTCACTCCTACTAGTGAATGTAATGTAACGCACACCTATACAATGCGCACCACCCCGTGGTGTTTTTCTCACTCCTACTAGTGAATGTAATGTAACACACACCCATACAATGCGCACCACCCCGTGATGTTTTTCTCACTCCTACTAGTGAATGTAATGTAACACACACCCATAAAATGCGCACCACCCCGTGATGTTTTTCTCACTCCTACTAGTGAATGTAATGTAACACACACCCATACAATGCTCACCACCCCGTGATGTTTTGCTCACTCCTACTAGTGAATGTAATGTAACACACACCCATAAAATGCGCACCACCCCGTGATGTTTTTCTCACTCCTACTAGTGAATGTAATGTAACACACCCCCATACAATGCGCACCACCCCGTGATGTTTTTCCCACTCCTACTAGTGAATCTAATGTAACACACACCCATACAATGCGCACCACACCGTGATGTTTTTCTCACTCCTACTAGTGAATCTAATGTAACACACACCCATACAATTCGCACCACCCCGTGATGTTTTTCTCACTCCTACTAGTGAATGTAATGTAACACACACCCATACAATGCGCACCACCCCGTGATGTTTTTCTCACTCCTACTAGTGAATGTAATGTAACACACACCCATACAATGCGCACCACCCCGTGATGATTTTCTCACTCCTACTAGTGAATGTAGTGTAACACACACCCATACAATGCGCACCCACCCCGTGATGTTTTTCTCACTGCTAGTAGTGAATGTAGTGTAACACACACCCATACAATGCGCACCACCTCGTGATGTTTTTCTCACTCCTACTAGTGAATGTAATGTAAAACACACCCATACAATGCGCACCACCCCGTGATGATTTTCTCACTCCTACTAGTGAATCTAATGTAACAAACACCCATACAATGCGCACCACCCCGTGATGTTTTTCTCACTCCTACTAGTGAATGTAATGTAACACACACCCATACAATGCGCACCACCCCGTGATGTTTTTCTCACTCCTACTAGTGAATGTAATGTAACACACACCCATACAATGCGCACCACCCCGTGATGTTTTTCTCACTCCTACTAGTGAATGTAATGTAACACACACCCATACAATGCGCACCACCCCGTGATGTTTTTCTCACTCCTACTAGTGAATGTAATGTAACACACACATACAATGCGCACCACCCCCTGATGTTTTTCTCACTCCTACTAGTGAATGTAATGTAACGCACACCCATACAATGCGCACCACCCCGTGATGTTTTTCTCACTCCTACTAGTGAATGTAATGTAACGCACACCCATACAATGCGCACCACCCCGTGATGTTTTTCTCACTCCTACTAGTGAATGTAATGTAACACACCCATACAATGCGCACCACCCCTGATGTTTTTCTCACTCCTAATAGTGAATGTAATGTAACGCACACCCATACAATGCGCACCACCCCGTGATGTTTTTCTCACTGCTACTAGTGAATGTAATGTAACGCACACCCATACAATGCGCACCACCCCGTGATGTTTTTCTCACTCCTACTAGTGAATGTAATGTAACGCACACCCATACAATGCGCACCACCCCGTGATGTTTTTCTCACTCCTACTAGTGAATGTAATGTGTAACGCACACCCATAAAATGCGCACCACCCCGTGATGTTTCTCTCACTCCTACTAGTGAATGTAATGTAACACACACCCATACAATGCGCACCACCCCGTGATGTTTTTCTCACTCCTACTAGTGAATGTAATGTAACACACACCCATACAATGCGCACCACCCCGTGATGTTTTTCTCATTCCTACTAGTGAATTTAATGTAACACACACCCATACAATGCGCACCACCCCGTGATGTTTTTCTCACTCCTACTAGTGAATGTAATGTAACACACCCATACAATGCGCACCACCCCCTGATGTTTTTCTCACTCCTACTAGTGAATGTAATGTAACGCACACCCATACAATGCGCACCACCCCGTGATGTTTTTCTCACTCCTACTAGTGAATGTAATGTAACGCACACCCATGCATTGCGCACCACCCCGTGATGTTTTTCTCACTCCTACTAGTGAATGTAATGTAACGCACACCCATACAATGCGCACCACCCCGTGGTGTTTCTCTCACTCCTACTAGTGAATGTAATGTAACGCACACCCATAAAATGCGCACCACCCCGTGATGTTTCTCTCACTCCTACTAGTGTTTCTAATGTAACACACACCCATACAATGCGCACCACCCCGTGATGTTTTTCTCACTCCTACTAGTGAATCTAATGTAACACACACCCATACAATGCGCACCACCCCGTGATAATTTTCTCACTCCTACTAGTGAATCTAATGTAACACACACCCATACAATGCGCACCACCCCGTGATGTTTTTCTCACTCCTACTAGTGAATGTAATGTAACACACACCCATACAATGCGCACCACCCCGTGATGTTTTTCTCACTCCTACTAGTGAATGTAATGTAACACACACCAATACAATGCGCACCACCCCGTGATGATTTTCTCACTCCTACTAGTGAATGTAATGTAACACACACCCATACAATGCGCACCACCCCGTGACGTTTTTCTCACTCCTACTAGTGAATCTAATGTAACACACACCCATACAATGCGCACCCCCCCTTGATGTTTTTCTCACTCCTACTAGTGAATCTAATGTAACACACACCCATACAATGCGCACCACCCCGTGATGTTTTTCTCACTCCTACTAGTGAATGTAATGTAACACACACCCATACAATGCGCACCACCCCGTGATGTTTTTCTCACTCCTACTAGTGAATGTAATGTAACACACACCCATAAAATGCGCACCACCCGTGATGTTTTTCTCACTCCTACTAGTGAATGTAATGTAACACACACCCATACAATGCTCACCACCCCGTGATGTTTTGCTCACTCCTACTAGTGAATGTAATGTAACACACACCCATAAAATGCGCACCACCCCGTGATGTTTTTCTCACTCCTACTAGTGAATGTAATGTAACACACACCCATACAATGCGCACCACCCCGTGATGTTTTTTCACTCCTACTAGTGAATCTAATGTAACAAACACCCATACAATGCGCACCACCCCGTGATGTTTTTCTCACTCCTACTAGTGAATGTAATGTAACACACACCCATACAATGCGCACCACCCCGTGATGTTTTTCTCACTCCTACTAGTGAATCTAATGTAACACACACCCATACAATGCGCACCACCCCGTGATGTTTTTCTCACTCCTACTAGTGAATCTAATGTAACACACACCCATACAATGCGCACCACCCCGTGATGTTTTTCTAACTCCTACTAGTGAATGTAATGTAACACACTCCCATACAATGCGCACCACCCCGTGATGTTTTTCTCACTCCTACTAGTGAATGTAATGTAACACACACCCATACAATGCGCACCACCCCGTGATGTTTTTCTCACTCCTACTAGTGAATGTAATGTAACACACCCATACAATGCGCAACACCCCCTGATGTTTTTCTCACACCTACTAGTGAATGTAATGTAACACACACCCATACAATGCGCACCACCCCGTGATGTTTTTCTCACTCCTACTAGTGAATCTAATGTAACACACACCCATACAATGCGCACCACCCCGTGATGTTTTTCTCACTCCTACTAGTGAATCTAATGTAACACACACCCATACAATGCGCACCACCCCGTGATGTTTTTCTCACTCCTACTAGTGAATCTAATGTAACACACACCCATACAATGCGCACCACCCCGTGATGTTTTTCTCACTCCTACTAGTGAATCTAATGTAACACACACCCATACAATGCGCACCACCCCGTGATGTTTTTCTCACTCCTACTAGTGAATGTAATGTAACACACACCCATACAATGCGCACCACCCCGTGATGTTTTTCTCACTCCTACTAGTGAATCTAATGTAACACACACCCATACAATGCGCACCACCACGTGATGTTTTTCTCACTCCTACTAGTGAATCTAATGTAACACACACCCATACAATGCGCACCACCCCGTGATGTTTTTCTCACTCCTACTAGTGAATGTAATGTAACACACACCCATACAATGCGCACCTCCCCGTGATGTTTTTCTCACTCCTACTAGTGAATGTAATGTAACACACACCCATACATTGCGCACCACCCCGTGATGTTTTTCTCACTCCTACTAGTGAATGTAATGTAACACACACCCATACAATGCGCACCACCCCGTGAAGTTTTTCTCACTCCTACTAGTGAATGTAATGTAACACATCCATACAATGCGCACCACGCCCTGATGTTTTTCTCACTCCTACTAGTGAATGTAATGTAACGCACACCCATACAATGCGCACCACCCCGTGATGTTTTTCTCACTCCTACTAGTGAATGTAACGTAACGCACACCCATACAATGCGCACCACCCCGTGATGTTTTTCTCACTCCTACTAGTGAATGTAATGTAACGCACACCATACAATGCGCACCACCCCGTGATGTTTCTCTCACTCCTACTAGTGAATGTAATGTAACGCACACCCATAAAATGCGCACCACCCCGTGATGTTTCTCTCACTCCTACTAGTGAATCTAATGTAACACACACCCATACAATGCGCACCACCCCATGATGTTTCTCTCACTCCTACTAGTGAATCTAATGTAACCCACACCCATACAATGCGCACCACCCAGTGATTATTTTCTCACTCCTACTAGTGAATGTAATGTAACACACCCCCATACAATGCGCACCACCCCGTGATGTTTTTCTCACTCCTACTAGTGAATGTAATGTAACACACACCCATACAATGCGCACCACCCCGGGATGATTTTCTCACTCCTACTAGTGAATCTAATGTAACAAACACTCACACAATGCGCACCACCCCGTGATGTTTTTCTCACTCCTACTAGTGAATGTAATGTAACACACACCCATACAATGCGCACCACCCCGTGATGTTTTTCTCACTCCTACTAGTGAATGTAATGTAACACACACCCATACAATGCGCACCACCCCGTGATGTTTTTCTCACTCCTACTAGTGAATGTAATGTAACACACACCCATACAATGCGCACCACCCCGTGATGTTTTTCTCACTCCTACTAGTGAATGTAATGTAACACACACCCATACAATGCGCACCACCCCCTGATGTTTTTCTCACTCCTACTAGTGAATGTAATGTAACGCACACCCATACAATGCGCACCACCCCGTGATGTTTTTCTCACTCCTACTAGTGAATGTAATGTAACGCACACCCATACAATGCGCACCACCCCGTGATGTTTTTCTCACTCCTACTAGTGAATGTAATGTAACACACCCATACAATGCGCACCACCCCCTGATGTTTTTCTCACTCCTAATAGTGAATGTAATGTAACGCACACCCATACAATGCGCACCACCCAGTGATGTTTTTCTCACTGCTACTAGTGAATGTAATGTAACGCACACCCATACAATGCGCACCACCCCGTGATGTTTTTCTCACTCCTACTAGTGAATGTAGTGCAACACACACCCATACAATGCGCACCACCCCGTGATGTTTTTCTCACTCCTACTAGTGAATGTAATGTAACGCACACCCATACAATGCGCACCACCCCGTGATGTTTTTCTCACTGCTACTAGTGAATGTAATGTAACACACACCCATACAATGCGCACCACCCCGTGATGTTTTTCTCACTCCTACTAGTGAATGTAGTGTAACACACACCCATACAATGCGCACCACCCCGTGATGTTTTTCTCACTCCTACTAGTGAATGTAATGTAACGCACACCCATACAATGCGCACCACCCCGTGATGTTTTTCTCACTGCTACTAGTGAATGTAATGTAACACATACCCATACAATGCGCACCACCCCGTGATGTTTTTCTCACTCCTACTAGTGAATGTAATGTAACACACACCCATACAATGCGCACCACCCCGTGATGATTTTCTCACTCCTACTAGTGAATGTAATGTGACACACACCCATACAATGCGCACCACCCCGTGATGTTTTTCTCACTCCTACTAGTGAATGTAATGTAACACACACACATACAATGCGCACCACCCCGTGATGTTTTTCTCACTCCTACTAGTGAATGTAATGTAACACACCCATACAATGCGCACCACCCCCTGATGTTTTTCTCACTCCTACTAGTGAATGTAATGTAACGCACACCCATACAATGCGCACCACCCCGTGATGATTTTCTCACTCCTACTAGTGAATGTAATGTAACGCACACCCATACAATGCGCACCACCGCGTGATGTTTCTCTCACTCCTACTAGTGAATGTAATGTAACGCACACCCATACAATGCGCACCACCCCGTGATGTTTCTCTCACTCCTACTAGTGAATCTAATGTAACACACACCCATACAATGCGCACCACCCCGTGATGTTTTTCTCACTCCTACTAGTGAATCTAATGTAACACACACCCATACAATGCGCACCACCCCGTGATAATTTTCTCACTCCTACTAGTGTATCTAATGTAACACACACCCATACAATGCGCACCACCCCGTGATGTTTTTCTCACTGCTACTAGTGAATGTAATGTAACACACACCCATACAATGCGCACCACCCCGTGATGTTTTTCTCACTCCTACTAGTGAATGTAATGTAACACACACCCATACAATGCGCACCACCCCGTGATGTTTTTCTCACTCCTACTAGTGAATGTAATGTAACACACACCCATGCAATGCGCACCACCCCGTGATGTTTTTCTCACTCCTACTAGTGAATGTAGTGTAACACACACCCATACAATGCGCACCACCCCGTGATGTTTTTCTCACTGCTAGTAGTGAATGTAGTGTAACACCCACCCATACAATGCGCACCACCCCGTGATGTTTTTCTCACTCCTACTAGTGAATGTAATGTAACACACACCCATACAATGCGCACCACCCCGTGATGTTTTTCTCACTCCTACTAGTGAATGTAATGTAACACACCCATACAATGCGCACCACCCCCTGATGTTTTTCTCACTCCTACTAGTGAATGTAATGTAACGCACACCCATACAATGCGCACCACCCCGTGATGTTTTTCTCACTCCTACTAGTGAATGTAATGTAACGCACACCCATACAATGCGCACCACCCCGTGATGTTTTTCTCACTCCTACTAGTGAATGTAATGTAACACACCCATACAATGCGCACCACCCCTGATGTTTTTCTCACTCCTAATAGTGAATGTAATGTAACGCACACCCATACAATGTGCACCACCCCGTGATGTTTTTCTCACTGCTACTAGTGAATGTAATGTAACGCACACCCATACAATGCGCACCACCCCGTGATGTTTTTCTCACTCCTACTAGTGAATGTAATGTAACGCACACCCATACAATGCGCACCACCCCGTGATGTTTCTCTCACTCCTACTAGTGAATGTAATGTAACGCACACCCATAAAATGCGCACCACCCCGTGATGTTTCTCTCACTCCTACTAGTGAATCTAATGTAACACACACCCATACAATGCGCACCACCCCATGATGTTTCTCTCACTCCTACTAGTGAATCTAATGTAACACACACCCATACAATGCGCACCACCCCGTGATTATTTTCTCACTCCTACTAGTGAATGTAATGTAACACACACCCATACAAGGCGCACCACCCCGTGATGTTTTTCACACTCCTACTAGTGAATGTAATGTAACACACACCCATACAATGCGCACCACCCCGTGATGTTTTTCTCACTCCTACTAGTGAATGTAATGTAACACACACCCATACAATGCGCACCACCCCGTGATGTTTTTCTCACTCCTACTAGTGAATGTAATGTAACACACACCCATACAATGCGCACCACCCCGTGATGTTTTTCTCACTCCTACTAGTGAATGTAGTGTAACACACACCCATACAATGCGCACCACACCGTGATGATTTTCTCACTGCTAGAAGTGAATGTAGTGTAACACACACCCATACAATGCGCACCACCCCGTGATGTTTTTCTCACTCCTACTAGTGAATGTAATGTAACACACACCCATACAATGCGTACCACCCCGTGATGTTTTTCTCACTCCTACTAGTGAATGTAATGTAACACACACCCATACAATGCGCACCACCCCGTGATGATTTTCTCACTCCTACTAGTGAATCTAATGTAACAAACACCCATACAATGCGCACCACCCCGTGATGTTTTTCTCACTCCTACTAGTGAATGTAATGTAACACACACCCATACAATGCGCACCACCCCGTGATGTTTTTCTCACTCCTACTAGTTAATGTAATGTAACACACACCCATACAATGCGCACCACCCCGTGATGTTTTTCTCACTCCTACTAGTGAATGTAATGTAACACACACCCATACAATGCGCACCACCCCGTGATGTTTTTCTCACTCCTACTAGTGAATCTAATGTAACACACACCCATACAATGCTCACCACCCCGTGATGTTTTTCTCACTGCTACTAGTGAATCTAATGTAACACACACCCATACAATGCGCACCACCCCGTGATGTTTTTCTCACTCCTACTGGTCAATGTAATGTAACACACACCCATACAATGCGCACCACCCCGTGATGTTTTTCTCACTCCTAATAGTGAATGTAATGTAACACACACCCATACAATGCGCACCACCCCGTGATGTTTTTCTCACTCCTACTAGTGAATGTAATGTAACACACACCCATACAATGCGCACCACCCCGTGATGTTTTTCTCACTCCTACTAGTGAATCTAATGTAACACACACCCATACAATGCGCACCACCCCGTGATGTTTTTCTCACTCCTACTAGTGAATGTAATGTAACACACACCCATACATTGCGCACCACCCCGTGATGTTTTTCTCACTCCTACTAGTGAATGTAATGTAACACACACCCATACATTGCGCACCGCCCCGTGATGTTTTTCTCACTCCTACTAGTGAATGTAATGTAACACACACCCATACAATGCGCACCACCCCGTGATTATTTTCTCACTCCTACTAGTGAATGTAATGTAACACATCCATACAATGCGCACCACGCCCTGATGTTTTTCTCACTCCTACTAGTGAATGTAATGTAACGCACACCCATACAATGCGCACCACCCCGTGATGTTTTTCTCACTCCTACTAGTGAATGTAATGTAACGCACACCCATACAATGCGCACCACCCCGTGATGTTTTTCTCACTGCTACTAGTGAATGTAATGTAACGCACACCCATACAATGCGCACCACCCGTGATGTTTTTCTCACTCCTACTAGTGAATGTAATGTAACACACAACATACAATGCGCACCACCCCGTGATGTTTCTCTCACTCCTACTAGTGAATGTAATGTAACGCACACCCATAAAATGCGCACCACCCCGTGATGTTTCTCTCACTCCTACTAGTGAATCTAATGTAACACACACCCATACAATGCGCACCACCCCATGATGTTTCTCTCACTCCTACTAGTGAATCTAATGTAACACACACCCATACAATGCGCACCACCCCGTGATTATTTTCTCACTCCTACTAGTGAATGTAATGTAACACACACCCATACAATGCGCACCACCCCGTGATGTTTTTCTCACTCCTACTAGTGAATGTAATGTAACACACACCCATACAATGAGCACCACCCCGTGATGTTTTTCTCACTCCTACTAGTGAATGTAATGTAACACACACCCATACAATGCGCACCACCCCGTGATGTTTTTCTCACTCCTACTAGTGAATGTAATGTAACACACACCCATACAATGCGCACCACCCCGTGATGTTTTTCTCACTCCTACTAGTGAATGTAGTGTAACACACACCCATACAATGCGCACCACCCCGTGATGTTTTTCTCACTGCTACTAGTGAATGTAGAGTAACACACACCCATACAATGCGCACCACCCCGTGATGTTTTTCTCACTCCTACTAGTGAATGTAATGTAACACACACCCATACAATGCGCACCACACCGTGATGATTTTCTCACTCCTACTAGTGAATCTAATGTAACAAACACCCATACAATGCGCACCACCCCGTGATGTTTTTCTCACTCCTACTAGTGAATGTAATGTAACACACACCCATACAATGCGCACCACCCCGTGATGTTTTTCTCACTCCTACTAGAGAATGTAATGTAACACACACCCATACAATGCGCACCACCCCGTGATGTTTTTCTCACTCCTACTAGTGAATGTAATGTAACACACCCATACAATGCGCACCAACCCCTGATGTTTTTCTCACTCCTACTAGTGAATGTAATGTAACGCACACCCATACAATGCGCACCACCCCGTGATGTTTTTCTCACTCCTACTAGTGAATGTAATGTAACGCACACCCATACAATGCGCACCACCCCGTGATGTTTTTCTCACTCCTACTAGTGAATGTAATGTAACACACACCCATATAATGCGCACCACCCCCTGATGTTTTTCTCACTCCTAATAGTGAATGTAATGTAACGCACACCCATACAATGCGCACCACCCCGTGATGTTTTTCTCACTGCTACTAGTGAATGTAATGTAACGCACACCCATACAATGCGCACCACCCCGTGATGTTTTTCTCACTCCTACTAGTGAATGTAGTGTAACACACACCCATACAATGCGCACCACCCCGTGATGATTTTCTCACTCCTACTAGTGAATGTAATGTAACGCACACCCATACAATGCGCACCACCCCGTGATGTTTTTCTCACTGCTACTAGTGAATGTAATGTAACACACACCCATACAATGCGCACCACCCCGTGATGTTTTTCTCACTCCTACTAGTGAATGTAGTGTAACACACACCCATACAATGCGCACCACCCCGTGATGTTTTTCTCACTCCTACTAGTGAATGTAATGTAACGCACACCCATACAATGCGCACCACCCCGTGATGTTTTTCTCACTGCTACTAGTGAATGTAATGTAACACACACCCATACAATGCGCACCAGCCCGTGATGTTTTTCTCACTCCTACTAGTGAATGTAATGTAACACACACCCATACAATGCGCACCACCCCGTGATGTTTTTCTCACTCCTACTAGTGAATGTAATGTAACACACCCATACAATGCGCACCACCCCCTGATGTTTTTCTCACTCCTACTAGTGAATGTAATGTAACGCACACCCATACAATGCGCACCACCCCGTGATGATTTTCTCACTCCTACTAGTGAATGTAATGTAAAGCACACCCATAAAATGCGCACCACCCCGTGATGTTTCTCTCACTCCTACTAGTGAATGTAATGTAACGCACACCCATAAAATGCGCACCACCCCGTGACGTTTCTCTCACTCCTACTAGTGAATCTAATGTAACACACACCCATACAATGCGCACCACCCCGTGATAATTTTTTCACTCCTACTAGTGTATCTAATGTAACACACACCCATACAATGCGCACCACCCCGTGATGTTTTTCTCACTGCTACTAGTGAATGTAATGTAACACACACCCATACAATGCGCACCACCCCGTGATGTTTTTCTCACTGCTACTAGTGAATGTAATGTAACACACACCCATACAATGCGCACCACCCCGTGATGTTTTTCTCACTCCTACTAGTGAATGTAATGTAACACACACCCATGCAATGCGCACCACCCCGTGATGTTTTTCTCACTCCTACTAGTGAATGTAGTGTAACACATACCCATACAATGCGCACCACCCCGTGATGTTTTTCTCACTGCTAGTAGTGAATGTAGTGTAACACACACCCATACAATGCGCACCACCCCGTGATGTTTTTCTCACTCCTACTAGTAATGTAATGTAACACACACCCATACAATGCGCACCACCCCGTGATGTTTTTCTCACTCCTACTAGTGAATGTAATGTAACACACCCATACAATGCGCACCACCCCCTGATGTTTTTCTCACTCCTACTAGTGAATGTAATGTAACGCACACCCATACAATGCGCACCACACCGTGATTTTTTTCTCACTCCTACTAGTGAATGTAATGTAACGCACACCCATACAATGCGCACCACCCCGTGATGTTTTTCTCACTCCTACTAGTGAATGTAATGTAACACACCCATACAATGCGCACCACCCCCTGATGTTTTTCTCACTCCTAATAGTGAATGTAATGTAACGCACACCCATACAATGTGCACCACCCCGTGATGTTTTTCTCACTGCTACTAGTGAATGTAATGTAACGCACACCCATACAATGCGCACCACCCCGTGATGTTTTTCTCACTCCTACTAGTGAATGTAATGTAACGCACACCCATACAATGCGCACCACCCCGTGATGTTTCTCTCACTCCTACTAGTGAATGTAATGTAACGCACACCCATAAAATGCGCACCACCCCGTGATGTTTCTCTCACTCCAACTAGTGAATCTAATGTAACACACACCCATACAATGCGCACCACCCCATGATGTTTCTCTCACTCCTACTAGTGAATCTAATGTAACACACACCAATACAATGCGCACCACCCCGTGATTATTTTCTCACTCCTACTAGTGAATGTAATGTAACACACACCCATACAAGGCGCACCACCCCGTGATGTTTTTCACACTCCTACTAGTGAATGTAATGTAACACACACCCATACAATGCGCACCACCCCGTGATGTTTTTCTCACTCCTACTAGTGAATGTAATGTAACACACACCCATACAATGCGCACCACCCCGTGATGTTTTTCTCAATCCTACTAGTGAATGTAATGTAACACACACCCATACAATGCGCACCACCCCGTGATGATTTTCTCACTCCTACTAGTGAATCTAATGTAACAAACACCCATACAACGCGCACCACCCCGTGATGTTTTTCTCACTCCTACTAGTGAATATAATGTAACGCACACCCATACAATGCGCACCACCCCGTGATGTTTTTCTCACTCCTACTAGTTAATGTAATGTAACACACACCCATACAATGCGCACCACCCCGTGATGTTTTTCTCACTCCTACTAGTGAATGTAATGTAACACACACCCATACAATGCGCACCACCCCGTTATGTTTTTCTCACTCCTACTAGTGAATGTAATGTAACACACCCATACAATGCGCACCACCCCCTGAGGTTTTTCTCACTCCTACTAGTGAATGTAATGTAACGCACACCCATACAATGCGCACCACCCCGTGATGTTTTTCTCACTCCTACTAGTGAATGTAATGTAACACACACCCATACAATGCGCACCACCCCGTGATGTTTTTCTCACTCCTACTAGTGAATCTAATGTAACACACACCCATACAATGCTCACCACCCCGTGATGTTTTTCTCACTGCTACTAGTGAATCTAATGTAACACACACCCATACAATGCGCACCACCCCGTGATGTTTTTCTCACTCCTACTAGTGAATGTAATGTAACACACACCCATACAATGCGCACCAAGCCGTGATGTTTTTCTCACTCCTAATAGTGAATGTAATGTAACACACACCCATACAATGCGCACCACCCCGTGATGTTTTTCTCACTCCTACTAGTGAATGTAATGTAACACACACCCATACAATGCGCACCACCCCGTGATGTTTTTCTCACTCCTACTAGTGAATCTAATGTAACACACACCCATACAATGCGCACCACCCCGTGATGTTTTTCTCACTCCTACTAGTGAATCTAATGTAACACACACCCATACAATGCGCACCACCCCGTGATGTTTTTCTCACTCCTACTAGTGAATCTAATGTAACACACACCCATACAATGCGCACCACCCCGTGATGTTTTTCTCACTCCTACTAGTGAATGTAATGTAACACACACCCATACAATGCGCACCACCCCGTGATGTTTTTCTCACTCCTACTAGTGAATGTAATGTAACACACACCCATACAATGCGCACCACCCCGTGATGTTTTTCTCACTCCTACTAGTGAATGTAATGTAACACACCCATACAATGCGCACCACCCCCTGATGTTTTTCTCACTCCTAATCGTGAATGTAATGTAACGCACACCCATACAATGCGCACCACCCCGTGATGTTTTTCTCACTGCTACCAGTGAATGTAATGTAACGCACACCCATACAATGCGCACCACCCCGTGATGTTTTTCTCACTCCTACTAGTGAATGTAGTGTAACACACACCCATACAATGCGCACCACCCCGTGATGTTTTTCTCACTCCTACTAGTGAATGTAATGTAACGCACACCCATACAATGCGCACCACCCCGTGATGTTTTTCTCACTGCTACTAGTGAAAGTAATGTAACATACACCCATACAATGCGCACCACCCCGTGATGTTTTTCTCACTTCTACTAGTGAATGTAGTGTAACACACACCCATACAATGCGCACCACCCCGTGATGTTTTTCTCACTCCTACTAGTGAATGTAATGTAACGCACACCCATACAATGCGCACCACCCCGTGATGTTTTTCTCACTGCTACTAGTGAATGTAATGTAACACACACCCATACAATGCGCACCACCCCGTGATGTTTTTCTCACTCCTACTAGTGAATGTAATGTAACACACACCCATACAATGCGCACCACCCCGTGATGATTTTCTCACTCCTACTAGTGAATGTAATGTAACACACACCCATACAATGCGCACCACCCCGTGATGTTTTTCTCAGTCCTACTAGTGAATGTAATGTAACACACACACATACAATGCGCACCACCCCGTGATGTTTTTCTCACTCCTACTAGTGAATGTAATGTAACACACCCATACAATGCGCACCACCCCCTGATGTTTTTCTCACTCCTACTAGTGAATGTAATGTAACGCACACCCATACAATGCGCACCACCCCGTGATGATTTTCTCACTCCTACTAGTGAATGTAATGTAACGCACACCCATACAATGCGCACCACCCCGTGATGTTTCTCTCACTCCTACTGGTGAATGTAATGTAACGCACACCCATAAAATGCGCACCACCCCGTGACGTTTCTCTCACTCCTACTAGTGAATCTAATGTAACACACACCCATACAATGCGCACCACCCCGTGATGTTTTTCTCACTCGTACTAGTGAATCTAATGTAACACACACCCATACAATGCGCACCACCCCGTGATAATTTTCTCACTCCTACTAGTGTATCTAATGTAACACACACCCATACAATGCGCACCACCCCGTGATGTTTTTCTCACTGCTACTAGTGAATGTAATGTAACACACACCCATACAATGCGCACCACCCCGTGATGTTTTTCTCACTCCTACTAGTGAAACTAATGTAACACACACCCATACAATGCGCAACACCCCGTGATGTTTTTCTCATTCCTACTAGTGAATGTAATGTAACACACACCCATGCAATGCGCACCACCCCGTGATGTTTTTCTCACTCCTACTAGTGAATGTAGTGTAACATACACCCATGCAATGCGCACCACCCCGTGATGTTTTTCTCACTGCTAGTAGTGAATGTAGTGTAACACACACCCATACAATGCCCACCACCCCGTGATGTTTTTCTCACTCCTACTAGTGAATGTAATGTAACACACACCCATACAATGCGCACCACCCCGTGATGTTTTTCTCACTCCTACTAGTGAATGTAATGTAACACACCCATACAATGCGCACCACCCCCTGATGTTTTTCTCACTCCTACTAGTGAATGTAATGTAACGCACACCCATACAATGCGCACCACCCCGTGATGTTTTTCTCACTCCTACTAGTGAATGTAATGTAACACACCCATACAATGCGCACCACCCCGTGATTATTTTCTCACTCCTACTAGTGAATGTAATGTAACACACACCCATACAATGCGCACCACCCCGTGATGTTTTTCTCACTCCTACTAGTGAATGTAATGTAACACACACCCATACAATGCGCACCACCCCGTGATGTTTTTCTCACTCCTACTAGTGAATGTAATGTAACACACACCCATACAATGCGCACCACCCCGTGATGTTTTTCTCACTCCTACTAGTGAATGTAATGTAACACACACCCATACAATGCGCACCACCCCGTGATGTTTTTCTCACTCCTACTAGTGAATGTAGTGTAACACACACCCATACAATGCGAACCACCCCGTGATGTTTTTCTCACTGCTAGTAGTGAATGTAGTGTAACACACACCCATACAATGCGCACCACCCCGTGATGTTTTTCTCACTCCTACTAGTGAATGTAATGTAACACACACCCATACAATGCGCACCACCCCGTGATGATTTTCTCACTCCTACTAGTGAATCTAATGTAACAAACACCCATACAATGCGCACCACCCCGTGATGTTTTTCTCACTCCTACTAGTGAATGTAATGTAACGCACACCCATACAATGCGCACCACCCCGTGATGTTTTTCTCACTCCTAATAATGAATGTAATGTAACGCACACCCATACAATGCGCACCACCCCGTGATGTTTTTCTCACTGCTACTAGTGGATGTAATGTAACGCACACCCATACAATGCGCACCACCCCGTGATGTTTTTCTCACTCCTACTAGTGAATGTAGTGTAACACACACCCATACAATGCGCACCACCCCGTGATGTTTTTCTCACTCCTACTAGTGAATGTAATGTAACGCACACCCATACAATGCGCACCACCCCGTGATGTTTTTCTCACTGCTACTAGTGAATGTAATGTAACACACACCCATACAATGCGCACCACCCCGTGATGTTTTTCTCACTGCTACTAGTGAATGTAATGTAACACACACCCATACAATGCGCACCACCCCGTGATGTTTTTCTCACTCCTACTAGTGAATGTCATGTAACACACACCCATACAATGCGCACCACCCCGTGATGATTTTCTCACTCCTACTAGTGAATGTAATGAAACACACACCCATACAATGCGCACCACCCCGTGATGTTTTTCTCACTCCTACTAGTGAATGTAATGTAACACACCCATACAATGCGCACCACCCCCTGATGTTTTTCTCACTCCTACTAGTGAATGTAATGTAACGCACACCCATACAATGCGCACCACCCCGTGATGATTTTCTCACTCCTACTAGTGAATGTAATGTAACGCACACCCATACAATGCGCACCACCCCGTGATGTTTCTCTCACTCCTACTAGTGAATGTAATGTAACGCACACCCATAAAATGCGCACCACCCCGTGATGTTTCTCTCACTCCTACTAGTGAATCTAATGTAACACACACCCATACAATGCGCACCTCCCCGTGATGTGTTTCTCACTCCTACTAGTGAATCTAATGTAACACACACCCATACAATGCGCACCACCCCGTGATAATTTTCTCACTCCTACTAGTGTATCTAATGTAACACACACCCATACAATGCGCACCACCCCGTGATGTTTTTCTCACTGCTACTAGTGAATGTAATGTAACACACACCCATACAATGCGCACCACCCCGTGATGTTTTTCTCACTCCTACTAGTGAATGTAATGTAACACACACCCATACAATGCGCACCACCCCGTGATGTTTTTCTCACTCCTACTAGTGAATGTAATGTAACACACACCCATGCAATGCGCACCACCCCGTGATGTTTTACTCACTCCTACTAGTGAATGTAGTGTAACACACACCCATTAAATGCGCACCACCCCGTGATGTTTTTCTCACTGCTAGTAGTGAATGTAGTGTAACACACACCCATACAATGCGCACCACCCCGTGATGTTTTTCTCACTCCTACTAGTGAATGTAATGTAACACACACCCATACAATGCGCACCACCCCGTGATGTTTTTCTCACTCCTACTAGTGAATGTAATGTAACACACCCATACAATGCGCACCACCCCCTGATTTTTTCTCACTCCTACTAGTGAATGTAATGTAACGCACACCCATACAATGCGCACCACCCCGTGATGTTTTTCTCACTCCTACTAGTGAATGTAATGTAACGCACACCCATACAATGCGCACCACCCCGTGATGTTTTTCTCACTCCTACTAGTGAATGTAATGTAACACACCCATACAATGCGCACCACCCCCTGATGTTTTTCTCACTCCTAATAGTGAATGTAATGTAACGCACACCCATACAATGCGCACCACCCCGTGATGTTTTTCTCACTCCTACTAGTGAATGTAATGTAACGCACACCCATACAATGCGCACCACCCCGTGATGTTTTTCTCACTCCTACTAGTAAATGTAATGTAACGCACACCCATACAATGCGCACCACCCCCTGATGTTTCTCTCACTCCTACTAGTGAATGTAATGTAACGCACACCCATAAAATGCGCACCACCCCGTGATGTTTCTCTCACTCCTACTAGTGAATCTAATGTAACACACACCCATACAATGCGCACCACCCCATGATGTTTCTCTCACTCTTACTAGTGAATCTAATGTAACACACACCCATACAATGCGCACCACCCCGTGATGTTTTTCTCACTGCTACTAGTGAATGTAATGTAACACACACCCATACAATGCGCACCACCCCGTGATGTTTTTCTCACTCCTACTAGTGAATGTAATGTAACACACACCCATGCAATGCGCACCACCCCGTGATGATTTTCTCACTCCTACTAGTGAATGTAATGTAACACACACCCATGCAATGCGCACCACCCCGTGATGTTTTTCTCACTCCTACTAGTGAATGTAGTGTAACACACACCCATACAATGCGCACCACCCCGTGATGTTTTTCTCACTCCTACTAGTGAATGTAATGTAACACACACCCATACAATGCGCACCACCCCGTGATGTTTTTCTCACTCCTACTAGTGAATGTAATGTAACACACCCATACAACGCGCACCACCCCCTGATTTTTTTCTCACTCCTACTAGTGAATGTAATGTAACGCACACCCATACAATGCGCACCACCCCGTGATGTTTTTCTCACTCCTACTAGTGAATGTTATGTAACGCACACCCATACAATGCGCACCACCCCGTGATGTTTTTCTCACTCCTACTAGTGAATGTAATGTAACACACCCATACAATGCGCACCACCCCGTGATGTTTTTCTCACTGCTACTAGTGAATGTAATGTAACGCACACCCATACAATGCGCACCACCCCGTAATGTTTTTCTCACTCCTACTAGTGAATGTAATGTATCGCACACCCATACAATGCGCACCACCCCCTGATGTTTCTCTCACTCCTACTAGTGAATGTAATGTAACGCACACCCATACAATGCGCACCACCCCGTGATGTTTCTCTCACTCCTACTAGTGAATCTAATGTAACACACACCCATACAATGCGCACCACCCCATGATGTTTCTCTCACTCTTACTAGTGAATCTAATGTAACACACACCCATACAATGCGCACCACCCCGTGATTATTTTCTCACTCCTACTAGTGAATGTAATGTAACACACACCCATACAAGGCGCACCACCCCGTGATGTTTTTCACACTCCTACTAGTGAATGTAATGTAACACACAACCATACAATGCGCACCACCCCGTGATGTTTTTCTCACTCCTACTAGTGAATGTAATGTAACACACACCCATACAATGCGCACCACCCCGTGATGTTTTTCTCACTCCTACTAGTGAATGTAATGTAACGCACACCCATACAATGCGCACCACCCCGTGATGTTTTTCTCACTCCTACTAGTGAATGTAGTGTAACACACACCCATACAATGCGCACCACCCCGTGATGTTTTTCTCACTCCTACTAGTGAATGTAATGTAACGCACACCCATACAATGCGCACCACCCCGTGATGTTTTTCTCACTGCTACTAGTGAATGTAATGTAACACACACCCATACAATGCGCACCACCCCGTGATGTTTTTCTCACTCCTACTAGTGAATGTAGTGTAACACACACCCATACAATGCGCACCACCCCGTGATGATTTTCTCACTCCTACTAGTGAATGTAATGTAACACACACCCATACAATGCGCACCACCCCGTGATGTTTTTCTCACTCCTACTAGTGAATGTAATGTAACACACACACATACAATGCGCACCACCCCGTGATGTTTTTCTCACTCCTACTAGTGAATGTAATGTAACACACCCATACAATGCGCACCACCCCCTGATGTTTTTCTCACTCCTACTAGTGAATGTAATGTAACGCACACCCATACAATGCGCACCACCCCGTGATGATTTTCTCACTCCTACTAGTGAATGTAATGTAACGCACACCCATAAAATGCGCACCACCCCGTGATGTTTCTCTCACTTCTACTAGTGAATGTAATGTAACGCACACCCATAATATGCGCACCACCCCGTGACGTTTCTCTCACTCCTACTAGTGAATCTAATGTAACACACACCCATACAATGCGCACCACCCCGTGACGTTTTTCTCACTCGTACTAGTGAATCTAATGTAACACACACCCATACAATGCGCACCACCCCGTGATACTTTTCTCACTCCTACTAGTGTATCTAATGTAACACACACCCATACAATGCGCACCACCCCGTGATGTTTTTCTCACTGCTACTAGTGAATGTAATGTAACACACACCCATACAATGCGCACCACCCCGTGATGTTTTTCTCACTGCTACTAGTGAATGTAATGTAACACACACCCATACAATGCGCACCACCCCGTGATGTTTTTCTCACTCCTACTAGTGAATGTAATGTAACACACACCCATGCAATGCGCACCACCCCGTGATGTTTTTCTCACTCCTACTAGTGAATGTAGTGTAACACACACCCATACAATGCGCACCACCCCGTGATGTTTTTCTCACTGCTAGTAGTGAATGTAGTGTAACACACACCCATACAATGCGCACCACCCCGTGATGTTTTTCTCACTCCTACTAGTAATGTAATGTAACACACACCCATACAATGCGCACCACCCCGTGATGTTTTTCTCACTCCTACTAGTGAATGTAATGTAACACACCCATACAATGCGCACCACCCTCTGATGTTTTTCTCACTCCTACTAGTGAATGTAATGTAACGCACACCCATACAATGCGCACCACACCGTGATGTTTTTCTCACTCCTACTAGTGAATGTAATGTAACGCACACCCATACAATGCGCACCACCCCGTGATGTTTTTCTCACTCCTACTAGTGAATGTAATGTAACACACCCATACAATGCGCACCACCCCCTGATGTTTTTCTCACTCCTAATAGTGAATGTAATGTAACGCACACCAATACAATGTGCACCACCCCGTGATGTTTTTCTCACTGCTACTAGTGAATGTAATGTAACGCACACCCATACAATGCGCACCACCCCGTGATGTTTTTCTCACTCCTACTAGTGAATGTAATGTAACGCACACCCATACAATGCGCACCACCCCGTGATGTTTCTCTCACTCCTACTAGTGAATGTAATGTAACGCACACCCATAAAATGCGCACCACCCCGTGATGTTTCTCACTCCTACTAGTGAATCTAATGTAACACACACCCATACAATGCGCACCACCCCATGATGTTTCTCTCACTCCTACTATTGAATCTAATGTAACACACACCCATACAATGCGCACCACCCCGTGATTATTTTCTCACTCCTACTAGTGAATGTAATGTAACACACACCCATACAAGGCGCACCACCCCGTGATGTTTTTCACACTCCTACTAGTGAATGTAATGTAACACACACCCATACAATGCGCACCACCCCGTGATGTTTTTCTCACTCCTACTAGTGAATGTAATGTAACACACACCCATACAATGCGCACCACCCCGTGATGTTTTTCTCAATCCTACTAGTGAATGTAATGTAACACACACCCATACAATGCGCACCACCCCGTGATGATTTTCTCACTCCTACTAGTGAATCTAATGTAACAAACACCCATACAATGCGTACCAACCCGTGATGTTTTTCTCACTCCTACTAGTGAATATAATGTAACGCACACCCATACAATGCGCACCACCCCGTGATGTTTTTCTCACTCCTACTAGTTAATGTAATGTAACACACACCCATACAATGCGCACCACCCCGTGATGTTTTTCTCACTCCTACTAGTGAATGTAATGTAACACACACCCATACAATGCGCACCACCCCGTTATGTTTTTCTCACTCCTACTAGTGAATGTAATGTAACACACCCATACAATGCGCACCACCCCCTGATGTTTTTCTCACTCCTACTAGTGAATGTAATGTAACGCACACCCATACAATGCGCACCACCCCGTGATGTTTTTCTCACTCCTACTAGTGAATGTAATGTAACACACACCCATACAATGCGCACCACCCCGTGATGTTTTTCTCACTCCTACTAGTGAATCTAATGTAACACACACCCATACAATGCTCACCACCCCGTGATGTTTTTCTCACTGCTACTAGTGAATCTAATGTAACACACACCCATACAATGCGCACCACCCCGTGATGTTTTTCTCACTCCTACTAGTGAATGTAATGTAACACACACCCATACAATGCGCACCAAGCCGTGATGTTTTTCTCACTCCTAATAGTGAATGTAATGTAACACACACCCATACAATGCGCACCACCCCGTGATGTTTTTCTCACTCCTACTAGTGAATGTAATGTAACACACACCCATACAATGCGCACCACCCCGTGATGTTTTTCTCACTCCTACTAGTGAATGTAGTGTAACACACCCCCATACAATGCGCACCACCCCGTGATGTTTTTCTCACTCCTACTAGTGAATGTAATGTAACGCACACCCATACAATGCGCACCACCTGGTGATGTTTTTCTCACTCCTAATAGTGAATGTAATGTAACACACACCCATACAATGCGCACCACCCCGTGATGTTTTTCTCACTCCTACTAGTGAATGTAATGTAACACACACCCATACAATGCGCACCACCCCGTGATGATTTTCTCACTCCTACTAGTGAATGTAATGTAACACACACCCATACAATGCGCACCACCCCGTGATGTTTTTCTCAGTCCTACTAGTGAATGTAATGTAACACACACACATACAATGCGCACCACCCCGTGATGTTTTTCTCACTCCTACTAGTGAATGTAATGTAACACACCCATACAATGCGCACCACCCCCTGATGTTTTTCTCACTCCTACTAGTGAATGTAATGTAACGCACACCCATACAATGCGCACCACCCCGTGATGATTTTCTCACTCCTACTAGTGAATGTAATGTAACGCACACCCATACAATGCGCACCACCCCGTGATGTTTCTCTCACTCCTACTAGTGAATGTAATGTAACGCACACCCATAAAATGCGCACCACCCCGTGACGTTTCTCTCACTCCTACTAGTGAATCTAATGTAACACACACCCATACAATGCGCACCACCCCGTGATGTTTTTCTCACTCGTACTAGTGAATCTAATGTAACACACACCCATACAATGCGCACCACCCCGTGATAATTTTCTCACTCCTACTAGTGTATCTAATGTAACACACACCCATACAATGCGCACCACCCCGTGATGTTTTTCTCACTGCTACTAGTGAATGTAATGTAACACACACCCATACAATGCGCACCACCCCGTGATGTTTTTCTCACTCCTACTAGTGAATCTAATGTAACACACACCCATACAATGCGCAACACCCCGTGATGTTTTTCTCACTCCTACTAGTGAATGTAATGTAACACACACCCATGCAATGCGCACCACCCCGTGATGTTTTTCTCACTCGTACTAGTGAATGTAGTGTAACATACACCCATGCAAAGCGCACCACCCCGTGATGTTTTTCTCACTGCTAGTAGTGAATGTAGTGTAACACACACCCATACAATGCGCACCACCCCGTGATGTTTTTCTCACTCCTACTAGTGAATGTAATGTAACACACACCCATACAATGCGCACCACCCCGTGATGTTTTTCTCACTCCTACTAGTGAATGTAATGTAACACACCCATACAATGCGCACCACCCCCTGATGTTTTTCTCACTCCTACTAGTGAATGTAATGTAACGCACACCCATACAATGCGAACCACCCCGTGATGTTTTTCTCACTCCTACTAGTGAATGTAATGTAACACACCCATACAATGCGCACCACCCCGTGATTATTTTCTCACTCCTACTAGTGAATGTAATGTAACACACACCCATACAATGCGCACCACCCCGTGATGTTTTTCTCACTCCTACTAGTGAATGTAATGTAACACACACCCATACAATGCGCACCACCCCGTGATGTTTTTCTCACTCCTACTAGTGAATGTAATGTAACACACACCCATACAATGCGCACCACCCCGTGATGTTTTTCTCACTCCTACTAGTGAATGTAATGTAACACACACCCATACAATGCGCACCACCCCGTGATGTTTTTCTCACTCCTACTAGTGAATGTAGTGTAACACACACCCATACAATGCGCACCACCCCGTGATGTTTTTCTCACTGCTAGTAGTGAATGTAGTGTAACACACACCCATACAATGCGCACCACCCCGTGATGTTTTTCTCACTCCTACTAGTGAATGTAATGTAACACACACCCATACAATGCGCACCACCCCGTGATGATTTTCTCACTCCTACTAGTGAATCTAATGTAACAAACACCCATACAATGCGCACCACCCCGTGATGTTTTTCTCACTCCTACTAGTGAATGTAATGTAACGCACACCCATACAATGCGCACCACCCCGTGATGTTTTTCTCACTCCTAATAGTGAATGTAATGTAACGCACACCCATACAATGCGCACCACCCCGTGATGTTTTTCTCACTGCTACTAGTGGATGTAATGTAACGCACACCCATACAATGCGCACCACCCCGTGATGTTTTTCTCACTCCTACTAGTGAATGTAGTGTAACACACACCCATACAATGCGCACCACCCCGTGATGTTTTTCTCACTCCTACTAGTGAATGTAATGTAACGCACACCCATACAATGCGCACCACCCCGTGATGTTTTTCTCACTCCTACTAGTGAATGTAATGTAACACACACCCATACAATGCGCACCACCCCGTGATGTTTTTCTCACTGCTACTAGTGAATGTAATGTAACACACACCCATACAATGCGCACCACCCCGTGATGTTTTTCTCACTCCTACTAGTGAATGTAATGTAACACACACCCATACAATGCGCACCACCCCGTGATGATTTTCTCACTCCTAATAGTGAATGTAATGTAACACACACCCATACAATGCGCACCACCCCGTGATGTTTTTCTCACTCCTACTAGTGAATGTAATGTAACACACCCATACAATGCGCACCACCCCCTGATGTTTTTCTCACTCCTACTAGTGAATGTAATGTAACGCACACCCATACAATGCGCACCACCCCGTGATGATTTTCTCACTCCTACTAGTGAATGTAATGTAACGCACACCCATACAATGCGCACCACCCCGTGATGTTTCTCTCACTCCTACTAGTGAATGTAATGTAACGCACACCCATAAAATGCGCACCACCCCGTGATGTTTCTCTCACTCCTACTAGTGAATCTAATGTAACACACACCCATACAATGCGCACCTCCCCGTGATGTTTTTCTCACTCCTACTAGTGAATCTAATGTAACACACACCCATACAATGCGCACCACCCCGTGATAATTTTCTCACTCCTACTAGTGTATCTAATGTAACACACACCCATACAATGCGCACCACCCCGTGATGTTTTTCTCACTGCTACTAGTGAATGTAATGTAACACACACCCATACAATGCGCACCACCCCGTGATGTTTTTCTCACTCCTACTAGTGAATGTAATGTAACACACACCCATACAATGCACACCACCCCGTGATGTTTTTCTCACTCCTACTAGTGAATGTAATGTAACACACCCATACAATGCGCACCACCCCCTGATTTTTTTCTCACTCCTACTAGTGAATGTAATGTAACGCACACCCATACAATGCGCACCACCCCGTGATGTTTTTCTCACTCCTACTAGTGAATGTAATGTAACGCACACCCATACAATGCGCACCACCCCGTGATGTTTTTCTCACTCCTACTAGTGAATGTAATGTAACACACCCATACAATGCGCACCACCCCCTGATGTTTTTCTCACTCCTAATAGTGAATGTAATGTAACGCACACCCATACAATGCGCACCACCCCGTGATGTTTTTCTCACTCCTACTAGTGAATGTAATGTAACGCACACCCATACAATGCGCACCACCCCGTGATGTTTTTCTCACTCCTACTAGTGAATGTAATGTAACGCACACCCATACAATGCGCACCACCCCCTGATGTTTCTCTCACTCCTACTAGTGAATGTAATGTAACGCACACCCATAAAATGCGCACCACCCCGTGATGTTTCTCTCACTCCTACTAGTGAATCTAATGTAACACACACCCATACAATGCGCACCACCCCATGATGTTTCTCTCACTCTTACTAGTGAATCTAATGTAACACACACCCATACAATGCGCACCACCCCGTGATGTTTTTCTCACTGCTACTAGTGAATGTAATGTAACACACACCCATACAATGCGCACCACCCCGTGATGTTTTTCTCACTCCTACTAGTGAATGTAATGTAACACACACCCATGCAATGCGCACCACCCCGTGATGATTTTCTCACTCCTACTAGTGAATGTAATGTAACACACACCCATGCAATGCGCACCACCCCGTGATGTTTTTCTCACTCCTACTAGTGAATGTAGTGTAACACACACCCATACAATGCGCACCACCCCGTGATGTTTTTCTCACTGCTAGTAGTGAATGTAGTGTAACACACACCCATACAATGCGCACCACCCCGTGATGTTTTTCTCACTCCTACTAGTGAATGTAATGTAACACACACCCATACAATGCGCACCACCCCGTAATGTTTTTCTCACTCCTACTAGTGAATGTAATGTAACACACCCATACAATGCGCACCACCCCCTGATTTTTTTCTCACTCCTACTAGTGAATGTAATGTAACGCACACCCATACAAGGCGCACCACCCCGTGATGTTTTTCTCACTCCTACTAGTGAATGTAATGTAACGCACACCCATACAATGCGCACCACCCCGTGATGTTTTTCTCACTCCTACTAGTGAATGTAATGTAACACACCCATACAATGCGCACCACCCCGTGATGTTTTTCTCACTGCTACTAGTGAATGTAATGTAACGCACACCCATACAATGCGCACCACCCCGTGATGTTTTTCTCACTCCTACTAGTGAATGTAATGTAACGCACACCCATACAATGCGCACCACCCCCTGATGTTTCTCTCACTCCTACTAGTGAATGTAATGTAACGCACACCCATAAAATGCGCACCACCCCGTGATGTTTCTCTCACTCCTACTAGTGAATCTAATGTAACACACACCCATACATTGCGCACCACCCCATGATGTTTCTCTCACTCTTACTAGTGAATCTAATGTAACACACACCCATACAATGCGCACCACCCCGTGATTATTTTCTCACTCCTACTAGTGAATGTAATGTAACACACACCCGTACAAGGCGCACCACCCCGTGATGTTTTTCACACTCCTACTAGTGAATGTAATGTAACACACAACCATACAATGCGCACCACCCCGTGATGTTTTTCTCACTCCTACTAGTGAATGTAATGTAACACACACCCATACAATGCGCACCACCCCGTGATGTTTTTCTCACTCCTACTAGTGAATGTAATGTAACGCACACCCATACAATGCGCACCACCCCGTGATGTTTTTCTCACTCCTACTAGTGAATGTAGTGTAACACACACCCATACAATGCGCACCACCCCGTGATGTTTTTCTCACTCCTACTAGTGAATGTAATGTAACGCACACACATACAATGCGCACCACCCCGTGATGTTTTTCTCACTGCTACTAGTGAATGTAATGTAACACACACCCATACAATGCGCACCACCCCGTGATGTTTTTCTCACTCCTACTAGTGAATGTAGTGTAACACACACCCATACAATGCGCACCACCCCGTGATGTTTTTCTCACTCCTACTAGTGAATGTAATGTAACGCACACCCATACAATGCGCACCACCCCGTGATGTTTTTCTCACTGCTACTAGTGAATGTAATGTAACACACACCCATACAATGCGCACCAGCCCGTGATGTTTTTCTCACTCCTACTAGTGAATGTAATGTAACACACACCCATACAATGCGCACCACCCCGTGATGATTTTCTCACTCCTACTAGTGAATGTAATGTAACACACACCCATACAATGCGCACCACCCCGTGATGTTTTTCTCACTCCTACTAGTGAATGTAATGTAACACACACACATACAATGCGCACCACCCCGTGATGTTTTTCTCACTCCTACTAGTGAATGTAATGTAACACACCCATACAATGCGCACCACCCCCTGATGTTTTTCTCACTCCTACTAGTGAATGTAATGTAACGCACACCCATACAATGCGCACCACCCCGTGATGATTTTCTCACTCCTACTAGTGAATGTAATGTAACGCACACCCATAAAATGCGCACCACCCCGTGATGTTTCTCTCACTTCTACTAGTGAATGTAATGTAACGCACACCCATAAAATGCGCACCACCCCGTGACGTTTCTCTCACTCCTACTAGTGAATCTAATGTAACACACACCCATACAATGCGCACCACCCCGTGACGTTTTTCTCACTCGTACTAGTGAATCTAATGTAACACACACCCATACAATGCGCACCACCCCGTGATAATTTTCTCACTCCTACTAGTGTATCTAATGTAACACACACCCATACAATGCGCACCACCCCGTGATGTTTTTCTCACTGCTACTAGTGAATGTAATGTAACACACACCCATACAATGCGCACCACCCCGTGATGTTTTTCTCACTGCTACTAGTGAATGTAATGTAACACACACCCATACAATGCGCACCACCCCGTGATGTTTTTCTCACTCCTACTAGTGAATGTAATGTAACACACACCCATGCAATGCGCACCACCCCGTGATGTTTTTCTCACTCCTACTAGTGAATGTAGTGTAACACACACCCATACAATGCGCACCACCCCGTGATGTTTTTCTCACTGCTAGTAGTGAATGTAGTGTAACACACACCCATACAATGCGCACCACCCTGTGATGTTTTTCTCACTCCTACTAGTAATGTAATGTAACACACACCCATACAATGCGCACCACCCCGTGATGTTTTTCTCACTCCTACTAGTGAATGTAATGTAACACACCCATACAATGCGCACCACCCTCTGATGTTTTTCTCACTCCTACTAGTGAATGTAATGTAACGCACACCCATACAATGCGCACCACACCGTGATGTTTTTCTCACTCCTACTAGTGAATGTAATGTAACGCACACCCATACAATGCGCACCACCCCGTGATGTTTTTCTCACTCCTACTAGTGAATGTAATGTAACACACCCATACAATGCGCACCACCCCCTGATGTTTTTCTCACTCCTAATAGTGAATGTAATGTAACGCACACCCATACAATGTGCACCACCCCGTGATGTTTTTCTCACTGCTACTAGTGAATGTAATGTAACGCACACCCATACAATGCGCACCACCCCGTGATGTTTTTCTCACTCCTACTAGTGAATGTAATGTAACGCACACCCATACAATGCGCACCACCCCGTGATGTTTCTCTCACTCCTACTAGTGAATGTAATGTAACGCACACCCATAAAATGCGCACCACCCCGTGATGTTTCTCTCACTCCTACTAGTGAATCTAATGTAACACACACCCATACAATGCGCACCACCCCATGATGTTTCTCTCACTCCTACTAGTGCATCTAATGTAACACACACCCATACAATGTGCACCACCCCGTGATTATTTTCTCACTCCTACTAGTGAATGTAATGTAACACACACCCATACAAGGCGCACCACCCCGTGATGTTTTTCACACTCCTACTAGTGAATGTAATGTAACACACACCCATACAATGCGCACCACCCCGTGATGTTTTTCTCACTCCTACTAGTGAATATAATGTAACGCACACCCATACAATGCGCACCACCCCGTGATGTTTTTCTCACTCCTACTAGTTAATGTAATGTAACACACACCCATACAATGCGCACCACCCCGTGATGTTTTTCTCACTCCTACTAGTGAATGTAATGTAACACACACCCATACAATGCGCACCACCCCGTTATGTTTTTCTCACTCCTACTAGTGAATGTAATGTAACACACCCATACAATGCGCACCACCCCCTGATGTTTTTCTCACTCCTACTAGTGAATGTAATGTAACGCACACCCATACAATGCGCACCACCCCGTGATGTTTTTCTCACTCCTACTAGTGAATGTAATGTAACACACACCCATACAATGCGCACCACCCCGTGATGTTTTTCTCACTCCTACTAGTGAATCTAATGTAACACACACCCATACAATGCTCACCACCCCGTGATGTTTTTCTCACTGCTACTAGTGAATCTAATGTAACACACACCCATACAATGCGCACCACCCCGTGATGTTTTTCTCACTCCTACTAGTGAATCTAATGTAACACACACCCATACAATGCGCACCACCCCGTGATGTTTTTCTCACTCCTACTAGTGAATCTAATGTAACACACACCCATACAATGCGCACCACCCCGTGATGTTTTTCTCACTCCTACTAGTGAATCTAATGTAACACACACCCATACAATGCGCACCACCCCGTGATGTTTTTCTCACTCCTACTAGTGAATGTAATGTAACACACACCCATACAATGCGCACCTCCCCGTGATGTTTTTCTCACTCCTACTAGTGAATGTAATGTAACACACACCCATACATTGCGCACCACCCCGTGATGTTTTTCTCACTCCTACTAGTGAATGTAATGTAACGCACACCCATAAAATGCGCACCACCCCGTGATGTTTCTCTCACTCCTACTAGTGAATGTAATGTAACGCACACCCATAAAATGCGCACCACCCCGTGATGTTTCTCTCACTCCTACTAGTGAATCTAATGTAACACACATCCATACAATGCGCACCACCCCATGATGTTTCTCTCACTCCTACTAGTGAATCTAATGTAACACACACCCATACAATGCGCACCACCCCGTGATTATTTTCTCACTCCTACTAGTGAATGTAATGTAACACACACCCATAAAATGCGCACCACCGCGTGATGTTTTTCTCACTCCTACTAGTGAATGTAATGTAACACACCCATACAATGCGCACCACCCCCTGATGTTTTTCTCACTCCTACTAGTGAATGTAATGTAACGCACACCCATACAATGCGCACCACCCCGTGATGTTTTTCTCACTCCTACTAGTGAATGTAATGTAACGCACACCCATACAATGCGCACCACCCCGTGATGTTTTTCTCACTCCTACTAGTGAATGTAATGTAACACACCCATACAATGCGCACCACACCCTGATGTTTTTCTCACTCCTAATCGTGAATGTAATGTAACGCACACCCATACAATGCGCACCACACCGTGATGTTTTTCTCACTGCTACTAGTGAATGTAATGTAACGCACACCCATACAATGCGCACCACCCCGTGATGTTTTTCTCACTCCTACTAGTGAATGTAGTGTAACACACACCCATACAATGCGCACCACCCCGTGATGTTTTTCTCACTCCTACTAGTGAATGTAATATAACGCACACCCATACAATGCGCACCACCCCGTGATGTTTTTCTCACTGCTACTAGTGAATGTAATGTAACACACACCCATACAATGCGCACCACCCCGTGATGTTTTTCTCACTCCTACTAGTGAATGTAGTGTAACACACACCCATACAATGCGCACCACCCCGTGATGTTTTTCTCACTCCTACTAGTGAATGTAATGTAACGCACACCCATACAATGCGCACCACCCCGTGATGTTTTTCTCACTGCTACTAGTGAATGTAATGTAACACACACCCATACAATGCGCACCACCCCGTGATGTTTTTCTCACTCCTACTAGTGAATGTAATGTAACACACACCCATACAATGCGCACCACCCCGTGATGATTTTCTCACTCCTACTAGTGAATGTAATGTAACACACACCCATACAATGCGCACCACCCCGTGATGTTTTTCTCAGTCCTACTAGTGAATGTAATGTAACACACACACATACAATGCGCACCACCCCGTGATGTTTTTCTCACTCCTACTAGTGAATGTAATGTAACACACCCATACAATGCGCACCACCCCCTGATGTTTTTCTCACTCCTACTAGTGAATGTAATGTAACGCACACCCATACAATGCGCACCACCCCGTGATGATTTTCTCACTCCTACTAGTGAATGTAATGTAACGCACACCCATACAATGCGCACCACCCCGTGATGTTTCTCTCACTCCTACTAGTGAATGTAATGTAACGCACACCCATAAAATGCGCACCACCCCGTGACGTTTCTCTCACTCCTACTAGTGAATCTAATGTAACACACACCCATACAATGCGCACCACCCCGTGATGTTTTTCTCACTCGTACTAGTGAATCTAATGTAACACACACCCATACAATGCGCACCACCCCGTGATAATTTTCTCACTCCTACTAGTGTATCTAATGTAACACACACCCATACAATGCGCACCACCCCGTGATGTTTTTCTCACTGCTACTAGTGAATGTAATGTAACACACACCCATACAATGCGCACCACCCCGTGATGTTTTTCTCACTCCTACTAGTGAATCTAATGTAACACACACCCATACAATGCGCAACACCCCGTGATGTTTTTCTCACTCCTACTAGTGAATGTAATGTAACACACACCCATGCAATGCGCACCACCCCGTGATGTTTTTCTCACTCCTACTAGTGAATGTAGTGTAACACACACCCATACAATGCGCACCACCCCGTGATGTTTTTCTCACTGCTAGTAGTGAATGTAGTGTAACACACACCCATACAATCCGCACCACCCCGTGATGTTTTTCTCACTCCTACTAGTGAATGTAATGTAACACACACCCATACAATGCGCACCACCCCGTGATGTTTTTCTCACTCCTACTAGTGAATGTAATGTAACACACCCATACAATGCGCACCACCCCCTGATGTTTTTCTCACTCCTACTAGTGAATGTAATGTAACGCACACCCATACAATGCGCACCACCCCGTGATGTTTTTCTCACTCCTACTAGTGAATGTAATGTAACACACCCATACAATGCGCACCACCCCGTGATTATTTTCTCACTCCTACTAGTGAATGTAATGTAACACACACCCATACAATGCGCACCACCCCGTGATGTTTTTCTCACTCCTACTAGTGAATGTAATGTAACACACACCCATACAATGCGCACCACACCGTGATGTTTTTCTCACTCCTACTAGTGAATGTAATGTAACACACACCCATACAATGCGCACCACCCCGTGATGTTTTTCTCACTCCTGCTAGTGAATGTAGTGTAACACACACCCATACAATGCGCACCACCCCGTGATGTTTTTCTCACTGCTAGTAGTGAATGTAGTGTAACACACACCCATACAATGCGCACCACCCCGTGATGTTTTTCTCACTCCTACTAGTGAATGTAATGTAACACACACCCATACAATGCGCACCACCCCGTGATGTTTTTCTCACTCCTACTAGTGAATCTAATGTAACACACACCCATACAATGCTCACCACCCCGTGATGTTTTTCTCACTGCTACTAGTGAATCTAATGTAACACACACCCATACAATGCGCACCACCCCGTGATGTTTTTCTCACTCCTACTAGTGAATGTAATGTAACACACACCCATACAATGCGCACCAAGCCGTGATGTTTTTCTCACTCCTAATAGTGAATGTAATGTAACACACACCCATACAATGCGCACCACCCCGTGATGTTTTTCTCACTCCTACTAGTGAATGTAATGTAACACACACCCATACAATGCGCACCACCCCGTGATGTTTTTCTCACTCCTACTAGTGAATCTAATGTAACACACACCCATACAATGCGCACCACCCCGTGATGTTTTTCTCACTCCTACTAGTGAATCTAATGTAACACACACCCATACAATGCGCACCATCCCGTGATGTTTTTCTCACTCCTACTAGTGAATCTAATGTAACACACACCCATACAATGCGCACCACCCCGTGATGTTTTTCTCACTCCTACTAGTGAATGTAATGTAACACACACCCATACAATGCGCACCTCCCCGTGATGTTTTTCTCACTCCTACTAGTGAATGTAATGTAACACACACCCATACATTGCGCACCACCCCGTGATGTTTTTCTCACTCCTACTAGTGAATGTAATGTAACACACACCCATACAATGCGCACCACCCCGTGAAGTTTTTCTCACTCCTACTAGTGAATGTAATGTAACACACCCATACAATGCGCACCACGCCCTGATGTTTTTCTCACTCCTACTAGTGAATGTAATGTAACGCACACCCATACAATTCGCACCACCCCGTGATGTTTTTCTCACTGCTACTAGTGAATGTAATGTAACGCACACCAATACAATGCGCACCACCCCGTGATGTTTTTCTCACTCCTACTAGTGAATGTAATGTAACGCACACCATACAATGCGCACCACCCCGTGATGTTTCTCTCACTCCTACTAGTGAATGTAATGTAACGCACACCCATAAAATGCGCACCACCCCGTGATGTTTCTCTCACTCCTACTAGTGAATCTAATGTAACACACACCCATACAATGCGCACCACCCCATGATGTTTCTCTCACTCCTACTAGTGAATCTAATGTAACACACACCCATACAATGCGCACCACCCCGTGATTATTTTCTCACTCCTACTAGTGAATGTAATGTAACACACACCCATACAATGCGCACCACCCCGTGATGTTTTTCTCACTCCTACTAGTGAATGTAATGTAACACACCCATACAATGCGCACCACCCCCTGATGTTTTTCTCACTCCTACTAGTGAATGTAATGTAACGCACACCCATACAATGCGTACCACCCCGTGATGTTTTTCTCACTCCTACTAGTGAATGTCATGTAACGCACACCCATACAATGCGCACCACCCCGTGATGTTTTTCTCACTCCTACTAGTGAATGTAATGTAACACACCCATACAATGCGCACCACCCCCTGATGTTTTTCTCACTCCTAATCGTGAATGTAATGTAACGCACACCCATACAATGCGCACCACCCCGTGATGTTTTTCTCACTGCTACTAGTGAATGTAATGTAACGCACACCCATACAATGCGCACCACCCCGTGATGTTTTGCTCACTCCTACTAGTGAATGTAGTGTAACACACACCCATACAATGCGCACCACCCCGTGATGTTTTTCTCACTCCTACTAGTGAATGTAATATAACGCACACCCATACAATGCGCACCACCCCGTGATGTTTTTCTCACTGCTACTAGTGAATGTAATGTAACACACACCCATACAATGCGCACCACCCCGTGATGTTTTTCTCACTCCTACTAGTGAATGTAGTGTAACACACACCCATACAATGCGCACCACCCCGTGATGTTTTTCTCACTCCTACTAGTGAATGTAATGTAACGCACACCCATACAATGCGCACCACCCCGTGATGTTTTTCTCACTGCTACTAGTGAATGTAATGTAACACACACCCATACAATGCGCACCACCCCGTGATGTTTTTCTCACTCCTACTAGTGAATGTAATGTAACACACACCCATACAATGCGCACCACCCCGTGATGATTTTCTCACTCCTACTAGTGAATGTAATGTAACACACACCCATACAATGCGCACCACCCCGTGATGTTTTTCTCAGTCCTACTAGTGAATGTAATGTAACACACACACATACAATGCGCACCACCCCGTGATGTTTTTCTCACTCCTACTAGTGAATGTAATGTAACACACCCATACAATGCGCACCACCCCCTGATGTTTTTCTCACTCCTACTAGTGAATGTAATGTAACGCACACCCATACAATGCGCACCACCCTGTGATGATTTTCTCACTCCTACTAGTGAATGTAATGTAACGCACACCCATACAATGCGCACCACCCCGTGATGTTTCTCTCACTCCTACTAGTGAATGTAATGTAACGCACACCCATAAAATGCGCACCACCCCGTGACGTTTCTCTCACTCCTACTAGTGAATCTAATGTAACACACACCCATACAATGCGCACCACCCCGTGATGTTTTTCTCACTCGTACTAGTGAATCTAATGTAACACACACCCATACAATGCGCACCACCCCGTGATAATTTTCTCACTCCTACTAGTGAATCTAATGTAACACACACCCATACAATGCGCAACACCCCGTGATGTTTTTCTCACTCCTACTAGTGAATGTAATGTAACACACACCCATGCAATGCGCACCACCCCGTGATGTTTTTCTCACTCCTACTAGTGAATGTAGTGTAACACACACCCATACAATGCGCACCACCCCGTGATGTTTTTCTCACTGCTAGTAGTGAATGTAGTGTAACACACACCCATACAATCCGCACCACCCCGTGATGTTTTTCTCACTCCTACTAGTGAATGTAATGTAACACACACCCATACAATGCGCACCACCCCGTGATGTTTTTCTCACTCCTACTAGTGAATGTAATGTAACACACCCATACAATGCGCACCACCCCCTGATGTTTTTCTCACTCCTACTAGTGAATGTAATGTAACGCACACCCATACAATGCGCACCACCCCGTGATGTTTTTCTCACTCCTACTAGTGAATGTAATGTAACACACACCCATACAATGCGCACCACCCCGTGATGTTTTTCTCACTGCTACTAGTGAATGTAATGTAACACACACCCATACAATGCGCACCACCCCGTGATGTTTTTCTCACTGCTAGTAGTGAATGTAGTGTAACACACACCCATACAATGCGCACCACCCCGTGATGTTTTTCTCACTCCTACTAGTGAATGTAATGTAACACACACCCATACAATGCGCACCACCCCGTGATGTTTTTCTCACTCCTACTAGTGAATGTAATGTAACACACCCATACAATGCGCACCACCCCCTGATTTTTTTCTCACTCCTACTAGTGAATGTAATGTAACGCACACCCATACAATGCGCACCACCCCGTGATGTTTTTCTCACTCCTACTAGTGAATGTAATGTAACGCACACCCATACAATGCGCACCACCCCGTGATGTTTTTCTCACTCCTACTAGTGAATGTAATGTAACACACCCATACAATGCGCACCACCCCCTGATGTTTTTCTCACTCCTAATAGTGAATGTAATGTAACGCACACCCATACAATGCGCACCACCCCGTGATGTTTTTCTCACTGCTAGTAGTGAATGTAGTGTAACACACACCCATACAATCCGCACCACCCCGTGATGTTTTTCTCACTCCTACTAGTGAATGTAATGTAACACACACCCATACAATGCGCACCACCCCGTGATGTTTTTCTCACTCCTACTAGTGAATGTAATGTAACACACCCATACAATGCGCACCACCCCCTGATGTTTTTCTCACTCCTACTAGTGAATGTAATGTAACGCACACCCATACAATGCGCACCACCCCGTGATGTTTTTCTCACTCCTACTAGTGAATGTAATGTAACGCACACCCATACAATGCGCACCACCCCGTGATGTTTTTCTCACTGCTACTAGTGAATGTAATGTAACACACACCCATACAATGCGCACCACCCCGTGATGTTTTTCTCACTCCTACTAGTGAATGTAATGTAACACACACCCATACAATGCGCACCACCCCGTGATGATTTTCTCACTCCTACTAGTGAATGTAATGTAACACACACCCATACAATGCGCACCACCCCGTGATGTTTTTCTCAGTCCTACTAGTGAATGTAATGTAACACACACACATACAATGCGCACCACCCCGTGATGTTTTTCTCACTCCTACTAGTGAATGTAATGTAACACACCCATACAATGCGCACCACCCCCTGATGTTTTTCTCACTCCTACTAGTGAATGTAATGTAACGCACACCCATACAATGCGCACCACCCCGTGATGATTTTCTCACTCCTACTAGTGAATGTAATGTAACGCACACCCATACAATGCGCACCACCCCGTGATGTTTCTCTCACTCCTACTAGTGAATGTAATGTAACGCACACCCATAAAATGCGCACCACCCCGTGACGTTTCTCTCACTCCTACTAGTGAATCTAATGTAACACACACCCATACAATGCGCACCACCCCGTGATGTTTTTCTCACTCGTACTAGTGAATCTAATGTAACACACACCCATACAATGCGCACCACCCCGTGATAATTTTCTCACTCCTACTAGTGAATCTAATGTAACACACACCCATACAATGCGCAACACCCCGTGATGTTTTTCTCACTCCTACTAGTGAATGTAATGTAACACACACCCATGCAATGCGCACCACCCCGTGATGTTTTTCTCACTCCTACTAGTGAATGTAGTGTAACACACACCCATACAATGCGCACCACCCCGTGATGTTTTTCTCACTGCTAGTAGTGAATGTAGTGTAACACACACCCATACAATCCGCACCACCCCGTGATGTTTTTCTCACTCCTACTAGTGAATGTAATGTAACACACACCCATACAATGCGCACCACCCCGTGATGTTTTTCTCACTCCTACTAGTGAATGTAATGTAACACACCCATACAATGCGCACCACCCCCTGATGTTTTTCTCACTCCTACTAGTGAATGTAATGTAACGCACACCCATACAATGCGCACCACCCCGTGATGTTTTTCTCACTCCTACTAGTGAATGTAATGTAACACACACCCATACAATGCGCACCACCCCGTGATGTTTTTCTCACTCCTACTAGTGAATGTAATGTAACACACCCATACAATGCGCACCACCCCCTGATGTTTTTCTCACTCCTACTAGTGAATGTAATGTAACGCACACCCATACAATGCGCACCACCCCGTGATGTTTTTCTCACTCCTACTAGTGAATGTAATGTAACACACCCATACAATGCGCACCACCCCGTGATTATTTTCTCACTCCTACTAGTGAATGTAATGTAACACACACCCATACAATGCGCACCACCCCGTGATGTTTTTCTCACTCCTACTAGTGAATGTAATGTAACACACACCCATACAATGCGCACCACACCGTGATGTTTTTCTCACTCCTACTAGTGAATGTAATGTAACACACACCCATACAATGCGCACCACCCCGTGATGTTTTTCTCACTCCTGCTAGTGAATGTAGTGTAACACACACCCATACAATGCGCACCACCCCGTGATGTTTTTCTCACTGCTAGTAGTGAATGTAGTGTAACACACACCCATACAATGCGCACCACCCCGTGATGTTTTTCTCACTCCTACTAGTGAATGTAATGTAACACACACCCATACAATGCGCACCACCCCGTGATGTTTTTCTCACTCCTACTAGTGAATCTAATGTAACACACACCCATACAATGCTCACCACCCCGTGATGTTTTTCTCACTGCTACTAGTGAATCTAATGTAACACACACCCATACAATGCGCACCACCCCGTGATGTTTTTCTCACTCCTACTAGTGAATGTAATGTAACACACACCCATACAATGCGCACCAAGCCGTGATGTTTTTCTCACTCCTAATAGTGAATGTAATGTAACACACACCCATACAATGCGCACCACCCCGTGATGTTTTTCTCACTCCTACTAGTGAATGTAATGTAACACACACCCATACAATGCGCACCACCCCGTGATGTTTTTCTCACTCCTACTAGTGAATCTAATGTAACACACACCCATACAATGCGCACCACCCCGTGATGTTTTTCTCACTCCTACTAGTGAATCTAATGTAACACACACCCATACAATGCGCACCACCCCGTGATGTTTTTCTCACTCCTACTAGTGAATCTAATGTAACACACACCCATACAATGCGCACCACCCCGTGATGTTTTTCTCACTCCTACTAGTGAATGTAATGTAACACACACCCATACAATGCGCACCTCCCCGTGATGTTTTTCTCACTCCTACTAGTGAATGTAATGTAACACACACCCATACATTGCGCACCACCCCGTGATGTTTTTCTCACTCCTACTAGTGAATGTAATGTAACACACACCCATACAATGCGCACCACCCCGTGAAGTTTTTCTCACTCCTACTAGTGAATGTAATGTAACACACCCATACAATGCGCACCACGCCCTGATGTTTTTCTCACTCCTACTAGTGAATGTAATGTAACGCACACCCATACAATTCGCACCACCCCGTGATGTTTTTCTCACTGCTACTAGTGAATGTAATGTAACGCACACCAATACAATGCGCACCACCCCGTGATGTTTTTCTCACTCCTACTAGTGAATGTAATGTAACGCACACCATACAATGCGCACCACCCCGTGATGTTTCTCTCACTCCTACTAGTGAATGTAATGTAACGCACACCCATAAAATGCGCACCACCCCGTGATGTTTCTCTCACTCCTACTAGTGAATCTAATGTAACACACACCCATACAATGCGCACCACCCCATGATGTTTCTCTCACTCCTACTAGTGAATCTAATGTAACACACACCCATACAATGCGCACCACCCCGTGATTATTTTCTCACTCCTACTAGTGAATGTAATGTAACACACACCCATACAATGCGCACCACCCCGTGATGTTTTTCTCACTCCTACTAGTGAATGTAATGTAACACACCCATACAATGCGCACCACCCCCTGATGTTTTTCTCACTCCTACTAGTGAATGTAATGTAACGCACACCCATACAATGCGTACCACCCCGTGATGTTTTTCTCACTCCTACTAGTGAATGTCATGTAACGCACACCCATACAATGCGCACCACCCCGTGATGTTTTTCTCACTCCTACTAGTGAATGTAATGTAACACACCCATACAATGCGCACCACCCCCTGATGTTTTTCTCACTCCTAATCGTGAATGTAATGTAACGCACACCCATACAATGCGCACCACCCCGTGATGTTTTTCTCACTGCTACTAGTGAATGTAATGTAACGCACACCCATACAATGCGCACCACCCCGTGATGTTTTGCTCACTCCTACTAGTGAATGTAGTGTAACACACACCCATACAATGCGCACCACCCCGTGATGTTTTTCTCACTCCTACTAGTGAATGTAATATAACGCACACCCATACAATGCGCACCACCCCGTGATGTTTTTCTCACTGCTACTAGTGAATGTAATGTAACACACACCCATACAATGCGCACCACCCCGTGATGTTTTTCTCACTCCTACTAGTGAATGTAGTGTAACACACACCCATACAATGCGCACCACCCCGTGATGTTTTTCTCACTCCTACTAGTGAATGTAATGTAACGCACACCCATACAATGCGCACCACCCCGTGATGTTTTTCTCACTGCTACTAGTGAATGTAATGTAACACACACCCATACAATGCGCACCACCCCGTGATGTTTTTCTCACTCCTACTAGTGAATGTAATGTAACACACACCCATACAATGCGCACCACCCCGTGATGATTTTCTCACTCCTACTAGTGAATGTAATGTAACACACACCCATACAATGCGCACCACCCCGTGATGTTTTTCTCAGTCCTACTAGTGAATGTAATGTAACACACACACATACAATGCGCACCACCCCGTGATGTTTTTCTCACTCCTACTAGTGAATGTAATGTAACACACCCATACAATGCGCACCACCCCCTGATGTTTTTCTCACTCCTACTAGTGAATGTAATGTAACGCACACCCATACAATGCGCACCACCCCGTGATGATTTTCTCACTCCTACTAGTGAATGTAATGTAACGCACACCCATACAATGCGCACCACCCCGTGATGTTTCTCTCACTCCTACTAGTGAATGTAATGTAACGCACACCCATAAAATGCGCACCACCCCGTGACGTTTCTCTCACTCCTACTAGTGAATCTAATGTAACACACACCCATACAATGCGCACCACCCCGTGATGTTTTTCTCACTCGTACTAGTGAATCTAATGTAACACACACCCATACAATGCGCACCACCCCGTGATAATTTTCTCACTCCTACTAGTGAATCTAATGTAACACACACCCATACAATGCGCAACACCCCGTGATGTTTTTCTCACTCCTACTAGTGAATGTAATGTAACACACACCCATGCAATGCGCACCACCCCGTGATGTTTTTCTCACTCCTACTAGTGAATGTAGTGTAACACACACCCATACAATGCGCACCACCCCGTGATGTTTTTCTCACTGCTAGTAGTGAATGTAGTGTAACACACACCCATACAATCCGCACCACCCCGTGATGTTTTTCTCACTCCTACTAGTGAATGTAATGTAACACACACCCATACAATGCGCACCACCCCGTGATGTTTTTCTCACTCCTACTAGTGAATGTAATGTAACACACCCATACAATGCGCACCACCCCCTGATGTTTTTCTCACTCCTACTAGTGAATGTAATGTAACGCACACCCATACAATGCGCACCACCCCGTGATGTTTTTCTCACTCCTACTAGTGAATGTAATGTAACACACCCATACAATGCGCACCACCCCGTGATTATTTTCTCACTCCTACTAGTGAATGTAATGTAACACACACCCATACAATGCGCACCACCCCGTGATGTTTTTCTCACTCCTACTAGTGAATGTAATGTAACACACACCCATACAATGCGCACCACCCCGTGATGTTTTTCTCACTCCTGCTAGTGAATGTAGTGTAACACACACCCATACAATGCGCACCACCCCGTGATGTTTTTCTCACTGCTAGTAGTGAATGTAGTGTAACACACACCCATACAATGCGCACCACCCCGTGATGTTTTTCTCACTCCTACTAGTGAATGTAATGTAACACACACCCATACAATGCGCACCACCCCGTGATGATTTTCTCACTCCTACTAGTGAATCTAATGTAACAAACACCCATACAATGCGCACCACCCCGTGATGTTTTTCTCACTCCTACTAGTGAATGTAATGTAACGCACACCCATACAATGCGCACCACCCCGTGATGTTTATCTCACTCCTAATAGTGAATGTAATGTAACGCACACCCATACAATGCGCAGCACCCCGTGATGTTTTTCTCACTGCTACTAGTGGATGTAATGTAACGCACACCCATACAATGCGCACCACCCCGTGATGTTTTTCTCACTCCTACTAGTGAATGTAGTGTAACACACACCCATACAATGCGCACCACCCCATGATGTTTTTCTCACTCCTACTAGTGAATGTAATGTAACGCACACCCATACAATGCGCACCACCCCGTGATGTTTTTCTCACTGCTACTAGTGAATGTAATGTAACACACACCCATACAATGCGCACCACCCCGTGATGTTTTTCTCACTGCTACTAGTGAATGTAATGTAACACACACCCATACAATGCGCACCACCCCGTGATGTTTTTCTCACTCCTACTAGTGAATGTAATGTAACACACACCCATACAATGCGCACCACCCCGTGATGATTTTCTCACTCCTACTAGTGAATGTAATGTAACACACACCCATACAATGCGCACCACCCCGTGATGTTTTTCTCACTCCTACTAGTGAATGTAATGTAACACACCCATACAATGCGCACCACCCCCTGATGTTTTTCTCACTCCTACTAGTGAATGTAATGTAACGCACACCCATACAATGCGCACCACCCCGTGATGATTTTCTCACTCCTACTAGTGAATGTAATGTAACGCACACCCATACAATGCGCACCACCCCGTGATGTTTCTCTCACTCCTACTAGTGAATGTAATGTAACGCACACCCATAAAATGCGCACCACCCCGTGATGTTTCTCTCACTCCTACTAGTGAATCTAATGTAACACACACCCATACAATGCGCACCTCCCCGTGATGTTTTTCTCACTCCTACTAGTGAATCTAATGTAACACACACCCATACAATGCGCACCACCCCGTGATAATTTTCTCACTCCTACTAGTGTATCTAATGTAACACACACCCATACAATGCGCACCACCCCGTGATGTTTTTCTCACTGCTACTAGTGAATGTAATGTAACACACACCCATACAATGCGCACCACCCCGTGATGTTTTTCTCACTCCTACTAGTGAATGTAATGTAACACACACCCATACAATGCGCACCACCCCGTGATGTTTTTCTCACTCCTACTAGTGAATGTAATGTAACACACACCCATGCAATGCGCACCACCCCGTGATGTTTTTCTCACTCCTACTAGTGAATGTAGTGTAACACACACCCATACAATGCGCACCACCCCGTGATGTTTTTCTCACTGCTAGTAGTGAATGTAGTGTAACACACACCCATACAATGCGCACCACCCCGTGATGTTTTTCTCACTCCTACTAGTGAATGTAATGTAACACACACCCATACAATGCGCACCACCCCGTGATGTTTTTCTCACTCCTACTAGTGAATGTAATGTAACACACCCATACAATGCGCACCACCCCCTGATTTTTTTCTCACTCCTACTAGTGAATGTAATGTAACGCACACCCATACAATGCGCACCACCCCGTGATGTTTTTCTCACTCCTACTAGTGAATGTAATGTAACGCACACCCATACAATGCGCACCACCCCGTGATGTTTTTCTCACTCCTACTAGTGAATGTAATGTAACACACCCATACAATGCGCACCACCCCCTGATGTTTTTCTCACTCCTAATAGTGAATGTAATGTAACGCACACCCATACAATGCGCACCACCCCGTGATGTTTTTCTCACTGCTACTAGTGAATGTAATGTAACGCACACCCATACAATGCGCACCACCCCGTGATGTTTTTCTCACTCCTACTAGTGAATGTAATGTAACGCACACCCATACAATGCGCACCACCCCCTGATGTTTCTCTCACTCCTACTAGTGAATGTAATGTAACGCACACCCATAAAATGCGCACCACCCCGTGATGTTTCTCTCACTCCTACTAGTGAATCTAATGTAACACACACCCATACAATGCGCACCACCCCATGATGTTTCTCTCACTCTTACTAGTGAATCTAATGTAACACACACCCATACAATGCGCACCACCCCGTGATTGTTTTCTCACTCCTACTAGTGAATGTAATGTAACACACACCCATACAAGGCGCACCACCCGTGATGTTTTTCACACTCCTACTAGTGAATGTAATGTAACACACAACCATACAATGCGCACCACCCCGTGATGTTTTTCTCACTCCTACTAGTGAATGTAATGTAACACACACCCATACAATGCGCACCACCCCGTGATGTTTTTCTCACTCCTACTAGTGAATGTAATGTAACACACACCCATACAATGCGCACCACCCCGTGATGTTTTTTTCACTCCTACTAGTGAATGTAGTGTAACACACACCCATACAATGCGCACCACACCGTGATGATTTTCTCACTCCTACTAGTTAATGTAATGTAACACACACTCATACAATGCGCACCACCCCGTGATGTTTTTCTCACTCCTACTAGTGAGTGTAATGTAACACACACCCATACAATGCGCACCACCCCGTTATGTTTTTCTCACTCCTACTAGTGAATGTAATGTAACACACCCATACAATGCGCACCACCCCCTGATGTTTCTCTCACTACTACTAGTGAATGTAATGTAACGCACACCCATACAATGCGCAACACCCCGTGATGTTTTTCTCACTCCTACTAGTGAATGTAATGTAACACACACCCATACAATGCGCACCACCCCGTGATGTTTTTCTCACTCCTACTAGTGAATCTAATGTAACACACACCCATACAATGCGCACCACCCCGTGATGTTTTTCTCACTACTAATAGTGAATGTAATGTAACACACACCCATACAATGCGCACCACCCCGTGATGTTTTTCTCACTCCTACTAGTGAATGTAATGTAACACACACCCATACAATGCGCACCACCCCGTAATGTTTTTCTCACTCCTACTAGTGAATGTAATGTAACGCACACCCATACAATGCGTACCACCCCGTGATCTTTTTCTCACTCCTACTAGTGAATGTAATGTAACACGCACCCATACAATGCGCACCACCCCGTGATGTTTTTCTCACTGCTACTAGTGAATGTAATGTAACACACCCCCATACAATGCACACCACCCCGTGATGTTTTTCTCACTCCTAATAGTGAATGTAATGTAACACACCCATACAATGCGCACCACCCCGTGATGTTTTTCTCACTGCTACTAGTGGATGTAATGTAACGCACACCCATACAATGCGCACCACCCCGTGATGTTTTTCTCACTCCTACTAGTGAATGTAGTGTAACACACACCCATACAATGCGCACCACCCCGTGATGTTTTTCTCACTCCTACTAGTGAATGTAATGTAACGCACACCCATACAATGCGCACCACCCCGTGATGTTTTTCTCACTGCTACTAGTGAATGTAATGTAACACACACCCATACAATGCGCACCACCCCGTGATGTTTTTCTCACTGCTACTAGTGAATGTAATGTAACACACACCCATACAATGCGCACCACCCCGTGATGTTTTTCTCACTCCTACTAGTGAATGTAATGTAACACACACCCATACAATGCGCACCACCCCGTGATGATTTTCTCACTCCTACTAGTGAATGTAATGTAACACACACCCATACAATGCGCACCACCCCGTGATGTTTTTCTCACTCCTACTAGTGAATGTAATGTAACACACCCATACAATGCGCACCACCCCCTGATGTTTTTCTCACTCCTACTAGTGAATGTAATGTAACGCACACCCATACAATGCGCACCACCCCGTGATGATTTTCTCACTCCTACTAGTGAATGTAATGTAACGCACACCCATACAATGCGCACCACCCCGTGATGTTTCTCTCACTCCTACTAGTGAATGTAATGTAACGCACACCCATGAAATGCGCACCACCCTGTGATGTTTCTCTCACTCCTACTAGTGAATCTAATGTAACACACACCCATACAATGCGCACCTCCCCGTGATGTTTTTCTCACTCCTACTAGTGAATCTAATGTAACACACACCCATACAATGCGCACCACCCCGTGATAATTTTCTCACAACTACTAGTGTATCTAATGTAACACACACCCATACAATGCGCACCACCCCGTGATGTTTTTCTCACTGCTACTAGTGAATGTAATGTAACACACACCCATACAATGCGCACCACCCCGTGATGTTTTTCTCACTCCTACTAGTGAATGTAATGTAACACACACCCATACAATGCGCACCACCCCGTGATGTTTTTCTCACTCCTACTAGTGAATGTAATGTAACACACACCCATGCAATGCGCACCACCCCGTGATGTTTTTCTCACTCCTACTAGTGAATGTAGTGTAACACACACCCATACAATGCGCACCACCCCGTGATGTTTTTCTCACTGCTAGTAGTGAATGTAGTGTAACACACACCCATACAATGCGCACCACCCCGTGATGTTTTTCTCACTCCTACTAGTGAATGTAATGTAACACACACCCATACAATGCGCACCACCCCGTGATGTTTTTCTCACTCCTACTAGTGAATGTAATGTAACACACCCATACAATGCGCACCACCCCCTGATTTTTTTCTCACTCCTACTAGTGAATGTATTGTAACGCACACCAATACAATGCGCACCACCCCGTGATGTTTTTCTCACTCCTACTAGTGAATGTAATGTAACGCACACCCATACAATGCGCACCACCCCGTGATGTTTTTCTCACTCCTACTAGTGAATGTAATGTAACACACCCATACAATGCGCACCACCCCCTGATGTTTTTCTCACTCCTAATAGTGAATGTAATGTAACGCACACCCATACAATGCGCACCACCCCGTGATGTTTTTCTCACTGCTACTAGTGAATGTAATGTAACGCACACCCATACAATGCGCACCACCCCGTGATGTTTTTCTCACTCCTACTAGTGAATGTAATGTAACGCACACCCATACAATGCGCACCACCCCCAGATGTTTCTCTCACTCCTACTAGTGAATGTAATGTAACGCACACCCATAAAATGCGCACCACCCCGTGATGTTTCTCTCACTCCTACTAGTGAATCTAATGTAACACACACCCATACAATGCGCACAACCCCATGATGTTTCTCTCACTCTTACTAGTGAATCTAATGTAACACACACCCATACAATGCGCACCACCCCGTGATTGTTTTCTCACTCCTACTAGTGAATGTAATGTAACACACACCCATACAAGGCGCACCACCCCGTGATGTTTTTCACACTCCTACTAGTGAATGTAATGTAACACACAACCATACAATGCGCACCACCCCGTGATGTTTTTCTCACTCCTACTAGTGAATGTAATGTAACACACACCCATACAATGCGCACCACCCCGTGATGTTTTTCTCACTCCTACTAGTGAATGTAATGTAACACACACCCATACAATGCGCACCACCCCGTGATGTTTTTCTCACTCCTACTAGTGAATGTAGTGTAACACACACCCATACAATGCGCACCACACCGTGATGATTTTCTCACTCCTACTAGTTAATGTAATGTAACACACACCCATACAATGCGCACCACCCCGTGATGTTTTTCTCACTCCTACTAGTGAATGTAATGTAACACACACCCATACAATGCGCACCACCCCGTTATGTTTTTCTCACTCCTACTAGTGAATGTAATGTAACACACCCATACAATGCGCACCACCCCCTGATGTTTTTCTCACTACTACTAGTGAATGTAATGTAACGCACACCCATACAATGCGCAACACCCCGTGATGTTTTTCTCACTCCTACTAGTGAATGTAATGTAACACACACCCATACAATGCGCACCACCCCGTGATGTTTTTCTCACTCCTACTAGTGAATCTAATGTAACACACACCCATACAATGCGCACCACCCCGTGATGTTTTTCTCACTCCTAATAGTGAATGTAATGTAACACACACCCATACAATGCGCACCACCCCGTGATGTTTTTCTCACTCCTACTAGTGAATGTAATGTAACACACACCCATACAATGCGCACCACCCCGTGATGTTTTTCTCACTCCTACTAGTGAATGTAATGTAACGCACACCCATACAATGCGTACCACCCCGTGATCTTTTTCTCACTCCTACTAGTGAATGTAATGTAACATGCACCCATACAATGCGCACCACCCCGTGATGTTTTTCTCACTGCTACTAGTGAATGTAATGTAACACACCCCCATACAATGCACACCACCCTGTGATGTTTTTCTCACTCCTAATAGTGAATGTAATGTAACACACACCCATACAATGCGCACCACCCCGTGATGTTTTTCTCACTCCTACTAGTGAATCTAATGTAACACCCACCCATACAATGCGCACCACCCCGTGATGTTTTTCTCACTGCTACTAGTGAATGTAATGTAACACACCCATACAATGCGCACCACCCCGTGATGTTTTTCTCACTCCTACTAGTGAATGTAATGTAACACACACCCATACAATGCGAACCACCCCGTGATGTTTTTCTCACTCCTACTAGTGAATGTAATGTAACACACACCCATACAATGCGCACCACCCCGTGATGTTTTTCTCACTCCTACTAGTGAATGTAATGTAACACACACCCATGCAATACGCACCACTCCGTGATGTTTTTCTCACTCCTACTAGTGAATGTAATGTAACACACACCCATACAATGCACACGACCCCGCGATGTTTTTCAGAAACCTATCCTACATTGCCACTGCATGTTCCCTGTCCTCCCCATACTGACCACCCCTCAGTGCTTTTCTCCATCCTACATTGCCACTCACTGCCTATCCTAATTCAGACCCTCCGATTCACACCACCCCGTGATGTTTTTCTCACTCCTACTAGTGAATGTAATGTAACACACACCCATACAATGCGCACCACCCCGCGATGTTTTTAAGAAACCTATCCTACATTGCCACTGCATGTTCCCTGACCTCCCCATGCTGACCACCCCGCGGTGCCTTTCTCCATCCTACATTGCCACTCACTGCCTATCCTAATGCAGACCCTCAGATTCACACCACCCCGTGATGTTTTTCTCACTCCTCTTAGTGAATGTAATGTAACACACTCCCATACAATGCGCACCACTCCGTGATGTTTTTCTCACTCCTACTAGTGAATGTAATGTAACAAACACCCATACAATGCACACCACCCCGTGATGTTTTTCTCACTCCTACTTGTGAATGTAATGTAACACACACCCATACAATGCGCACCACCCCGTGATGTTTTTCTCACTCCTACTAGTGAATGTAATGTAACACACACACATACAATGCGCAACACCCCGCGATGTTTTTCAGAAACCTATCCTGCATTGCCACTGCATGTTCCCTGACCTCCCCATGCTGACCACTCCGCGGTGCTTTTCTCCATCCTACATTGCCACTCACTGCCTATCCTAATTCAAACCCTCCGATTCACACCACCCCGTGATGTTTTTCTCACTCCTACTAGTGAATGTAATGTAACACACACCCATACAATGCGCACCACCCCGTGATGTTTTTCTCACTCCTACTAGTGAATGTAATGTAACACACACCCATACAATGCGCACCACCCCGTGATGTTTTTCTCACTCCTATTAGTGAATGTAATGTAACACACACCCATACAATGCGCACCACCCCGTGATGTTTTTCTCACTCCTACTAGTGAATCTAATGTAACACCCACCCATACAATGCGCACCACCCCGCGATGTTTTACAGAAACCTATCCTACATTGCCACTGCATGTTCCCTGACCTCCCCATGCTGACCACCCCGCGGTGCTTTTCTCCATCCTACATTGCCACTCACTGCCTATCCTAATTCAGACCCTCCGATTCACACCACCCCGTGATGTTTTTCTCACTCCTACTAGTGAATGTAATGTAACACTCACCCATACAATGCGCACCACCCCGTGATGTTTTTCTCACTCCTACTAGTGAATGTAATGTAACACACACCCATACAATGCACACCAACCCGTGATGTTTTTCTCACTCCTACTAGTGAATGTAATGTAACACACACCCATACAATGCGCACCACCCCGTGATGTTTTTCTCACTCCTACTAGCGAATGTAATGTAAAACACACCCATACAATGCGCACCACCCCGTGATGTTTTTCTCACGCCTATTAGTGAATGTAATGTAACACACACCCATACAATGCGCACCACCCCGTGATGTTTTTCTCACTCCTCTTAGTGAATGTAATGTAACACACACACACATACAATGCGCACCACCCCGTGATGTTTTTCTCACTCCTACGAGTGAATGTAATGTAACACACACCCATACAATGCGTACCACCCCGTGATCTTTTTCTCACTCCTAATAGTGAATGTAATGTAACACGCACCCATACAATGCGCACCACCCCGTGATGTTTTTCTCACTGCTACTAGTGAATGTAATGTAACACACACCCATACAATGCACACCACCCCGTGATGTTTTTCTCACTCCTAATAGTGAATGTAATGTAACACACACCCATACAAAACGCACCACCCCGTGATGTTTTTCTCACTCCTACTAGTGAATCTAATGTAACACCCACCCATACAATGCGCACCACCCCGTGATGTTTTTCTCACTGTTACTAGTGAATGTAATGTAACACACCCATACAATGCGCACCACCCCGTGATGTTTTTCTCACTCCTACTAGTGAATGTAATGTAACACACACCCATACAATGCGAACCACCCCGTGATGTTTTTCTCACTCCTACTAGTGAATGTAATGTAACACACACCCATACAATGCGCACCACCCCGTGATGTTTTTCTCACTCCTACTAGTGAATGTAATGTAACACACACCCATGCAATGCGCACCACTCCGTGATGTTTTTCTCACTCCTGCTAGTGAATGTAATGTAACACACACCCATACAATGCACAAGACCCGGCGATGTTTTTCAGAAACCTATCCTACATTGCCACTGCATGTTCCCTGTCCTCCCCATGCTGACCACCCCTCAGTGCTTTTCTCCATCCTACATTGCCACTCACTGCCTATCCTAATTCAGACCCTCCAATTCACACCACCCCGTGATGTTTTTCTCACTCCTACTAGTGAATGTAATGTAACACACACCCATACAATGCGCACCACCGGGCGATGTTTTTAAGAAACCTATCCTACATTGCCACTGCATGTTCCCTGACCTCCCCATGCTGACCACCCCGCGGTGCTTTTCTCCATCCTACATTGCCACTCACTGCCTATCCTAATGCAGACCCTCCGATTCACTCCACCCCGTGATGTTTTTCTCACTCCTCTTAGTGAATGTAATGTAACACACACCCATACAATGCGCACCACTCCGTGATGTTTTTCTCACTCCTACTAGTGAATGTAATGTAACAAACACCCATACAATGCGCACCACCCTGTGATGTTTTTCTCAATCCTACTTGTGAATGTAATGTAACACACACCCATACAATGCGCACCACCCCGTGATGTTTTTCTCACTCCTACTAGTGAATGTAATGTAACACACACACATACAATGCGCAACACCCCGCGATGTTTTTCAGAAACCTATCCTGCATTGCCACTGCATGTTCCCTGACCTCCCCATGCTGACCACTCTGCGGTGCTTTTCTCCATCCTACATTGCCACTCACTGCCTATCCTAATTCAGACCCTCCGATTCACACCACCCCGTGATGTTTTTCTCACTCCTACTAGTGAATGTAATGTAACACACACCCATACAATGCGCACCACCCCGTGATGTTTTTCTCACTCCTATTAGTGAATGTAATGTAACACACACCCATACAATGCGCACCACCCCGTGATGTTTTTCTCACTCCTACTAGTGAATCTAATGTAACACCCACCCATACAATCCGCACCACCCCGCGATGTTTTTCAGAAACCTATCCTACATTGCCACTGCATGTTCCCTGACCTCCCCATGCTGACCACCCCGCGGTGCTTTTCTCCATCCTACATTGCCACTCACTGCCTATCCTAATTCAGACCCTCCGATTCACACCACCCCGTGATGTTTTTCGCACTCCTACTGGTGAATGTAATGTAACACTCACCCATACAATGCGCACCACCCCGTGATGTTTTTCTCACTCCTACTAGTGAATGTAATGTAACACACACCCATACAATGCACACCAACCCGTGATGTTTTTCTCACTCCTACTAGTGAATGTAATGTAACACACACCCATACAATGCGCACCACCCCGTGATGTTTTTCTCACTCCTACTAGCGAATGTAATGTAACACACACCCATACAATGCGCACCACCCCGTGATGTTTTTCTCACGCCTATTAGTGAATGTAATGTAACACACACCCATACAATGCGCACCACCCCGGGATGTTTTTCTCACTCCTACTAGTGAATCTAATGTAACACCCACCCATACAATCCGCACCACCCCGCCATGCTTTTCAGAAACCTATCCTACATTGCCACTGCATGTTCCCTGACCTCCCCATGCTGACCACCCCGCGGTGCTTTTCTCCATCCTACATTGCCACTCACTGCCTATCCTAATTCAGACCCTCCGATTCACACCACCCCGTGATGTTTTTCTCACTCCTACTAGTGAATGTAATGTAACACTCACCCATACAATGCGCACCACCCCGTGATGTTTTTCTCACGCCTATTAGTGAATGTAATGTAACACACACCCATACAATGCACACCACCCCGTGATGTTTTTCTCACTCCTAATAGTGAATGTAATGTAACACACACCCATACAAAGCGCACCACCCCGTGATGTTTTTCTCACTCCTACTAGTGAATCTAATGTAACACCCACCCATACAATGCGCACCACCCCGTGATGTTTTTCTCACTGCTACTAGTGAATGTAATGTAACACACCCATACAATGCGCACCACCCCGTGATGTTTTTCTCACTCCTACTAGTGAATGTAATGTAACACACACCCATACAATGCGAACCACCCCGTGATGTTTTTCTCACTCCTACTAGTGAATGTAATGTAACACACACCCATACAATGCGCACCACCCCGTGATGTTTTTCTCACTCCTACTAGTGAATGTAATGTAACACACACCCATGCAATGCGCACCACTCCGTGATGTTTTTCTCACTCCTGCTAGTGAATGTAATGTAACACACACCCATACAATGCACACGACCCGGCGATGTTTTTCAGAAACCTATCCTACATTGCCACTGCATGTTCCCTGTCCTCCCCATGCTGACCACCCCTCAGTGCTTTTCTCCATCCTACATTGCCACTCACTGCCTATCCTAATTCAGACCCTCCAATTCACACCACCCCGTGATGTTTTTCTCACTCCTACTAGTGAATGTAATGTAACACACACCCATACAATGCACACCAACCCGTGATGTTTTTCTCACTCCTACTAGTGAATGTAGTGTAACACACACCCATACAATGCGCACCACCCCGTGATGTTTTTCTCACTGCTAGTAGTGAATGTAGTGTAACACACACCCATACAATGCGCACCACCCCGTGATGTTTTTCTCACTCCTACTAGTGAATGTAATGTAACACACACCCATACAATGCGCACCACCCCGTGATGTTTTTCTCACTCCTACTAGTGAATGTAATGTAACACACCCATACAATGCGCACCACCCCCTGATTTTTTTCTCACTCCTACTAGTGAATGTAATGTAACGCACACCCATACAATGCGCACCACCCCGTGATGTTTTTCTCACTCCTACTAGTGAATGTAATGTAACGCACACCCATACAATGCGCACCACCCCGTGATGTTTTTCTCACTCCTACTAGTGAATGTAATGTAACACACCCATACAATGCGCACCACCCCCTGATGTTTTTCTCACTCCTAATAGTGAATGTAATGTAACGCACACCCATACAATGCGCACCACCCCGTGATGTTTTTCTCACTGCTACTAGTGAATGTAATGTAACGCACACCCATACAATGCGCACCACCCCGTGATGTTTTTCTCACTCCTACTAGTGAATGTAATGTAACGCACACCCATACAATGCGCACCACCCCCTGATGTTTCTCTCACTCCTACTAGTGAATGTAATGTAACGCACACCCATAAAATGCGCACCACCCCGTGATGTTTCTCTCACTCCTACTAGTGAATCTAATGTAACACACACCCATACAATGCGCACCACCCCATGATGTTTCTCTCACTCTTACTAGTGAATCTAATGTAACACACACCCATACAATGCGCACCACCCCGTGATTGTTTTCTCACTCCTACTAGTGAATGTAATGTAACACACACCCATACAAGGCGCACCACCCGTGATGTTTTTCACACTCCTACTAGTGAATGTAATGTAACACACAACCATACAATGCGCACCACCCCGTGATGTTTTTCTCACTCCTACTAGTGAATGTAATGTAACACACACCCATACAATGCGCACCACCCCGTGATGTTTTTCTCACTCCTACTAGTGAATGTAATGTAACACACACCCATACAATGCGCACCACCCCGTGATGTTTTTCTCACTCCTACTAGTGAATGTAGTGTAACACACACCCATACAATGCGCACCACACCGTGATGATTTTCTCACTCCTACTAGTTAATGTAATGTAACACACACCCATACAATGCGCACCACCCCGTGATGTTTTTCTCACTCCTACTAGTGAGTGTAATGTAACACACACCCATACAATGCGCACCACCCCGTTATGTTTTTCTCACTCCTACTAGTGAATGTAATGTAACACACCCATACAATGCGCACCACCCCCTGATGTTTCTCTCACTACTACTAGTGAATGTAATGTAACGCACACCCATACAATGCGCAACACCACGTGATGTTTTTTTCACTCCTACTAGTGAATGTAATGTAACACACACCCATACAATGCGCACCACCCCGTGATGTTTTTCTCACTCCTACTAGTGAATCTAATGTAACACACACCCATACAATGCGTACCACCCCGTGATGTTTTTCTCACTACTAATAGTGAATGTAATGTAACACACACCCATACAATGCGCACCACCCCGTGATGTTTTTCTCACTCCTACTAGTGAATGTAATGTAACACACACCCATACAATGCGCACCACCCCGTAATGTTTTTCTCACTCCTACTAGTGAATGTAATGTAACGCACACCCATACAATGCGTACCACCCCGTGATCTTTTTCTCACTCCTACTAGTGAATGTAATGTAACACGCACCCATACAATGCGCACCACCCCGTGATGTTTTTCTCACTGCTACTAGTGAATGTAATGTAACACACCCCCATACAATGCACACCACCCCGTGATGTTTTTCTCACTCCTAATAGTGAATGTAATGTAACACACCCATACAATGCGTACCACCCCGTGATGTTTTTCTCACTGCTACTAGTGGATGTAATGTAACGCACACCCATACAATGCGCACCACCCCGTGATGTTTTTCTCACTCCTACTAGTGAATGTAGTGTAACACACACCCATACAATGCGCACCACCCCGTGATGTTTTTCTCACTCCTACTAGTGAATGTAATGTAACGCACACCCATACAATGCGCACCACCCCGTGATGTTTTTCTCACTGCTACTAGTGAATGTAATGTAACACACACCCATACAATGCGCACCACCCCGTGATGTTTTTCTCACTGCTACTAGTGAATGTAATGTAACACACACCCATACAATGCGCACCACCCCGTGATGTTTTTCTCACTCCTACTAGTGAATGTAATGTAACACACACCCATACAATGCGCACCACCCCGTGATGATTTTCTCACTCCTACTAGTGAATGTAATGTAACACACACCCATACAATGCGCACCACCCCGTGATGTTTTTCTCACTCCTACTAGTGAATGTAATGTAACACACCCATACAATGCGCACCACCCCCTGATGTTTTTCTCACTCCTACTAGTGAATGTAATGTAACGCACACCCATACAATGCGCACCACCCCGTGATGATTTTCTCACTCCTACTAGTGAATGTAATGTAACGCACACCCATACAATGCGCACCACCCCGTGATGTTTCTCTCACTCCTACTAGTGAATGTAATGTAACGCACACCCATGAAATGCGCACCACCCTGTGATGTTTCTCTCACTCCTACTAGTGAATCTAATGTAACACACACCCATACAATGCGCACCTCCCCGTGATGTTTTTCTCACTCCTACTAGTGAATCTAATGTAACACACACCCATACAATGCGCACCACCCCGTGATAATTTTCTCACAACTACTAGTGTATCTAATGTAACACACACCCATACAATGCGCACCACCCCGTGATGTTTTTCTCACTGCTACTAGTGAATGTAATGTAACACACACCCATACAATGCGCACCACCCCGTGATGTTTTTCTCACTCCTACTAGTGAATGTAATGTAACACACACCCATACAATGCGCACCACCCCGTGATGTTTTTCTCACTCCTACTAGTGAATGTAATGTAACACACACCCATGCAATGCGCACCACCCCGTGATGTTTTTCTCACTCCTACTAGTGAATGTAGTGTAACACACACCCATACAATGCGCACCACCCCGTGATGTTTTTCTCACTGCTAGTAGTGAATGTAGTGTAACACACACCCATACAATGCGCACCACCCCGTGATGTTTTTCTCACTCCTACTAGTGAATGTAATGTAACACACACCCATACAATGCGCACCACCCCGTGATGTTTTTCTCACTCCTACTAGTGAATGTAATGTAACACACCCATACAATGCGCACCACCCCCTGATTTTTTTCTCACTCCTACTAGTGAATGTATTGTAACGCACACCAATACAATGCGCACCACCCCGTGATGTTTTTCTCACTCCTACTAGTGAATGTAATGTAACGCACACCCATACAATGCGCACCACCCCGTGATGTTTTTCTCACTCCTACTAGTGAATGTAATGTAACACACCCATACAATGCGCACCACCCCCTGATGTTTTTCTCACTCCTAATAGTGAATGTAATGTAACGCACACCCATACAATGCGCACCACCCCGTGATGTTTTTCTCACTGCTACTAGTGAATGTAATGTAACGCACACCCATACAATGCGCACCACCCCGTGATGTTTTTCTCACTCCTACTAGTGAATGTAATGTAACGCACACCCATACAATGCGCACCACCCCCAGATGTTTCTCTCACTCCTACTAGTGAATGTAATGTAACGCACACCCATAAAATGCGCACCACCCCGTGATGTTTCTCTCACTCCTACTAGTGAATCTAATGTAACACACACCCATACAATGCGCACCACCCCATGATGTTTCTCTCACTCTTACTAGTGAATCTAATGTAACACACACCCATACAATGCGCACCACCCCGTGATTGTTTTCTCACTCCTACTAGTGAATGTAATGTAACACACACCCATACAAGGCGCACCACCCCGTGATGTTTTTCACACTCCTACTAGTGAATGTAATGTAACACACAACCATACAATGCGCACCACCCCGTGATGTTTTTCTCACTCCTACTAGTGAATGTAATGTAACACACACCCATACAATGCGCACCACCCCGTGATGTTTTTCTCACTCCTACTAGTGAATGTAATGTAACACACACCCATACAATGCGCACCACCCCGTGATGTTTTTCTCACTCCTACTAGTGAATGTAGTGTAACACACACCCATACAATGCGCACCACACCGTGATGATTTTCTCACTCCTACTAGTTAATGTAATGTAACACACACCCATACAATGCGCACCACCCCGTGATGTTTTTCTCACTCCTACTAGTGAATGTAATGTAACACACACCCATACAATGCGCACCACCCCGTTATGTTTTTCTCACTCCTACTAGTGAATGTAATGTAACACACCCATACAATGCGCACCACCCCCTGATGTTTTTCTCACTACTACTAGTGAATGTAATGTAACGCACACCCATACAATGCGCAACACCCCGTGATGTTTTTCTCACTCCTACTAGTGAATGTAATGTAACACACACCCATACAATGCGCACCACCCCGTGATGTTTTTCTCACTCCTACTAGTGAATCTAATGTAACACACACCCATACAATGCGCACCACCCCGTGATGTTTTTCTCACTCCTAATAGTGAATGTAATGTAACACACACCCATACAATGCGCACCACCCCGTGATGTTTTTCTCACTCCTACTAGTGAATGTAATGTAACACACACCCATACAATGCGCACCACCCCGTGATGTTTTTCTCACTCCTACTAGTGAATGTAATGTAACGCACACCCATACAATGCGTACCACCCCGTGATCTTTTTCTCACTCCTACTAGTGAATGTAATGTAACATGCACCCATACAATGCGCACCACCCCGTGATGTTTTTCTCACTGCTACTAGTGAATGTAATGTAACACACCCCCATACAATGCACACCACCCTGTGATGTTTTTCTCACTCCTAATAGTGAATGTAATGTAACACACACCCATACAATGCGCACCACCCCGTGATGTTTTTCTCACTCCTACTAGTGAATCTAATGTAACACCCACCCATACAATGCGCACCACCCCGTGATGTTTTTCTCACTGCTACTAGTGAATGTAATGTAACACACCCATACAATGCGCACCAACCCGTGATGTTTTTCTCACTCCTACTAGTGAATGTAATGTAACACACACCCATACAATGCGAACCACCCCGTGATGTTTTTCTCACTCCTACTAGTGAATGTAATGTAACACACACCCATACAATGCGCACCACCCCGTGATGTTTTTCTCACTCCTACTAGTGAATGTAATGTAACACACACCCATGCAATGCGCACCACTCCGTGATGTTTTTCTCACTCCTACTAGTGAATGTAATGTAACACACACCCATACAATGCACACGACCCCGCGATGTTTTTCAGAAACCTATCCTACATTGCCACTGCATGTTCCCTGTCCTCCCCATACTGACCACCCCTCAGTGCTTTTCTCCATCCTACATTGCCACTCACTGCCTATCCTAATTCAGACCCTCCGATTCACACCACCCCGTGATGTTTTTCTCACTCCTACTAGTGAATGTAATGTAACACACACCCATACAATGCGCACCACCCCGCGATGTTTTTAAGAAACCTATCCTACATTGCCACTGCATGTTCCCTGACCTCCCCATGCTGACCACCCCGCGGTGCCTTTCTCCATCCTACATTGCCACTCACTGCCTATCCTAATGCAGACCCTCAGATTCACACCACCCCGTGATGTTTTTCTCACTCCTCTTAGTGAATGTAATGTAACACACACCCATACAATGCGCACCACTCCGTGATGTTTTTCTCACTCCTACTAGTGAATGTAATGTAACAAACACCCATACAATGCACACCACCCCGTGATGTTTTTCTCACTCCTACTTGTGAATGTAATGTAACACACACCCATACAATGCGCACCACCCCGTGATGTTTTTCTCACTCCTACTAGTGAATGTAATGTAACACACACACATACAATGCGCAACACCCCGCGATGTTTTTCAGAAACCTATCCTGCATTGCCACTGCATGTTCCCTGACCTCCCCATGCTGACCACTCTGCGGTGCTTTTCTCCATCCTACATTGCCACTCACTGCCTATCCTAATTCAGACCCTCCGATTCACACCACCCCGTGATGTTTTTCTCACTCCTACTAGTGAATGTAATGTAACACACACCCATACAATGCGCACCACCCCGTGATGTTTTTCTCACTCCTATTAGTGAATGTAATGTAACACACACCCATACAATGCGCACCACCCCGTGATGTTTTTCTCACTCCTACTAGTGAATCTAATGTAACACCCACCCATACAATCCGCACCACCCCGCGATGTTTTTCAGAAACCTATCCTACATTGCCACTGCATGTTCCCTGACCTCCCCATGCTGACCACCCCGCGGTGCTTTTCTCCATCCTACATTGCCACTCACTGCCTATCCTAATTCAGACCCTCCGATTCACACCACCCCGTGATGTTTTTCGCACTCCTACTGGTGAATGTAATGTAACACTCACCCATACAATGCGCACCACCCCGTGATGTTTTTCTCACTCCTACTAGTGAATGTAATGTAACACACACCCATACAATGCACACCAACCCGTGATGTTTTTCTCACTCCTACTAGTGAATGTAATGTAACACACACCCATACAATGCGCACCACCCCGTGATGTTTTTCTCACTCCTACTAGCGAATGTAATGTAACACACACCCATACAATGCGCACCACCCCGTGATGTTTTTCTCACGCCTATTAGTGAATGTAATGTAACACACACCCATACAATGCGCACCACCCCGGGATGTTTTTCTCACTCCTACTAGTGAATCTAATGTAACACCCACCCATACAATCCGCACCACCCCGCCATGCTTTTCAGAAACCTATCCTACATTGCCACTGCATGTTCCCTGACCTCCCCATGCTGACCACCCCGCGGTGCTTTTCTCCATCCTACATTGCCACTCACTGCCTATCCTAATTCAGACCCTCCGATTCACACCACCCCGTGATGTTTTTCTCACTCCTACTAGTGAATGTAATGTAACACTCACCCATACAATGCGCACCACCCCGTGATGTTTTTCTCACGCCTATTAGTGAATGTAATGTAACACACACCCATACAATGCACACCACCCCGTGATGTTTTTCTCACTCCTAATAGTGAATGTAATGTAACACACACCCATACAAAGCGCACCACCCCGTGATGTTTTTCTCACTCCTACTAGTGAATCTAATGTAACACCCACCCATACAATGCGCACCACCCCGTGATGTTTTTCTCACTGCTACTAGTGAATGTAATGTAACACACCCATACAATGCGCACCACCCCGTGATGTTTTTCTCACTCCTACTAGTGAATGTAATGTAACACACACCCATACAATGCGAACCACCCCGTGATGTTTTTCTCACTCCTACTAGTGAATGTAATGTAACACACACCCATACAATGCGCACCACCCCGTGATGTTTTTCTCACTCCTACTAGTGAATGTAATGTAACACACACCCATGCAATGCGCACCACTCCGTGATGTTTTTCTCACTCCTGCTAGTGAATGTAATGTAACACACACCCATACAATGCACACGACCCGGCGATGTTTTTCAGAAACCTATCCTACATTGCCACTGCATGTTCCCTGTCCTCCCCATGCTGACCACCCCTCAGTGCTTTTCTCCATCCTACATTGCCACTCACTGCCTATCCTAATTCAGACCCTCCAATTCACACCACCCCGTGATGTTTTTCTCACTCCTACTAGTGAATGTAATGTAACACACACCCATACAATGCACACCAACCCGTGATGTTTTTCTCACTCCTACTAGTGAATGTAATGTAACACACACCCATACAATGCGCACCACCCCGTGATGTTTTTCTCACTCCTACTAGCGAATGTAATGTAACACACACCCATACAATGCGCACAACCCCGTGATGTTTTTCTCACGCCTATTAGTGAATGTAATGTAACACACACCCATACAATGCGCACCACCCCGTGATGTTTTTCTCACTCCTAATAGTGAATCTAATGTAACACCCACCCATACAATCCGCACCACCCCGCGATGTTTTTCAGAAACCTATCCTACATTGCCACTGCATGTTCCCTGACCTCCCCATGCTGACCACCCCGCGGTGCTTTTCTCCATCCTACATTGCCCCTCACTGCCTATCCTAATTCAGACCCTCCGATTCACACCACCCCGTGTTGTTTTTCTCACTCCTACTAGTGAATGTAATGTAACACTCACCCATACAATGCGCACCACCCCGTGATGTTTTTCTCACTCCTACTAGTGAATGTAATGTAACACACACCCATACAATGCACACCAACCCGTGATGTTTTTCTCACTCCTACTAGTGAATGTAATGTAACACACACCCATACAATGCGCACCACCCCGTGATGTTTTTCTCACTCCTACTAGCGAATGTAATGTAACACACACCCATACAATGCGCACCACCCCGTGATGTTTTTCTCACTCCTCTTAGTGAATGTAATGTAACACACACACACATACAATGCGCACCACCCCGTGATGTTTTTCTCACTCCTACTAGTGAATGTAATGTAACACACACCCATACAATGCGTACCACCCCGTGATCTTTTTCTCACTCCTACTAGTGAATGTAATGTAACACGCACCCATACAATGCACACCACCCCGTGATGTTTTTCTCACTGCTACTAGTGAATGTAATGTAACACACACCCATACAATGCACACCACCCCGTGATGTTTTTCTCACTCCTAATAGTGAATGTAATGTAACACACACCCATACAAAGCGCACCACCCCGTGATGTTTTTCTCACTCCTACTAGTGAATCTAATGTAACACCCACCCATACAATGCGCACCACCCCGTGATGTTTTTCTCACTGCTACTAGTGAATGTAATGTAACACACCCATACAATGCGCACCACCCCGTGATGTTTTTCTCACTCCTACTAGTGAATGTAATGTAACACACACCCATACAATGCGAACCACCCCGTGATGTTTTTCTCACTCCTACTAGTGAATGTAATGTAACACACACCCATACAATGCGCACCACCCCGTGATGTTTTTCTCACTCCTACTAGTGAATGTAATGCAACACACACCCATGCAATGCGCACCACTCCGTGATGTTTTTCTCACTCCTGCTAGTGAATGTAATGTAACACACACCCATACAATGCACACGACCCGGCGATGTTTTTCAGAAACCTATCCTACATTGCCACTGCATGTTCCCTGTCCTCCCCATGCTGACCACCCCTCAGTGCTTTTCTCCATCCTACATTGCCACTCACTGCCTATCCTAATTCAGACCCTCCGATTCACACCACCCCGTGATGTTTTTCTCACTCCTACTAGTGAATGTAATGTAACAAACACCCATACAATGCGCACCACCCCGTGATGTTTTTCTCACTCCTACTAGTGAATGTAATGTAACACACACCCATACAATGCGCACCACCCCGCGATGTTTTTAAGAAACCTATCCTACATTGCCACTGCATGTTCCCTGACCTCCCCATGCTGACCACCCCGCGGTGCTTTTCTCCATCCTACATTGCCACTCACTGCCTATCCTAATGCAGACCCTCCGATTCACACCACCCCGTGATGTTTTTCTAACTCCTCTTAGTGAATGTAATGTAACACACACCCATACAATGCGCACCACTCCGTGATGTTTTTCTCACTCCCACTAGTGAATGTAATGTAACAAACACCCATACAATGCGCACCACCCCGGGATGTTTTTCTCACTCCTACTTGTGAAAGTAATGTAACACACACCCATACAATGCGCACCACCCCGTGATGTTTTTCTCTCTCCTATTAGTGAATGTAATGTAACACACACCCATGCAATGCGCACCACCCCGTGATGTTTTTCTCACTCCTACTAGTGAATCAAATGTAACACCCACCCATACAATCCGCACCACCCCACGATGTTTTTCAGAAACCTATCCTACATTGCCACTGCATGTTCCCTGACCTCCCCATGCTGACCACCCCGCGGTGCTTTTCTCCATCCTACATTGCCACTCACTGCCTATCCTAATTCAGACACTCCGATTCACACCACCCCGTGATGTTTTTCTCACTCCTACTAGTGAATGTAATGTAACACTCACCCATACAATGCGCACCACCCCGTGATGTTTTTCTCACTCCTACTAGCGAATGTAATGTAACACACACCCATACAATGCACACCAACCCGTGATGTTTTTCTCACTCCTACTAGCGAATGTAATGTAACACACACCCATACAATGCGCACCACCCCGTGATGTTTTTCTCACTCCTACTAGCGAATGTAATGTAACACACACCCATACAATGCGCACCACCCCGTGATGTTTTTCTCACGCCTATTAGTGAATGTAATGTAACACACACCCATACAATGCGCACCACCCCGTGATGTTTTTCTCACTCCTCTTAGTGAATGTAATGTAACACACACACACATACAATGCGCACCACCCCGTGATGTTTTTCTCACTCCTACTAGTGAATGTAATATAACACACACCCATACAATGCGCACCACACCGTGATGTTTTTCTCACTCCTACTAGTGAATCTAATGTAACACACACCCATACAATGCGCACCACTCCGTGATGTTTTTCTCACTCCTACTAGTGAATGTAATGTAACACACACCCATACAATGCGCACCACCCCGTGATGTTTTTCTCACTCCTTCTTGTGAATCTAATGTAACACACACCCTTACAATGCTCACCACCCCGTGATGTTTTTCTCACTGCTACTAGTGAATCTAATGTAACACACACCCATACAATGCGCACCACCCCGTGATGTTTTTCTCACTCCTACTAGTGAATGTAATGTAACACACACCCATACAATGCGCACCACCCCGTGATGTTTTTCTCACTCCTACTAGTGAATGTAAGGTAACACACACCCATACAATGCGCACCTCCCCGTGATGTTTTTCTCACTCCTACTAGTGAATGTAATGTAACACACACCCATACAATGCGCACCACCCCGTGATGTTTTTCTCACTCCTAATAGTGAATGTAATGTAACACACACCCATATAATGCGTACCACCCCGTGATCTTTTTCTCACTCCTACTAGTGAATGTAATGTAACTCGCACCCATACAATGCGCACCACCCCGTGATGTTTTTCTCACTGCTACTAGTGAATGTAATGTAACACACACACATACAATGCGCACCACCCCGTGATGATTTTATCACTCCTAATAGTGAATGTAATGTAAGGCACACCCATACAATGCGCACCACCCCGTGATGTTTTTCTCACTCCTACTAGTGAATCTAATGTAACACCCACCCATACAATGCGCACCACCCCGTGATGTTTTTCTCACTGCTACTAGTGAATGTAATGTAACACACCCATACAATGCGCACCACCCCGTGATGTTTTTCTCACTCCTACTAGTGAATGTAATGTAACACACACCCATACAATGCGAACCACCCCGTGATGTTTTTCTCACTCCTACTAGTGAATGTAATGTAACACACACCCATACAATGCGCACCACCCCGTGATGTTTTTCTCACTCCTACTAGTGAATGTAATGTAACACACACCCATACAATGCACACGACCCCGCGATGTTTTATAGAAACCTATCCTACATTGCCACTGCATGTTCCCTGTCCTCCCCATGCTGACCACCCCTCAGTGCTTTTCTCCATCCTACATTGCCACTCACTGCCTATCCTAATTCAGACCCTCCGATTCACACCACCCCGTGATGTTTTTCTCACTCCTACTAGTGAATGTAATGTAACAAACACCCATACAATGCGCACCACCCCGTGATGTTTTTCTCACTCCTACTAGTGAATGTAATGTAACACACACCCATACAATGCGCACCACCCCGCGATGTTTTTCAGAAACCTATCCTACATTGCCACTGCATGTTCCCTGACCTCCCCATGCTGACCACCCCGCGGTGCTTTTCTCCATCCTACATTGCCACTCACTGCCTATCCTAATTCAGACCCTCCGATTCACACCACCCCGTGATGTTTTTCTCACTCCTACTAGTGAATGTAATGTAACACTCACCCATACAATGCGCACCACCCCGTGATGTGTTTCTCACTCCTACTAGTGAATGTAATGTAACACACACCCATACAATGCGCACCACCCCGTGATGTTTTTCTCACTCCTACTAGTGAACGTAATGTAACACACACCCATAAAATGCGCACCACCCCGTGATGTTTTTCTCACTCCTACTAGTGAATCTAATGTAACACACACCCATACAATGCTCACCACACCGTGATGTTTTTCTCACTCCTACTAGTGAATCTAATGTAACACACACCCATACAATGCGCACCACCCCGTGATGTTTTTCTCACTCCTACTAGTGAATGTAATGTAACACACACCCATACAATGCGCACCACCCCGTGATGTTTTTCTCACTCCTAATAGTGAATGTAATGTAACACACACCCATACAATGCGCACCACCCCGTGATGTTTTTCTCACTCCTACTAGTGAATGTAATGTAACACACACCCATACAATGCGTACCACCCCGTGATCTTTTTCTCACTCCTACTAGTGAATGTAATGTAACACGCACCCATACAATGCGCACCATCCCGTGATGTTTTTCTCACTGCTACTAGTGAATGTAATGTAACACACACCCATACAATGCGCACCACCCCGTGATGTTTTTCTCACTCCTAATAGTGAATGTAATGTAACACACACCCATACAATGCACACCACCCCGTGATGTTTTTCTCACTCCTACTAGTGAATCTAATGTAACACCCACCCATTCAATGCGCACCATCCAGTGATGTTTTTCTCACTGCTACTAGTGAATGTAATGTAACACACACATACAATGCGCACCACCCCATGATGTTTTTCTCACTCCTACTAGTGAATGTAATGTAACACACACCCATACAATGCGAACCACCCCGTGATGTTTTTCTCACTCCTACTAGTGAATGTAATGTAACACACACCCATACAATGCGCACCACCCCGTGATGTTTTTCTCACTCCTACTAGTGAATGTAATGTAACACACACCCATGAAATGCGCACCACTCCGTGATGTTTTTCTCACTCCTACTAGTGAATGTAATGTAACACACACCCATACAATGCACACGACCCCGCGATGTTTTTCAGAAACCTATCCTACATTGCCACTGCATGTTCCCTGTCCTCCCCATGCTGACCACCCCTCAGTGCTTTTCTCCATCCTACATTGCCACTCACTGCCTATCCTAATTCAGACCCTCCGATTCACACCACCCCGTGATGTTTTTCTCACTCCTACTAGTGAATGTAATGTAACAAACACCCATACAATGCGCACCACCCCGTGATGTTTTTCTCACTCCTACTAGTGAATGTAATGTAACACACACCCATACAATGCGCACCACCCCGCGATGTTTTTCAGAAACCTATCCTACATTGCCACTGCATGTTCCCTGACCTCCCCATGCTGACCACCGCGCGGTGCCTTTCGCCATCCTACATTGCCACTCACTGCCTATCCTAATTCAGACCCTCCGATTCACACCACCCCGCGATGTTTTTCTCATCCTACTAGTGAATGTAATTTAACACACACCCATACAATGCGCACCACCACGCGATGTTTTTCAGAAACCTATCCTACATTGCAACTGCATGTTCCCTGACCTCCCCATGCTGAGCACCCCGCGGTGCTTTTCTCCATCCTACATTGCCACTCACTGCCTATCCTATGCAGACCCTCCGATTCACACCACCCCGTGATGTTTTTCTCACTCCTCTTAGTGAATGTAATGTAACACACACCCATACAATGCGCACCACTCCGTGATGTTTTTCTCACTCCTACTAGTGAATGTAATGTAACAAACTCCCATACAATGCGCACCACCCCGTGATGTTTTTCTCACTCCTACTTGTGAATGTAATGTAACACACACCCATACAATGCCCACCACCCCGTGATGTTTTTCTCACTCCTACTAGTGAATGTAATGTAACACACACGCATACAATGCGCACCACCCCGCGATGTTTTTCAGAAACCTATCCTGCATTGCCACTGCATGTTCCTTGACCTCCCCATGCTGACCACTCCGCGGTGCTTTTCTCCATCCTACATTGCCACTCACTGCCTATCCTAATTCAGACCCTCCGATTCACACCACCCCGTGATGTTCTTCTCACTCCTACTAGTGAATGTAATGTAACACACACCCATACAATGCGCACCACCCCGTGATGTTTTTCTCACTCCTATTAGTGAATGTAATGTAACACACACCCATACAATGTGCACCACCCCGTGATGTTTTTCTCACTCCTACTAGTGAATCTAATGTAACACCCACCCATACAATCCGCACCACCCCGCGATGTTTTTCAGAAACCTATCCTACATTGCCACTGCATGTTCCCTGACCTCCCCATGCTGACCACCCCGCGGTGCTTTTCTCCTTCCTACATTGCCACTCACTGCCTATCCTAATTCAGACCCTCCGATTCACACCACCCCGTGATGTTTTTCTCACTCCTACTTGTGAATGTAATGTAACACTCACCCATACAATGCGCACCACCCCGTGATGTTTTTCTCACTCCTACTAGTGAATGTAATGTAACACACACCAATACAATGCACACCAACCCGTGATGTTTTTCTCACTCCTACTAGTGAATGTAATGTAACACACACCCATACAATGCGCACCACCCCGTGATGTTTTTCTCACTCCTACTAGTGAATGTAATGTAACACACACCCATACAATGCGCACCACCCCGTGATGTTTTTCTCACTCCTATTAGTGAATGTAATGTAACACACACCCATACAATGCGCACCACCCCGTGATGTATTTCTCACTCCTCTTAGTGAATGTAATGTAACACACACACATACAATGCGCACCACCCCGTGATGTTTTTCTCACTCCTACTAGTGAATGTAATATAACACACACCCATACAATGCGCACCACCCCGTGATGTTTTTCTCACTCCTACTAGTGAATGTAATGTAACACACACCCATACAATGCGCACCACCCCGTGATGTTTTTCTCACTCCTACTAGTGAATGTAATGTAACACACGCACATACAATGCGTACCACCCCGTGATCTTTTTCTCACTCCTACTAGTAAATGTAATGTAACACGCACCCATACAATGCGCACCACCCCGTGATGTTTTTCTCACTGCTACTAGTGAATGTAATGTAACACACACCCATACAATGCGCACCACCCCGTGATGTTTTTCTCACTCCTAATAGTGAATGTAATGTAACACACACCCATACAATGCGCACCACCCCGTGATGTTTTTCTCACTCGTACTAGTGAATCTAATGTAACACCCACCCATACAAAGCGCACCACCCCGTGATGTTTTTCTCACTGCTACTAGTGAATGTAATGTAACACACCCATACAATGCGCACCACCCCGTGATGTTTTTCTCACTCCACTAGTGAATGTAATGTAACACACACCCATACAATGCGCACCACTCCGTGAGGTTTATCTCACTCCTACTAGTGAATGTAATGTAACACACACCCATACAATGCGCACCACCCCGTGATGTTTTTCTCACTCCTACTAGTGAATGTAATGTAACACACACCCATACAATGCGCACCACCCCGTGATGTTTTTCTCACTTCTAGGAGTGAATCTAATGTAACACACACCCATACAATGCGCACGACCCCGTGATGTTTTTCTCACTCCTACTAGTGAATCTAATGTAACACACACCCATGCAATGCGAACCACCCCGTGATGTTTTTCTCACTCCTACTAGTGAATGTAATGTAACACACACCCATACAATGCGCACCACCCCGTGATGTTTTTGTCACTCCTACTAGTGAATGTAAAGTAACACACACCCATACAATGCGCACCACCCCGTGATGTTTTTCTCACTCCTACTAGTGAATGTAATGTAACACACACCCATACAATGCGCACCACCCGTGATGTTTTTCTCACTTCTACGAGTGAATCTTATGTAACACACACCCATACAATGAGCACCACCTCGTGATGTTTTTCTCACTCCTATTAGTGAATGTAATGTAACACACACCCATACAATGCGCACCACCCCGTGATGTTTTTCTCACTCCTACTAGTGAATGTAATGTAACACACACCCATACAATGCGCACCACCACGTGATGCTTTTGTCACTCGTACTAGTGAATGTAATGTAACACACACCCATACAATTCGCACCACCCCGTGATGTTTTTCTCACTGCTACTAGTGAATGTAATGTAACACACACCCATACAATTCGCACCACCCCGTGATCTTTTTCTCACTCCTACTAGTGAATGTAATGTAACACACACCCATACAATGCGCACCACCCCGTGATGTTTTTCTCACTTCTACTAGTTAATGTAATGTAACACACCCCCATACAATGCGCACCACCCCGTGATGTTTTTCTCACTCCTATTAGTGAATGTAATGTAACACACACCCATACAATGCGCACCACCCCGTGATGTTTTCCTCACTCCTACTAGTGAATGTAATGTAACACACACCCATACAATGCGTACCACCCCGTGATCTTTTTCTCACTCCTACTAGTGAATGTAATGTAACACGCACCCATACAATGCGCACCACCCCGTGATGTTTTTCTCACTGCTACTAGTGAATGTAATGTAACACACACCCATACAATGCGCACCACCCCGTGATGTTTTTCTCACTCCTAATAGTGAATGTAATGTAACACACACCCATACAATGCGCACCACCCCGTGATGTTTTTCTCACTCCTACTAGTGAATGTAATGTAACACACACCCATACAATGCGAACCACCCCGGGATGTTTTTCTCACTCCTACTAGTGAATGTAATGTAACACACACCCATACAATGCGCACCACCCCGTGATTTTTCTCACTTCTACTAGTGAATCTAATGTAACACACACCCATACAATGCGCACCACCCCGTGATGTTTTTCTCACTCCTACTAGTGAATGTAATGTAACACACACACATACAATGCGCACCACCCCGTGATGTTTTTCTCACTCCTACTAGTCAATGTAATATAACACACACCCATACAATGCGCACCACCCCGCGATGTTTTTCAGAAACCTATCCTACATTGCCACTGCATCTTCCCTGACCTCCCCATGCTGACCACCCCGCGGTGCTTTTCTCCATTCTACATTGCCACTCACTGCCTATCCTAATTCAGACCCTCCGATTCACACCACCCCGTGATGTTTTTCTCACTCCTACTAGTGAATGTAATGTAACACACACCCATACAATGCGAACCACCCCGTGATGTTTTTCTCACTCCTACTACCGAATGTAATGTAACACACACCCATACAATGCCCACCACCCCATGATGTTTTTCTCACTCCTATTAGTGAATGTAATGTAACACACACCCATACAATGCGCACCACCCCGTGATGTTTTTCTCACTCCTCTTAGTGAATGTAATGTAACACACACACATACAATGCGCACCACCCCGTGATGTTTTTCTCACTCCTACTAGTGAATGTAATGTAACACACACCCATACAATGCGCACCACCCCGTGATGTTTTTCTCACTCCTACTAGTGAACGTAATGTAACACACACCCATAAAATGCGCACCACCCCGTGATGTTTTTCTCACTCCTACTAGTGAATCTAATGTAACACACACCCATACAATGCTCACCACACCGTGATGTTTTTCTCACTCCTACTAGTGAATCTAATGTAACACACACCCATACAATGCGCACCACCCCGTGATGTTTTTCTCACTCCTACTAGTGAATGTAATGTAACACACACCCATACAATGCGCACCACCCCGTGATGTTTTTCTCACTCCTAATAGTGAATGTAATGTAACACACACCCATACAATGCGCACCACCCCGTGATGTTTTTCTCACTCCTACTAGTGAATGTAATGTAACACACACCCATACAATGCGCACCACCCCGTGATGTTTTTCTCACTCCTACTAGTGAATGTAATGTAACACACACCCATACAATGCGTACCACCCCGTGATCTTTTTCTCACTCCTACTAGTGAATGTAATGTAACACGCACCCATACAATGCGCACCATCCCGTGATGTTTTTCTCACTGCTACTAGTGAATGTAATGTAACACACACCCATACAATGCGCACCACCCCGTGATGTTTTTCTCACTCCTAATAGTGAATGTAATGTAACACACACCCATACAATGCACACCACCCCGTGATGTTTTTCTCACTCCTACTAGTGAATCTAATGTAACACCCACCCATACAATGCGCACCATCCAGTGATGTTTTTCTCACTGCTACTAGTGAATGTAATGTAACACACCCATACAATGCGCACCACCCCATGATGTTTTTCTCACTCCTACTAGTGAATGTAATGTAACACACACCCATACAATGCGAACCACCCCGTGATGTTTTTCTCACTCCTACTAGTGAATGTAATGTAACACACACCCATACAATGCGCACCACCCCGTGATGTTTTTCTCACTCCTACTAGTGAATGTAATGTAACACACACCCATGAAATGCGCACCACTCCGTGATGTTTTTCTCACTCCTACTAGTGAATGTAATGTAACACACACCCATACAATGCACACGACCCCGCGATGTTTTTCAGAAACCTATCCTACATTGCCACTGCATGTTCCCTGTCCTCCCCATGCTGACCAACCCTCAGTGCTTTTCTCCATCCTACATTGCCACTCACTGCCTATCCTAATTCAGACCCTCCGATTCACACCACCCCGTGATGTTTTTCTCACTCCTACTAGTGAATGTAATGTAACAAACACCCATACAATGCGCACCACCCCGTGATGTTTTTCTCACTCCTACTAGTGAATGTAATGTAACACACACCCATACAATGCGCACCACCCCGCGATGTTTTTCAGAAACCTATCCTACATTGCCACTGCATGTTCCCTGACCTCCCCATGCTGACCACCGCGCGGTGCCTTTCGCCATCCTACATTGCCACTCACTGCCTATCCTAATTCAGACCCTCCGATTCACACCACCCCGCGATGTTTTTCTCATCCTACTAGTGAATGTAATTTAACACACACCCATACAATGCGCACCACCACGCGATGTTTTTCAGAAACCTATCCTACATTGCCACTGCATGTTCCCTGACCTCCCCATGCTGAGCACCCCGCGGTGCTTTTCTCCATCCTACATTGCCACTCACTGCCTATCCTATGCAGACCCTCCGATTCACACCACCCCGTGATGTTTTTCTCACTCCTCTTAGTGAATGTAATGTAACACACACCCATACAATGCGCACCACTCCTTGATGTTTTTCTCACTCCTACTAGTGAATGTAATGTAACAAACTCCCATACAATGCGCACCACCCCGTGATGTTTTTCTCACTCCTACTTGTGAATGTAATGTAACACACACCCATACAATGCCCACCACCCCGTGATGTTTTTCTCACTCCTACTAGTGAATGTAATGTAACACACACGCATACAATGCGCACCACCCCGCGATGTTTTTCAGAAACCTATCCTGCATTGCCTCTGCATGTTCCTTGACCTCCCCATGCTGACCACTCCGCGGTGCTTTTCTCCATCCTACATTGCCACTCACTGCCTATCCTAATTCAGACCCTCCGATTCACACCACCCCGTGATGTTTTTCTCACTCCTACTAGTGAATGTAATGTAACACACACCCATACAATGCGCACCACCCCGTGATGTTTTTCTCACTCCTATTAGTGAATGTAATGTAACACACACCCATACAATGTGCACCACCCCGTGATGTTTTTCTCACTCCCACTAGTGAATCTAATGTAACACCCACCCATACAATCCGCACCACCCCGCGATGTTTTTCAGAAACCTATCCTACATTGCCACTGCATGTTCCCTGACCTCCCCATGCTGACCACCCCGCGGTGCTTTTCTCCTTCCTACATTGCCACTCACTGCCTATCCTAATTCAGACCCTCCGATTCACACCACCCCGTGATGTTTTTCTCACTCCTACTTGTGAATGTAATGTAACACTCACCCATACAATGCGCACCACCCCGTGATGTTTTTCTCACTCCTACTAGTGAATGTAATGTAACACACACCCATACAATGCACACCAACCCGTGATGTTTTTCTCACTCCTACTAGTGAATGTAATGTAACACTCACCCATACAATGCGCACCACCCCGTGATGTTTTTCTCACTCCTACTAGTGAATGTAATGTAACACACACCAATACAATGCACACCAACCCGTGATGTTTTTCTCACTCCTACTTGTGAATGTAATGTAACACTCACCCATACAATGCGCACCACCCCGTGATGTTTTTCTCACTCCTACTAGTGAATGTAATGTAACACACACCAATACAATGCACACCAACCCGTGATGTTTTTCTCACTCCTACTAGTGAATGTAATGTAACACACACCCATACAATGCGCACCACCCCGTGATGTTTTTCTCACTCCTACTAGTGAATGTAATGTAACACACACCCATACAATGCGCACCACCCCGTGATGTTTTTCTCACTCCTATTAGTGAATCTAATGTAACACACACCCATACAATGCGCACCACCCCGTGATGTTTTTCTCACTCCTACTAGTGAATCTAATGTAACACACACCCATGCAATGCGAACCACCGCGTGATGTTTTTCTCACTCCTACTAGTGAATGTAATGTAACACACACCCATACAATGCGCACCACCCCGTGATGTTTTTGTCACTCCTACTAGTGAATGTAAAGTAACACACACCCATACAATGCGCACCACCCCGTGATGTTTTTCTCACTCCTACTAGTGAATGTAATGTAACACACACCCATACAATGCGCACCACCCGTGATGTTTTTCTCACTTCTACGAGTGAATCTAATGTAACACACACCCATACAATGAGCACCACCTCGTGATGTTTTTCTCACTCCTATTAGTGAATGTAATGTAACACACACCCATACAATGCGCACCACCCCGTGATGTTTTTCTCACTCCTACTAGTGAATGTAATGTAACACACACCCATACAATGCGCACCACCACGTGATGCTTTTGTCACTCGTACTAGTGAATGTAATGTAACACACACCCATACAATTCGCACCACCCCGTGATGTTTTTCTCACTGCTACTAGTGAATGTAATGTAACACACACCCATACAATTCGCACCACCCCGTGATCTTTTTCTCACTCCTACTAGTGAATGTAATGTAACACACACCCATACAATGCGCACCACCCAGTGATGTTTTTCTCACTTCTACTAGTTAATGTAATGTAACACACCCCCATACAATGCGCACCACCCCGTGATGTTTTTCTCACTCCTAATAGTGAATGTAATGTAACACACACCCATAAAATGCGCACCACCCCGTGATGTTTTTCTCACTCCTATTAGTGAATGTAATGTAACACACACCCATACAATGCGCACCACCCCGTGATGTTTTCCTCACTCCTACTAGTGAATGTAATGTAAAAAACACCCATACAATGCGTACCACCCCGTGATCTTTTTCTCACTCCTACTAGTGAATGTAATGTAACACGCACCCATACAATGCGCACCACCCCGTGATGTTTTTCTCACTGCTACTAGTGAATGTAATGTAACACACACCCATACAATGCGCACCACCCCGTGATGTTTTTCTCACTCCTAATAGTGAATGTAATGTAACACACACCCATACAATGCGCACCACCCCGTGATGTTTTTCTCACTCCTACTAGTGAATGTAATGTAACACACACCCATACAATGCGAACCACCCCGTGATGTTTTTCTCACTCCTACTAGTGAATGTAATGTAACACACACCCATACAATGCGCACCACCCCGTGATTTTTCTCACTTCTACTAGTGAATCTAATGTAACACACACCCATACAATGCGCACCACCCCGTGATGTTTTTCTCACTCCTACTAGTGAATGTAATGTAACACACACACATACAATGCGCACCACCCCGTGATGTTTTTCTCACTCCTACTAGTGAATGTAATATAACACACACCCATACAATGCGCACCACCCCGCGATGTTTTTCAGAAACCTATCCTACATTGCCACTGCATCTTCCCTGACCTCCCCATGCTGACCACCCCGCGGTGCTTTTCTCCATTCTACATTGCCACTCACTGCCTATCCTAATTCAGACCCTCCGATTCACACCACCCCGTGATGTTTTTCTCACTCCTACTAGTGAATGTAATGTAACACACACCCATACAATGCGAACCACCCCGTGATGTTTTTCTCACTCCTACTACCGAATGTAATGTAACACACACCCATACAATGCCCACCACCCCATGATGTTTTTCTCACTCCTATTAGTGAATGTAATGTAACACACACCCATACAATGCGCACCACCCCGTGATGTTTTTCTCACTCCTCTTAGTGAATGTAATGTAACACACACACATACAATGCGCACCACCCCGTGATGTTTTTCTCACTCCTACTAGTGAATGTAATATAACACACACCCATACAATGCGCACCACCCCGTGATGTTTTTCTCACTCCTACTAGTGAATCTAATAACACACACCCATGCAATGCGCACCACTCCCTGATGTTTTTCTCACTCCTACTAGTGAATGTAATGTAACACACACCCATACAATGCACACGACCCCGCGATGTTTTATAGAAACCTATCCTACATTGCCACTGCATGTTCCCTGTTCTCCCCATGCTGACCACCCCTCAGTGCTTTTCTCCATCCTACATTGCCACTCACTGCCTATCCTAATTCAGACCCTCCGATTCACACCACCCCGTGATGTTTTTCTCACTCCTACTAGTGAATGTAATGTAACAAACACCCATACAATGCGCACCACCCCGTGATGTTTTTCTCACTCCTACTAGTGAATGTAATCTAACACACACCCATACAATGCGCACCACCCCGCGATGTTTTTCAGAAACCTATCCTACATTGCCACTGCATTTCCCTGACCTCCCCATGCTGACCACCCCGCGGTGCTTTTCTCCATCCTACTTTGCCACTCACTGCCTATCCTAATTCAGACCCTCCGATTCACACCACCCCGTGATGTTTTTCTCATTCCTACTAGTGAATGTAATGTAACACTCACCCATACAATGCGCACCACCCCGTGATGTTTTTCTCACTCCTACTAGTGAATGTAATGTAACACACACCCATACAATGCACACCAACCCGTGATGTTTTTCTCACTCCTACTAGTGAATGTAATGTAACACACACCCATACAATGCGCACCACCCAGTGATGTTTTTCTCACTCCTCTTAGTGAATGTAATGTAACACACACACATACAATGCGCACCACCCCGTGATGTTTTTCTCACTCCTATTAGTGAATGTAATGTAACACACACCCATACAATGCGCACCACCCAGTGATGTTTTTCTCACTCCTCTTAGTGAATGTAATGTAACACACACACATACAATGCGCACCACCCCGTGATGTTTTTCTCACTCCTACTAGTGAATGTAATATAACACACACCCATACAATGCGCACCACACCGTGATGTTTTTCTCACTCCTACTAGTGAATCTAATGTAACACACACCCATACAACGCGCACCACCCCGTGATGTTTTTCTCACTCCTACTAGTGAATGTAATGTAACACACACCCATACAATGCGCACCACCCCGTGATGTTTTTCTCACTCCTACTAGTGAATCTAATGTAACACACACCCATACAATGCTCACCACCCCGTGATGTTTTTCTCACTCCTACTAGTGAATCTAATGTAACACACACCCATACAATGCGCACCACCCCGTGATGTTTTTCTCACTCCTACTAGTGAACGTAATGTAACACACACCCATACAATGCGCACCACCCCGTGATGTTTTTCTCACTCCTACTAGTGAATGTAATGTAACACACACCCATACAATGCGTAGCACCCCGTGATCTTTTTCTCACTCCTACTAGTGAATGTAATGTAACACGCACCCATACAATGCGCACCATCCCGTGATGTTTTTCTCACTGCTACTAGTGAATGTAATGTAACACACACCCATACAATGCGCACCACCCCGTGATGTTTTTCTCACTCCTAATAGTGAATGTAATGTAACACACACCCATACAATGCGCACCACCCCGTGATGTTTTTCTCACTCCTACTAGTGAATCTAATGTAACACCCACCCATACAATGCGCACCACACCGTGATGTTTTTCTCACTGCTACTAGTGAATGTAATGTAACACACACCCATGAAATGCGCACCACTCCGTGATGTTTTTCTCACTCCTACTAGTGAATGTAATGTAACACACACCCATACAATGCACACGACTCCGCGATGTTTTTCAGAAACCTATCCTACATTGCCACTGCATGTTCCCTGTCCTCCCCATGCTGACCACCCCTCAGTGCTTTTCTCCATCCTACATTGCCACTCACTGCCTATCCTAATTCAGACCCTCAGATTCACACCACCCCGTGATGTTTTTCTCACTCCTACTAGTGAATGTAATGTAACAAACACCCATACAATGCGCACCACCCCGTGATGTTTTTCTCACTCCTACTAGTGAATGTAATGTAACACACACCCATACAATGCGCACCACCCCGCGATGTTTTTCAGAAACCTATCCTACATTGCCACTGCATGTTCCCTGACCTCCCCATGCTGACCACCCCGCGGTGCCTTTCGCCATCCTACATTGCCACTCACTGCCTATCCTAATTCAGACCCTCCGATTCACACCACCCCGCGATGTTTTTCTCATCCTACTAGTGAATGTAATTTAACACACACCCATACAATGCGCACCACCACGCGATGTTTTTCAGAAACCTATCCTACATTGCCACTGCATGTTCCCTGACCTCCCCATGCTGAGCACCCCGCGGTGCTTTTCTCCATCCTACATTGCCAGTCACTGCCTATCCTAATGCAGACCCTCCGATTCACACCACCCCGTGATGTTTTTCTCACTCCTCTTAGTGAATGTAATGTAACACACACCCATACAATGCGCACCACTCCGTGATGTTTTTCTCACTCCTACTAGTGAATGTAATGTAACAAACACCCATACAATGCGCACCACCCCGTGATGTTTTTCTCACTCCTACTTGTGAATGTAATGTAACACACACCCATACAATGCGCACCACCCCGTGATATTTTTCTCACTCCTACTAGTGAATGTAATGTAACACACACCCATACAATGCGCACCACCCCGCGATGTTTTTCAGAAACCTATCCTGCATTGCCACTGCATGTTCCCTGACCTCCCCATGCTGACCACTCCGCGGTGCTTTTCTCCATCCTACATTGCCAGTCACTGCCTATCCTAATTCAGATCCTCCGATTCACACCACCCCGTGATGTTTTTCTCACTCCTACTAGTGAATGTAATGTAACACACACCCATACAATGCGCACCACCCCGTGATGTTTTTCTCACTCCTATTAGTGAATGTAATGTAACACACACCCATACAATGCGCACCACCCCGTGATGTTTTTCTCACTCCTACTAGTGAATCTAATGTAACACCCACCCATACAATCCGCACCACCCCGCGATGTTTTTCAGAAACCTATCCTACATTGCCACTGCATGTTCCCTGACCTCCCCATGCTGACCACCCCGCGGTGCTTTTCTCCATCCTACATTGCCACTCACTGCCTATCCTAATTCAGACCCTCCGATTCACACCACCCCGTGATGTTTTTCTCACTCCTACTTGTGAATGTAATGTAACACTCACCCATACAATGCGCACCACCCCGTGATGTTTTTCTCACTCCTACTAGTGAATGTAATGTAACACACACCCATACAATGCACACCAACCCATGATGTTTTTCTCACTCCTACTAGTGAATGTAATGTAACACACACCCATACAATGCGCACCACCCCGTGATGTTTTTCTCACTCCTACTAGTGAATCTAATGTAACACACACCCATACAATGCGCACCACCCCGTGATGTTTTTCTCACTCCTATTAGTGAATGTAATGTAACACACACCCATACAATGCGCACCACCCCGTGATGTTTTTCTCACTCCTCTTAGTGAATGTAATGTAACACACACACATACAATTCGCACCACCCCGTGATGTTTTTCTCACTCCTACTAGTGAATGTAATATAACACACACCCATACAATGCGCACCACACCGTGATGTTTTTCTCACTCCTACTAGTGAATCTAATGTAACACACACCATACAATGCGCACCACCCCGTGATGTTTTTCTCACTCCTACTAGTGAATGTAATGTAACACACACCCATACAATGCGCACCACCCCGTGATGTTTTTCTCACTCCTACTAGTGAATCTAAAGTAACACACACCCATACAATGCTCACCACCCCGTGATGTTTTTCTCACTCCTACTAGTGAATCTAATGTAACACACACCCATACAATGCGCACCACCCCGTGATGTTTTTCTCACTCCTACTAGTGAATGTAATGTAAAACACACCCATACAATGCGCACCACCCCGTGATGTTTTTCTCACTCCTAATAGTGAATGTAATGTAACACACACCCATACAATGCGCACCACCCCGTGATGTTTTTCTCACTCCTACTAGTGAATGTAATGTAACACACACCCATACAATGCGCACCACCCCGTGATGTTTTTCTCACTCCTACTAGTGAATCTAATGTAACACCCACCCATACAATGCTCACCACCCCGTGATGTTTTTCTCACTCCTACTAGTGAATCTAATGTAACACACACCCATACAATGCGCACCACCCCGTGATGTTTTTCTCACTCCTACTAGTGAATGTAATGTAACACACACCCATACAATGCGCACCACCCCGTGATGTTTTTCTCACTCCTAATAGTGAATGTAATGTAACACACACCCATACAATGCGCACCACCCCGTGATGTTTTTCTCACTCCTACTAGTGAATGTAATGTAACACACACCCATACAATGCGCACCACCCCGTGATGTTTTTCTCACTCCTACTAGTGAATGTAATGTAACACACACCCATACAATGCGCACCACCCCGTGATGTTTTTCTCACTCCTAATAGTGAATGTAATGTAACACACACCCATACAATGCGCACCACCCCGTGATGTTTTTCTCACTCCTACTAGTGAATGTAATGTAACACACACCCATACAATGCGCACCACCCCGTGATGTTTTTCTCACTCCTACTAGTGAATGTAATGTAACACACACCCATACAATGCGTACCACCCCGTGATCTTTTTCTCACTCCTACTAGTAAATGTAATGTAACACGCACCCATACAATGCGCAACACCCCGTGATGTTTTTCTCACTTCTAGGAGTGAATCTAATGTAACACACACCCATACAATGGGCACCACCCCGTGATGCTTTTCTCACTCCTACTAGTGAATCTAATGTAACACACACCCATACAATGCGAACCACCCCGTGATGTTTTTCTCACTCCTACTAGTGAATGTAATGTAACACACACCCATACAATGCGCACCGCCCCGTGATGTTTTTGTCACTCCTACTAGTGAATGTAATGTAACACACACCCATACAATGCGCACCACCCCGTGATGTTTTTCTCACTCCTACTAGTGAATGTAATGTAACACACACCCATACAATGCGCACCACCCCGTGATGTTTTTCTCACTTCTACGAGTGAATTTAATGTAACACACACCCATACAATGCGCACCACCTCGTGATGTTTTTCTCACTCCTATTAGTGAATGTAATGTAACACACACTCATACAATGCGCACCACCCCGTGATGTTTTAATCACTCCTACTAGTGAATGTAATGTAACACACACCCATACAATGCGCACCACCACGTGATGCTTTTGTCACTCGTACTAGTGAATGTAATGTAACACACACCCATACAATTCGCACCACCCCGTGATGTTTTTCTCACTCCTACTCGTGAATGTAATGTAACACACACCCATACAATGCGCACCACACCGTGATATTTTTCTCACTCCTACTAGTGAATCTAATGTAACACACACCCATACAATGCGCACCACCCCGTGATGTTTTTCTCACTCCTACTAGTGAATCTAATGTAACACACACCCATACAATGCGCACCACCCCGTGATGTTTTTCTCACTCCTACTAGTGAATCTAATGTAACACACACCCATACAATGCGCACCACCCCGTGATGTTTTTCTCACTCCTACTAGTGAATGTAATGTAACACACACCCATACAATGCGTACCACCCCGTGATCTTTTTCTCACTCCTACTAGTGAATGTAATGTAACACGCACCCATACAATGCGCACCACCCCGTGATGTTTTTCTCGCTGCTACTAGTGAATGTAATGTAACACGCACCCATACAATGCGCACCACCACGTGATGCTTTTGTCACTCGTACTAGTGAATGTAATGTAACACACACCCATACAATTCGCACCACCCCGTGATGTTTTTCTCACTGCTACTAGTGAATGTAATGTAACACACACCCATACAATTCGCACCACCCCGTGATGTTTTTCTCACTCCTACTAGTGAATGTAATGTAACACACACCCATACAATGCGCACCACCCCGTGATGTTTTTCTCACTCCTACTAGTGAATGTAATGTAACACACACCCATACAATGCGCACCACCCCGTGATGTTTTTCTCACTCCTACTAGTGAATGTAATGTAACACACACCCATACAATGCGTACCACCCCGTGATCTTTTTCTCACTCCTACTAGTGAATGTAATGTAACACGCACCCATACAATGCGCACCACCCCGTGATGTTTTTCTCACTGCTACTAGTGAATGTAATGTAACACACACCCATACAATGCGCACCACCCCGTGATGTTTTTCTCACTCCTAATAGTGAATGTAATGTAACACACACCCATACAATGCGCACCACCCCGTGACGTTTTTCTCACTCCTACTAGTGAATGTAATGTAACACACACCCATACAATGCGAACCACCACGTGATGTTTTTCTCACTCCTACTAGTGAATGTAATGTAACACACACCCATACAATGCGCACCACCCCGTGATGTTTTTCTCACTCCTACTAGTGAATGTAATGTAACACACACCCATACAATGCGCACCACCCCGTGTAGTTTTTCTCACTCCTACTAGTGAATCTAATGTAACACACACCCATAAAATGCGCACCACCCCGTGATGTTTTTCTCACTCCAGTAGTGAATGTAATGTAACACACACCCATACAATGCGCACCACCCCGTGATGTTTTTGTCACTCCTGCTAGTGAATGTAATGTAACACACACCCATACAATGCGCACCACCCCGTGATGTTTTTCTCACTTCTACGAGTGAATCTTATGTAACACACACCCATACAATGTGCACCACCCCATGATGTTTTTCTCACTCCTACTAGTGAATCTAATGTAACACACACCCATACAATGCGAACCACCCCGTGATATTTTTCTCACTCCTACTAGTGAATGTAATGTAACACACACCCATACAATGCGCACCACCCCGCGATGTTTTTCAGAAACCTATCCTACATTGCCACTGCATGTTCCCTGTCCTCCCCATGCTGACCACCCCTCAGTGCTTTTCTCCATCCTACATTGCCACTCACTGCCTATCGTAATTCAGACCCTCCAATTCACACCACCCCGTGATGTTTTTCTCACTCCTACTAGTGAATGTAATGTAACACACACCCATACAATGCGCACCACCGAGCGATGTTTTTAAGAAACCTATCCTACATTGCCACTGCATGTTCCCTGACTTCCCCATGCTGACCACCCCGCGGTGCTTTTCTCCATCCTACATTGCCACTCACTGCCTATCCTAATGCAGACCCTCCGATTCACACCACCCCGTGATGTTTTTCTCACTCCTCTTAGTAAATGTAATGTAACACACACCCATACAATGCGCACCACTCCGTGATGTTTTTCTCACTCCTACTAGTGAATGTAATGTAACAAACACCCATACAATGCGCACCACCCCGTGATGTTTTTCTCACTCCTACTTGTGAATGTAATGTAACACACACCCATACAATGCGCACCACCCCGTGATGTTTTTCTCACTCCTACTAGTGAATGTAATGTAACACACACACATACAATGCGCAACACCCCGCGATGTTTTTCAGAAACCTATCCTGCATTGCCACTGCATGTTCCCTGTCCTCCCCATGCTGACCACTCCGCGGTGCTTTTCTCCATCCTACATTGCCACTCACTGCCTCTCCTAATTCAGACCCTCCGATTCACACCACCCCGTGATGTTTTTCTCACTCCTACTAGTGAATGTAATGTAACACACACCCATACAATGCGCACCACCCCGTGATGTTTTTCTCACTCCTATTAGTGAATGTAATGTAACACACACCCATACAATGCGCACCACCCCGTGATGTTTTTCTCACTCCTACTAGTGAATCTAATGTAACACCCACCCATACAATCCGCACCACCCCGCGATGTTTTTCAGAAACCTATCCTACATTGCCACTGCATGTTCCCTGACCTCCCCATGCTGACCACCCCGCGGTGCTTTTCTCCATCCTACATTGCCACTCACTGCCTATCCTAATTCAGACCCTCCGATTCACACCACCCCGTGATGTTTTTCTCACTCCTACTAGTGAATGTAATGTAACACTCACCCATACAATGCGCACCACCCCGTGATGTTTTTCTCACTCCTACTAGTGAATGTAATGTAACACACACCCATACAATGCGCACCACTCCGTGATGTTTTTCTCACTCCTACTAGTGAATGTAATGTAACACACACCGATACAATGCGCACCACCCCGTGATGTTTTTCTCACTCCTACTAGCGAATGTAATGTAACACACACCCATACAATGCGCACCACCCCGTGATGTTTTTCTCACGCCTATTAGTGAATGTAATGTAACACACACCCATACAATGCGCACCACCCCGTGATGTTTTTCTCACTCCTCTTAGTGAATGTAATGTAACACACACACACATACAATGCGCACCACCCCGTGATGTTTTTCTCACTCCTACTAGTGAATGTAATGTAACACACACCCATACAATGCGTACCACCCCGTGATCTTTTTCTCACTCCTACTAGTGAATGTAATGTAACACGCACCCATAAAATGCACACCACCCCATGATGTTTTTCTCACTGCTACTAGTGAATGTAATGTAACACACACCCATACAATGCACACCACCCCGTGATGTTTTTCTCACTCCTAATAGTGAATGTAATGTAACACACACCCATACAAAGCGCACCACCCCGTGATGTTTTTCTCACTCCTACTAGTGAATCTAATGTAACACCCACCCATACAATGCGCACCACCCCGTGATGTTTTTCACACTGCTACTAGTGAATGTAATGTAACACACCCATACAATGCGCACCACCCCGTGATGTTTTTCTCACTCCTACTAGTGAATGTAATGTAACACACACCCATACAATGCGAACCACCCCGTGATGTTTTTCTCACTCCTACTAGTGAATGTAATGTAACACACACCCATACAATGAGCACCACCCCGTGATGTTTTTCTCACTCCTACTAGTGAATGTAATGTAACACACACCCATGCAATGCAGACCACTCCGTGATGTTTTTCTCACTCCTGCTAGTGAATGTAATGTAACACACACCCATACAATGCACACGACCCGGCGATGTTTTTCAGAAACCTATCCTACATTGCCACTGCATGTTCCCTGTCCTCCCCATGCTGACCACCCCTCAGTGCTTTTCTCCATCCTACATTGCCACTCACTGCCTATCCTAATTCAGACCCTCCTATTCACACCACCCCATGATGTTTTTCTCACTCCTACTAGTGAATGTAATGTAACAAACACCCATACAATGCGCACCACCCCGTGATGTTTTTCTCACTCCTACTAGTGAATGTAATGTAACACACACCCATACAATGCGCACCACCCCGCGATGTTTTTAAGAAACCTATCCAACATTGCCACTGCATGTTCCCTGACCTCCCCATGCTGACCACCCCGCGGTGCTTTTCTCCATCCTACATTGCCACTCACTGCCTATCCTAATGCAGACCCTCCGATTCACACCACCCCGTGATGTTTTTCTCACTCCTCTTAGTGAATGTAATGTAACACACACCCATACAATGCGCACCACTCCGTGATGTTTTTCTCACTCCTACTAGTGAATGTAATGTAACAAACACCCATACAATGCGCACCACCCCGTGATGTTTTTCTCACTCCTACTTGTGAAAGTAATGTAACACACACCCATACAATGCGCACCACCCCGTGATGTTTTTCTCACTCCTATTAGTGAATGTAATGTAACACACACCCATGCAATGCGCACCACCCCGTGATGTTTTTCTCACTCCTACTAGTGAATCAAATGTAACACCCACCCATACAATCCGCACCACCCCGCGATGTTTTTCAGAAACCTATCCTACATTGCCACTGCATGTTCCCTGACCTCCCCATGCTGACCACCCCGCGGTGCTTTTCTCCATCCTACATTGCCACTCACTGCCTATCCTAATTCAGACCCTCCGATTCACACCACCCCGTGATGTTTTTCTCACTCCTACTAGTGAATGTAATGTAACACTCACCCATACAATGCGCACCACCCCGTGATGTTTTTCTCACTCCTACTAGCGAATGTAATGTAACACACACCCATACAATGCACACCAACCCGTGATGTTTTTCTCACTCCTACTAGTGAATGTAATGTAACACACACCCATACAATGCGCACCACCCCGTGATGTTTTTCTCACTCCTACTAGCGAATGTAATGTAACACACACCCATACAATGCGCACCACACCGTGATGTTTTTCTCACGCCTATTAGTGAATGTAATGTAACACACACCCATACAATGCGCACCACCCCGTGATGTTTTTCTCTCTCCTCTTAGTGAATGTAATGTAACACACACACACATACAATGCGCACCACCCCGTGATGTTTTTCTCACTCCTACTAGTGAATGTAATATAACACACACCCATACAATGCGCACCACACCGTGATGTTTTTCTCACTCCTACTAGTGAATCTAATGTAACACACACCCATACAATGCGCACCACCCCGTGATGTTTTTCTCAATCCTACTAGTGAATGTAATGTAACACACACCCATACAATGCGCACCACCCCGTGATGTTTTTCTCACTCCTACTAGTGAATGTAATGTAACACACACCCATACAATGCGCACCACCCCGCGATGTTTTTAAGAAACCTATCCTACATTGCCACTGCATGTTCCCTGACCTCCCCATGCTCACCACCCCGCCGTGCTTTTCTCCATCCTACATTGCCAATCACTGCCTATCCTAATTCAGACCCTCCGATTCACACCACCCCGTGATGTTTTTCTCACTCCTACTAATGAATGTAATGTAACACACACCCATACAATGCGCACCACCCCGTGATGTTTTTCTCACTCCTACTAGTGAATGTAATGTAACACACACCCATACAATGCGCACCACCCCGTGATGTTTTTCTGACTCCTACTAGGGAATGTAATGTAACACACACCCATACAATGCGCACCACCCCGTAATGTTTTTCTCACTCCTAATAGTGAATGTAATATAACACACACCCATACAATGCGCACCACCCCGTGATGTTTTTCTCCCTCCTACTAGTGAATGTAATGTAACACACACCCATACAATGCGCATCACCAAGTGATGTTTTTCTCACTCCTACTAGTGAATGTAATGTAACACACACCCATACAATTCGTACCACCCCGTGATCTTTTTCTCACTCCTACTAGTGAATGTAATGTAACACACACCCATACAATTCGTACCACCCCGTGATGTTTTTCTCACTCCTACTAGTGAATCTTATGTAACACCCACACATACAATGCGCACCACCCCGTGATATTTTTCTCACTCCTACTAGTGAATGTAATGTAACACACCCATACAATGCGCACCACCCCGTGATGTTTTTCTCACTCCACTAGTGAATGTAATGTAACACACACCCATACAATGCGCACCACTCCGTGAGGTTTATCTCACTCCTGCCAGTGAATGTAATGTAACACACACCCATACAATGCGCACCACCCCGTGATGTTTTTCTCACTCCTACTAGTGAATGTAATGTAACACACACCCATACAATGCGCACCACCCCGCGATGTTTTTAAGAAACCTATCCTACATTGCCACTGCATGTTCCCTGACCTCCCCATGCTCACCACCCCGCCGTGCTTTTCTCCATCCTACATTGCCAATCACTGCCTATCCTAATTCAGACCCTCCGATTCACACCACCCCGTGATGTTTTTCTCACTCCTACTAATGAATGTAATGTAACACACACCCATACAATGCGCACCACCCCGTGATGTTTTTCTCACTCCTACTAGTGAATGTAATGTAACACACACCCATACAATGCGCACCACCCCGTGATGTTTTTCTGACTCCTACTAGGGAATGTAATGTAACACACACCCATACAATGCGCACCACCCCGTGATGTTTTTCTCACTTCTACGAGTGAATCTTATGTAACACACACCCATACAATGTGCACCACCCCATGATGTTTTTCTCACTCCTACTAGTGAATCTAATGTAACACACACCCATACAATGCGAACCACCCCGTGATATTTTTCTCACTCCTACTAGTGAATGTAATGTAACACACACCCATACAATGCGCACCACCCCGCGATGTTTTTCAGAAACCTATCCTACATTGCCACTGCATGTTCCCTGTCCTCCCCATGCTGACCACCCCTCAGTGCTTTTCTCCATCCTACATTGCCACTCACTGCCTATCCTAATTCAGACCCTCCAATTCACACCACCCCGTGATGTTTTTCTCACTCCTACTAGTGAATGTAATGTAACACACACCCATACAATGCGCACCACCGGGCGATGTTTTTAAGAAACCTATCCTACATTGCCACTGCATGTTCCCTGACTTCCCCATGCTGACCACCCCGCGGTGCTTTTCTCCATCCTACATTGCCACTCACTGCCTATCCTAATGCAGACCCTCCGATTCACACCACCCCGTGATGTTTTTCTCACTCCTCTTAGTGAATGTAATGTAACACACACCCATACAATGCGCACCACCCCGTGATGTTTTTCTCACTCCTACTTGTGAATGTAATGTAACACACACCCATACAATGCGCACCACCCCGTGATGTTTTTCTCACTCCTACTAGTGAATGTAATGTAACACACACACATACAATGCGCAACACCCCGCGATGTTTTTCAGAAACCTATCCTGCATTGCCACTGCATGTTCCCTGACCTCCCCATGCTGACCACTCCGCGGTGCTTTTCTCCATCCTACATTGCCACTCACTGCCTATCCTAATTCAGACCCTCCGATTCACACCACCCCGTGATGTTTTTCTCACTCCTACTAGTGAATGTAATGTAACACACACCCATACAATGCGCACCACCCCGTGATGTTTTTCTCACTCCTATTAGTGAATGTAATGTAACACACACCCATACAATGCGCACCACCCCGTGATGTTTTTCTCACTCCTACTAGTGAATCTAATGTAACACCCACCCATACAATCCGCACCACCCCGCGATGTTTTTCAGAAACCTATCCTACATTGCCACTGCATGTTCCCTGACCTCCCCATGCTGACCACCCCGCGGTGCTTTTCTCCATCCTACATTGCCACTCACTGCCGATCCTAATTCAGACCCTCCGATTCACACCACGCCGTGATGTTTTTCTCACTCCTACTAGTGAATGTAATGTAACCCTCACCCATACAATGCGCACCACCCCGTGATGTTTTTCTCACTCCTACTAGTGAATGTAATGTAACACACACCCATACAATGCGCACCACCCCGTGATGTTTTTCTCACTCCTACTAGTGAATGTAATGTAACACACACCCATACAATGCGCACCACCCCGTGATGTTTTTCTCACTCCTACTAGCGAATGTAATGTAACACACACCCATACAATGCGCACCACCCCGTGATGTTTTTCTCACGCCTATTAGTGAATGTAATGTAACACACACCCATACAATGCGCACCACCCCGTGATGTTTTTCTCACTCCTCTTAGTGAATGTAATGTAACACACACACACATACAATGCGCACCACCCCGTGATGTTTTTCTCACTCCTACTAGTGAATGTAATATAACACACACCCATACAATGCGTACCACCCCGTGATCTTTTTCTCACTCCTACTAGTGAATGTAATGTAACACGCACCCATACAATGCACACCACCCTGTGATGTTTTTCTCACTGCTACTAGTGAATGTAATGTAACACATACCCATACAATGCACACCACCCCGTGATGTTTTTCTCACTCCTAATAGTGAATGTAATGTAACACACACCCATACAAATCGCACCACCCCATGATGTTTTTCTCACTCCTACTAGTGAATCTAATGTAACACCCACCCATACAATGCGCACCACCCCGTGATGTTTTTCTCACTGCTACTAGTGAATGTAATGTAACACACCCATACAATGCGCACCACCCCGTGATGTTTTTCTCACTCCTACTAGTGAATGTAATGTAACACACACCCATACAATGCGAACCACCCCGTGATGTTTTTTTCACTCCTACTAGTGAATGTAATGTAACACACACCCATACAATGCGCACCACCCCGTGATGTTTTTCTCACTCCTACTAGTGAATGTAATGTAACACACACCCATGCAATGCGCACCACTCCGTGATGTTTTTCTCACTCCTGCTAGTGAATGTAATGTAACACACACCCATACAATGCACACGACCCGGCGATGTTTTTCAGAAACCTATCCTACATTGCCACTGCATGTTCCCTGTCCTCCCCATGCTGACCACCCCTCAGTGCTTTTCTCCATCCTACATTGCCACTCACTGCCTATCCTAATTCAGACCCTCCTATTCACACCACCCCGTGATGTTTTTCTCACTCCTACTAGTGAATGTAATGTAACAAACACCCATACAATGCGCAGCACCCCGTGATGTTTTTCTCACTCCTACTAGTGAATGTAATGTAACACACACCCATACAATGCGCACCACCCCGCGATGTTTTTAAGAAACCTATCCAACATTGCCACTGCATGTTCCCTGACCTCCCCATGCTGACCACCCCGCGGTGCTTTTCTCCATCCTACATTGCCACTCACTGCCTATCCTAATGCAGACCCTCCGATTCACACCACCCCGTGATGTTTTTCTCACTCCTCTTAGTGAATGTAATGTAACACACACCCATACAATGCGCACCACTCCGTGATGTTTTTCTCACTCCTACTAGTGAATGTAATGTAACAAACACCCATACAATGCGCACCACCCCGTGATGTTTTTCTCACTCCTACTTGTGAAAGTAATGTAACACACACCCATACAATGCGCACCACCCCGTGATGTTTTTCTCACTCCTATTAGTGAATGTAATGTAACACACACCCATGCAATGCGCACCACCCCGTGATGTTTTTCTCACTCCTACTAGTGAATCAAATGTAACACCCACCCATACAATCCGCACCACCCCGCGATGTTTTTCAGAAACCTATCCTACATTGCCACTGCATGTTCCCTGACCTCCCCATGCTGACCACCCAGCGGTGCTTTTCTCCATCCTACATTGCCACTCACTGCCTATCCTAATTCAGACCCTCCGATTCACACCACCCCGTGATGTTTTTCTCACTCCTACTAGTGAATGTAATGTAACACTCACCCATACAATGCGCACCACCCCGTGATGTTTTTCTCACTCCTACTAGCGAATGTAATGTAACACACACCCATACAATGCACACCAACCCGTGATGTTTTTCTCACTCCTACTAGTGAATGTAATGTAACACACACCCATACAATGCGCACCACCCCGTGATGTTTTTCTCACTCCTACTAGTGAATGTAATGTAACACACACCCATACAATGCGCACCACACCGTGATGTTTTTCTCACGCCTATTAGTGAATGTAATGTAACACACACCCATACAATGCGCACCACCCCGTGATGTTTTTCTCTCTCCTCTTAGTGAATGTAATGTAACACACACACACATACAATGCGCACCACCCCGTGATGTTTTTCTCACTCCTACTAGTGAATGTAATATAACACACACCCATACAATGCGCACCACACCGTGATGTTTTTCTCACTCCTACTAGTGAATCTAATGTAACACACACCCATACAATGCGCACCACCCCGTGATGTTTTTCTCAATCCTACTAGTGAATGTAATGTAACACACACCCATACAATGCGCACCACCCCGTGATGTTTTTCTCACTCCTTCTAGTGATTCTAATGTAACACACACCCTTACAATGCTCACCACCCCGTGATGTTTTTCTCACTGCTACTAGTGAATCTAATGTAACACACACCCATACAATGCGCACCACCCCGTGATGTTTTTCTCACTCCTACTAGTGAATGTAATGTAACACACACCCATACAATGCGCACCACCCCGTGATGTTTTTCTCACGACTAATAGTGAATGTAATGTAACACACACCCATACAATGCGCACCACCCCGTGATGTTTTTCTCACTCCTACTAGTGAATGTAATGTAACACACACCAATACAATGCGCACCACCCCGTGATGTTTTTCTCACTCCTACTAGTGAATGTAATGTAACACACACCCATATAATGCGTACCACCCCGTGATCTTTTTCTCACTCCTACTAGTGAATGTAATGTAACACGCACCCATACAATGCGCACCACCCCGTGATGTTTTTCTCACTGCTACTAGTGAATGTAATGTAACACACACACATACAATGCGCACCACCCCGTGATGATTTTCTCACTCCTAATAGTGAATGTAATGTAAGGCACACCCATACAATGCGCACCACCCCGTGATGTTTTTCTCACTCCTACTAGTGAATCTAATGTAACACCCACCCATACAATGCGCACCACCCCGTGATGTTTTTCTCACTGCTACTAGTGAATGTAATGTAACACACCCATACAATGCGCACCACCCCGTGATGTTTTTCTCACTCCTACTAGTGAATGTAATGTAAAACACACCCATACAATGCGAACCACCCCGTGATGTTTTTCTCACTCCTACTAGTGAATGTAATGTAAAACACACCCATACAATGCGCACCACCCCTTGATGTTTTTCTCACTCCTACTAGTGAATGTAATGTAACACACACCCATACAATGCACACGACCCCGCGATGTTTTATAGAAACCTATCCTACATTGCCACTGCATGTTCCCTGTCTTCCCCATGCTGACCACCCCTCAGTGCTTTTCTCCATCCTACATTGCCACTCACTGCCTATCCTAATTCAGACCCTCCGATTCACACCACCCCGTGATGTTTTTCTCACTCCTACTAGTGAATGTAATGTAACAAACACCCATACAATGCGCACCACCCCGTGATGTTTTTCTCACTCCTACTAGTGAATGTAATGTAACACACACCCATACAATGCGCACCACCCCGCGATGTTTTTCAGAAACCTATCCTACATTGCCACTGCATGTTCCCTGACCTCCCCATGCTGACCACCCCGCGGTGCTTTTCTCCATCCTACATTGCCACTCACTGCCTATCCTAATTCAGACCCTCCGATTCACACCACCCCGTGATGTTTTTCTCACTCCTACTAGTGAATGTAATGTAACACTCACCCATACAATGCGCACCACCCCGTGATATTTTTCTCACTCCTACTAGTGAATGTAATGTAACACACACCCATACAATGCACACCAACCCGTGATGTTTTTCTCACTCCTACTAGTGTATGTAATGTAACACACACCCATACAATGCGCACCACCCCGTGATGTTTTTCTCACTCCTACTAGCGAATGTAATGTAACACACACCCATACAATGCCCACCACCCCGTGATGTTTTTCTCACTCTTATTAGTGAATGTAATGTAACACACACCCATACAATGTGCACCACCCCGTGATGTTTTTCTCACTCCTCTTAGTGAATGTAATGTAACACACACACATACAATGCGCACCACCCCGTGATGTTTTTCTCACTCCTACTAGTGAATGTAATATAACACACACCCATACCATGCGCACCACACCGTGATGTTTTTCTCACTCCTACTAGTGAATCTAATGTAACACACACCCATACAATGCGCACCACCCCGTGATGTTTTTCTCATTCCTACTAGTGAACGTAATGTAACACACACCCATACAATGCGCACCACCCCGTGATGTTTTTCTCACTCCTACTAGTGAATCTAATGTAACACACACCCATACAATGCTCACCACCCCGTGATGTTTTTCTCACTCCTACTAGTGAATCTAATGTAACACACACCCATACAATGCGCACCACCCCGTGATGTTTTTCTCACTCCTACTAGTGAATCTAATGTAACACACACCCATACAATGCGCACCACCCCGTGATGTTTTTCTCACTCCTAATAGTGAATGTAATGTAACACACACCCATACAATGCGCACCACCCCGTGATGTTTTTCTCACTCCTACTAGTGAATGTAATGTAACACACACCCATACAATGCGCACCACCCCGTGATGTTTTTCTCACTCCTACTAGTGAATGTAATGTAACACACACCCATACAATGCGTACCACCCCGTGATCTTTTTCTCACTCCTACTAGTGAATGTAATGTAACACGCACCCATACAATGCGCACCATCCCGTGATGTTTTTCTCACAGCTACTAGTGAATGTAATGTAACACACACCCATACAATGCGCACCACCCCGTGATGTTTTTCTCACTCCTAATAGTGAATGTAATGTAACACACACCCATACAATGCACACCACCCCGTGATGTTTTTCTCACTCCTACTAGTGAATCTAATGTAACACCCACCCATACAATGCGCACCATCCCGTGATGTTTTTCTCACTGCTACTAGTGAATGTAATGTAACACACCCATACAATGCGCACCACCCCATGATGTTTTTCTCACTCCTACTAGTGAATGTAATGTAACAAACACCCATACAATGCGCACCACCCCGTGATGTTTTTCTCACTCCTACTTGTGAAAGTAATGTAACACACACCCATACAATGCGCACCACCCCGTGATGTTTTTCTCACTCCTATTAGTGAATGTAATGTAACACACAGCCATGCAATGCGCACCACCCCGTGATGTTTTTCTCACTCCTACTAGTGAATCAAATGTAACACCCACCCATACAATCCGCACCACCCCGCGATGTTTTTCAGAAACCTATCCTACATTGCCACTGCATGTTCCCTGACCTCCCCATGCTGACCACCCAGCGGTGCTTTTCTCCATCCTACATTGCCACTCACTGCCTATCCTAATTCAGACCCTCCGATTCACACCACACCGTGATGTTTTTCTCACTCCTACTAGTGAATGTAATGTAACACTCACCCATACAATGCGCACCACCCCGTGATGTTTTTCTCACTCCTACTAGCGAATGTAATGTATCACACACCCATACAATGCACACCAACCCGTGATGTTTTTCTCACTCCTACTAGTGAATGTAATGTAACACACACCCATACAATGCGCACCACCCCGTGATGTTTTTCTCACTCCTACTAGTGAATGTAATGTAACACACACCCATACAATGCGCACCACACCGTGATGTTTTTCTCACGCCTATTAGTGAATGTAATGTAACACACACCCATACAATGCGCACCACCCCGTGATGTTTTTCTCTCTCCTCTTAGTGAATGTAATGTAACACACACACACATACAATGCGCACCACCCCGTGATGTTTTTCTCACTCCTACTAGTGAATGTAATATAACACACACCCATACAATGCGCACCACACCGTGATGTTTTTCTCACTCCTACTAGTGAATCTAATGTAACACACACCCATACAATGCGCACCACCCCGTGATGTTTTTCTCAATCCTACTAGTGAATGTAATGTAACACACACCCATACAATGCGCACCACCCCGTGATGTTTTTCTCACTCCTTCTAGTGATTCTAATGTAACACACACCCTTACAATGCTCACCACCCCGTGATGTTTTTCTCACTGCTACTAGTGAATCTAATGTAACACACACCCATACAATGCGCACCACCCCGTGATGTTTTTCTCACTCCTACTAGTGAATGTAATGTAACACACACCCATACAATGTGCACCACCCCGTGATGTTTTTCTCACGACTAATAGTGAATGTAATGTAACACACACCCATACAATGCGCACCACCCCGTGATGTTTTTCTCACTCCTACTAGTGAATGTAATGTAACACACACCCATTAAATGCGCACCACCCCGTGATGTTTTTCTCACTCCTACTAGTGAATGTAATGTAACACACACCCATATAATGCGTACCACCCCGTGATCTTTTTCTCACTCCTACTAGTGAATGTAATGTAACACGCACCCATACAATGCGCACCACCCCGTGATGTTTTTCTCACTGCTACTAGTGAATGTAATGTAACACACACACATACAATGCGCACCACCCCGTGATGATTTTCTCACTCCTAATAGTGAATGTAATGTAAGGCACACCCATACAATGCGCACCACCCCGTGATGTTTTTCTCACTCCTACTAGTGAATCTAATGTAACACCCACCCATACAATGCGCACCACCCCGTGATGTTTTTCTCACTGCTACTAGTGAATGTAATGTAACACACCCATACAATGCGCACCACCCCGTGATGTTTTTCTCACTCCTACTAGTGAATGTAATGTAAAACACACCCATACAATGCGAACCACCCCGTGATGTTTTTCTCACTCCTACTAGTGAATGTAATGTAAAACACACCCATACAATGCGCACCACCCCTTGATGTTTTTCTCACTCCTACTAGTGAATGTAATGTAACACACACCCATACAATGCACACGACCCCGCGATGTTTTATAGAAACCTATCCTACATTGCCACTGCATGTTCCCTGTCTTCCCCATGCTGACCACACCTCAGTGCTTTTCTCCATCCTACATTGCCACTCACTGCCTATCCTAATTCAGACCCTCCGATTCACACCACCCCGTGATGTTTTTCTCACTCCTACTAGTGAATGTAATGTAACAAACACCCATACAATGCGCACCACCCCGTGATGTTTTTCTCACTCCTACTAGTGAATGTAATGTAACACACACCCATACAATGCGCACCACCCCGCGATGTTTTTCAGAAACCTATCCTACATTGCCACTGCATGTTCCCTGACCTCCCCATGCTGACCACCCCGCGGTGCTTTTCTCCATCCTACATTGCCACTCACTGCCTATCCTAATTCAGACCCTCCGATTCACACCACCCCGTGATGTTTTTCTCACTCCTACTAGTGAATGTAATGTAACACTCACCCATACAATGCGCACCACCCCGTGATATTTTTCTCACTCCTACTAGTGAATGTAATGTAACACACACCCATACAATGCACACCAAAGCGTGATGTTTTTCTCACTCCTACTAGTGTATGTAATGTAACACACACCCATACAATGCGCACCACCCCGTGATGTTTTTCTCACTCCTACTAGCGAATGTAATGTAACACACACCCATACAATGCCCACCACCCCGTGATGTTTTTATCACTCTTATTAGTGAATGTAATGTAACACACACCCATACAATGTGCACCACCCCGTGATGTTTTTCTCACTCCTCTTAGTGAATGTAATGTAACACACACACATACAATGCGCACCACCCCGTGATGTTTTTCTCACTCCTACTAGTGAATGTAATATAACACACACCCATACAATGCGCACCACACCGTGATGTTTTTCTCACTCCTACTAGTGAATCTAATGTAACACACACCCATACAATGCGCACCACCCCGTGATGTTTTTCTCATTCCTACTAGTGAACGTAATGTAACACACACCCATACAATGCGCACCACCCCGTGATGTTTTTCTCACTCCTACTAGTGAATCTAATGTAACACACACCCATACAATGCTCACCACCCCGTGATGTTTTTCTCACTCCTACTAGTGAATCTAATGTAACACACACCCATACAATGCGCACCACCCCGTGATGTTTTTCTCACTCCTACTAGTGAATGTAATGTAACACACACCCATACAATGCGCACCACCCCGTGATGTTTTTCTCACTCCTAATAGTGAATGTAATGTAACACACACCCATACAATGCGCACCACCCCGTGATGTTTTTCTCACTCCTACTAGTGAATGTAATGTAACACACACCCATACAATGCGCACCACCCCGTGATGTTTTTCTCACTCCTACTAGTGAATGTAATGTAACACACACCCATACAATGCGTACCACCCCGTGATCTTTTTCTCACTCCTACTAGTGAATGTAATGTAACACGCACCCATACAATGCGCACCATCCCGTGATGTTTTTCTCACAGCTACTAGTGAATGTAATGTAACACACACCCATACAATGCGCACCACCCCGTGATGTTTTTCTCACTCCTAATAGTGAATGTAATGTAACACACACCCATACAATGCACACCACCCCGTGATGTTTTTCTCACTCCTACTAGTGAATCTAATGTAACACCCACCCATACAATGCGCACCATCCCGTGATGTTTTTCTCACTGCTACTAGTGAATGTAATGTAACACACCCATACAATGCGCACCACCCCATGATGTTTTTCTCACTCCTACTAGTGAATGTAATGTAACACACACCCATAAATGCGAACCACTCCGTGATGTTTTTCTCACTCCTACTAGTGAATGTAATGTAACACACACCCATACAATGCGCACCACCCCGTGATGTTTTTCTCACTGCTACTAGTGAATGTAATGTAACACACACCCATACAATGCGCACCACCCCGTGATGTTTTTCTCACTCCTACTAGCGAATGTAATGTAACACACACCCATACAATGCGCACCACACCGTGATGTTTTTCTCACGCCTATTAGTGAATGTAATGTAACACACACCCATACAATGCGCACCACCCCGTGATGTTTTTCTCTCTCCTCTTAGTGAATGTAATGTAACACACACACATACAATGCGCACCACCCCGTGATGTTTTTCTCACTCCTACTAGTGAATGTAATATAACACACACCCATACAATGCGCACCACACCGTGATGTTTTTCTCACTCCTACTAGTGAATCTAATGTAACACACACCCATACAATGCGCACCACCCCGTGATGTTTTTCTCACTCCTACTAGTGAATGTAATGTAACACACACCCATACAATGCGCACCACCCCGTGATGTTTTTCTCACTCCTTCTAGTGAATCTAATGTAACACACACCCTTACAATGCTCACCACCCCGTGATGTTTTTCTCACTGCTACTAGTGAATCTAATGTAAAACACACCCATACAATGCGCACCACCCCGTGATGTTTTTCTCACTCCTACTAGTGAATGTAATGTAACACACACCCATACAATGCGCACCACCCCGTGATGTTTTTCTCACGACTAATAGTGAATGTAATGTAACACACACCCATACAATGCGCACCACCCCGTGATGTTTTTCTCACTCCTACTAGTGAATGTAATGTAACACACACCCATACAATGCGCACCACCCCGTGATGTTTTTCTCACTCCTACTAGTGAATGTAATGTAACACACACCCATATAATGCGTACCACCCCGTGATCTTTTTCTCACTCCTACTAGTGAATGTAATGTAACACGCACCCATACAATGCGCACCACCCCGTGATGTTTTTCTCACTGCTACTAGTGAATGTAATGTAACACACACACATACAATGCGCACCACCCCGTGATGATTTTCTCACTCCTAATAGTGAATGTAATGTAAGGCACACCCATACAATGCGCACCACACCGTGATGTTTTTCTCACTCCTACTAGTGAATCTAATGTAACACACACCCATACAATGCGCACCACCCCGTGATGTTTTTCTCACTCCTACTAGTGAATGTAATGTAACACACACCCATACAATGCGCACCACCCCGTGATGTTTTTCTCACTGCTACTAGTGAATGTAATGTAACACACACCCATACAATGCGCACCACCCCGTGATGTTTTTCTCACTCCTACTAGCGAATGTAATGTAACACACACCCATACAATGCGCACCACACCGTGATGTTTTTCTCACGCCTATTAGTGAATGTAATGTAACACACACCCATACAATGCGCACCACCCCGTGATGTTTTTCTCTCTCCTCTTAGTGAATGTAATGTAACACACACACACATACAATGCGCACCACCCCGTGATGTTTTTCTCACTCCTACTAGTGAATGTAATATAACACACACCCATACAATGCGCACCACACCGTGATGTTTTTCTCACTCCTACTAGTGAATCTAATGTAACACACACCCATACAATGCGCACCACCCCGTGATGTTTTTCTCACTCCTACTAGTGAATGTAATGTAACACACACCCATACAATGCGCACCACCCCGTGATGTTTTTCTCACTCCTTCTAGTGAATCTAATGTAACACACACCCTTACAATGCTCACCACCCCGTGATGTTTTTCTCACTGCTACTAGTGAATCTAATGTAACACACACCCATACAATGCGCACCACCCCGTGATGTTTTTCTCACTCCTACTAGTGAATGTAATGTAACACACACCCATACAATGCGCACCACCCCGTGATGTTTTTCTCACGACTAATAGTGAATGTAATGTAACACACACCCATACAATGCGCACCACCCCGTGATGTTTTTCTCACTCCTACTAGTGAATGTAATGTAACACACACCCATACAATGCGCACCACCCCGTGATGTTTTTCTCACTCCTACTAGTGAATGTAATGTAACACACACCCATATAATGCGTACCACCCCGTGATCTTTTTCTCACTCCTACTAGTGAATGTAATGTAACACGCACCCATACAATGCGCACCACCCCGTGATGTTTTTCTCACTGCTACTAGTGAATGTAATGTAACACACACACATACAATGCGCACCACCCCGTGATGATTTTCTCACTCCTAATAGTGAATGTAATGTAAGGCACACCCATACAATGCGCACCACCCCGTGATGTTTTTCTCACTCCTACTAGTGAATCTAATGTAACACCCACCCATACAATGCGCACCACCCCGTGATGTTTTTCTCACTGCTACTAGTGAATGTAATGTAACACACCCATACAATGCGCACCACCCCGTGATGTTTTTCTCACTCCTACTGGTGAATGTAATGTAAAACACACCCATACAATGCGAACCACCCCGTGATGTTTTTCTCACTCCTACTAGTGAATGTAATGTAAAACACACCCATACAATGCGCACCACCCCGTGATGTTTTTCTCACTCCTACTAGTGAATGTAATGTAACACACACCCATACAATGCACACGACCCCGCGATGTTTTATAGAAACCTATCCTACATTGCCTCTGCATGTTCCCTGTCTTCCCCATGCTGACCACCCCTCAGTGCTTTTCTCCATCCTACATTGCCACTCACTGCCTATCCTAATTCAGACCCTCCGATTCACACCACCCCGTGATGTTTTTCTCACTCCTACTAGTGAATGTAATGTAACAAACACCCATACAATGCGCACCACCCCGTGATGTTTTTCTCACTCCTACTAGTGAATGTAATGTAACACACACCCATACAATGCGCACCACCCCGCGATGTTTTTCAGAAACCTATCCTACATTGCCACTGCATGTTCCCTGACCTCCCCATGCTGACCACCCCGCGGTGCTTTTCTCCATCCTACATTGCCACTCACTGCCTATCCTAATTCAGACCCTCCGATTCACACCACCCCGTGATGTTTTTCTCACTCCTACTAGTGAATGTAATGTAACACTCACCCATACAATGCGCACCACCCCGTGATGTTTTTCTCACTCCTACTAGTGAATGTAATGTAACACACACCCATACAATGCACACCAACCCGTGATGTTTTTCTCACTCCTACTAGTGTATGTAATGTAACACACACCCATACAATGCGCACCACCCCGTGATGTTTTTCTCACTCTTACTAGCGAATGTAATGTAACACACACCCATACAATGCCCACCACCCCGTGATGTTTTTCTCACTCTTATTAGTGAATGTAATGTAACACACACCCATACAATGTGCACCACCCCGTGATGTTTTTCTCACTCCTCTTAGTGAATGTAATGTAACACACACACATACAATGCGCACCACCCCGTGATGTTTTTCTCACTCCTACTAGTGAATGTAATATAACACACACCCATACAATGCGCACCACACCGTGATGTTTTTCTCACTCCTACTAGTGAATCTAATGTAACACACACCCATACAATGCGCACCACCCCGTGATGTTTTTCTCATTCCTACTAGTGAACGTAATGTAACACACACCCATACAATGCGCACCACCCCGTGATGTTTTTCTCACTCCTACTAGTGAATCTAATGTAACACACACCCATACAATGCGCACCACCCCGTGATGTTTTTCTCACTCCTACTAGTGAATGTAATGTAACACACACCCATACAATGCGCACCACCCCGTCATGTTTTTCTCACTCCTAATAGTGAATGTAATGTAACACACACCCATACAATGCGCACCACCCCGTGATGTTTTTCTCACTCCTACTAGTGAATGTAATGTAACACACACCCATACAATGCGCACCACCCCGTGATGTTTTTCTCACTCCTACTAGTGAATGTAATGTAACACACACCCATACAATGCGTACCACCCCGTGATCTTTTTCTCACTCCTACTAGTGAATGTAATGTAACACGCACCCATACAATGCGCACCATCCCGTGATGTTTTTCTCACAGCTACTAGTGAATGTAATGTAACACACACCCATACAATGCGCACCACCCCGTGATGTTTTTCTCACTCCTAATAGTGAATGTAATGTAACACACACCCATACAATGCACACCACCCCGTGATGTTTTTCTCACTCCTACTAGTGAATCTAATGTAACACCCACCCATACAATGCGCACCATCCCTTGATGTTTTTCTCACTGCTACTAGTGAATGTAATGTAACACACCCATACAATGCGCACCACCCCATGATGTTTTTCTCACTCCTACTAGTGAATGTAATGTAACACACACCCATACAATGCGAACCACTCCGTGATGTTTTTCTCACTCCTAATCGTGAATGTAATGTAACACACACCCATACAATGCGCACCACCCCGTGATGTTTTTCTCACTCCTACTAGTGAATGTAGTGTAACACACACCCATGAAATGCGCACCACTCCGTGATGTTTTTCTCACTCCTACTAGTGAATGTAATGTAACACACACCCATACAATGCACACGACCCCGCGATGTTTTTCAGAAACCTATCCTACATTGCCACTGCATGTTCCTGTCCTTCCCATGCTGACCACCCCTCAGTGCTTTTCTCCATCCTACATTGCCACTCACTGCCTATCCTAATTCAGACCCTCCGATTCACACCACCCCGTGATGTTTTTCTCACTCCTACTAGTGAATGTAATGTAACAAACACCCATACAATGCGCACCACCCCGTGATGTTTTTCTCACTCCTACTAGTGAATGTAATGTAACACACACCCATACAATGCGCACCACCCCGCGATGTTTTTCAGAAACCTATCCTACATTGCCACTGCATGTTCCTTGACCTCCCCATGCTGACCACCGCGCGGTGCCTTTCGCCATCCTACATTGCCACTCACTGCCTATCCTAATTCAGACCCTCCGATTCACACCACTCCGCGATGTTTTTCTCATCCTACTAGTGAATGTAATTTAACACACACCCATACAATGCGCACCACCACGCGATGTTTTTCAGAAACCTATCCTACATTGCCACTGCATGTTCCCTGACCTCCCCATGCTGAGCACCCCGCGGTGCTTTTCTCCATCCTACATTGCCACTCACTGCCTATCCTAATGCAGACCCTCCGATTCACACCACCCCGTGATGTTTTTCTCACTCCTCTTAGTGAATGTAATGTAACACACACCCATACAATGCGCACCACTCCGTGATGTTTTTCTCACTCCTACTAGTGAATGTAATGTAACAAACACCCATACAATGCGCACCACCCCGTGATGTTTTTCTCACTCCTACTTGTGAATGTAAGGTAACACACACCCATACAATGCGCACCACCCCGTGATGTTTTTCTCACTCCTACTAGTGAATGTAATGTAACACACACGCATACAATGCGCACCACCCCGCGATGTTTTTCAGAAACCTATCCTACATTGCCACTGCATGTTCCCTGACCTCGTCATGCTGACCACCCCGCGGTGCTTTTCTCCATCCTAAATTGCCACTCACTGCCTATCCTAATTCAGACCCTCCGATTCACACCACCCCGTGATGTTTTTCTCACTCCTACTTGTGAATGTAATGTAACACTCACCCATACAATGCGCACCACCCCGTGATGTTTTTCTCACTCCTACTAGTGAATGTAATGTAACACACACCAATACAATGCACACCAACCCGTGATGTTTTTCTCACTCCTACTAGTGAATGTAATGTAACACACACCCATACAATGCGCACCACCCCGTGATGTTTTTCTCACTCCTACTAGTGAATGTAATGTAACACACACCCATACAATGCGCACCACCCCGTGATGTTTTTCTCACTCCTATTAGTGAATGTAATGTAACACACACCCATACAATGCGCACCACCCCGTGATGTATTTCTCACTCCTCTTAGTGAATGTAATGTAACACACACACATACAATGCGCACCACCCCGTGATGTTTTTCTCACTCCTACTAGTGAATGTAATATAGCACACACCCATACAATGCGCACCACCCCGTGATGTTTTTCTCACTCCTACTAGTGAATGTAATGTAACACACACCCATACAATGCGCACCACCCCGTGATGTTTTTCTCACTCCTAATAGTGAATGTAATGTAACACACACCCATACAATGCGCACCACCCCGTGATGTTTTTCTCACTCCTACTAGTGAATGTAATGTAACACACACCCATACAATGCGCACCACCCCGTGATGTTTTTCTCACTCCTACTAGTGAATGTAATGTAACACACACCCATACAATGCGTACCACCCCGTGATCTTTTTCTCACTCCTACTAGTAAATGTAATGTAACACGCACCCATACAATGCGCACCACCCCGTGATGTTTTTCTCACTGCTACTAGTGAATGTAATGTAACACACACCCATACAATGCGCACCACCCCGTGATGTTTTTCTCACTCCTAATAGTGAATGTAATGTAACACACACCCATACAATGCGCACCACCCCGTGATGTTTTTCTCACTCCTACTAGTGAATCTAATGTAACACCCACCCATACAATGCGCACCACCCCTTGATGTTTTTCTCACTGCTACTAGTGAATGTAATGTAACACACCCATACAATGCGCACCACCCCGTGATGTTTTTCTCACTCCACTAGTGAATGTAATGTAACACACACCCATACAATGCGCACCACTCCGTGAGGTTTATCTCACTCCTACTAGTGAATGTAATGTAACACACACCCATACAATGCGCACCACCCCGTGATGTTTTTCTCACTCCTACAAGTGAATGTAATGTAACACACACCCATACAATGCGCACCACCCCGTGATGTTTTTCTCACTTCTAGGAGTGAATCTAATGTAACACACACCCATACAATGCGCACCACCCCGTGATGTTTTTCTCACTCCTACTAGTGAATCTAATGTAACACACACCCATACAATGCGAACCACCCCGTGATGTTTTTCTCACTCCTACTAGTGAATGTAATGTAACACACACCCATACAATGCGCACCACCCCGTGATGTTTTTGTCACTCCTACTAGTGAATGTAAAGTAACACACACCCATACAATGCGCACCACCCCGTGATGTTTTTCTCACTCCTACTAGTGAATGTAATGTAACACACACCCATACAATGCGCACCACCCCGTGATGTTTTTCTCACTTCTACGAGTGAATCTAATGTAACACACACCCATACAATGCGCACCACCTCGTGATGTTTTTCTCACTCCTATTAGTGAATGTAATGTAACACACACCCATACAATGCGCACCACCCCGTGATGTTTTTCTCACTCCTACTAGTGAATGTAATGTAACACACACCCATACAATGCGCACCACCACGTGATGCTTTTGTCACTCGTACTAGTGAATGTAATGTAACACACACCCATACAGTTCGCACCACCCCGTGATGTTTTTCTCACTGCTACTAGTGAAAGTAATGTAACACACACCCATACAATTCGCACCACCCCGTGATGTTTTTCTCACTCCTACTAGTGAATGTAATGTAACACACACCCATACAATGCGCACCACCCCGTGATGTTTTTCTCACTTCTACTAGTTAATGTAATGTAACACACCCCCATACAATGCGCACCACCCCGTGATGTTTTTCTCACTCCTAATAGTGAATGTAATGTAACACACACCCATACAATGCGCACCACCCCGTGATGTTTTTCTCACTCCTACTAGTGAATGTAATGTAACACACACCCATACAATGCGCACCACCCCGTGATGTTTTACTCACTCCTACTAGTGAATGTAATGTAACACACACCCATACAATGCGTACCACCCCGTGATCTTTTTCTCACTCCTACTAGTGAATGTAATGTAACACGCACCCATACAATGCGCACCACCCCGTGATGTTTTTCTCACTGCTTCTAGTGAATGTAATGTAACACACACCCATACAATGCGCACCACCCCGTGATGTTTTTCTCACTCCTAATAGTGAATGTAATGTAACACACACCCATACAATGCGCACCACCCCGTGATGTTTTTCTCACTCCTACTAGTGAATGTAATGTAACACACACCCATACAATGCGAACCACCCCGTGATGTTTTTCTCACTCCTACTAGTGAATGTAATGTAACACACACCCATACAATGCGCACCACCCCGTGATTTTTCTCACTTCTACTAGTGAATCTAATGTAACACACACCCATACAATGCGCACCACCCCGTGATGTTTTTCTCACTCCTACTAGTGAATATAATGTAACACACACCCATACAATGCACACCAACCTGTTTTGTTTTTCTCACTCCTACTAGTGAATGTAATGTAACACACACCCATACAATGCGCACCACCCCGTGATGTTTTTCTCACTCCTACTAGCGAATGTAATGTAACACACACCCATACAATGCCCACCACCCCATGATGTTTTTCTCACTCCTGTTAGTGAATGTAATGTAACACACACCCATACAATGCGCACCACCCCGTGATGTTTTTCTCACTCCTCTTAGTGAATGTAATGTAACACACACACATACAATGCGCACCACCCCGTGATGTTTTTCTCACTCCTACTAGTGAATGTAATATAACACACACCCATACAATGCGCACCACACCGTGATGTTTTTCTCACTCCTACTAGTGAATCTAATGTAACACACACCCATACAATGCGCACCACCCCGTGATGTTTTTCTCACTCCTACTAGTGAATGTAATGTAACACACACCCATGCAATGCGCACCACTCCGTGATGTTTTTCTCACTCCTACTAGTGAATGTAATGTAACACACACCCATACAATGCACACGACCCCGCGATGTTTTATAGAAACCTATCCTACATTGCCACTGCATGTTCCCTGTTCTCCCCATGCTGACCACCCCTCAGTGCTTTTCTCCATCCTACATTGCCACTCACTGCCTATCCTAATTCAGACCCTCCGATTCACACCACCCCGTGATGTTTTTCTCACTCCTACTAGTGAATGTAATGTAACAAACACCCATACAATGCGCACCACCCCGTGATGTTTTTCTCACTCCTACTAGTGAATGTAATCTAACACACACCCATACAATGCGCACCACAACGCGATGTTTTTCAGAAACCTATCCTATATTGCCACTGCATCTTCCCTGACCTCCCCATACTGACCACCCCGCGGTGCTTTTCTCCATCCTACATTGCCACTCACTGCCTATCCTAATTCAGACCCTCCGATTCACACCACCCCGTGATGTTTTTCTCACTCCTACTAGTGAATGTAATATAACACTCACCCATACAATGCGCACCACCCCGTGATGTTTTTCTCACTCCTACTAGTGAATGCAATGTAACACACACCCATACAATGCACACCAACCCGTGATGTTTTTCTCACTCCTACTAGTGAATGTAATGTAACACACACCCATACAATGCGCACCACCCCGTGATGTTTTTCTCACTCCTATTAGTGAATGTAATGTAACACACACCCATACAATGCGCACCACCCAGTGATGTTTTTCTCACTCCTCTTAGTGAATGTAATGTAACACACACACATACAATGCGCACCACCCCGTGATGTTTTTCTCACTCCTACTAGTGAATGTAATATAACACACACCCATACAATGCGCACCACACCGTGATGTTTTTCTCACTCCTACTAGTGAATCTAATGTAACACACACCCATACAATGCGCACCACCCCGTGATGTTTTTCTCACTCCTACTAGTGAATGTAATGTAACACACACCCATACAATGCGCACCACCCCGTGATGTTTTTCTCACTCCTACTAGTGAATCTAATGTAACACACACCCATACAATGCTCACCACCCCGTGAAGTTTTTCTCACTCCTACTAGTGAATCTAATGTAACACACACCCATACAATGCGCACCACCCCGTGATGTTTTTCTCACTCCTACTAGTGAACGTAATGTAACACACACCCATACAATGCGCACCACCCCGTGATGTTTTTCTCACTCCTACTAGTGAATGTAATGTAACATACACCCATACAATGCGTACCACCCCGTGATCTATTTCTCACTCCTACTAGTGAATGTAATGTAACACGCACCCATACAATGCGCACCATCCCGTGATGTTTTTCTCACTGCTACTAGTGAATGTAATGTAACACACACCCATACAATGCGCACCACCCCGTGATGTTTTTCTCACTCCTAATAGTGAATGTAATGTAACACACACCCATACAATGCGCACCACCCCGTGATGTTTTTCTCACTCCTACTAGTGAATCTAATGTAACACCCAACCATACAATGCGCACCACCCCGTGATGTTTTTCTCACTGCTACTAGTGAATGTAATGTAACACACCCATACAATGCGCACCACCCCTTGATGTTTTACTCACTCCTACTAGTGAATGTAATGTAACACACACCCATACAATGCGAACCACCGCGTGATGTTTTTCTCACTCCTACTAGTGAATGTAATGTAACACACACCCATACAATGCGCACCACCCCGTGATGTTTTTCTCACTCCTACTAGTGAATGTAATGTAACACACACCCATGAAATGCGCACCACTCCGTGATGTTTTTCTCACTCCTACTAGTGAATGTAATGTAACACACACCCATACAATGCACACGACCCCGCGATGTTTTTCAGAAACCTATCCTACATTGCCACTGCATGTTCCCTGTCCTCCCCATGCTGACCACCCCTCAGTGCTTTTCTCCATCCTACATTGCCACTCACTGCCTATCCTAACTCAGACCCTCCGATTCACACCACCCCGTGATGTTTTTCTCACTCCTACTAGTGAATGTAATGTAACAAACACCCATACAATGCGCACCACCCCGTGATGTTTTTCTCACTCCTACTAGTGAATGTAATGTAACACACACCCATACAATGCGCACCACCCCGCGATGTTTTTCAGAAACCTATCCTACATTGCCACTGCATGTTCCCTGACCTCCTCATGCTGACCACCCCGCGGTGCCTTTCGCCATCCTACATTGCCACTCACTGCCTATCCTAATTCAGACGCTCCGATTCACACCACCCCGCGATGTTTTTCTCATCCTACTAGTGAATGTAATTTAACACACACCCATACAATGCGCACCACCACGCGATGTTTTTCAGAAACCTATCCTACATTGCCACTGCATGTTCCCTGACCTCCCCATGCTGAGCACCCCGCGGTGCTTTTCTCCATCCTACATTGCCACTCACTGCCTATCCTAATGCAGACCCTCCGATTCACACCACCCCGTGATGTTTTTCTCACTCCTCTTAGTGAATGTAATGTAACACACACCCATACAATGCGCACCACTCCGTGATGTTTTTCTCACTCCTACTAGTGAATGTAATGTAACAAACACCCATACAATGCGCACCACCCCGTGATGTTTTTCTCACTCCTACTTGTGAATGTAATGTAACACACACCCATACAATGCGCACCACTCCGTGATGTTTTTCTCACTCCTACTAGTGAATGTAATGTAACACACACCCATACAATGCACACCACCCCGTGATGTTTTTCTCACTCCTACTAGTGCATGTAATGTAACACACACCCATAGAATGCGCACCACCCCGCGATGTTTTTCAGAAACCTATCCTACATTGCCACTGCATGTTCCCTGACCTCCCCATGCTGACCACCCCGCGATGCTTTTCTCCATCCTACATTGCCACTCACTGGCTATCCTAATTCAGACCCTCCGATTCACATCACCCCGTGATGTTTTTCTCACTCCTACTAGTGATTGTAATATAACACACACCCATACAATGCGCACCACCCCGTGATGTTTTTCTCACTCCTACTAGTGAATGTAATGTAACACACACCCATACAATTCGCACCACCCCGTGATGTTTTTCTCACTCCTACTAGTGAATGTAATGTAACACACACCCATACAATGCGCACCACCCCGTGATGTTTTTCTCACTGCTACTAGTGAATGTAATGTAACACACACCCATACAATTCGCACCACCCCGTGATGTTTTTCTCACTCCTACTAGTGAATGTAATGTAACACACACCCATACAATGCGCACCACCCTGTGATGTTTTTCTCACTTCTACTAGTTAATGTAATGTAACACACACCCATACAATGCGCACCACCCCGTGATGTTTTTCTCACTCCTGCTAGTAAATGTAATGTAACACACACCCATACAATGCTCACCACCCCATGATGTTTTTCTCACTCTTACTAGTGAATCTAATGTAACACACACCCATACAATGCGCACCACCCCGTGATGTTTTTCTCACTCCTACTAGTGAATGTAATGTAACACACACCCATACAATGTGCACCACCCCGTGATGTTTTTCTCACTCCTCCTAGTGAATGTAATGTAACACACACCCATAAAATGCGCACCACCCCGTGATGTTTTTCTCACTGCTACTAGTGAATGTAATGTAACACACACCCACACAATGCGCACCACCCCGTGATATTTTTCTCACTCCTACTAGTGAATGTAATGTAACACACATCCATACAGTGCGCACCACCCCGTGATGTTTTTCTCACTCCTACTAGTGAATGTAATGTAACACACACCCATACAATGCGCACCACCCCGTGATGTTTTTCTCACTCCTACTAGTGAATGTAATGTAACACACACCCATACAATGCGCACCACCCCGTGATGTTTTACTCACTCCTACTAGTGAATGTAATGTAACACACACCCATACAATGCGTACCACCCCGTGATCTTTTTCTCACTCCTACTAGTGAATGTAATGTAACACGCACCCATACAATGCGCACCACCCCGTGATGTTTTTCTCACTGCTTCTAGTGAATGTAATGTAACACACACCCATACAATGCGCACCACCCCGTGATGTTTTTCTCACTCCTAATAGTGAATGTAATGTAACACACACCCATACAATGCGCACCACCCCGTGATGTTTTTCTCACTCCTACTAGTGAATGTAATGTAACACACACCCATACAATGCGAACCACCCCGTGATGTTTTTCTCACTCCTACTAGTGAATGTAATGTAACACACACCCATACAATGCGCACCACCCCGTGATTTTTCTCACTTCTACTAGTGAATCTAATGTAACACACACCCATACAATGCGCACCACCCCGTGATGTTTTTCTCACTCCTACTAGTGAATATAATGTAACACACACCCATACAATGCACACCAACCTGTGATGTTTTTCTCACTCCTACTAGTGAATGTAATGTAACACACACCCATACAATGCGCACCACCCCGTGATGTTTTTCTCACTCCTACTAGCGAATGTAATGTAACACACACCCATACAATGCCCACCACCCCATGATGTTTTTCTCACTCCTGTTAGTGAATGTAATGTAACACACACCCATACAATGCGCACCACCCCGTGATGTTTTTCTCACTCCTCTTAGTGAATGTAATGTAACACACACACATACAATGCGCACCACCCCGTGATGTTTTTCTCACTCCTACTAGTGAATGTAATATAACACACACCCATACAATGCGCACCACACCGTGATGTTTTTCTCACTCCTACTAGTGAATCTAATGTAACACACACCCATACAATGCGCACCACCCCGTGATGTTTTTCTCACTCCTACTAGTGAATGTAATGTAACACACACCCATGCAATGCGCACCACTCCGTGATGTTTTTCTCACTCCTACTAGTGAATGTAATGTAACACACACCCATACAATGCACACGACCCCGCGATGTTTTATAGAAACCTATCCTACATTGCCACTGCATGTTCCCTGTTCTCCCCATGCTGACCACCCCTCAGTGCTTTTCTCCATCCTACATTGCCACTCACTGCCTATCCTAATTCAGACCCTCCGATTCACACCACCCCGTGATGTTTTTCTCACTCCTACTAGTGAATGTAATGTAACAAACACCCATACAATGCGCACCACCCCGTGATGTTTTTCTCACTCCTACTAGTGAATGTAATCTAACACACACCCATACAATGCGCACCACAACGCGATGTTTTTCAGAAACCTATCCTACATTGCCACTGCATCTTCCCTGACCTCCCCATGCTGACCACCCCGCGGTGCTTTTCTCCATCCTACATTGCCACTCACTGCCTATCCTAATTCAGACCCTCCGATTCACACCACCCCGTGATGTTTTTCTCACTCCTACTAGTGAATGTAATATAACACTCACCCATACAATGCGCACCACCCCGTGATGTTTTTCTCACTCCTACTAGTGAATGCAATGTAACACACACCCATACAATGCACACCAACCCGTGATGTTTTTCTCACTCCTACTAGTGAATGTAATGTAACACACACCCATACAATGCGCACCACCCCGTGATGTTTTTCTCACTCCTACTAGTGAATGTAATATAACACACACCCATACAATGCGCACCACACCGTGATGTTTTTCTCACTCCTACTAGTGAATCTAATGTAACACACACCCATACAATGCGCACCACCCCGTGATGTTTTTCTCACTCCTACTAGTGAATGTAATGTAACACACACCCATACAATGCGCACCACCCCGTGATGTTTTTCTCACTCCTACTAGTGAATCTAATGTAACACACACCCATACAATGCTCACCACCCCGTGAAGTTTTTCTCACTCCTACTAGTGAATCTAATGTAACACACACCCATACAATGCGCACCACCCCGTGATGTTTTTCTCACTCCTACTAGTGAACGTAATGTAACACACACCCATACAATGCGCACCACCCCGTGATGTTTTTCTCACTCCTACTAGTGAATGTAATGTAACATACACCCATACAATGCGTACCACCCCGTGATGTTTTTCTCACTCCTACTAGTGAATGTAATCTAACACACACCCATACAATGCGCACCACAACGCGATGTTTTTCAGAAACCTATCCTACATTGCCACTGCATCCTCCCTGACCTCCCCATGCTGACCACCCCGCGGTGCTTTTCTCCATCCTACATTGCCACTCACTGCCTATCCTAATTCAGACCCTCCGATTCACACCACCCCGTGATGTTTTTCTCACTCCTACTAGTGAATGTAATATAACACTCACCCATACAATGCGCACCACCCCGTGATGTTTTTCTCACTCCTACTAGTGAATGCAATGTAACACACACCCATACAATGCACACCAACCCGTGATGTTTTTCTCACTCCTACTAGTGAATGTAATGTAACACACACCCATACAATGCGCACCACCCCGTGATGTTTTTCTCACTCCTACTAGTGAATGTAATATAACACACACCCATACAATGCGCACCACACCGTGATGTTTTTCTCACTCCTACTAGTGAATCTAATGTAACACACACCCATACAATGCGCACCACCCCGTGATGTTTTTCTCACTCCTACTAGTGAATGTAATGTAACACACACCCATACAATGCGCACCACCCCGTGATGTTTTTCTCACTCCTACTAGTGAATCTAATGTAACACACACCCATACAATGCTCACCACCCCGTGAAGTTTTTCTCACTCCTACTAGTGAATCTAATGTAACACACACCCATACAATGCGCACCACCCCGTGATGTTTTTCTCACTCCTACTAGTGAACGTAATGTAACACACACCCATACAATGCGCACCACCCCGTGATGTTTTTCTCACTCCTACTAGTGAATGTAATGTAACATACACCCATACAATGCGTACCACCCCGTGATCTATTTCTCACTCCTACTAGTGAATGTAATGTAACACGCACCCATACAATGCGCACCATCCCGTGATGTTTTTCTCACTGCTACTAGTGAATGTAATGTAACACACACCCATACAATGCGCACCACCCCGTGATGTTTTTCTCACTCCTAATAGTGAATGTAATGTAACACACACCCATACAATGCGCACCACCCCGTGATGTTTTTCTCACTCCTACTAGTGAATCTAATGTAACACCCAACCATACAATGCGCACCACCCCGTGATGTTTTTCTCACTGCTACTAGTGAATGTAATGTAACACACCCATACAATGCGCACCACCCCTTGATGTTTTACTCACTCCTACTAGTGAATGTAATGTAACACACACCCATACAATGCGAACCACCGCGTGATGTTTTTCTCACTCCTACTAGTGAATGTAATGTAACACACACCCATACAATGCGCACCACCCCGTGATGTTTTTCTCACTCCTACTAGTGAATGTAATGTAACACACACCCATGAAATGCGCACCACTCCGTGATGTTTTTCTCACTCCTACTAGTGAATGTAATGTAACACACACCCATACAATGCACACGACCCCGCGATGTTTTTCAGAAACCTATCCTACATTGCCACTGCATGTTCCCTGTCCTCCCCATGCTGACCACCCCTCAGTGCTTTTCTCCATCCTACATTGCCACTCACTGCCTATCCTAACTCAGACCCTCCGATTCACACCACCCCGTGATGTTTTTCTCACTCCTACTAGTGAATGTAATGTAACAAACACCCATACAATGCGCACCACCCCGTGATGTTTTTCTCACTCCTACTAGTGAATGTAATGTAACACACACCCATACAATGCGCACCACCCCGCGATGTTTTTCAGAAACCTATCCTACATTGCCACTGCATGTTCCCTGACCTCCTCATGCTGACCACCCCGCGGTGCCTTTCGCCATCCTACATTGCCACTCACTGCCTATCCTAATTCAGACGCTCCGATTCACACCACCCCGCGATGTTTTTCTCATCCTACTAGTGAATGTAATTTAACACACACCCATACAATGCGCACCACCACGCGATGTTTTTCAGAAACCTATCCTACATTGCCACTGCATGTTCCCTGACCTCCCCATGCTGAGCACCCCGCGGTGCTTTTCTCCATCCTACATTGCCACTCACTGCCTATCCTAATGCAGACCCTCCGATTCACACCACCCCGTGATGTTTTTCTCACTCCTCTTAGTGAATGTAATGTAACACACACCCATACAATGCGCACCACTCCGTGATGTTTTTCTCACTCCTACTAGTGAATGTAATGTAACAAACACCCATACAATGCGCACCACCCCGTGATGTTTTTCTCACTCCTACTTGTGAATGTAATGTAACACACACCCATACAATGCGCACCACTCCGTGATGTTTTTCTCACTCCTACTAGTGAATGTAATGTAACACACACCCATACAATGCACACCACCCCGTGATGTTTTTCTCACTCCTACTAGTGCATGTAATGTAACACACACCCATAGAATGCGCACCACCCCGCGATGTTTTTCAGAAACCTATCCTACATTGCCACTGCATGTTCCCTGACCTCCCCATGCTGACCACCCCGCGATGCTTTTCTCCATCCTACATTGCCACTCACTGGCTATCCTAATTCAGACCCTCCGATTCACATCACCCCGTGATGTTTTTCTCACTCCTACTAGTGATTGTAATATAACACACACCCATACAATGCGCACCACCCCGTGATGTTTTTCTCACTCCTACTAGTGAATGTAATGTAACACACACCCATACAATTCGCACCACCCCGTGATGTTTTTCTCACTCCTACTAGTGAATGTAATGTAACACACACCCATACAATGCGCACCACCCCGTGATGTTTTTCTCACTGCTACTAGTGAATGTAATGTAACACACACCCATACAATTCGCACCACCCCGTGATGTTTTTCTCACTCCTACTAGTGAATGTAATGTAACACACACCCATACAATGCGCACCACCCTGTGATGTTTTTCTCACTTCTACTAGTTAATGTAATGTAACACACACCCATACAATGCGCACCACCCCGTGATGTTTTTCTCACTCCTGCTAGTAAATGTAATGTAACACACACCCATACAATGCTCACCACCCCATGATGTTTTTCTCACTCTTACTAGTGAATCTAATGTAACACACACCCATACAATGTGCACCACCCCGTGATGTTTTTCTCACTCCTCCTAGTGAATGTAATGTAACACACACCCATAAAATGCGCACCACCCCGTGATGTTTTTCTCACTGCTACTAGTGAATGTAATGTAACACACACCCACACAATGCGCACCACCCCGTGATATTTTTCTCACTCCTACTAGTGAATGTAATGTAACACACATCCATACAGTGCGCACCACCCCGTGATGTTTTTCTCACTCCTACTAGTGAATGTAATGTAACACACACCCATACAATGCGCACCACCCCGTGATGCTTTTGTCACTCCTACTAGTGAATGTAATGTAACACACACCCATACAATGCGCACCACCCCGTGATGTTTTTCTCACTCCTACTACTGAATGTCATGTAACACACACCCATACAATGCGCACCACCCCGCGATGTTTTTCAGAAACCTATCCTACATTGCCACTGCATGTTCCCTGACCTCCCCATGCTCACCACCCCGCGGTGCTTTTCCCCATCCTACATTGCCAATCACTGCCTATCCTAATTCAGACCCTCCGATTCACACCACCCCGTGATGTTTTTCTCACTCCTACTAGTGAATGTAATGTAACACACACACATACAATGCGCACCACCCCGTGATGTTTTTCTCACTCCTAATAGTGAATGTAATGTAACACACACCCATACAATGCGCACCACCCCGTGATGTTTTTCTCACTCCTACTAGTGAATCTAATGTAACACCCACCCATACAATGCGCACCACCCCGTGATGTTTTTCTCACTGCTACTAGTGAATGTAATGTAACACACCCATACAATGCGCACCACCCCGTGATGTTTTTCTCACTCCTACTAGTGAATGTAATGTAACACACACCCATACAATGCGAACCACCCCGTGATGTTTTTCTCACTCCTACTAGTGAATGTAGTGTAACACACACCCATACAATGCGCACCACCCCGTGATTTTTCTCACTTCTACTAGTGAATGTAATGTAACACACACCCATACAATGCGCACCTCCCCGTGATGTTTTTCTCACTCCTACTAGTGAATCTAATGTAACACACACCCATACAATGCGCACCACCCCATGATGTTTTTCTCACTCCTACTAATGAATCTAATGTAACACACACCCATTAAATGCGCACCACCCCGTGATGTTTTTCTCACTCCAGTAGTGAATGTAATGTAACACACACCCATACAATGCGCACCACCCCGTGATGTTTTTGTCACTCCTGCTAGTGAATGTAATGTAACACACACCCATACAATGCGCACCACCCCGTGATGTTTTTCTCACTCCTACTAGTGAATGTAATGTAACACACATCCATACAATGCGCACCACCCCGCGATGTTTTTCAGAAACCTATCCTACATTGCCACTGCATGTTCCCTGACCTCCCCATGCTCACCACCCCGCGGTGCTTTTCTGCATCCTACATTGCCAATCACTGCCTATCCTAATTCAGACCCTCCGATTCACACCACCCCGTGATGTTTTTCTCACTCCTACTAATGAATGTAATGTAACACACACCTATACAATGCGCACCACCCCGTGATGTTTTTCTCACTCCTACTAGTGAATCTAATGTAACACACACCCATACAATGCGCACCACCCCGTGATGTTTTTCTCACTCCTACTAGTGAATCTAATGTAACACACACCCATTCAATGCGCACCACCCCGTGATGTTTTTCTCACTCCTACTAATGAATGTAATGTAACACACACACATACAATGCGCACCACCCCGTGATGTTTTTCTCACTCCTACTAGTGAATGTAATGTAACACACACCCATAGAATGCGCACCACTCCGTGATGTTTTTCTCACTCCTACTAGTGAATGTAATGTAACACACACCCATACAATGCGCACCACCCCGTGATGTTTTTCTCACTCCTACTAGTGCATGTAATGTAACACACACCCATAGAATGCGCACCACCCCGCGATGTTTTTCAGAAACCTATCCTACATTGCCACTGCATGTTCCCTGACCTCCCCATGCTGACCACCCCGCGATGCTTTTCTCCATCCTACATTGCCACTCACTGGCTATCCTAATTCAGACCCTCCGATTCACATCACCCCGTGATGTTTTTCTCACTCCTACTAGTGATTGTAATATAACACACACCCATACAATGCGCACCACCCCGTGATGTTTTTCTCACTCCTACTAGTGAATGTAATGTAACACACACCCATACAATTCGCACCACCCCGTGATGTTTTTCTCACTCCTACTAGTGAATGTAATGTAACACACACCCATACAATGCGCACCACCCCGTGATGTTTTTCTCACTGCTACTAGTGAATGTAATGTAACACACACCCATACAATTCGCACCACCCCGTGATGTTTTTCTCACTCCTACTAGTGAATGTAATGTAACACACACCCATACAATGCGCACCACCCTGTGATGTTTTTCTCACTTCTACTAGTTAATGTAATGTAACACACACCCATACAATGCGCACCACCCCGTGATGTTTTTCTCACTCCTGCTAGTAAATGTAATGTAACACACACCCATACAATGCTCACCACCCCATGATGTTTTTCTCACTCTTACTAGTGAATCTAATGTAACACACACCCATACAATGCGCACCACCCCGTGATGTTTTTCTCACTCCTACTAGTGAATGTAATGTAACACACACCCATACAATGTGCACCACCCCGTGATGTTTTTCTCACTCCTCCTAGTGAATGTAATGTAACACACACCCATAAAATGCGCACCACCCCGTGATGTTTTTCTCACTGCTACTAGTGAATGTAATGTAACACACACCCACACAATGCGCACCACCCCGTGATATTTTTCTCACTCCTACTAGTGAATGTAATGTAACACACATCCATACAATGCGCACCACCCCGTGATGTTTTTCTCACTCCTACTAGTGAATGTAATGTAACACACACCCATACAATGCGCACCACCCCGTGATGCTTTTGTCACTCCTACTAGTGAATGTAATGTAACACACACCCATACAATGCGCACCACCCCGTGATGTTTTTCTCACTCCTACTACTGAATGTCATGTAACACACACCCATACAATGCGCACCACCCCGCGATGTTTTTCAGAAACCTATCCTACATTGCCACTGCATGTTCCCTGACCTCCCCATGCTCACCACCCCGCGGTGCTTTTCCCCATCCTACATTGCCAATCACTGCCTATCCTAATTCAGACCCTCCGATTCACACCACCCCGTGATGTTTTTCTCACTCCTACTAGTGAATGTAATGTAACACACACACATACAATGCGCACCACCCCGTGATGTTTTTCTCACTCCTAATAGTGAATGTAATGTAACACACACCCATACAATGCGCACCACCCCGTGATGTTTTTCTCACTCCTACTAGTGAATCTAATGTAACACCCACCCATACAATGCGCACCACCCCGTGATGTTTTTCTCACTGCTACTAGTGAATGTAATGTAACACACCCATACAATGCGCACCACCCCGTGATGTTTTTCTCACTCCTACTAGTGAATGTAATGTAACACACACCCATACAATGCGAACCACCCCGTGATGTTTTTCTCACTCCTACTAGTGAATGTAGTGTAACACACACCCATACAATGCGCACCACCCCGTGATTTTTCTCACTTCTACTAGTGAATGTAATGTAACACACACCCATACAATGCGCACCTCCCCGTGATGTTTTTCTCACTCCTACTAGTGAATCTAATGTAACACACACCCATACAATGCGCACCACCCCATGATGTTTTTCTCACTCCTACTAATGAATCTAATGTAACACACACCCATTAAATGCGCACCACCCCGTGATGTTTTTCTCACTCCAGTAGTGAATGTAATGTAACACACACCCATACAATGCGCACCACCCCGTGATGTTTTTGTCACTCCTGCTAGTGAATGTAATGTAACACACACCCATACAATGCGCACCACCCCGTGATGTTTTTCTCACTCCTACTAGTGAATGTAATGTAACACACATCCATACAATGCGCACCACCCCGCGATGTTTTTCAGAAACCTATCCTACATTGCCACTGCATGTTCCCTGACCTCCCCATGCTCACCACCCCGCGGTGCTTTTCTGCATCCTACATTGCCAATCACTGCCTATCCTAATTCAGACCCTCCGATTCACACAACCCCGTGATGTTTTTCTCACTCCTACTAATGAATGTAATGTAACACACACCTATACAATGCGCACCACCCCGTGATGTTTTTCTCACTCCTACTAGTGAATCTAATGTAACACACACCCATACAATGCGCACCACTCCGTGATGTTTTTCTCACTCCTACTAGTGAATCTAATGTAACACACACCCATTCAATGCGCACCACCCCGTGATGTTTTTCTCACTCCTAATAGTGTATCTAATGTAACACACACCCATACAATGCACACCACCCCGTGATGTTTTTCTCACTCCTACTAGTGAATGTAATGTAACACACACCCATACAATGCGCACCACCCCATGATGTTTTTCTCACTCCTACTAGTGAATGTAATGGAACACACACCCATACAATGCGCACCACCCCATGATGTTTTTCTCACTCCTACTAGTGCATGTAATGTAACACACACCAATAGAAAGCGCACCACCCCGCGATGTTTTTCAGAAACCTATCCTACATTGCCACTGCATGTTCCCTGACCTCCCCATGCTGACCACCCCGCGGTGCTTTTCTCCATCCTACATTGCCACTCACTGCCTATCCTAATTCAGACCCTCCGATTCACATCACCCCGTGATGTTTTTCTCACTCCTACTAGTGATTGTAATATAACACACACCCATACAATGCGCACCACCCCGTGATGTTTTTCTCACTCCTACTAGTGAATGTAATGTAACACACACCCATACAATTCGCACCACGCCGTGATGTTTTTCTCACTCCTACTAGTGAATGTAATGTAACACACACCCATACAATGCGCACCACCCCGTGATGTTTTTCTCACTGCTACTAGTGAATGTAATGTAACACACACCCATACAATTCGCACCACCCCGTGATGTTTTTCTCACTCCTACTAGTGAATGTAATGTAACACACACCCATACAATGCGCACCACCCTGTGATGTTTTTCTCACTTCTACTAGTTAATGTAATGTAACACACACCCATACAATGCGCACCACCCCGTGATGTTTTTCTCACTCCTGCTAGTGAATGTAATGTAACACACACCCATACAATGCTCACCACCCCATGATGTTTTTCTCACTCTTACTAGTGAATCTAATGTAACACACAACCATACAATGCGCACCACCCCGTGATGTTTTTCTCACTCCTCCTAGTGAATGTAATGTAACACACACCCACACAATGCGCACCACCCCGTGATGTTTTTCTCACTCCTACTAGTGAATGTAATGTAACACACATCCATACAATGCGCACCACCCCGTGGTGTTTTTCTCACTCCTACTAGTGAATGTAATGTAACACACACCCATACAATGCGCACCACCCCGTGATGCTTTTGTCACTCCTACTAGTGAATGTAATGTAACACACACCCATACAATGCGCACCACCCCGTGATGTTTTTCTCACTCCTACTAGTGAATGTCATGTAACACACACCCATACAATGCGCACCACCCCGCGATGTTTTTCAGAAACCTATCCTACATTGCCACTGCATGTTCCCTGACCTCCCCATGCTCACCAACCCGCGGTGCTTTTCCCCATCCTACAATGCCAATCACTGCCTATCCTAATTCAGACCCTCCGATTCACACCACCCCGTGATGTTTTTCTCACTCCTACTAGTGAATCTAATGTAACACACACCCATACAATGCGCACCACCCCGTGATGTTTTTCTCACTCCTAATAGTGAATGTAATGTAACACACACCCATACAATGCGCACCACCCCGTGATGTTTTTCTCACTCCTACTAGTGAATCTAATGTAACACCCACCCATACAATGCGCACCACCCCGTGATGTTTTTCTCACTCCTCCTAGTGAATGTAAAGTAACACACACCCATAAAATGCGCACCACCCCGTGATGTTTTTCTCACTCCTACTAGTGAATGTAATGTAACACGCACCCATACAATGTGCACCACCCCGTGATGTTTTTCTCACTCCTCCTAGTGAATGTAATGTAACACACACCCATAAAATGCGCACCACCCCGTGATGTTTTTCTCACTGCTACTAGTGAATGTAATGTAACACACACCCACACAATGCGCACCACCCCGTGATATTTTTCTCACTCCTACTAGTGAATGTAATGTAACACACATCCATACAATGCGCACCACCCCGTGATGTTTTTCTCACTCCTACTAGTGAATGTAATGTAACACACACCCATACAATGCGCACCACCCCGTGATGCTTTTGTCACTCATACTAGTGAATGTAATGTAACACACACCCATACAATGCGCACCACCCCGTGATGTTTTTCTCACTCCTACTACTGAATGTCATGTAACACACACCCATACAATGCGCACCACCCCGCGATGTTTTTCAGAAACCTATCCTACATTGCCACTGCATGTTCCCTGACCTCCCCATGCTCACCACCCCGCGGTGCTTTTCCCCATCCTACATTGCCAATCACTGCCTATCCTAATTCAGACCCTCCGATTCACACCACCCCGTGATGTTTTTCTCACTCCTACTAGTGAATGTAATGTAACACACACACATACAATGCGCACCACCCCGTGATGTTTTTCTCACTCCTAATAGTGAATGTAATGTAACACACACCCATACATTGCGCACCACCCCGTGATGTTTTTCTCACTCCTACTAGTGAATCTAATGTAACACCCACCCATACAATGCGCACCACCCCGTGATGTTTTTCTCACTGCTACTAGTGAATGTAATGTAACACACCCATACAATGCGCACCACCCCGTGATGTTTTTCTCACTCCTACTAGTGAATGTAATGTAACACACACCCATACAATGCGAACCACCCCGTGATGTTTTTCTCACTCCTACTAGTGAATGTAGTGTAACACACACCCATACAATGCGCACCACCCCGTGATTTTTCTCACTTCTACTAGTGAATGTAATGTAACACACACCCATACAATGCGCACCACCCCGTGATGTTTTTCTCACTCCTACTAGTGAATCTAATGTAACACACACCCATACAATGCGCACCACCCCATGATGTTTTTCTCACTCCTACTAATGAATCTAATGTAACACACACCCATACAATGCGCACCACCCCGTGATGTTTTTCTCACTCCTACTAGTGAATGTAATGTAACACACACCCATACAATGCGCACCACCCCGTGTAGTTTTTCTCAGTCCTACTAGTGAATCTAATGTAACACACACCCATTAAATGCGCACCACCCCGTGATGTTTTTCTCACTCCAGTAGTGAATGTAATGTAACACACACCCATACAATGCGCACCACCCCGTGATGTTTTTGTCACTCCTGCTAGTGAATGTAATGTAACACACACCCATACAATGCGCACCACCCCGTGATGTTTTTCTCACTCCTACTAGTGAATGTAATGTAACACACACCCATACAATGCGCACCACCCCGCGATGTTTTTCAGAAACCTATCCTACATTGCCACTGCATGTTCCCTGACCTCCCCATGCTCACCACCCCGCGGTGCTTTTCTGCATCCTACATTGCCAATCACTGCCTATCCTAATTCAGACCCTCCGATTCACACCACCCCGTGATGTTTTTCTCACTCCTACTAATGAATGTAATGTAACACACACCTATACAATGCGCACCACCCCGTGATGTTTTTCTCACTCCTACTAGTGAATCTAATGTAACACACACCCATACAATGCGCACCACCCCGTGATGTTTTTCTCACTCCTACTAGTGAATCTAATGTAACACACACCCATTCAATGCGCACCACCCCGTGATGTTTTTCTCACTCCTAATAGTGTATCTAATGTAACACACACCCATACAATGCGCACCACCCCGTGATGTTTTTCTCACTCCTACTAGTGAATGCAATGTAACACACACCCATACAATGCGCACCACCCCGTGATGTTTTTCTCACTCCTACTAGTGAATGTAATGTAACACACACCCATACAATGCGCACCACCCCGTGATGTTTTTCTCACTCCTACTAGTGCATGTAATGTAACACACACCAATAGAATGCGCACCACCCCGCGATGTTTTTCAGAAACCTATCCTACATTGCCACTGCATGTTCCCTGACCTCCCCATGCTGACCACCCCGCGGTGCTTTTCTCCATCCTACATTGCCACTCACTGCCTATCCTAATTCAGACCCTCCGATTCACATCACCCCGTGATGTTTTTCTCACTCCTACTAGTGATTGTAATATAACACACACCCATACAATGCGCACCACCCCGTGATGTTTTTCTCACTCCTACTAGTGAATGTAATGTAACACACACCCATACAATTCGCACCACCCCGTGATGTTTTTCTCACTCCTACTAGTGAATGTAATTTAACACACACCCATACAATGCGCACCACCCTGTGATGTTTTTCTCACTTCTACTAGTTAATGTAATGTAACACACACCCATACAATGCGCACCACCCCGTGATGTTTTTCTCACTCCTGCTAGTGAATGTAATGTAACACACACCCATACAATGCTCACCACCCCATGATGTTTTTCTCACTCTTACTAGTGAATCTAATGTAACACACACCCATACAATGCGCACCACCCCGTGATGTTTTTCTCACTCCTCCTAGTGAATGTAATGTAACACACACCCACACAATGCGCACCACCCCGTGATGTTTTTCTCACTCCTACTAGTGAATGTAATGTAACACACATCCATACAATGCGCACCACCCCGTGGTGTTTTTCTCACTCCTACTAGTGAATGTAATGTAACACACACCCATACAATGCGCACCACCCCGTGATGCTTTTGTCACTCCTACTAGTGAATGTAATGTAACACACACCCATACAATGCGCACCACCCCGTGATGTTTTTCTCACTCCTACTAGTGAATGTCATGTAACACACACCCATACAATGCGCACCACCCCGCGATGTTTTTCAGAAACCTATCCTACATTGCCACTGCATGTTCCCTGACCTCCCCATGCTCACCAACCCGCGGTGCTTTTCCCCATCCTACATTGCCAATCACTGCCTATCCTAATTCAGACCCTCCGATTCACACCACCCCGTGATGTTTTTCTCACTCCTACTAGTGAATCTAATGTAACACACACCCATACAATGCGCACCACCCCGTGATGTTTTTCTCACTCCTAATAGTGAATGTAATGTAACACACACCCATACAATGCGCACCACCCCGTGATGTTTTTCTCACTCCTACTAGTGAATCTAATGTAACACCCACCCATACAATGCGCACCACCCCGTGATGTTTTTCTCACTGCTACTAGTGAATGTAATGTAACACACACCCATACAATGCGCACCACCCCGTGATGTTTTTCTCACTCCTACTAGTGAATCTAATGTAACACAACCCATACAATGCGCACCACCCCATGATGTTTTTCTCACTCCTAATAATGAATCTAATGTAACACACACCCATACAATGCGCACCACCCCGTGATGTTTTTCTCACTCCTACTAGTGAATGTAATGTAACACACACCCATGCAATGCGCACCACCCCGTGTAGTTTTTCTCACTCCTACTAGTGAATCTAATGTAACACACACCCATAAAATGCGCACCACCCCGTGATGTTTTTCTCACTCCAGTAGTGAATGTAATGTAACACACACCCATACAATGCGCACCACCCCGTGATGTTTTTCTCACTCCTACTAGTGAATCTAATCTAACACCCACCCATACAATGCGCACCACCCCGTGATGTTTTTCTCACTCCTACTAGTGAATGTAATGTAACAGGCACCCATACAATGCGCACCACCCCGCGATGTTTTTCAGAAACCTATCCTACATTGCCACTGCATGTTCCCTGACCTCCCCATGCTCACCACCCCGCGGTGCTTTTTTCCATCCTACATTGCCAATCACTGCCTATCCTAATTCAGACCCTCCGATTCACACCACCCCGTGATGTTTTTCTCACTCCTACTAATGAATGTTATATAACAGACACCCATACAATGCGCACCACCCCGTGATGTTTTTCTCACTCCTAATAGTGAATGTAATGTAACACACACCCATACAATGCGCACCACCCCGTGATCTTTTTCTCACTCCTACTAGTGAATCTAATGTAACACACACCCATACAATGCGCACCACCCCGTGATATTTTTCTCACTCCTAATAGTGAATGTAATGTAACACACACCCATACAATGCGCACCACCCCGTGATGTTTTTCTCACTCCTACTTGTGAATGTAATGTAACACACACCCATACAATGCGCACCACCCCGTGATGTTTTTCTCACTCCTACTAGTGAATGTAATGTAACACACACCCATACAATGCGTACCACCCCGTGATCTTTTTCTCACTCCTACTAGTGAATGTAATGTAACACGCACCCATACAATGCGCACCACCCCGTGATGTTTTTCTCACTGCTACTAGTGAATGTAATGTAACACACCCATACAATGCGCACCACCCCGTGATGTTTTTCTCACTCCACTAGTGAATGTAATGTAACACACACCCATACAATGCGCACCACTCCGTGAGGTTTATCTCACTCCTACTAGTGAATGTAATGTAACACACACCCATACAATGCGCACCACCCCGTGATGTTTTTGTCACTCCTACTAGTGAATGTAATGTAACACACACCCATACAATGCGCACCACCCCGTGATGTTTTTCTCACTCCTACTAGTGAATGTAATGTAACACACACCCATACAATGCGCACCACCCCGTGATGTTTTTCTCACTTCTACGAGTGAATCTAATGTAACACACACCCATACAATAAGCACCACCCCGTGATATTTTTCTCACTCCTATTAGTGAATGTAATGTAACACACACCCATACAATGCGCACCACCCCGTGATGTTTTTGTCACTCCTACTAGTGAATGTAATGTAACACACACCCATACAATGCGCACGACCACGTGATGCTTTTGTCACTCGTACTAGTGAATGTAATGTAACACACACCCATACAATTCGCACCACCCCGTGATGTTTTTCTCACTCCTACTAGTGAATGTAATGTAACACACACCCATACAATTCGCACCACCCCGTGATGTTTTTCTCACTCCTACTAGTGAATGTAATGTAACACACACCCATACAATGCACACCACCCCGTGATGTTTTTCTCACTTCTACTAGTTAATGTAATGTAACACACCCCCATACAATGCGCGCCACCCCGTGATGTTTTTCTCACTCCTAATAGTGAATGTAATGTAACACACACCCATACAATGCGCACCACCCCGTGATGTTTTTCTCACTCCTACTAGTGAATGTATCACACACCCATACAATGCGCACCACCCCGTGATGTTTTTCTCACTCCTACTAGTGAATGTAATGTAACACACACCCATACAATGCGTACCACCCCGTGATCTTTTTCTCACTCCTACTAGTGAATGTAATGTAACACGCACCCATACAATGCGCACGACCCCGTGATGTTTTTCTCACTGCTACTAGTGAATGTAATGTAACACACACCCATACAATGCGCACCACCCCGTGATGTTTTTCTCACTCCTAATAGTGAATGTAATGTAACACACACCCATACAATGCGCACCACCCCGTGATGTTTTTCTCACTCCTACTAGTGAATGTAATGTAACACACACCCATACAATGCGAACCACCCCGTGATGTTTTTCTCACTCCTACTACTGAATGTAATGTAACACACACCCATACAATGCGCACCACCCCGTGATTTTTCTCACTTCTACTAGTGAATGTAATGTAACACACACCCATACAATGCGCACCACCCCGTGATGTTTTTCTCACTCCTACTAGTGAATCTAATGTAACACACACCCATACAATGCGCACCACCCCGTGATATTTTTCTCACTCCTAATAGTGAATGTAATGTAACACACACCCATACAATGCGCACCACCCCGTGATGTTTTTCTCACTCCTACTAGTGAATGTAATGTAACACACACCCATACAACGCGTACCACCCCGTGATCTTTTTCTCACTCCTACTAGTGAATGTAATGTAACACGCACCCATACAATGCGCACCACCCCGTGATGTTTTTCTCACTGCTACTTGTGAATGTAATGTAACACACACCCATACAATGCGCACCACCCCGTGATGTTTTTCTCACTCCTAATAGTGAATGTAATGTAACACACACCCATACAATGCGCACCACCCCGTGATGTTTTTCTCACTCCTACTAGTGAATCTAATCTAACACCCACCCATAAAATGCGCACCACCCCGTGATGTTTTTCTCACTGCTACTAGTGAATGTAATGTAACACACCCATACAATGCGCACCACCCCGTGATGTTTTTCTCACTCCACTAGTGAATGTAATGTAACACACACCCATACAATGCGCACCACTCCGTGAGGTTTATCTCACTCCTACTAGTGAATGTAATGTAACACACACCCATACAATGCGCACCACCCCGTGATGTTTTTGTCACTCCTACTAGTGAATGTAATGTAACACACACCCATACAATGCGCACCACCCCGTGATGTTTTTCTCACTCCTACTAGTGAATGTAATGTAACACACACCCATACAATGCGCACCACCCCGTGATGTTTTTCTCACTTCTACGAGTGAATCTAATGTAACACACACCCATACAATGCGCACCACCCCGTGATATTTTTCTCACTCCTATTAGTGAATGTAATGTAACACACACCCATACAATGCGCACCACCCCGTGATGTTTTTCTCACTCCTACTAGTGAATGTAATGTAACACACACCCATACAATGCGCACCACCACGTGATGCTTTTGTCACTCGTACTAGTGAATGTAATGTAACACACACCCATACAATTCGCACCACCCCGTGATGTTTTTCTCACTCCTACTAGTGAATGTAATGTAACACACACCCATACAATTCGCACCACCCCGTGATGTTTTTCTCACTCCTACTAGTGAATGTAATGTAACACACACCCATACAATGCACACCACCCCGTGATGTTTTTCTCACTTATACTAGTTAATGTAATGTAACACACCCCCATACAATGCGCACCACCCCGTGATGTTTTTCTCACTCCTAATAGTGAATGTAATGTAACACACACCCATACAATGCGCACCACCCCGTGATGTTTTTCTCACTCCTACTAGTGAATGTAATGTAACACACACCCATACAATGCGCACCACCCCGTGATGTTTTTCTCACTCCTACTAGTGAATGTAATGTAACACACACCCATACAATGCGTACCACCCCGTGATCTTTTTCTCACTCCTACTAGTGAATGTAATGTAACACGCACCCATACAATGCGCACCACCCCGTGATGTTTTTCTCACTGCTACTAGTGAATGTAATGTAACACACACCCATACAATGCGCACCACCCCGTGATGTTTTTCTCACTCCTAATAGTGAATGTAATGTAACACACACCCATACAATGCGCACCACCCCGTGATGTTTTTCTCACTCCTACTAGTGAATCTAATCTAACACCCACCCATACAATGCGTACCACCCCGTGATTTTTCTCACTGCTACTAGTGAATGTAATGTAACACACCCATACAATGCGCACCACCCCGTGATGTTTTTCTCACTCCACTAGTGAATGTAATGTAACACACACCCATACAATGCGCACCACTCCGTGAGGTTTATCTCACTCCTACTAGTGAATGTAATGTAACACACACCCATACAATGCGCACCACCCCGTGATGTTTTTGTCACTCCTACTAGTGAATGTAATGTAACACACACCCATACAATGGGCACCACCCTGTGATGTTTTTCTCACTCCTACTAGTGAATGTAATGTAACACACACCCATACAATGCGCACCACCCCGTGATGTTTTTCTCACTTCTACGAGTAAATCTAATGTAACACACACCCATACAATGCGCACCACCCCGTGATATTTTTCTCACTCCTATTAGTGAATGTAATGTAACACACACCCATACAATGCGCACCACCCCGTGATGTTTTTCTCACTCCTACTAGTGAATGTAATGTAACACACACCCATACAATGCGCACCACCACGTGATGCTTTTGTCACTCGTACTAGTGAATGTAATGTAACACACACCCATACAATTCGCACCACCCCGTGATGTTTTTCTCACTCCTACTAGTGAATGTATTGTAACACACACCCATACAATTCGCACCACCCCGTGATGTTTTTCTCACTCCTACTAGTGAATGTAATGTAACACACACCCATACAATGCACACCACCCCGTGATGTTTTTCTCACTTCTACTAGTTAATGTAGTGTAACACACCCCCATACAATGCGCACCACCCCGTGATGTTTTTCTCACTCCTAATAGTGAATGTAATGTAACACACACCCATACAATGCGCACCACCCCGTGATGTTTTTCTCACTCCTACTAGTGAATGTAATGTAACACACACCCATACAATGCGCACCACCCCGTGATGTTTTTCTCACTCCTACTAGTGAATGTAATGTAACACACACCCATACAATGCGTACCACCCCGTGATCTTTTTCTCACTCCTACTAGTGAATGTAATGTAACACGCACCCATACAATGCGCACCACCCCGTGATGTTTTTCTCACTGCTACTAGTGAAAGTAATGTAACACACACCCATACAATGCGCACCACCCCGTGATGTTTTTCTCACTCCTAATAGTGAATGTAATGTAACACACACCCATACAATGCGCACCACCCCGTGATGTTTTTCTCACTCCTACTAGTGAATGTAATGTAACACACACCCATACAATGCGAACCACCCCGTGATGTTTTTCTCACTCCTACTACTGAATGTAATGTAACACACACGCATACAATGCGCACCACCCCGTGATTTTTCTCACTTCTACTAGTGAATGTAATGTAACACACACCCATACAATGCGCACCACCCCGTGATGTTTTTCTCACTCCTACTAGTGAATCTAATGTAACACACACCCATACAATGCGCACCACCCCATGATGTTTTTCTCACTCCTACTAGTGAATCTAATGTAACACACACCCATACAATGCGCACCACCCCGTGATGTTTTTCTCACTCCTACTAGTAAATGTAATGTAACACACACCCATACAATGCGCACCACCCCGTGTAGTTTTTCTCACTCCTACTAGTGAATCTAATGTAACACACACCCATAAAATGCGCACCACCCCGTGATGTTTTTCTCACTCCAGTAGTGAATGTAATGTAACACACACCCATACAATGCGCACCACCCCGTGATGTTTTTGTCACTCCTGCTAGTGAATGTAATATAACACACACCCATACAATGCGCACCACCCCGTGATGTTTTTCTCACTCCTACTAGTGAATGTAATGTAACACACACCCATACAATGCGCACCACCCCGTGATGTTTTTCTCACTCCTACTAGTGAATGTAATGTAACACACACCCATACAATGCGCACCACCACGTGATGCTTTTGTCACTCGTACTAGTGAATGTAATGTAACACACACCCATACCATTCGCACCACCCCGTGATGTTTTTCTCACTGCTACTAGTGAATGTAATGTAACACACACCCATACAATTCGCACCACCCCGTGATGTTTTTCTCACTCCTACTAGTGAATGTAATGTAACACACACCCATACAATGCACACCACCCCATGATGTTTTTCTCACTTCTACTAGTTAATGTAATGTAACACACCCCCATACAATGCGCACCACCCCGTGATGTTTTTCTCACTCCTAATAGTGAATGTAATGTAACACACACCCATACAATGCGCACCACCCCGTGATGTTTTTCTCACTCCTACTAGTGAATGTAATGTAACACACACCCATACAATGCGCACCACCCCGTGATGTTTTTCTCACTCCTACTAGTGAATGTAATGTAACACACACCCATACAATGCGCACCACCCCGTGGTGTTTTTCTCACTCCTACTAGTGAATGTAATGTAACACACACACATACAATGCGAACCACCCCGTGATGTTTTTTTCACTCCTACTAGTGAATGTAATGTAACACACACCCATACAATGCGCACCACCCCGTGATTTTTCTCACTTCTACTAGTGAATGTAATGTAACACACACCCATACAATGCGCACCACCCCGTGATGTTTTTCTCACTCCTACTAGTGAATCTAATGTAACACACACCCATACAATGCGCACCACCCCATGATGTTTTTCTCACTCCTACTAGTGAATCTAATGTAACACACACCCATACAATGCGCACCACCCCGTGATGTTTTTCTCACTCCTACTAGTGAATGTAATGTAACACACACCCATACAATGCGCACCACCCCGTGTAGTTTTTCTCACTCCTACTAGTGAATCTAATGTAACACACACCCATAAAATGCGCACCACCCCGTGATGTTTTTCTCACTCAAGTAGTGAATGTAATGTAACACACACCCATACAATGCGCACCACCCCGTGATGTTTTTGTCACTCCTGCTAGTGAATGTAATGTAACACACACCCATACAATGCGCACCACCCCGTGATGTTTTTCTTACTCCAACTAGTGAATGTAATGTAACACACACCCATACAATGCGCACCACCCCGCGATGTTTTTCAGAAACCTATCCTACATTGCCACTGCATGTTCCCTGACCTCCCCATGCTCACCACCCCGCGGTGCTTTTCTCCATCCTACATTGCCAATCACTGCCTATCCTAATTCAGACCCTCTGATTCACACCACCCCGTGATGTTTTTCTCACTCCTACTAATGAATGTAATGTAACACACACCCATAAAATGCGCACCACCCCGTGATGTTTTTCTCACTCCTACTAGTGAATGTAATATAACACACACCCATACAATGCGCACCACCCCGTGATGTTTTTCTCACTCCTACTAGTGAATGTAATGTAACACGCACCCATACAATGCGCACCACCCCGTGATGTTTTTCTCATTCCTACTAGTGAATGTAATATAACACACACCCATACAATGCGCACCACCCTGTGATGTTTTTCTCACTCCTACTAGTGAATGTAATGTAACACATACCCATACAATGCGCACCACCAAGTGATGTTTTTCTCACTCCTACTAGTGAATGTAATATAACACACAACCATACAATGCGCACCACCCCGTGATGTTTTTCTCACTCCTACTAGTGAATGTAATGTAACACACACCCATACAATGCGCACCACCCCGTGATGTTTTTCTCACTGCTACTAGTGAATATAATGTAACACACACCCATACAATGCGCACCACCCCGTGATGTTTTTCTCACTCCTAATAGTGAATGTAATGTAACACACACCCATACAATGCGCACCACCCCGTGATGTTTTTCTCACTCCTACTAGTGAATCTAATGTAACACCCACCCATACAATGCGCACCACCCCGTCATGTTTTTCTCACTGCTACTAGTGAATGTAATGTAACACACCCATACAATGCGCACCACCCCGTGATGTTTTTCTCACTGCTACTAGTGAATGTAATGTAACACACCCATACAATGCGCACCACCCCGTGATGTTTTTCTCACTCCTACTAGTGAATGTAATGTAACACACACCCATACAATGCGCACCACCCCGTGATGTTTTTCTCACTGCTACTAGTGAATGTAATGTAACACACCCATACAATGCGCACCACCCCGTGATGTTTTTCTCACTCCACTAGTGAATGTAATGTAACACACACCCATACAATGCGCACCATTCCGTGAGGTTTATCTCACTCCTACTAGTGAATGTAATGTAACACACACCCATACAATGCGCACCACCCCGTGATGTTTTTGTCACTCCTACTAGTGAATGTAATGTAACACACACCCATACAATGCGCACCACCCCGTGATGTTTTTCTCACTCCTACTAGTGAATGTAATGTAACACACACCCATACAATGCGAACCACCCCGTGGTGTTTTTCTCACTTCTACGAGTGAATCTAATGTAACACACACCCATACAATGCGCACCACCCCGTGATATTTTTCTCACTCCTATTAGTGAATGTAATGTAACACACACCCATACAATGCGCACCACCCCGTGATGTTTTTCTCACTCCTACTAGTGAATGTAATGTAACACACACCCATACAATGCGCACCACCACGTGATGCTTTTGTCACTCGTCCTAGTGAATGTAATGTAACACACACCCATACAATTCGCACCACCCCGTGATGTTTTTCTCACTGCTACTAGTGAATGTAATGTAACACACACCCATACAATTCGCACCACCCCGTGATGTTTTTCTCACTCCTACTAGTGAATGTAATGTAACACACACCCATACAATGCACACCACCCCGTGATGTTTTTCTCACTTCTACTAGTTAATGTAATGTAACACACCCCCATACAATGCGCACCACCCCGTGATGTTTTTCTCACTCCTAATAGTGAATGTAATGTAACACACACCCATACAATGCGCACCACCCCGTGATGTTTTTCTCACTCCTACTAGTGAATGTAATGTAACACACACCCATACAATGCGCACCACCCCGTGATGTTTTTCTCACTCCTACTAGTGAATGTAATGTAACACACACCCATACAATGCGTACCACCCCGTGATCTTTTTCTCACTCCTACTAGTGAATGTAATGTAACATGCACCCATACAATGCGCACCACCCCGTGATGTTTTTCTCACTGCTACTAGTGAATGTAATGTAACACACACCCATACAATGCGCACCACCCCGTGATGTTTTTCTCACTCCTAATAGTGAATGTAATGTAACACACACCCATACATTGCGCACCACCCCGTGATGTTTTTCTCACTCCTACTAGTGAATCTAGTGTAACACACACCCATACAATGCGCACCACCCCGTGATTTTTCTCACTTCTACTAGTGAATGTAATGTAACACACACCCATACAATGCGCACCACCCCGTGATGTTTTTCTGACTCCTACCAGGGAATGTAATGTAACACACACCCATACAATGCGCACCACCCCGTGATGTTTTTCTCACTCCTAATAGTGAATGTAATATAACACACACCCATACAATGCGCACCACCCTGTGATGTTTTTCTCACTCCTACTAGTGAATGTAATGTAACACATACCCATACAATGCGCACCACAAAGTGATGTTTTTCTCACTCCTACTAGTGAATCTAATGTAACACCCACCCATACAATGCGCACCACCCCGTGATGTTTTTCTCACTGCTACTAGTGAATGTAATGTAACACACCCATACAATGCGCACCACCCCGTGATGTTTTTCTCACTCCTACTAGTGAATGTAATGTAACACACACCCATACAATGCGCACCACCCCGTGATGTTTTTCTCACTGCTACTAGTGAATGTAATGTAACACACCCATACAATGCGCACCACCCCGTGATGTTTTTCTCACTCCACTAGTGAATGTAATGTAACACACACCCATAGAATGCGCACCACTCCGTGAGGTTTATCTCACTCCTACTAGTGAATGTAATGTAACACACACCCATACAATGCGCACCACCCCGTGATGTTTTTGTCACTCCTACTAGTGAATGTAATGTAACACACACCCATACAATGCGCACCACCCCGTGATGTTTTTCTCACTCCTACTAGTGAATGTAATGTATCACACACCCATGCAATGCGCACCACCCCGTGATGTTTTTCTCACTCCTAATAGTGAATGTAATGTAACACACACCCATACAATGCGCACCACCCCGTGATGTTTTTCTCACTCCTAATAGTGAATGTAATGTAACACACACCCATACATTGCGCACCACCCCGTGATGTTTTTCTCACTCCTACTAGTGAATGTAATGTAACACACACCCATAAAATGCGCACCACCCCGTGATGTTTTTCTCACTCCTAATAGTGAATGTAATGTAACACACACCCATACAATGCGCACCACTCCGTGATGTTTTTCTCACTTCTACTAGTGAATGTAATGTAACACACACCCATACAATGCGAACCACCCCGTGATGTTTTTCTCACTCCTACTAGTGAATGTAATGTAACACACACCCATACAATGCGCACCACCCCGTGATTTTTCTCACTTCTACTAGTGAATGTAATGTAACACACACCCATACAATGCGCACCACCCCGTGATGTTTTTCTCACTCCTACTAGTGAATCTAATGTAACACACTCCCATACAATGCGCACAACCCCATGATGTTTTTCTCACTCCTACTAGTGAATCTAATGTAACACACACCCATACAATGCGCACCACCCCGTGATGTTTTTCTCACTCCAGTAGTGAATGTAATGTAACACACACCCATACAATGCGCACCACCCCGTGATGTTTTTGTCCCTCCTGCTAGTGAATGTAATGTAACACACACACATACAATGCGCACCACCCCGTGATGTTTTTCTCACTCCTACTAGTGAATGTAATGTAACACACACCCATACAATGCGCACCACCCCGCGATGTTTTTCAGCAACCTATCCTACATTGCCACTGCATGTTCCCTGACCTCCCCATGCTCACCACCCCGCGGTGCTTTTCTCCATCCTACATTGCCAATCACTGCCTATCCTAATCCAGACCCTCCGATTCACACCACCCCGTGATGTTTTTCTCACTCCTACTAATGAATGTAATGTAACACACACCCATACAATGCACCACCCCGTGATGTTTTTCTCACTCCTACTAGTGAATGTAATGTAACACACACCCATACAATGCACACCACCCCATGATGTTTTTCTCACTTCTACTAGTTAATGTAATGTAACACACCCCCATACAATGCGCACCACCCCGTGATGTTTTTCTCACTCCTAATAGTGAATGTAATGTAACACACACCCATACAATGCGCACCACCCCGTGATGTTTTTCTCACTCCTACTAGTGAATGTAATGTAACACACACCCATACAATGCGCACCACCCCGTGATGTTTTTCTCACTCCTACTAGTGAATGTAATGTAACACACACCCATACAATGCGTACCACCCCGTGATCTTTTTCTCACTCCTACTAGTGAATGTAATGTAACACGCACCCATACAATGCGCACCACCCCATGATGTTTTTCTCACTGCTACTAGTGAATGTAATGTAACACACACCCATACAATGCGCACCACCCCGTGATGTTTTTCTCACTCCTAATAGTGAATGTAATGTAACACACACCCATACAATGCGCACCACCCCGTGATGTTTTTCTCACTCCTACTAGTGAATGTAATGTAACACACACCCATACAATGCGAACCACCCCGTGATGTTTTTTTCACTCCTACTAGTGAATGTAATGTAACACACACCCATACAATGCGCACCACCCCGTGATTTTTCTCACTTCTACTAGTGAATGTAATGTAACACACACCCATACAATGCGCACCACCCCGTGATGTTTTTCTCACTCCTACTAGTGAATCTAATGTAACACACTCCCATACAATGCGAACCACCCCGTGATGTTTTTCTCACTCCTACTAGTGAATGTAATGTAACACACACCCATACAATGCGCACCACCCCGTGATTTTTCTCACTTCTACTAGTGAATGTAATGTAACACACACCCATACAATGCGCACCACCCCGTGATGTTTTTCTCACTCCTACTAGTGAATCTAATGTAACACACTCCCATACAATGCGCACAACCCCATGATGTTTTTCTCACTCCTACTAGTGAATCTAATGTAACACACACCCATACAATGCGCACCACCCCGTGATGTTTTTCTCACTCCTACTAGTGAATGTAATGTAACACACACCCATACAATGCGCACCACCCCGTGTAGTTTTTCTCACTCCTACTAGTGAATCTAATGTAACACACACCCATAAAATGCGCACCACCCCGTGATGTTTTTCTCACTCCAGTAGTGAGTGTAATGTAACACACACCCATACAATGCGCACCACCCCGTGATGTTTTTGTCCTTCCTGCTAGTGAATGTAATGTAACACACACACATACAATGCGCACCACCCCGTGATGTTTTTCTCACTCCTACTAGTGAATGTAATGTAACACACACCCATACAATGCGCACCACCCCGCGATGTTTTTCAGCAACCTATCCTACATTGCCACTGCATGTTCCCTGACCTCCCCATGCTCACCACCCCGCGGTGCTTTTCTCCATCCTACATTGCCAATCACTGCCTATCCTAATCCAGACCCTCCGATTCACACCACCCCGTGATGTTTTTCTCACTCCTACTAATGAATGTAATGTAACACACACCCATACAATGCACCACCCCGTGATGTTTTTCTCACTCCTACTAGTGAATGTAATGTAACACACACCCATACAATGCACACCACCCCATGATGTTTTTCTCACTTCTACTAGTTAATGTAATGTAACACACCCCCATACAATGCGCACCACCCCGTGATGTTTTTCTCACTCCTAATAGTGAATGTAATGTAACACACACCCATACAATGCGCACCACCCCGTGATGTTTTTCTCACTCCTACTAGTGAATGTAATGTAACACACACCCATACAATGCGCACCACCCCGTGATGTTTTTCTCACTCCTACTAGTGAATGTAATGTAACACACACCCATACAATGCGTACCACCCCGTGATCTTTTTCTCACTCCTACTAGTGAATGTAATGTAACACGCACCCATACAATGCGCACCACCCCATGATGTTTTTCTCACTGCTACTAGTGAATGTAATGTAACACACACCCATACAATGCGCACCACCCCGTGATGTTTTTCTCACTCCTAATAGTGAATGTAATGTAACACACACCCATACAATGCGCACCACCCCGTGATGTTTTTCTCACTCCTACTAGTGAATGTAATGTAACACACACCCATACAATGCGAACCACCCCGTGATGTTTTTTTCACTCCTACTAGTGAATGTAATGTAACACACACCCATACAATGCGCACCACCCCGTGATGTTTTTCTCACTCCTACTAGTGAATGTAATGTAACACACACCCATACAATGCGAACCACCCCGTGGTGTTTTTCTCACTTCTACGAGTGAATCTAATGTAACACACACCCATACAATGCGCACCACCCCGTGATATTTTTCTCACTCCTATTAGTGAATGTAATGTAACACACACCCATACAATGCGCACCACCCCGTGATGTTTTTCTCACTCCTACTAGTGAATGTAATGTAACACACACCCATACAATGCGCACCACCACGTGATGCTTTTGTCACTCGTCCTAGTGAATGTAATGTAACACACACCCATACAATTCGCACCACCCCGTGATGTTTTTCTCACTGCTACTAGTGAATGTAATGTAACACACACCCATACAATTCGCACCACCCCGTGATGTTTTTCTCACTCCTACTAGTGAATGTAATGTAACACACACCCATACAATGCACACCACCCCGTGATGTTTTTCTCACTTCTACTAGTTAATGTAATGTAACACACCCCCATACAATGCGCACCACCCCGTGATGTTTTTCTCACTCCTAATAGTGAATGTAATGTAACACACACCCATACAATGCGCACCACCCCGTGATGTTTTTCTCACTCCTACTAGTGAATGTAATGTAACACACACCCATACAATGCGCACCACCCCGTGATGTTTTTCTCACTCCTACTAGTGAATGTAATGTAACACACACCCATACAATGCGTACCACCCCGTGATCTTTTTCTCACTCCTACTAGTGAATGTAATGTAACACGCACCCATACAATGCGCACCACCCCGTGATGTTTTTCTCACTGCTACTAGTGAATGTAATGTAACACACACCCATACAATGCGCACCACCCCGTGATGTTTTTCTCACTCCTAATAGTGAATGTAATGTAACACACACCCATACATTGCGCACCACCCCGTGATGTTTTTCTCACTCCTACTAGTGAATCTAGTGTAACACACACCCATACAATGCGCACCACCCCGTGATTTTTCTCACTTCTACTAGTGAATGTAATGTAACACACACCCATACAATGCGCACCACCCCGTGATGTTTTTCTGACTCCTACCAGGGAATGTAATGTAACACACACCCATACAATGCGCACCACCCCGTGATGTTTTTCTCACTCCTAATAGTGAATGTAATATAACACACACCCATACAATGCGCACCACCCTGTGATGTTTTTCTCACTCCTACTAGTGAATGTAATGTAACACATACCCATACAATGCGCACCACACAGTGATGTTTTTCTCACTCCTACTAGTGAATCTAATGTAACACCCACCCATACAATGCGCACCACCCCGTGATGTTTTTCTCACTGCTACTAGTGAATGTAATGTAACACACCCATACAATGCGCACCACCCCGTGATGTTTTTCTCACTCCTACTAGTGAATGTAATGTAACACACACCCATACAATGCGCACCACCCCGTGATGTTTTTCTCACTGCTACTAGTGAATGTAATGTAACACACCCATACAATGCGCACCACACCGTGATGTTTTTCTCACTCCACTAGTGAATGTAATGTAACACACACCCATACAATGCGCACCACTCCGTGAGGTTTATCTCACTCCTACTAGTGAATGTAATGTAACACACACCCATACAATGCGCACCACCCCGTGATGTTTTTGTCACTCCTACTAGTGAATGTAATGTAACACACACCCATACAATGCGCACCACCCCGTGATGTTTTTCTCACTCCTACTAGTGAATGTAATGTATCACACACCCATGCAATGCGCACCACCCCGGGATGTTTTTCTCACTCCTAATAGTGAATGTAATGTAACACACACCCATACAATGCGCACCACCCCGTGATGTTTTTCTCACTCCTAATAGTGAATGTAATGTAACACACACCCATACATTGCGCACCACCCCGTGATGTTTTTCTCACTCCTACTAGTGAATGTAATGTAACACACACCCATAAAATGCGCACCACCCCGTGATGTTTTTCTCACTCCTAATAGTGAATGTAATGTAACACACACCCATACAATGCGCACCACCCCGTGATGTTTTTCTCACTTCTACTAGTGAATGTAATGTAACACACACCCATACAATGCGAACCACCCCGTGATGTTTTTCTCACTCCTACTAGTGAATGTAATGTAACACACACCCATACAATGCGCACCACCCCGTGATTTTTCTCACTTCTACTAGTGAATGTAATGTAACACACACCCATACAATGCGCACCACCCCGTGATGTTTTTCTCGCTCCTACTAGTGAATCTAATGTAACACACTCCCATACAATGCGCACAACCCCATGATGTTTTTCTCACTCCTACTAGTGAATCTAATGTAACACACACCCATACAATGCGCACCACCCCGTGATGTTTTTCTCACTCCAGTAGTGAATGTAATGTAACACACACCCATACAATGCGCACCACCCCGTGATGTTTTTGTCCCTCCTGTTAGTGAATGTAATGTAACACACACACATACAATGCGCACCACCCCGTAATGTTTTTCTCACTCCTACTAGTGAATGTAATGTAACACACACCCATACAATGCGCACCACCCCGCGATGTTTTTCAGCAACCTATCCTACATTGCCACTGCATGTTCCCTGACCTCCCCATGCTCACCACCCCACGGTGCTTTTCTCCATCCTACATTGCCAATCACTGCCTATCCTAATCCAGACCCTCCGATTCACACCACCCCGTGATGTTTTTCTCACTCCTACTAATGAATGTAATGTAACACACACCCATACAATGCACCACCCCGTGATGTTTTTCTCACTCCTACTAGTGAATGTAATGTAACACACACCCATACAATGCACACCACCCCATGATGTTTTTCTCACTTCTACTAGTTAATGTAATGTAACACACCCCCATACAATGCGCACCACCCCGTGATGTTTTTCTCACTCCTAATAGTGAATGTAATGTAACACACACCCATACAATGCGCACCACCCCGTGATGTTTTTCTCACTCCTACTAGTGAATGTAATGTAACACACACCCATACAATGCGCACCACCCCGTGATGTTTTTCTCACTCCTACTAGTGAATGTAATGTAACACACACCCATACAATGCGTACCACCCCGTGATCTTTTTCTCACTCCTACTAGTGAATGTAATGTAACATGCACCCATACAATGCGCACCACCCCATGATGTTTTTCTCACTGCTACTAGTGAATGTAATGTAACACACACCCATACAATGCGCACCACCCCGTGATGTTTTTCTCACTCCTAATAGTGAATGTAATGTAACACACACCCATACAATGCGCACCACCCCGTGATGTTTTTCTCACTCCTACTAGTGAATGTAATGTAACACACACCCATACAATGCGAACCACCCCGTGATGTTTTTTTCACTCCTACTAGTGAATGTAATGTAACACACACCCATACAATGCGCACCACCCCGTGATTTTTCTCACTTCTACTAGTGAATGTAATGTAACACACACCCATACAATGCGCACCACCCCGTGATGTTTTTCTCACTCCTACTAGTGAATCTAATGTAACACACTCCCATACAATGCGAACCACCCCGTGATGTTTTTCTCACTCCTACTAGTGAATGTAATGTAACACACACCCATACAATGCGCACCACGCCGTGATTTTTCTCACTTCTACTAGTGAATGTAATGTAACACACACCCATACAATGCGCACCACCCCGTGATGTTTTTCTCACTCCTACTAGTGAATCTAATGTAACACACTCCCATACAATGCGCACAACCCCATGATGTTTTTCTCACTCCTACTAGTGAATCTAATGTAACACACACCCATACAATGCGCACCACCCCGTGATGTTTTTCTCACTCCTACTAGTGAATGTAATGTAACACACACCCATACAATGCGCACCACCCCGTGTAGTTTTTCTCACTCCTACTAGTGAATCTAATGTAACACACACCCATAAAATGCGCACCACCCCGTGATGTTTTTCTCACTCCAGTAGTGAGTGTAATGTAACACACACCCATACAATGCGCACCACCCCGTGATGTTTTTGTCCTTCCTGCTAGTGAATGTAATGTAACACACACACATACAATGCGCACCACCCCGTGATGTTTTTCTCACTCCTACTAGTGAATGTAATGTAACACACACCCATACAATGCGCACCACCCCGCGATGTTTTTCAGCAACCTATCCTACATTGCCACTGCATGTTCCCTGACCTCCCCATGCTCACCACCCCGCGGTGCTTTTCTCCATCCTACATTGCCAATCACTGCCTATCCTAATCCAGACCCTCCGATTCACACCACCCCGTGATGTTTTTCTCACTCCTACTAATGAATGTAATGTAACACACACCCATACAATGCACCACCACGTGATGTTTTTCTCACTCCTACTAGTGAATGTAATGTAACACACACCCATACAATGCACACCACCCCATGATGTTTTTCTCACTTCTACTAGTTAATGTAATGTAACACACCCCCATACAATGCGCACCACCCCGTGATGTTTTTCTCACTCCTAATAGTGAATGTAATGTAACACACACCCATACAATGCGCACCACCCCGTGATGTTTTTCTCACTCCTACTAGTGAATGTAATGTAACACACACCCATACAATGCGCACCACCCCGTGATGTTTTTCTCACTCCTACTAGTGAATGTAATGTAACACACACCCATACAATGCGTACCACCCCGTGATCTTTTTCTCACTCCTACTAGTGAATGTAATGTAACACGCACCCATACAATGCGCACCACCCCATGATGTTTTTCTCACTGCTACTAGTGAATGTAATGTAACACACACCCATACAATGCGCACCACCCCGTGATGTTTTTCTCACTCCTAATAGTGAATGTAATGTAACACACACCCATACAATGCGCACCACCCCGTGATGTTTTTCTCACTCCTACTAGTGAATGTAATGTAACACACACCCATACAATGCGAACCACCCCGTGATGTTTTTTTCACTCCTACTAGTGAATGTAATGTAACACACACCCATACAATGCGCACCACCCCGTGATTTTTCTCACTTCTACTATTGAATGTAATGTAACACACACCCATACAATGCGCACCACCCCGTGATGTTTTTCTCACTCCTACTAGTGAATCTAATGTAACACACACCCATACAATGCGCACCACCCCATGATGTTTTTCTCACTCCTACTAGTGAATCTAATGTAACACACACCCATACAATGCGCACCACCCCGTGATGTTTTTCTCACTCCTACTAGTGAATGTAATGTAACTACACCCATACAATGCGCACCACCCCGTGTAGTTTATCTCACTCCTACTAGTGAATCTAATGTAACACACACCCATAAAATGCGCACCACCCCGTGATGTTTTTCTCACTCCAGTAGTGAATGTAATGTAACACACACCCATACAATGCGCACCACCACGTGATGTTTTTGTCACTCCTGCTAGTGAATGTAATGTAACACACACCCATACAATGCGCACCACCCCGTGATGTTTTTCTCACTCCAACTAGTGAATGTAATGTAACACACACCCATACAATGCGCACCACCCCGCGATGTTTTTCAGAAACCTATCCTACATTGCCACTGCATGTTCCCTGACCTCCCCATGCTCACCACCCCGCGGTGCTTTTCTCCATCCTACATTGCCAATCACTGCCTATCCTAATTCAGACCCTCTGATTCACACCACCCCGTGATGTTTTTCTCACTCCTACTAATGAATGTAATGTAACACACACCCATACAATGCACCACCCCGTGATGTTTTTCTCACTCCTACTAGTGAATGTAATGTAACACACACCCATACAATGCACACCACCCCATGATGTTTTTCTCACTTCTACTAGTTAATGTAATGTAACACACCCCCATACAATGCGCACCACCCCGTGATGTTTTTCTCACTCCTAATAGTGAATGTAATGTAACACACACCCATACAATGCGCACCACCCCGTGATGTTTTTCTCACTCCTACTAGTGAATGTAATGTAACACACACCCATACAATGCGCACCACCCCGTGATGTTTTTCTCACTCCTACTAGTGAATGTAATGTAACACACACCCATACAATGCGTACCACCCCGTGATCTTTTTCTCACTCCTACTAGTGAATGTAATGTAACATGCACCCATACAATGCGCACCACCCCATGATGTTTTTCTCACTGCTACTAGTGAATGTAATGTAACACACACCCATACAATGCGCACCACCCCGTGATGTTTTTCTCACTCCTAATAGTGAATGTAATGTAACACACACCCATACAATGCGCACCACCCCGTGATGTTTTTCTCACTCCTACTAGTGAATGTAATGTAACACACACCCATACAATGCGAACCACCCCGTGATGTTTTTTTCACTCCTACTAGTGAATGTAATGTAACACACACCCATACAATGCGCACCACCCCGTGATTTTTCTCACTTCTACTAGTGAATGTAATGTAACACACACCCATACAATGCGCACCACCCCGTGATGTTTTTCTCACTCCTACTAGTGAATCTAATGTAACACACTCCCATACAATGCGAACCACCCCGTGATGTTTTTCTCACTCCTACTAGTGAATGTAATGTAACACACACCCATACAATGCGCACCACGCCGTGATTTTTCTCACTTCTACTAGTGAATGTAATGTAACACACACCCATACAATGCGCACCACCCCGTGATGTTTTTCTCACTCCTACTAGTGAATCTAATGTAACACACTCCCATACAATGCGCACAACCCCATGATGTTTTTCTCACTCCTACTAGTGAATCTAATGTAACACACACCCATACAATGCGCACCACCCCGTGATGTTTTTCTCACTCCTACTAGTGAATGTAATGTAACACACACCCATACAATGCGCACCACCCCGTGTAGTTTTTCTCACTCCTACTAGTGAATCTAATGTAACACACACCCATAAAATGCGCACCACCCCGTGATGTTTTTCTCACTCCAGTAGTGAGTGTAATGTAACACACACCCATACAATGCGCACCACCCCGTGATGTTTTTGTCCTTCCTGCTAGTGAATGTAATGTAACACACACACATACAATGCGCACCACCCCGTGATGTTTTTCTCACTCCTACTAGTGAATGTAATGTAACACACACCCATACAATGCGCACCACCCCGCGATGTTTTTCAGCAACCTATCCTACATTGCCACTGCATGTTCCCTGACCTCCCCATGCTCACCACCCCGCGGTGCTTTTCTCCATCCTACATTGCCAATCACTGCCTATCCTAATCCAGACCCTCCGATTCACACCACCCCGTGATGTTTTTCTCACTCCTACTAATGAATGTAATGTAACACACACCCATACAATGCACCACCACGTGATGTTTTTCTCACTCCTACTAGTGAATGTAATGTAACACACACCCATACAATGCACACCACCCCATGATGTTTTTCTCACTTCTACTAGTTAATGTAATGTAACACACCCCCATACAATGCGCACCACCCCGTGATGTTTTTCTCACTCCTAATAGTGAATGTAATGTAACACACACCCATACAATGCGCACCACCCCGTGATGTTTTTCTCACTCCTACTAGTGAATGTAATGTAACACACACCCATACAATGCGCACCACCCCGTGATGTTTTTCTCACTCCTACTAGTGAATGTAATGTAACACACACCCATACAATGCGTACCACCCCGTGATCTTTTTCTCACTCCTACTAGTGAATGTAATGTAACACGCACCCATACAATGCGCACCACCCCATGATGTTTTTCTCACTGCTACTAGTGAATGTAATGTAACACACACCCATACAATGCGCACCACCCCGTGATGTTTTTCTCACTCCTAATAGTGAATGTAATGTAACACACACCCATACAATGCGCACCACCCCGTGATGTTTTTCTCACTCCTACTAGTGAATGTAATGTAACACACACCCATACAATGCGAACCACCCCGTGATGTTTTTTTCACTCCTACTAGTGAATGTAATGTAACACACACCCATACAATGCGCACCACCCCGTGATTTTTCTCACTTCTACTATTGAATGTAATGTAACACACACCCATACAATGCGCACCACCCCGTGATGTTTTTCTCACTCCTACTAGTGAATCTAATGTAACACACACCCATACAATGCGCACCACCCCATGATGTTTTTCTCACTCCTACTAGTGAATCTAATGTAACACACACCCATACAATGCGCACCACCCCGTGATGTTTTTCTCACTCCTACTAGTGAATGTAATGTAACTACACCCATACAATGCGCACCACCCCGTGTAGTTTATCTCACTCCTACTAGTGAATCTAATGTAACACACACCCATAAAATGCGCACCACCCCGTGATGTTTTTCTCACTCCAGTAGTGAATGTAATGTAACACACACCCATACAATGCGCACCACCACGTGATGTTTTTGTCACTCCTGCTAGTGAATGTAATGTAACACACACCCATACAATGCGCACCACCCCGTGATGTTTTTCTCACTCCAACTAGTGAATGTAATGTAACACACACCCATACAATGCGCACCACCCCGCGATGTTTTTCAGAAACCTATCCTACATTGCCACTGCATGTTCCCTGACCTCCCCATGCTCACCACCCCGCGGTGCTTTTCTCCATCCTACATTGCCAATCACTGCCTATCCTAATTCAGACCCTCTGATTCACACCACCCCGTGATGTTTTTCTCACTCCTACTAATGAATGTAATGTAACACACACCCATACAATGCGCACCACCCCGTGATGTTTTTCTCACTCCTACTAGTGAATGTAATATAACACACACCCATACAATGCGCACCACCCCGTGATGTTTTTCTCACTCCTACTAGTGAATGTAATGTGACACGCACCCATACAATGCGCACCACCCCGTGATGTTTTTCTCACTCCTACTAGTGAATGTAATATAACACACACCCATACAATGCGCACCACCCTGTGATGTTTTTCTCACTCCTACTAGTGAATGTAATGTAACACATACCCATACAATGCGCACCACCAAGTGATGTTTTTCTCACTCCTACTAGTGAATGTAATGTAACACACACCCATACAATGCGCACCACCCCGTGATGTTTTTCTCACTCCTAATAGTGAATGTAATGTAACACGCACCCATACAATGCGCACCACCCCGTGATGTTTTTCTCACTCCTACTAGTGAATCTAATCTAACACCCACCCATACAATGCGCACCACCCCGTGATGTTTTTCTCACTGCTACTAGTGAATGTAATGTAACACACCCATACAATGCGCACCACCCCGTGATGTTTTTCTCACTCCACTAGTGAATGTAATGTAACACACACCCATACAATGCGCACCACTCCGTGAGGTTTATCTCACTCCTACTAGTGAATGTAATGTAACACACACCCATACAATGCGCACCACCCCGTGATGTTTTTGTCACTCCTACTAGTGAATGTAATGTAACACACACCCATACAATGCGCACCACCCCGTGATGTTTTTCTCACTCCTACTAGTGAATGTAATGTAACACACACCCATACAATGCGCACCACCCCGTGATGTTTTTCTCACTTCTACGAGTGAATCTAATGTAACACACACCCATACAATGCGCACCACCCCGTGATATTTTTCTCACTCCTATTAGTGAATGTAATGTAACACACACCCATACAATGCGCACCACCCCGTGATGTTTTTGTCACTCCTACTAGTGAATGTAATGTAACACACACCCATACAATGCGCACCACCACGTGATGCTTTTGTCACTCGTACTAGTGAATGTAATGTAACACACACCCATACAATTCGCACCACCCCGTGATGTTTTTCTCACTCCTACTAGTGAATGTAATGTAACACACACCCATACAATTCGCACCACCCCGTGATGTTTTTCTCACTCCTACTAGTGAATGTAATGTAACACACACCCATACAATGCACACCACCCCGTGATGTTTTTCTCACTTCTACTAGTTAATGTAATGTAACACACCCCCATACAATGCGCGCCACCCCGTGATGTTTTTCTCACTCCTAATAGTGAATGTAATGTAACACACACCCATACAATGCGCACCACCCCGTGATGTTTTTCTCACTCCTAATAGTGAATGTAATGTAACACACACCCATACAATGCGCACCACCCCGTGATGTTTTTCTCACTCCTACTAGTGAATGTAATGTAACACACACCCATACAATGCGTACCACCCCGTGATCTTTTTCTCACTCCTACTAGTGAATGTAATGTAACACGCACCCATACAATGCGCACCACCCCGTGATGTTTTTCTCACTGCTACTAGTGAATGTAATGTAACACACACCCATACAATGCGCACCACCCCGTGATGTTTTTCTCACTCCTAATAGTGAATGTAATGTAACACACACCCATACAATGCGCACCACCCCGTGATGTTTTTCTCACTCCTAATAGTGAATGTAATGTAACACACACCCATACAATGCGAACCACCCCGTGATGTTTTTCTCACTCTTACTACTGAATGTAATGTAACACACACCCATACAATGCGCACCACCCCGTGATTTTTCTCACTTCTACTAGTGAATGTAATGTAACACACACCCATACAATGCGCACCACCCCGTGATGTTTTTCTCACTCCTACTAGTGAATCTAATGTAACACACACCCATACAATGCGCACCACCCCGTGATATTTTTCTCACTCCTAATAGTGAATGTAATGTAACACACACCCATACAATGCGCACCACCCCGTGATGTTTTTCTCACTCCTACTAGTGAATGTAATGTAACACACACCCATACAACGCGTACCACCCCGTGATCTTTTTCTCACTCCTACTAGTGAATGTAATGTAACACGCACCCATACAATGCGCACCACCCCGTGATGTTTTTCTCACTGCTACTAGTGAATGTAATGTAACACACACCCATACAATGCGCACCACCCCGTGATGTTTTTCTCACTTCTAATAGTGAATGTAATGTAACACACACCCATACAATGCGCACCACCCCGTGATGTTTTTCTCACTCCTACTAGTGAATCTAATCTAACACCCACCCATACAATGCGCACCACCCCGTGATGTTTTTCTCACTGCTACTAGTGAATGTAATGTAACACACCCATACAATGCGCACCACCCCGTGATGTTTTTCTCACTCCACTAGTGAATGTAATGTAACACACACCCATACAATGCGCACCACTCCGTGAGGTTTATCTCACTCCTACTAGTGAATGTAATGTAACACACACCCATACAATGCGCACCACCCCGTGATGTTTTTGTCACTCATACTAGTGAATGTAATGTAACACACACCCATACAATGCGCACCACCCCGTGATGTTTTTCTCACTCCTACTAGTGAATGTAATGTAACACACACCCATACAATGCGCACCACCCCGTGATGTTTTTCTCACTTCTACGAGTGAATCTAATGTAACACACACCCATACAATGCGCACCACCCCGTGATATTTTTCTCACTCCTATTAGTGAATGTAATGTAACACACACCCATACAATGCGCACCACCCCGTGATGTTTTTCTCACTCCTACTAGTGAATGTAATGTAACACACACCCATACAATGCGCACCACCACGTGATGCTTTTGTCACTCTTACTAGTGAATGTAATGTAACACACACCCATACAATTCGCACCACCACGTGATGTTTTTCTCACTCCTACTAGTGAATGTAATGTAACACACACCCATACAATTCGCACCACCCCGTGATGTTTTTCTCACTCCTACTAGTGAATGTAATGTAACACACACCCATACAATGCACACCACCCCGTGATGTTTTTCTCACTTATACTAGTTAATGTAATGTAACACACCCCCATACAATGCGCACCACCCCGTGATGTTTTTCTCGCTCCTAATAGTGAATGTAATGTAACACACACCCATACAATGCGCACCACCCCGTGATGTTTTTCTCACTCCTACTACTGAATGTAATGTAACACACACCCATACAATGCGCACCACCCCGTGATGTTTTTCTCACTCCTACTAGTGAATGTAATGTAACACACACCCATACAATGCGTACCACCCCGTGATCTTTTTCTCACTCCTACTAGTGAATGTAATGTAACACGCACCCATACAATGCGCACCACCCCGTGATGTTTTTCTCACTGCTACTAGTGAATGTAATGTAACACACACCCATACAATGCGCACCACCCGTGATGTTTTTCTCACTCCTAATAGTGAATGTAATGTAACACACACCCATACAATGCGCACCACCCCGTGATGTTTTTCTCACTCCTACTAGTGAATCTAATCTAACACCCACCCATACAATGCGCACCACCCCGTGATGTTTTTCTCACTGCTACTAGTGAATGTAATGTAACACACCCATACAATGCGCACCACCCCGTGATGTTTTTCTCACTCCACTAGTGAATGTAATGTAACACACACCCATACAATGCGCACCACTCCGTGAGGTTTATCTCACTCCTACTAGTGAATGTAATGTAGCACACACCCATACAATGCGCACCACCCCGTGATGTTTTTGTCACTCCTACTAGTGAATGTAATGTAACACACACCCATACAATGCGCACCACCCTGTGATGTTTTTCTCACTCCTACTAGTGAATGTAATGTAACACACACCCATACAATGCGCACCACCCCGTGATGTTTTTCTCACTTCTACGAGTGAATCTAATGTAACACACACCCATACAATGCGCACCACCCCGTGATATTTTTCTCACTCCTATTAGTGAATGTAATGTAACACACACCCATACAATGCGCACCACCCCGTGATGTTTTTCTCACTCCTACTAGTGAATGTAATGTAACACACACCCATACAATGCGCACCACCACGTGATGCTTTTGTCACTCGTACTAGTGAATGTAATGTAACACACACCCATACAATTCGCACCACCCCGTGATGTTTTTCTCACTCCTACTAGTGAATGTATTGTAACACACACCCATACAATTCGCACCACCCCGTGATGTTTTTCTCACTCCTACTAGTGAATGTCATGTAACACACACCCATACAATGCACACCACCCCGTGATGTTTTTCTCACTTCTACTAGTTAATGTAATGTAACACACCCCCATACAATGCGCACCACGCCGTGATGTTTTTCTCACTCCTAATAGTGAATGTAATGTAACACACACCCATACAATGCGCACCACCCCGTGATGTTTTTCTCACTCCTACTAGTGAATGTAATGTAACACACACCCATACAATGCGCACCACCCCGTGATGTTTTTCTCACTCCTACTAGTGAATGTAATGTAACACACACCCATACAATGCGTACCACCCCGTGATCTTTTTCTCACTCCTACTAGTGAATGTAATGTAACACGCACCCATACAATGCGCACCACCCCGTGATGTTTTTCTCACTGCTACTAGTGAATGTAATGTAACACACACCCATACAATGCGCACCACCCCGTGATGTTTTTCTCACTCCTAATAGTGAATGTAATGTAACACACACCCATACAATGCGCACCACCCCGTGATGTTTTTCTCACTCCTACTAGTGAATGTAATGTAACACACACCCATACAATGCGAACCACCCCGTGATGTTTTTCTCACTCCTACTACTGAATGTAATGTAACACACACGCATACAATGCGCACCACCCCGTGATTTTTCTCACTTCTACTAGTGAATGTAATGTAACACACACCCATACAATGCGCACCACCCCGTGATGTTTTTCTCACTCCTACTAGTGAATCTAATGTAACACACACCCATACAATGCGCACCACCCCATGATGTTTTTCTCACTCCTACTAGTGAATCTAATGTAACACACACCCATACAATGCGCACCACCCCGTGATGTTTTTCTCACTCCTACTAGTAAATGTAATGTAACACACACCCATACAATGCGCACCACCCCGTGTAGTTTTTCTCACTCCTACTAGTGAATCTAATGTAACACACACCCATAAAATGCGCACCACCCCGTGATGTTTTTCTCACTCCAGTAGTGAATGTAATGTAACACACACCCATACAATGCGCACCACCCCGTGATGTTTTTGTCACTCCTGCTTGTGAATGTAATATAACACACACCCATACAATGCGCACCACCCCGTGATGTTTTTCTCACTCCTACTAGTGAATGTAATGTAACACACACCCATACAATGCGCACCAACCCGTGATGTTTTTCTCACTTCTACGAGTGAATCTAATGTAACACACACCCATACAATGCGCACCACCCCGTGATATTTTTCTCACTCCTATTAGTGAATGTAATGTAACACACACCCATACAATGCGCACCACCCCGTGATGTTTTTCTCACTCCTACTAGTGAATGTAATGTAACACACACCCATACAATTCGCACCACCCCGTGATGTTTTTCTCACTCCTACTAGTGAATGTAATGTAACACACACCCATACAATGCACACCACCCCATGATGTTTTTCTCACTTCTACTAGTTAATGTAATGTAACACACCCCCATACAATGCGCACCACCCCGTGATGTTTTTCTCACTCCTAATAGTGAATGTAATGTAACACACACCCATACAATGCGCACCACCCCGTGATGTTTTTCTCACTCCTACTAGTGAATGTAATGTAACACACACCCATACAATGCGCACCACCCCGTGATGTTTTTCTCACTCCTACTAGTGAATGTAATGTAACACACACCCATACAATGCGTACCACCCCGTGATCTTTTTCTCACTCCTACTAGTGAATGTAATGTAACACGCACCCATACAATGCGCACCACCCCATGATGTTTTTCTCACTGCTACTAGTGAATGTAATGTAACACACACCCATACAATGCGCACCACCCCGTGATGTTTTTCTCACTCCTAATAGTGAATGTAATGTAACACACACCCATACAATGCGCACCACCCCGTGATGTTTTTCTCACTCCTACTAGTGAATGTAATGTAACACACACACATACAATGCGAACCACCCCGTGATGTTTTTTTCACTCCTACTAGTGAATGTAATGTAACACACACCCATACAATGCGCACCACCCCGTGATTTTTCTCACTTCTACTAGTGAATGTAATGTAACACACACCCATACAATGCGCACCACCCCGTGATGTTTTTCTCACTCCTACTAGTGAATCTAATGTAACACACACCCATACAATGCGCACCACCCCATGATGTTTTTCTCACTCAAGTAGTGAATGTAATGTAACACACACCCATACAATGCGCACCACCCCGTGATGTTTTTGTCACTCCTGCTAGTGAATGTAATGTAACACACACCCATACAATGCGCACCACCCCGTGATGTTTTTCTCACTCCATCTAGTGAATGTAATGTAACACACACCCATACAATGCGCACCACCCCGCGATGTTTTTCATAAACCTATCCTACATTGCCACTGCATGTTCCCTGACCTCCCCATGCTCACCACCCCGCGGTGCTTTTCTCCATCCTACATTGCCAATCACTGCCTATCCTAATTCAGACCCTCTGATTCACACCACCCCGTGATGTTTTTCTCACTCCTACTAATGAATGTAATGTAACACACACCCATACAATGCGCACCACCCCGTGATGTTTTTCTCACTCCTACTAGTGAATGTAATATAACACACACCCATACAATGCGCACCACCCCGTGATGTTTTTCTCACTCCTACTAGTGAATGTAATGTAACACGCACCCATACAATGCGCACCACCCCGTGATGTTTTTCTCACTCCTACTAGTGAATGTAATATAACACACACCCATACAATGCGCACCTCCCTGTGATGTTTTTCTCACTCCTACTAGTGAATGTAATGTAACACATACCCATACAATGCGCACCACCAAGTGATGTTTTTCTCACTCCTACTAGTGAATGTAATATAACACACAACCATACAATGCGCACCACCCCGTGATGTTTTTCTCACTCCTACTAGTGAATGTAATGTAACACACCCATACAATGCGCACCACCCCGTGATGTTTTTCTCACTGCTACTAGTGAATGTAATGTAACACACCCATACAATGCGCACCACCCCGTGATGTTTTTCTCACTCCACTAGTGAATGTAATGTAACACACACCCATACAATGCGCACCACTCCGTGAGGTTTATCTCACTCCTACTAGTGAATGTAATGTAACACACACCCATACAATGCGCACCACCCCGTGATGTTTTTGTCACTCCTACTAGTGAATGTAATGTAACACACACCCATACATTGCGCACCACCCCGTGATGTTTTTCTCACTCCTACTAGTGAATGTAATGTATCACACACCCATGCAATGCGCACCACCCCGTGATGTTTTTCTCACTCCTACTAGTGAATGTAATGTAACACACACCCATACAATGCGCACCACCCCGTGATGTTTTTCTCACTCCTAATAGTGAATGTAATGTAACACACACCCATACAATGCGCACCACCCCGTGATGTTTTTCTCACTTCTACTAGTGAATGTAATGTAACACACACCCATACAATGCGAACCACCCCGTGATGTTTTTCTCACTCCTACTAGTGAATGTAATGTAACACACACCCATACAATGCGCACCACCCCGTGATTTTTGTCACTTCTACTAGTGAATGTAATGTAACACACACCCATACAATGCGCACCACCCCGTGATGTTTTTCTCACTCCTACTAGTGAATCTAATGTAACACACTCCCATACAATGCGCACAACCCCATGATGTTTTTCTCACTCCTACTAGTGAATCTAATGTAACACACACCCATACAATGCGCACCACCCCGTGATGTTTTTCTCACTCCTACTAGTGAATGTAATGTAACACACACCCATACAATGCGCACCACCCCGTGTAGTTTTTCTCACTCCTACTAGTGAATCTAATGTAACACACACCCATAAAATGCGCACCACCCCGTGATGTTTTTCTCACTCCAGTAGTGAATGTAATGTAACACACACCCATACAATGCGCACCACCCCGTGATGTTTTTGTCCCTCCTGCTAGTGAATGTAATGTAACACACACACATACAATGCGCACCACCCCGTGATGTTTTTCTCACTCCTACTAGTGAATGTAATGTAACACACACCCATACAATGCGCACCACCCCGCGATGTTTTTCAGCAACCTATCCTACATTGCCACTGCATGTTCCCTGACCTCCCCATGCTCACCACCCCGCGGTGCTTTTCTCCATCCTACATTGCCAATCACTGCCTATCCTAATCCAGACCCTCCGATTCACACCACCCCGTGATGTTTTTCTCACTCCTACTAATGAATGTAATGTAACACACACCCATACAAAGCACCACCCCGTGATGTTTTTCTCACTCCTACTAGTGAATGTAATGTAACACACACCCATACAATGCACACCACCCCATGATGTTTTTCTCACTTCTACTAGTTAATGTAATGTAACACACCCCCATACAATGCGCACCACCCCGTGATGTTTTTCTCACTCCTAATAGTGAATGTAATGTAACACACACCCATACAATGCGCACCACCCCGTGATGTTTTTCTCACTCCTACTAGTGAATGTAATGTAACACACACCCATACAATGCGCACCACCCCGTGATGTTTTTCTCACTCCTACTAGTGAATGTAATGTAACACACACCCATACAATGCGTACCACCCCGTGATCTTTTTCTCACTCCTACTAGTGAATGTAATGTAACATGCACCCATACAATGCGCACCACCCCGTGATGTTTTTCTCACTGCTACTAGTGAATGTAATGTAACACACACCCATACAATGCGCACCACCCCGTGATGTTTTTCTCACTCCTAATAGTGAATGTAATGTAACACACACCCATACAATGCGCACCACCCCGTGATGTTTTTCTCACTCCTACTAGTGAATGTAATGTAACACACACCCATACAATGCGAACCACCCCGTGATGTTTTTTTCACTCCTACTAGTGAATGTAATGTAACACACACCCATACAATGCGCACCACCCCGTGATTTTTCTCACTTCTACTAGTGAATGTAATGTAACACACACCCATACAATGCGCACCACCCCGTGATGTTTTTCTCACTCCTACTAGTGAATCTAATGTAACACACTCCCATACAATGCGAACCACCCCGTGATGTTTTTCTCACTCCTACTAGTGAATGTAATGTAACACACACCCATACAATGCGCACCACCCCGTGATTTTTCTCACTTCTACTAGTGAATGTAATGTAACACACACCCATACAATGCGCACCACCCCGTGATGTTTTTCTCACTCCTACTAGTGAATCTAATGTAACACACTCCCATACAATGCGCACAACCCCATGATGTTTTTCTCACTCCTACTAGTGAATCTAATGTAACACACACCCATACAATGCGCACCACCCCGTGATGTTTTTCTCACTCCTACTAGTGAATGTAATGTAACACACACCCATACAATGCGCACCACCCCGTGTAGTTTTTCTCACTCCTACTAGTGAATCTAATGTAACACACACCCATAAAATGCGCACCACCCCGTGATGTTTTTCTCACTCCAGTAGTGAATGTAATGTAACACACACCCATACAATGCGCACCACCCCGTGATGTTTTTGTCCTTCCTGCTAGTGAATGTAATGTAACACACACACATACAATGCGCACCACCCCGTGATGTTTTTCTCACTCCTACTAGTGAATCTAATGTAACACACTCCCATACAATGCGAACCACCCCGTGATGTTTTTCTCACTCCTACTAGTGAATGTAATGTAACACACACCCATACAATGCGCACCACCCCGTGATTTTTCTCACTTCTACTAGTGAATGTAATGTAACACACACCCATACAATGCGCACCACCCCGTGATGTTTTTCTCACTCCTACTAGTGAATCTAATGTAACACACTCCCATACAATGCGCACAACCCCATGATGTTTTTCTCACTCCTACTAGTGAATCTAATGTAACACACACCCATACAATGCGCACCACCCCGTGATGTTTTTCTCACTCCTACTAGTGAATGTAATGTAACACACACCCATACAATGCGCACCACCCCGTGTAGTTTTTCTCACTCCTACTAGTGAATCTAATGTAACACACACCCATAAAATGCGCACCAGCCCGTGATGTTTTTCTCACTCCAGTAGTGAATGTAATGTAACACACACCCATACAATGCGCACCACCCCGTGATGTTTTTGTCCTTCCTGCTAGTGAATGTAATGTAACACACACACATACAATGCGCACCACCCCGTGATGTTTTTCTCACTCCTACTAGTGAATGTAATGTAACACACACCCATACAATGCGCACCACCCCGCGATGTTTTTCAGCAACCTATCCTACATTGCCACTGCATGTTCCCTGACCTCCCCATGCTCACCACCCCGCGGTGCTTTTCTCCATCCTACATTGCCAATCACTGCCTATCCTAATCCAGACCCTCCGATTCACACCACCCCGTGATGTTTTTCTCACTCCTACTAATGAATGTAATGTAACACACACCCATACAATGCACCACCCCGTGATGTTTTTCTCACTCCTACTAGTGAATGTAATGTAACACACACCCATACAATGCACACCACCCCATGATGTTTTTCTCACTTCTACTAGTTAATGTAATGTAACACACCCCCATACAATGCGCACCACCCCGTGATGTTTTTCTCACTCCTAATAGTGAATGTAATGTAACACACACCCATACAATGCGCACCACCCCGTGATGTTTTTCTCACTCCTACTAGTGAATGTAATGTAACACACACCCATACAATGCGCACCACCCCGTGATGTTTTTCTCACTCCTACTAGTGAATGTAATGTAACACACACCCATACAATGCGTACCATCCCGTGATCTTTTTCTCACTCCTACTAGTGAATGTAATGTAACACGCACCCATACAATGCGCACCACCCCATGATGTTTTTCTCACTGCTACTAGTGAATATAATGTAACACACACCCATACAATGCGCACCACCCCGTGATGTTTTTCTCACTCCTAATAGTGAATGTAATGTAACACACACCCATACAATGCGCACCACCCCGTGATGTTTTTCTCACTCCTACTAGTGAATGTAATGTAACACACACCCATACAATGCGAACCACCCCGTGATGTTTTTTTCACTCCTACTAGTGAATGTAATGTAACACACACCCATACAATGCGCACCACCCCGTGATTTTTCTCACTTCTACTAGTGAATGTAATGTAACACACACCCATACAATGCGCACCACCCCGTGATGTTTTTCTCACTCCTACTAGTGAATCTAATGTAACACACACCCATACAATGCGCACCACCCCATGATGTTTTTCTCACTCCTACTAGTGAATGTAATGTAACACACACCCATACAATGCGCACCACCCCGTGATGTTTTTCTCACTCCTACTAGTGAATGTAATGTAACTACACCCATACAATGCGCACCACCCCGTGTAGTTTTTCTCACTCCTACTAGTGAATCTAATGTAACACACACCCATAAAATGCGCACCACCCCGTGATGTTTTTCTCACTCCAGTAGTGAATGTAATGTAACACACACCCATACAATGCGCACCACCCCGTGATGTTTTTGTCACTCCTGCTAGTGAATGTAATGTAACACACACCCATACAATGCGCACCACCCCGTGATGTTTTTCTCACTCCAACTAGTGAATGTAATGTAACACACACCCATACAATGCGCACCACCCCGCGATGTTTTTCAGAAACCTATCCTACATTGCCACTGCATGTTCCCTGACCTCCCCATGCTCACGACCCCGCGGTGCTTTTCTCCATCCTACATTGCCAATCACTGCCTATCCTAATTCAGACCCTCTGATTCACACCACCCCGTGATGTTTTTCTCACTCCTACTAATGAATGTAATGTAACACACACCCATACAATGCGCACCACCCCGTGATGTTTTTCTCACTCCTACTAGTGAATGTAATATAACACACACCCATACAATGCGCACCACCCCGTGATGTTTTTCTCACTCCTACTAGTGAATGTAATGTAACACGCACCCATACAATGCGCACCACCCCGTGATGTTTTTCTCACTCCTACTAGTGAATGTAATATAACACACACCCATACAATGCGCACCACCCTGTGATGTTTTTCTCACTCCTACTAGTGAATGTAATGTAACACATACCCATACAATGCGCACCACCACGTGATGTTTTTCTCACTCCTACTAGTGAATGTAATATAACACACACCCATACAATGCGCACCACCTCGTGATGTTTTTCTCACTCCTACTAGTGAATGTAATGTAACACGCACCCATACAATGCGCACCACCCCGTGATGTTTTTCTCACTGCTACTAGTGAATATAATGTAACACACACCCATACAATGCGCACCACCCCGTGATGTTTTACTCACTCCTAATAGTGAATGTAATGTAACACACACCCATACAATGCGCACCACCCCGTGATGTTTTTCTCACTCCTACTAGTGAATCTAATGTAACACCCACCCATACAATGCGCACCACCCCGTGATGTTTTTCTCACTGCTACTAGTGAATGTAATGTAACACACCCATACAATGCGCACCACCCCGTGATGTTTTTCTCACTGCTACTAGTGAATGTAATGTAACACACCCATACAATGCGCACCACCCCGTGATGTTTTTCTCACTCCTACCAGTGAATGTAATGTAACACACACCCATACAATGCGCACCACCCCGTGATGTTTTTCTCACTGCTACTAGTGAATGTAATGTAACACACCCATACAATGCGCACCACCCCGTGATGTTTTTCTCACTCCACTAGTGAATGTAATGTAACACACACCCATACAATGCGCACCACTCCGTGAGGTTTATCTCACTCCTACTAGTGAATGTAATGTGACACACACCCATACAATGCGCACCACCCCGTGATGTTTTTGTCACTCCTACTAGTGAATGTAATGTAACACACACCCATACAATGCGCACCACCCCGTGATGTTTTTCTCACTCCTACTAGTGAATGTAATGTAACACACACCCATACAATGCGAACCACCCCGTGGTGTTTTTCTCACTTCTACGAGTGAATCTAATGTAACACACACCCATACAATGCGCACCACCCCGTGATATTTTTCTCACTCCTATTAGTGAATGTAATGTAACACACACCCATACAATGCGCACCACCCCGTGATGTTTTTCTCACTCCTACTAGTGAATGTAATGTAACACACACCCATACAATGCGCACCACCACGTGATGCTTTTGTCACTCGTCCTAGTGAATGTAATGTAACACACACCCATACAATTCGCACCACCCCGTGATGTTTTTCTCACTGCTACTAGTGAATGTAATGTAACACACACCCATACAATTCGCACCACCCCGTGATGTTTTTCTCACTCCTACTAGTGAATGTAATGTAACACACACCCATACAATGCACACCACCCCGTGATGTTTTTCTCACTTCTACTAGTTAATGTAATGTAACACACCCCCATACAATGCGCACCACCCCGTGATGTTTTTCTCACTCCTAATAGTGAATGTAATGTAACACACACCCATACAATGCGCACCACCCCGTGATGTTTTTCTCACTCCTACTAGTGAATGTAATGTAACACACACCCATACAATTCGCACCACCCCGTGATGTTTTTCTCACTCCTACTAGTGAATGTAATGTAACACACACCCATACAATGCGTACCACCCCGTGATCTTTTTCTCACTCCTACTAGTGAATGTAATGTAACACGCACCCATACAATACGCACCACCCCGTGATGTTTTTCTCACTGCTACTAGTGAATGTAATGTAACATACACCCATACAATGCGCACCACCCCGTGATGTTTTTCTCACTCCTAATAGTGAATGTAATGTAACACACACCCATACATTGCGCACCACCCCGTGATGTTTTTCTCACTCCTACTAGTGAATCTAGTGTAACACACACCCATACAATGCGCACCACCCCGTGATTTTTCTCACTTCTACTAGTGAATGTAATGTAACACACACCCATACAATGCGCACCACCCCGTGATGTTTTTCTGACTCCTACTAGGGAATGTAATGTAACACACACCCATACAATGCGCACCACCCCGTGATGTTTTTCTCACTCCTAATAGTGAATGTAATATAACACACACCCATACAATGCGCACCACCCTGTGATGTTTTTCTCACTCCTACTAGTGAATGTAATGTAACACATACCCCTACAATGCGCACCACAAAGTGATGTTTTTCTCACTCCTACTAGTGAATCTAATGTAACACCCACCCATACAATGCGCACCACCCCGTGATGTTTTTCTCACTGCTACTAGTGAATGTAATGTAACACACCCATACAATGCGCACCACCCCGTGATGTTTTTCTCACTCCTACTAGTGAATGTAATGTAACACACACCCATACAATGCGCACCACCCCGTGATGTTTTTCTCACTGCTACTAGTGAATGTAATGTAACACACCCATACAATGCGCATCACCCCGTGATGTTTTTCTCACTCCTACTAGTGAATGTAATTTAACACACACCCATACAATGCGCACCACTCCGTGAGGTTTATCTCACTCCTACTAGTGAATGTAATGTAACACACACCCATACAGTGCGCACCACCCCGTGATGTTTTTGTCACTCCTACTAGTGAATGTAATGTAACACACACCCATACAATGCGCACCACCCCGTGATGTTTTTCTCACTCCTACTAGTGAATGTAATGTATCACACACCCATGCAATGTGCACCACCCCGTGATGTTTTTCTCACTTCTACGAGTGAATCTAATGTAACACACACCCATACAATGCGCACCAGCCCGTGATGTTTTTCTCACTCCTATTAGTGAATGTAATGTAACACACACCCATACAATGCGCACCACCCCGTGATGTTTTTCTCACTCCTACTAGTGAATGTAATGTAACACACACCCATACAATGCGCACCAAGCCGTGATGTTTTTCTCACTCCTAATAGTGAATGTAATGTAACACACACCCATACAATGCGCACCACCCCGTGATGTTTTTCTCACTTCTACTAGTGAATGTAATGTAACACACACCCATACAATGCGAACCACCCCGTGATGTTTTTCTCACTCCTACTAGTGAATGTAATGTAACACACACCCATACAATGCGCACCACCCCGTGATTTTTCTCACTTCTACTAGTGAATGTAATGTAACACACACCCATACAATGCGCACCACCCCGTGATGTTTTTCTCACTCCTACTAGTGAATCTAATGTAACACACTCCCATACAATGCGCACAACCCCATGATGTTTTTCTCACTCCTACTACTGAATCTAATGTAACACACACCCATACAATGCGCACCACCCCGTGATGTTTTTCTCACTCCTACTAGTGAATGTAATGTAACACACACCCATACAATGCGCACCACCCCGTGTAGTTTTTCTCACTCCTACTAGTGAATCTAATGTAACACACACCCATAAAATGCGCACCACCCCGTGATGTTTTTCTCACTCCAGTAGTGAATGTAATGTAACACACACCCATACAATGCGCACCACCCCGTGATGTTTTTGTCACTCCTGCTAGTGAATGTAATGTAACACACACACATACAATGCGCACCACCCCGTGATGTTTTTCTCACTCCTACTAGTGAATGTAATGTAACACACACCCATACAATGCGCACCACCCCGCGATGTTTTTCAGCAACCTATCCTACATTGCCACTGCATGTTCCCTGACCTCCCCATGCTCACCACCCCGCGGTGCTTTTCTCCATCCTACATTGCCACTCACTGCCTATCCTAGTTCAGACCCTCCGATTCACAACACCCCGTGATGTTTTTCTCACTCCTACTAGTGAATGTAATGTAACACACACCCATACAATGCACCACCCCGTGATGTTTTTCTCACTCCTACTAGTGAATGTAATGTAACACACACCCATACAATGCGCACCACCCCGTGATGTTTTTCTGACTCCTACTAGGGAATGTAATGTAACACACACCCATACAATGCGCACCACACCGTGATGTTTTTCTCACTCCTAATAGTGAATGTAATATAACACACACCCATACAATGCGTACCACCCCGTGATGTTTTTCTCACTCCTAATAGTGAATGTAATATAACACACACCCATACAATGCGCACCACCCCGTGATGTTTTTCTCACTCCTACTAGTGAATGTAATGTAACACGCACCCATACAATGCGCACCACCCCGTGATGTTTTTCTCACTGCTACTAGTGAATATAATGTAACACACACCCATACAATGCGCACCACCCCGTGATGTTTTTCTCACTCCTAATAGTGAATGTAATGTAACACACACCCATACATTGCGCACCACCCCGTGATGTTTTTCTCACTCCTACTAGTGAATCTAATGTAACACCCACCCATACAATGCGCACCACCCCGTGATGTTTTTCTCACTGCTACTAGTGAATGTAATGTAACACACCCATACAATGTGCACCAACCCGTGATGTTTTTCTCACTCCTACTAGTGAATGTAATGTAACACACACCCATACAATGCGCACCACCCCGTGATGTTTTTCTCACTGCTACTAGTGAATGTAATGTAACACACCCATACAATGCGCACCACCCCGTGATGTTTTTCTCACTCCACTAGTGAATGTAATGTAACACACACCCATACAATGCGCACCACTCCGTGAGGTTTATCTCACTCCTACTAGTGAATGTAATGTAACACACACCCATACAATGCGCACCACTCCGTGAGGTTTATCTCACTCCTACTAGTGAATGTAATGTAACACACACCCATACAATGCGCACCACCCCGTGATGTTTTTGTCACTCCTACTAGTGAATGTAATGTAACACACACCCATACAATGCGCACCACCCCGTGATGTTTTTCTCACTCCTACTAGTGAATGTAATGTAACACACACCCATACAATGCGCACCACCCCGTGATGTTTGTCTCACTTCTACGAGTGAATCTAATGTAACACACACCCATACAATGCGCACCACCCCGTGATATTTTTCTCACTCCTATTAGTGAATGTAATGTAACACACACCCATACAATGCGCACCACCCCGTGATGTTTTTCTCACTCCTACTAGTGAATGTAATGTAACACACACCCATACAATGCGCACCACCACGTGATGCATTTGTCACTCCTACTAGTGAATGTAATGTAACACACACCCATACAATTCGCCCCACCCCGTGATGTTTTTCTCACTGCTACTAGTGAATGTAATGTAACACACACCCATACAATTCGCACCACCCCGTGATGTTTTTCTCACTCCTACTAGTGAATGTAATGTAACACACACCCATACTATGCACACCACCCCGTGATGTTTTTCTCACTTCTACTAGTTAATGTAATGTAACACACCCCCATACAATGCGCACCACCCCGTGATGTTTTTCTCACTCCTAATAGTGAATGTAATGTAACACACACCCATACAATGCGCACCACCCCGTGATGTTTTTCTCACTCCTACTAGTGAATGTAATGTAACACACACCCATACAATGCGAACCACCCCGTGATGTTTTTCTCACTCCTACTAGTGAATGTAATGTAACACACACCCATACAATGCGCACCACCCCGTGATGTTTTTCTCACTGCTACTAGTGAATGTAATGTAACACACACCCATACAATGCGCACCACCCCGTGATGTTTTTCTCACTCCTAATAGTGAATGTAATGTAACACACACCCATACAATGCGCACCACCCCGTGATGTTTTTCTCACTCCTACTAGTGAATCTAATGTAACACCCACCCATACAATGCGCACCACCCCGTGATGTTTTTCTCACTCCTACTAGTGAATGTAATGTAACACACACCCATACAATGCGCACCACCCCGAGATGTTTTTCTCACTGCTACTAGTGAATGTAATGTAACACACCCATACAATGCGCACCACCCCGTGATGTTTTTCTCACTCCACTAGTGAATGTAATGTAACACACACCCATACAATGCGCACCACTCCGTGAGGTTTATCTCACTCCTACTAGTGAATGTAATGTAACACACACCCATACAATGCGCACCACCCCGTGATGTTTTTGTCATTCCTACTAGTGAATGTAATGTAACACACACCCATACAATGCGCACCACCCCGTGATGTTTTTCTCACTCCTACTAGTGAATGTAATGTAACACACACCCATACAATGCGCACCACCCCGTGATGTTTTTCTCACTCCTACTAGTGAATGTAATGTAACACACACCCATACAATGCGCACCACCCCGTGATGTTTTTCTCACTCCTAATAGTGAATGTAATGTAACACACACCCATACAATGCGCACCACCCCGTGATGTTTTTCTCACTCCTACTAGTGAATGTAATGTAACACACACCCATACAATGCGCACCACCCCGTGATGTTTTTCTCACTCCTACTAGTGAATGTAATGTAACACGAACCCATACAATGCGTACCACCCCGTGATCTTTTTCTCACTCCTACTAGTGAATGTAATGTAACACGCACCCATGCAATGCGCACCACCCCGTGATGTTTTTCTCACTGCTACTAGTGAATGTAATGTAACACACACCCATACAATGCGCACCACCCCGTGATGTTTTTCTCACTCCTAATAGTGAATGTAATGTAACACACACCCATACAATGCGCACCACCCCGTGATGTTTTTCTCACTCCTACTAGTGAATGTAATGTAACACACACCCATACAATGCGCACCACCCCGTGATGTTTTTCTCACTCTTACTAGTGAATGTAATGTAACACACACCCATACAATGCGCACCACCCCGTGATTTTTCTCACTTCTACTAGTGAATGTAATGTAACACACACCCATACAATGCGCACCACCCCGTGATGTTTTTCTCACTCCTACTAGTGAATGTAATGTAACACACACCCATACAATGCGCACCACCCCGTGATGTTTTTCTGACTCCTACTAGGGAATGTAATGTAACACACACCCATACAATGCGCACCACACCGTGATGTTTTTCTCACTCCTAATAGTGAATGTAATATAACACACACCCATACAATGCGCACCACCCCGTGATGTTTTTCTCACTCCTAATAGTGAATGTAATATAACACACACCCATACAATGCGCACCACCCCGTGATGTTTTTCTCACTCCTACTAGTGAATGTAATGTAACACGCACCCATACAATGCGCACCACCCCGTGATGTTTTTCTCACTGCTACTAGTGAATATAATGTAACACACACCCATACAATGCGCACCACCCCGTGATGTTTTTCTCACTCCTAATAGTGAATGTAATGTAACACACACCCATACATTGCGCACCACCCCGTGATGTTTTTCTCACTCCTACTAGTGAATCTAATGTAACACCCACCCATACAATGCGCACCACCCCGTGATGTTTTTCTCACTGCTACTAGTGAATGTAATGTAACACACCCATACAATGCGCACCACCCCGTGATGTTTTTCTCACTGCTACTAGTGAATGTAATGTAACACACCCATACAATGCGCACCAACCCGTGATGTTTTTCTCACTCCTACTAGTGAATGTAATGTAACACACACCCATACAATGCGCACCACCCCGTGATGTTTTTCTCACTGCTACTAGTGAATGTAATGTAACACACCCATACAATGCGCACCACCCCGTGATGTTTTTCTCACTCCTACTAGTGAATGTAATGTAACACACACCCATACAATGCGCACCACTCCGTGAGGTTTATCTCACTCCTACTAGTGAATGTAATGTAACACACACCCATACAATGCGCACCACTCCGTGAGGTTTATCTCACTCCTACTAGTGAATGTAATGTAACACACACCCATACAATGCGCACCACCCCGTGATGTTTTTGTCACTCCTACTAGTGAATGTAATGTAACACACACCCATACAATGCGCACCACCCCGTGATGTTTTTCTCACTCCTACTAGTGAATGTAATGTAACACACACCCATACAATGCGCACCACCCCGTGATGTTTGTCTCACTTCTACGAGTGAATCTAATGTAACACACACCCATACAATGCGCACCACCCCGTGATATTTTTCTCACTCCTATTAGAGAATGTAATGTAACACACACCCATACAATGCGCACCACCCCGTGATGTTTTTCTCACTCCTACTAGTGAATGTAATGTAAAACACACCCATACAATGCGCACCACCACGTGATGCATTTGTCACTCCTACTAGTGAATGTAATGTAACACACACCCATACAATTCGCCCCACCCCGTGATGTTTTTCTCACTGCTACTAGTGAATGTAATGTAACACACACCCATACAATTCGCACCACCCCGTGATGTTTTTCTCACTCCTACTAGTGAATGTAATGTAACACACACCCATACTATGCACACCACCCCGTGATGTTTTTCTCACTTCTACTAGTTAATGTAATGTAACACACCCCCATACAATGCGCACCACCCCGTGATGTTTTTCTCACTCCTAATAGTGAATGTAATGTAACACACACCCATACAATGCGCACCACCCCGTGATGTTTTTCTCACTCCTACTAGTGAATGTAATGTAACACACACCCATACAATGCGTACCACCCCGTGATCTTTTTCTCACTCCTACTAGTGAATGTTATGTAACACGCACCCATGCAATGCGCACCACCCCATTATGTTTTTCTCACTGCTACTAGTGAATGTAATGTAACACACACCCATACAATGCGCACCACCCCGTGATGTTTTTCTCACTCCTAATAGTGAATGTAATGTAACACACACCCATACAATGCGCACCACCCCGTGATGTTTTTCTCACTCCTACTAGTGAATGTAATGTAACACACACCCATACAATGCGAACCACCCCGTGATGTTTTTTTCACTCCTACTAGTGAATGTAATGTAACACACACCCATACAATGCGCACCACCCCGTGATTTTTCTCACTTCTACTAGTGAATGTAATGTAACACACACCCATACAATGCGCACCACCCCGTGATGTTTTTCTCACTCCTACTAGTGAATCTAATGTAACACACTCCCATACAATGCGAACCACCCCGTGATGTTTTTCTCACTCCTACTAGTGAATGTAATGTAACACACACCCATACAATGCGCACCACCCCGTGATTTTTCTCACTTCTACTAGTGAATGTAATGTAACACACACCCATACAATGCGCACCACCCCGTGATGTTTTTCTCACTCCTACTAGTGAATCTAATGTAACACACTCCCATACAATGCGCACAACCCCATGATGTTTTTCTCACTCCTACTAGTGAATCTAATGTAACACACACCCATACAATGCGCACCACCCCGTGATGTTTTTCTCACTCCTACTAGTGAATGTAATGTAACACACACCCATACAATGCGCACCACCCCGTGTAGTTTTTCTCACTCCTACTAGTGAATCTAATGTAACACACACCCATAAAATGCGCACCACCCCGTGATGCTTTTCTCACTCCAGTAGTGAATGTAATGTAACACACACCCATACAATGCGCACCACCCCGTGATGTTTTTGTCCTTCCTGCTAGTGAATGTAATGTAACACACACACATACAATGCGCACCACCCCGTGATGTTTTTCTCACTCCTACTAGTGAATGTAATGTAACACACACCCATACAATGCGCACCACCCCGCGATGTTTTTCAGCAACCTATCCTACATTGCCACTGCATGTTCCCTGACCTCCCCATGCTCACCACCCCGCGGTGCTTTTCTCCATCCTACATTGCCAATCACTGCCTATCCTAATCCAGACCCTCCGATTCACACCACCCCGTGATGTTTTTCTCACTCCTACTAATGAATGTAATGTAACACACACCCATACAATGCACCACCCCGTGATGTTTTTCTCACTCCTACTAGTGAATGTAATGTAACACACACCCATACAATGCACACCACCCCATGATGTTTTTCTCACTTCTACTAGTTAATGTAATGTAACACACCCCCATACAATGCGCACCACCCCGTGATGTTTTTCTCACTCCTAATAGTGAATGTAATGTAACACACACCCATACAATGCGCACCACCCCGTGATGTTTTTCTCACTCCTACTAGTGAATGTAATGTAACACACACCCATACAATGCGCACCACCCCGTGATGTTTTTCTCACTCCTACTAGTGAATGTAATGTAACACACACCCATACAATGCGTACCACCCCGTGATCTTTTTCTCACTCCTACTAGTGAATGTAATGTAACACGCACCCATACAATGCGCACCACCCCATGATGTTTTTCTCACTGCTACTAGTGAATGTAATGTAACACACACCCATACAATGCGCACCACCCCGTGATGTTTTTCTCACTCCTAATAGTGAATGTAATGTAACACACACCCATACAATGCGCACCACCCCGTGATGTTTTTCTCACTCCTACTAGTGAATGTAATGTAACACACACCCATACAATGCGAACCACCCCGTGATGTTTTTTTCACTCCTACTAGTGAATGTAATGTAACACACACCCATACAATGCGCACCACCCCGTGATTTTTCTCACTTCTACTAGTGAATGTAATGTAACACACACCCATACAATGCGCACCACCCCGTGATGTTTTTCTCACTCCTACTAGTGAATCTAATGTAACACACACCCATACAATGCGCACCACCCCATGATGTTTTTCTCACTCCTACTAGTGAATCTAATGTAACACACACCCATACAATGCGCACCACCCCGTGATGTTTTTCTCACTCCTACTAGTGAATGTAATGTAACTACACCCATACAATGCGCACCACCCCGTGTAGTTTTTCTCACTCCTACTAGTGAATCTAATGTAACACACACCCATACAATGCGCACCACCCCGTGATGTTTTTCTCACTCCAGTAGTGAATGTAATGTAACACACACCCATACAATGCGCACCACCCCGTGATGTTTTTGTCACTCCTGCTAGTGAATGTAATGTAACACACACCCATACAATGCGCACCACCCCGTGATGTTTTTCTCACTCCAACTAGTGAATGTAATGTAACACACACCCATACAATGCGCACCACCCCGCGATGTTTTTCAGAAACCTATCCTACATTGCCACTGCATGTTCCCTGACCTCCCCATGCTCACGACCCCGCGGTGCTTTTCTCCATCCTACATTGCCAATCACTGCCTATCCTAATTCAGACCCTCTGATTCACACCACCCCGTGATGTTTTTCTCACTCCTACTAATGAATGTAATGTAACACACACCCATACAATGCGCACCACCCCGTGATGTTTTTCTCACTCCTACTAGTGAATGTAATATAACACACACCCATACAATGCGCACCACCCCGTGATGTTTTTCTCACTCCTACTAGTGAATGTAATGTAACACGCACCCATACAATGCGCACCACCCCGTGATGTTTTTCTCACTCCTACTAGTGAATGTAATATAACACACACCCATACAATGCGCACCACCCTGTGATGTTTTTCTCACTCCTACTAGTGAATGTAATGTAACACATACCCATACAATGCGCACCACCACGTGATGTTTTTCTCACTCCTACTAGTGAATGTAATATAACACACACCCATACAATGCGCACCACCTCGTGATGTTTTTCTCACTCCTACTAGTGAATGTAATGTAACACGCACCCATACAATGCGCACCACCCCGTGATGTTTTTCCCACTGCTACTAGTGAATATAATGTAACACACACCCATACAATGCGCACCACCCCGTGATGTTTTACTCACTCCTAATAGTGAATGTAATGTAACACACACCCATACAATGCGCACCACCCCGTGATGTTTTTCTCACTCCTACTAGTGAATCTAATGTAACACCCACCCATACAATGCGCACCACCCCGTGATGTTTTTCTCACTGCTACTAGTGAATGTAATGTAACACACCCATACAATGCGCACCACCCCGTGATGTTTTTCTCACTGCTACTAGTGAATGTAATGTAACACACCCATACAATGCGCACCACCCCGTGATGTTTTTCTCACTCCTACCAGTGAATGTAATGTAACACACACCCATACAATGCGCACCACCCCGTGATGTTTTTCTCACTGCTACTAGTGAATGTAATGTAACACACCCATACAATGCGCACCACCCCGTGATGTTTTTCTCACTCCACTAGTGAATGTAATGTAACACACACCCATACAATGCGCACCACTCCGTGAGGTTTATCTCACTCCTACTAGTGAATGTAATGTGACACACACCCATACAATGCGCACCACCCCGTGATGTTTTTGTCACTCCTACTAGTGAATGTAATGTAACACACACCCATACAATGCGCACCACCCCGTGATGTTTTTCTCACTCCTACTAGTGAATGTAATGTAACACACACCCATACAATGCGAACCACCCCGTGGTGTTTTTCTCACTTCTACGAGTGAATCTAATGTAACACACACCCATACAATGCGCACCACCCCGTGATATTTTTCTCACTCCTATTAGTGAATGTAATGTAACACACACCCATACAATGCGCACCACCCCGTGATGTTTTTCTCACTCCTACTAGTGAATGTAATGTAACACACACCCATACAATGCGCACCACCACGTGATGCTTTTGTCACTCGTCCTAGTGAATGTAATGTAACACACACCCATACAATTCGCACCACCCCGTGATGTTTTTCTCACTGCTACTAGTGAATGTAATGTAACACACACCCATACAATTCGCACCACCCCGTGATGTTTTTCTCACTCCTACTAGTGAATGTAATGTAACACACACCCATACAATGCACACCACCCCGTGATGTTTTTCTCACTTCTACTAGTTAATGTAATGTAACACACCCCCATACAATGCGCACCACCCCGTGATGTTTTTCTCACTCCTAATAGTGAATGTAATGTAACACACACCCATACAATGCGCACCACCCCGTGATGTTTTTCTCACTCCTACTAGTGAATGTAATGTAACACACACCCATACAATTCGCACCACCCCGTGATGTTTTTCTCACTCCTACTAGTGAATGTAATGTAACACACACCCATACAATGCGTACCACCCCGTGATCTTTTTCTCACTCCTACTAGTGAATGTAATGTAACACGCACCCATACAATACGCACCACCCCGTGATGTTTTTCTCACTGCTACTAGTGAATGTAATGTAACATACACCCATACAATGCGCACCACCCCGTGATGTTTTTCTCACTCCTAATAGTGAATGTAATGTAACACACACCCATACATTGCGCACCACCCCGTGATGTTTTTCTCACTCCTACTAGTGAATCTAGTGTAACACACACCCATACAATGCGCACCACCCCGTGATTTTTCTCACTTCTACTAGTGAATGTAATGTAACACACACCCATACAATGCGCACCACCCCGTGATGTTTTTCTGACTCCTACTAGGGAATGTAATGTAACACACACCCATACAATGCGCACCACCCCGTGATGTTTTTCTCACTCCTAATAGTGAATGTAATATAACACACACCCATACAATGCGCACCACCCTGTGATGTTTTTCTCACTCCTACTAGTGAATGTAATGTAACACATACCCCTACAATGCGCACCACAAAGTGATGTTTTTCTCACTCCTACTAGTGAATCTAATGTAACACCCACCCATACAATGCGCACCACCCCGTGATGTTTTTCTCACTGCTACTAGTGAATGTAATGTAACACACCCATACAATGCGCACCACCCCGTGATGTTTTTCTCACTCCTACTAGTGAATGTAATGTAACACACACCCATACAATGCGCACCACCCCGTGATGTTTTTCTCACTGCTACTAGTGAATGTAATGTAACACACCCATACAATGCGCATCACCCCGTGATGTTTTTCTCACTCCTACTAGTGAATGTAATTTAACACACACCCATACAATGCGCACCACTCCGTGAGGTTTATCTCACTCCTACTAGTGAATGTAATGTAACACACACCCATACAGTGCGCACCACCCCGTGATGTTTTTGTCACTCCTACTAGTGAATGTAATGTAACACACACCCATACAATGCGCACCACCCCGTGATGTTTTTCTCACTCCTACTAGTGAATGTAATGTATCACACACCCATGCAATGTGCACCACCCCGTGATGTTTTTCTCACTTCTACGAGTGAATCTAATGTAACACACACCCATACAATGCGCACCAGCCCGTGATGTTTTTCTCACTCCTATTAGTGAATGTAATGTAACACACACCCATACAATGCGCACCACCCCGTGATGTTTTTCTCACTCCTACTAGTGAATGTAATGTAACACACACCCATACAATGCGCACCAAGCCGTGATGTTTTTCTCACTCCTAATAGTGAATGTAATGTAACACACACCCATACAATGCGCACCACCCCGTGATGTTTTTCTCACTTCTACTAGTGAATGTAATGTAACACACACCCATACAATGCGAACCACCCCGTGATGTTTTTCTCACTCCTACTAGTGAATGTAATGTAACACACACCCATACAATGCGCACCACCCCGTGATTTTTCTCACTTCTACTAGTGAATGTAATGTAACACACACCCATACAATGCGCACCACCCCGTGATGTTTTTCTCACTCCTACTAGTGAATCTAATGTAACACACTCCCATACAATGCGCACAACCCCATGATGTTTTTCTCACTCCTACTACTGAATCTAATGTAACACACACCCATACAATGCGCACCACCCCGTGATGTTTTTCTCACTCCTACTAGTGAATGTAATGTAACACACACCCATACAATGCGCACCACCCCGTGTAGTTTTTCTCACTCCTACTAGTGAATCTAATGTAACACACACCCATAAAATGCGCACCACCCCGTGATGTTTTTCTCACTCCAGTAGTGAATGTAATGTAACACACACCCATAAAATGCGCACCACCCCGTGATGTTTTTGTCACTCCTGCTAGTGAATGTAATGTAACACACACACATACAATGCGCACCACCCCGTGATGTTTTTCTCACTCCTACTAGTGAATGTAATGTAACACACACCCATACAATGCGCACCACCCCGCGATGTTTTTCAGCAACCTATCCTACATTGCCACTGCATGTTCCCTGACCTCCCCATGCTCACCACCCCGCGGTGCTTTTCTCCATCCTACATTGCCACTCACTGCCTATCCTAGTTCAGACCCTCCGATTCACAACACCCCGTGATGTTTTTCTCACTCCTACTAGTGAATGTAATGTAACACACACCCATACAATGCACCACCCCGTGATGTTTTTCTCACTCCTACTAGTGAATGTAATGTAACACACACCCATACAATGCGCACCACCCCGTGATGTTTTTCTGACTCCTACTAGGGAATGTAATGTAACACACACCCATACAATGCGCACCACACCGTGATGTTTTTCTCACTCCTAATAGTGAATGTAATATAACACACACCCATACAATGCGCACCACCCCGTGATGTTTTTCTCACTCCTAATAGTGAATGTAATATAACACACACCCATACAATGCGCACCACCCCGTGATGTTTTTCTCACTTCTACTAGTTAATGTAATGTAACACACCCCCATACAATGCGCACCACCCCGTGATGTTTTTCTCACTCCTAATAGTGAATGTAATGTAACACACACCCATACAATGCGCACCACCCCGTGATGTTTTTCTCACTCCTACTAGTGAATGTAATGTAACACACACCCATACAATGCGAACCACCCCGTGATGTTTTTCTCACTCCTACTAGTGAATGTAATGTAACACACACCCATACAATGCGCACCACCCCGTGATGTTTTTCTCACTGCTACTAGTGAATGTAATGTAACACACACCCATACAATGCGCACCACCCCGTGATGTTTTTCTCACTCCTAATAGTGAATGTAATGTAACACACACCCATACAATGCGCACCACCCCGTGATGTTTTTCTCACTCCTACTAGTGAATCTAATGTAACACCCACCCATACAATGCGCACCACCCCGAGATGTTTTTCTCACTGCTACTAGTGAATGTAATGTAACACACCCATACAATGCGCACCACCCCGTGATGTTTTTCTCACTCCACTAGTGAATGTAATGTAACACACACCCATACAATGCGCACCACTCCGTGAGGTTTATCTCACTCCTACTAGTGAATGTAATGTAACACACACCCATACAATGCGCACCACCCCGTGATGTTTTTGTCATTCCTACTAGTGAATGTAATGTAACACACACCCATACAATGCGCACCACCCCGTGATGTTTTTCTCACTCCTACTAGTGAATGTAATGTAACACACACCCATACAATGCGCACCACCCCGTGATGTTTTTCTCACTCCTACTAGTGAATGTAATGTAACACACACCCATACAATGCGCACCACCCCGTGATGTTTTTCTCACTCCTAATAGTGAATGTAATGTAACACACACCCATACAATGCGCACCACCCCGTGATGTTTTTCTCACTCCTACTAGTGAATGTAATGTAACACACACCCATACAATGCGCACCACCCCGTGATGTTTTTCTCACTCCTACTAGTGAATGTAATGTAACACGAACCCATACAATGCGTACCACCCCGTGATCTTTTTCTCACTCCTACTAGTGAATGTAATGTAACACGCACCCATGCAATGCGCACCACCCCGTGATGTTTTTCTCACTGCTACTAGTGAATGTAATGTAACACACACCCATACAATGCGCACCACCCCGTGATGTTTTTCTCACTCCTAATAGTGAATGTAATGTAACACACACCCATACAATGCGCACCACCCCGTGATGTTTTTCTCACTCCTACTAGTGAATGTAATGTAACACACACCCATACAATGCGCACCACCCCGTGATGTTTTTCTCACTCTTACTAGTGAATGTAATGTAACACACACCCATACAATGCGCACCACCCCGTGATTTTTCTCACTTCTACTAGTGAATGTAATGTAACACACACCCATACAATGCGCACCACCCCGTGATGTTTTTCTCACTCCTACTTGTGAATGTAATGTAACACACACCCATACAATGCGCACCACCCCGTGATGTTTTTCTGACTCCTACTAGGGAATGTACTGTAACACACACCCATACAATGCGCACCACACCGTGATGTTTTTCTCACTCCTAATAGTGAATGTAATATAACACACACCCATACAATGCGCACCACCCCGTGATGTTTTTCTCACTCCTAATAGTGAATGTAATATAACACACACCCATACAATGCGCACCACCCCGTGATGTTTTTCTCACTCCTACTAGAGAATGTAATGTAACACGCACCCATACAATGCGCACCACCCCGTGATGTTTTTCTCACTGCTACTAGTGAATATAATGTAACACACACCCATACAATGCGCACCACCCCGTGATGTTTTTCTCACTCCTAATAGTGAATGTAATGTAACACACACCCATGCATTGCGCACCACCCCGTGATGTTTTTCTCACTCCTACTAGTGAATCTAATGTAACACCCACCCATACAATGCGCACCACCCCGTGATGTTTTTCTCACTGCTACTAGTGAATGTAATGTAACACACCCATACAATGCGCACCACCCCGTGATGTTTTTCTCACTGCTACTAGTGAATGTAATGTAACACACCCATACAATGCGCACCAACCCGTGATGTTTTTCTCACTCCTACTAGTGAATGTAATGTAACACACACCCATACAATGCGCACCACCCCGTGATGTTTTTCTCACTGCTACTAGTGAATGTAATGTAACACACCCATACAATGCGCACCACCCCGTGATGTTTTTCTCACTCCTACTAGTGAATGTAATGTAACACACACCCATACAATGCGCACCACTCCGTGAGGTTTATCTCACTCCTACTAGTGAATGTAATGTAACACACACCCATACAATGCGCACCACTCCGTGAGGTTTATCTCACTCCTACTAGTGAATGTAATGTAACACACACCCATACAATGCGCACCACCCCGTGATGTTTTTGTCACTCCTACTAGTGAATGTAATGTAACACACACCCATACAATGCGCACCACCCCGTGATGTTTTTCTCACTCCTACTAGTGAATGTAATGTAACACACACCCATACAATGCGCACCACCCCGTGATGTTTGTCTCACTTCTACGAGTGAATCTAATGTAACACACACCCATACAATGCGCACCACCCCGTGATATTTTTCTCACTCCTATTAGTGAATGTAGTGTAACACACACCCATACAATGCGCACCACCCCGTGATGTTTTTCTCACTCCTACTAGTGAATGTAATGTAAAACACACCCATACAATGCGCACCACCACGTGATGCATTTGTCACTCCTACTAGTGAATGTAATGTAACACACACCCATACAATTCGCCCCACCCCGTGATGTTTTTCTCACTGCTACTAGTGAATGTAATGTAACACACACCCATACAATTCGCACCACCCCGTGATGTTTTTCTCACTCCTACTAGTGAATGTAATGTAACACACACCCATACTATGCACACCACCCCGTGATGTTTTTCTCACTTCTACTAGTTAATGTAATGTAACACACCCCCATACAATGCGCACCACCCCGTGATGTTTTTCTCACTCCTAATAGTGAATGTAATGTAACACACACCCATACAATGCGCACCACCCCGTGATGTTTTTCTCACTCCTACTAGTGAATGTAATGTAACACACACCCATACAATGCGAACCACCCCGTGATGTTTTTCTCACTCCTACTAGTGAATGTAATGTAACACACACCCATACAATGCGCACCACCCCGTGATGTTTTTCTCACTGCTACTAGTGAATGTAATGTAACACACACCCATACAATGCGCACCACCCCGTGATGTTTTTCTCACTCCTAATAGTGAATGTAATGTAACACACACCCATACATTGCGCACCACCCCGTGATGTTTTTCTCACTCCTACTAGTGAATCTAATGTAACACCCACCCATACAATGCGCACCACCCCGTGATGTTTTTCTCACTCCTACTAGTGAATGTAATGTAACACACACCCATACAATGCGCACCACCCCGAGATGTTTTTCTCACTGCTACTAGTGAATGTAATGTAACACACCCATACAATGCGCACCACCCCGTGATGTTTTTCTCACTCCACTAGTGAATGTAATGTAACACACACCCATACAATGCGCACCACTCCGTGAGGTTTATCTCACTCCTACTAGTGAATGTAATGTAACACACACCCATACAATGCGCACCACCCCGTGATGTTTTTGTCACTCCTACTAGTGAATGTAATGTAACACACACCCATACAATGCGCACCACCCCGTGATGTTTTTCTCACTCCTACTAGTGAATGTAATGTAACACACACCCATACAATGCGCACCACCCCGTGATGTTTTTCTCACTCCTACTAGTGAATGTAATGTAACACACACCCATACAATGCGCACCACCCCGTGATGTTTTTCTCACTCCTAATAGTGAATGTAATGTAACACACACCCATACAATGCGCACCACCCCGTGATGTTTTTCTCACTCCTACTAGTGAATGTAATGTAACACACACCCATACAATGCGCACCACCCCGTGATTTTTCTCACTTCTACTAGTGAATGTAATGTAACACACACCCATACAATGCGCACCACCCCGTGATGTTTTTCTCACTCCTACTAGTGAATCTAATGTAACACACTCCCATACAATGCGCACCACCCCATGATGTTTTTCTCACTCCTACTAGTGAATCTAATGTAACACACACCCATACAATGCGCACCACCCCGTGATGTTTTTCTCACTCCTACTAGTGAATGTAATGTAACACACACCCATACAATGCGCACCACCCCGTGTAGTTTTTCTCACTCCTACTAGTGAATCTAATGTAACACACACCCATAAAATGCGCACCACCCCGTGATGTTTTTCTCACTCCAGTAGGGAATGTAATGTAACACACACCCATACAATGCGCACCACCCCGTGATGTTTTTGTCACTCCTGCTAGTGAATGTAATGTAACACACACCCATACAATGCGCACCACCCCGTGATGTTTTTCTCACTCCTACTAGTGAATGTAATGTAACACACACCCATACAATGCGCACCACCCCGCGATGTTTTTCAGAAACTTATCCTACATTGCCTCTGCATGTTCCCTTACCTCCCCATGCTCACCACCCCGCAGTGCTTTTCTCCATCCTACATTGCCACTCACTGCCTATCCTAATTCAGACCCTCCGATTCACACCACCCCGTGATGTTTTTCTCACTCCTACTATTGAATGTAATGTAACACACACCCATACAATGCGCACCACCCCGTGATGTTTTTCTCACTCCTACTAGTGAATGTAATGTAACACACACCCATAAAATGCGCACCACCCCGTGATGTTTTTCTCACTGCTACTAGTGAATGTAATGTAACACACACCCATACAATGCGCACCACCCCGTGATGTTTTTCTCACTCCTACTAGTGAATGTAATGTAACACACACCCATACAATGCGCACCACCCCGTGATGTTTTTCTCACTCCTACTAGTGAATGTAATGTAACACACACCCATACAATGCGCACCACCCCGCGATGTTTTTCAGAAACCTATCCTACATTGCCTCTGCATGTTCCCTGACCTCCCCATGCTCACCACCCCGCGGTGCTTTTCTCCATCCTACATTGCCACTCACTGCCTATCCTAATTCAGACCCTCCGATTCACATCACCCCGTGATGTTTTTCTCACTCCTACTAGTGAATGTAATGTAACACACACCCATACAATGCGCACCACCCCGTGATGTTTTTCTCACTCCTACTAGTGAATGTAATGTAACACACACCCATAAAATGCGCACCACCCCGTGATGTTTTTCTCACTGCTACTAGTGAATGTAATGTAACACACACCCATACAATGCGCACCACCCCGTGATGTTTTTCTCACTCCTACTAGTGAATGTAATGTAACACACACCCATAAAATGAGCACCACCCCGTGATGTTTTTCTCACTCCTACTAGTGAATGTAATGTAACACACACCCATACAATGCGCACCACCCCGCGATGTTTTTCAGAAACCTATCCTACATTGCCACTGCATGTTCCCTGACCTCCCCATGCTCACCACCCCGCGGTGCTTTTCCCCATCCTACATTGCCAATCACTGCCTATCCTAATTCAGACCCTCCGATTCACACCACGCCGTGATGTTTTTCTCACTCCTACTAATGAATGTAATGTAACACACACCCATACAATGCGTACCACCCCGTGATGTTTTTCTCACTCCTACTAGTGAATGTAATGTAACACACACCCATACAATGCGCACCACTCCGTGATGTTTTTCTCACTCCTACTAGTGAATGTAATGTAACACACACCCATACAATGCGCACCACCCCGTGATGTTTTTCTCACTCCTACTAGTGCATGTAATGTAACACACACCCATAGAATGCGCACCACCCCGCGATGTTTTTCAGAAACCTATCCTACATTGCCACTGCATGTTCCCTGACCTCCCCATGCTGACCACCCCGCGGTGCTTTTCTCCATCCTACATTGCGACTCACTGCCTATCCTAATTCAGACCCTCCGATTCACATCACCCCGTGATGTTTTTCTCACTCCTACTAGTGATTGTAATATAACACACACCCATACAATGCGCACCACCCCGTGATGTTTTTCTCACTCCTACTAGTGAATGTAATGTAACACACACCCATACAATTCGCACCACCCCGTGATGTTTTTCTCACTCCTACTAGTGAATGTAATGTAACACACACCCATACAATGCGCACCACCCTGTGATGTTTTTCTCACTTCTACTAGTTAATGTAATGTAACACACACCCATACAATGCGCACCACCCCGTGATGTTTTTCTCACTCCTACTAGTGAATGTAATGTAACACACACCCATACAATGCGCACCACCCCGAGATGTTTTTCTCACTCCTCCTAGTGAATGTAATGTAACACACACCCATAAAATGCGCACCACCCCGTGATGTTTTTCTCACTGCTACTAGTGAATGTAATGTAACACACACCCACACAATGCGCACCACCCCGTGATGTTTTTCTCACTCCTACTAGTGAATGTAATGTAACACACATCCATACAATGCGCACCAACCCGTGATGTTTTTCTCACTCCTACTAGTGAATGTAATGTAACACACACCCATACAATTCGCCCCACCCCGTGATGTTTTTCTCACTGCTACTAGTGAATGTAATGTAACACACACCCATACAATTCGCACCACCCCGTGATGTTTTTCTCACTCCTACTAGTGAATGTAATGTAACACACACCCATACTATGCACACCACCCCGTGATGTTTTTCTCACTTCTACTAGTTAATGTAATGTAACACACCCCCATACAATGCGCACCACCCCGTGATGTTTTTCTCACTCCTAATAGTGAATGTAATGTAACACACACCCATACAATGCGCACCACCCCGTGATGTTTTTCTCACTCCTACTAGTGAATGTAATGTAACACACACCCATACAATGCGAACCACCCCGTGATGTTTTTCTCACTCCTACTAGTGAATGTAATGTAACACACACCCATAAAATGCGCACCACCCCGTGATGTTTTTCTCACTGCTACTAGTGAATGTAATGTAACACACACCCATACAATGCGCACCACCCCGTGATGTTTTTCTCACTCCTAATAGTGAATGTAATGTAACACACACCCATACATTGCGCACCACCCCGTGATGTTTTTCTCACTCCTACTAGTGAATCTAATGTAACACCCACCCATACAATGCGCACCACCCCGTGATGTTTTTCTCACTCCTACTAGTGAATGTAATGTAACACACACCCATACAATGCGCACCACCCCGAGATGTTTTTCTCACTGCTACTAGTGAATGTAATGTAACACACCCATACAATGCGCACCACCCCGTGATGTTTTTCTCACTCCACTAGTGAATGTAATGTAACACACACCCATACAATGCGCACCACTCCGTGAGGTTTATCTCACTCCTACTAGTGAATGTAATGTAACACACACCCATACAATGCGCACCACCCCGTGATGTTTTTGTCACTCCTACTAGTGAATGTAATGTAACACACACCCATACAATGCGCACCACCCCGTGATGTTTTTCTCACTCCTACTAGTGAATGTAATGTAACACACACCCATACAATGCGCACCACCCCGTGATGTTTTTCTCACTCCTACTAGTGAATGTAATGTAACACACACCCATACAATGCGCACCACCCCGTGATGTTTTTCTCACTCCTAATAGTGAATGTAATGTAACACACACCCATACAATGCGCACCACCCCGTGATGTTTTTCTCACTCCTACTAGTGAATGTAATGTAACACACACCCATACAATGCGCACCACCCCGTGATTTTTCTCACTTCTACTAGTGAATGTAATGTAACACACACCCATACAATGCGCACCACCCCGTGATGTTTTTCTCACTCCTACTAGTGAATCTAATGTAACACACTCCCATACAATGCGCACCACCCCATGATGTTTTTCTCACTCCTACTAGTGAATCTAATGTAACACACACCCATACAATGCGCACCACCCCGTGATGTTTTTCTCACTCCTACTAGTGAATGTAATGTAACACACACCCATACAATGCGCACCACCCCGTGTAGTTTTTCTCACTCCTACTAGTGAATCTAATGTAACACACACCCATAAAATGCGCACCACCCCGTGATGTTTTTCTCACTCCAGTAGGGAATGTAATGTAACACACACCCATACAATGCGCACCACCCCGTGATGTTTTTGTCACTCCTGCTAGTGAATGTAATGTAACACACACCCATACAATGCGCACCACCCCGTGATGTTTTTCTCACTCCTACTAGTGAATGTAATGTAACACACACCCATACAATGCGCACCACCCCGCGATGTTTTTCAGAAACCTATCCTACATTGCCTCTGCATGTTCCCTTACCTCCCCATGCTCACCACCCCGCAGTGCTTTTCTCCATCCTACATTGCCACTCACTGCCTATCCTAATTCAGACCCTCCGATTCACACCACCCCGTGATGTTTTTCTCACTCCTACTATTGAATGTAATGTAACACACACCCATACAATGCGCACCACCCCGTGATGTTTTTCTCACTCCTACTAGTGAATGTAATGTAACACACACCCATAAAATGCGCACCACCCCGTGATGTTTTTCTCACTGCTACTAGTGAATGTAATGTAACACACACCCATACAATGCGCACCACCCCGTGATGTTTTTCTCACTCCTACTAGTGAATGTAATGTAACACACACCCATACAATGCGCACCACCCCGTGATGTTTTTCTCACTCCTACTAGTGAATGTAATGTAACACACACCCATACAATGCGCACCACCCCGCGATGTTTTTCAGAAACCTATCCTACATTGCCTCTGCATGTTCCCTGACCTCCCCATGCTCACCACCCCGCGGTGCTTTTCTCCATCCTACATTGCCACTCACTGCCTATCCTAATTCAGACCCTCCGATTCACATCACCCCGTGATGTTTTTCTCACTCCTACTAGTGAATGTAATGTAACACACACCCATACAATGCGCACCACCCCGTGATGTTTTTCTCACTCCTACTAGTGAATGTAATGTAACACACACCCATAAAATGCGCACCACCCCGTGATGTTTTTCTCACTGCTACTAGTGAATGTAATGTAACACACACCCATACAATGCGCACCACCCCGTGATGTTTTTCTCACTCCTACTAGTGAATGTAATGTAACACACACCCATAAAATGAGCACCACCCCGTGATGTTTTTCTCACTCCTACTAGTGAATGTAATGTAACACACACCCATACAATGCGCACCACCCCGCGATGTTTTTCAGAAACCTATCCTACATTGCCACTGCATGTTCCCTGACCTCCCCATGCTCACCACCCCGCGGTGCTTTTCCCCATCCTACATTGCCAATCACTGCCTATCCTAATTCAGACCCTCCGATTCACACCACGCCGTGATGTTTTTCTCACTCCTACTAATGAATGTAATGTAACACACACCCATACAATGCGTACCACCCCGTGATGTTTTTCTCACTCCTACTAGTGAATGTAATGTAACACACACCCATACAATGCGCACCACTCCGTGATGTTTTTCTCACTCCTACTAGTGAATGTAATGTAACACACACCCATACAATGCGCACCACCCCGTGATGTTTTTCTCACTCCTACTAGTGCATGTAATGTAACACACACCCATAGAATGCGCACCACCCCGCGATGTTTTTCAGAAACCTATCCTACATTGCCACTGCATGTTCCCTGACCTCCCCATGCTGACCACCCCGCGGTGCTTTTCTCCATCCTACATTGCGACTCACTGCCTATCCTAATTCAGACCCTCCGATTCACATCACCCCGTGATGTTTTTCTCACTCCTACTAGTGATTGTAATATAACACACACCCATACAATGCGCACCACCCCGTGATGTTTTTCTCACTCCTACTAGTGAATGTAATGTAACACACACCCATACAATTCGCACCACCCCGTGATGTTTTTCTCACTCCTACTAGTGAATGTAATGTAACACACACCCATACAATGCGCACCACCCTGTGATGTTTTTCTCACTTCTACTAGTTAATGTAATGTAACACACACCCATACAATGCGCACCACCCCGTGATGTTTTTCTCACTCCTACTAGTGAATGTAATGTAACACACACCCATACAATGCGCACCACCCCGAGATGTTTTTCTCACTCCTCCTAGTGAATGTAATGTAACACACACCCATAAAATGCGCACCACCCCGTGATGTTTTTCTCACTGCTACTAGTGAATGTAATGTAACACACACCCACACAATGCGCACCACCCCGTGATGTTTTTCTCACTCCTACTAGTGAATGTAATGTAACACACATCCATACAATGCGCACCAACCCGTGATGTTTTTCTCACTCCTACTAGTGAATGTAATGTAACACACACCCATACAATGCGCACCACCCCGTGATGCTTTTGTCACTCCTACTAGTGAATGTAATGTAACACACACCCATACAATGCGCACCACCCCGTGATGTTTTTCTCACTCCTACTAGTGAATATCATGTAACACACACCCATACAATGCGCACCACCCCCGATGTTTTTCAGAAACCTATCCTACATTGCCACTGCATGTTCCCTGACCTCCCCATGCTCACCACCCCGCGGTGCTTTTCCCCCTCCTACATTGCCAATCACTGCCTATCCTAATTCAGACCCTCCGATTCACACCACCCCGTGATGTTTTTCTCACTCCTACTAATGAATGTAATGTAACACACACCCATACAATGCGCACCACCCCGTGATGTTTTTCTCACTCCTACTAGTGAATGTAATGTAACACACACACATACAATGCGCACCACCCCGTGATGTTTTTCTCACTCCTACTACTGAATGTAATGTAACACACACCCATAGAATGCGCACCACCCCGCGATGTTTTTCAGAAACCTATCCTACATTGCCACTGCATGTTCCCTGACCTCCCCATGCTGACAACCCCGCGGTCCTTTTCTCCATCCTACATTGCCACTCACTGCGTATCCTAATTCAGACCCTCCGATTCACACCACCCCGTGATGTTTTTCTCACTCCTACTCGTGAATGTAATGTAACACACACCCATACAATGCGCACCACCCCGTGATGTTTTTCTCACTCCTACTAGTGAATGTAATGTAACACACACCCATACAATGCGCACCACCCCGCGATGTTTTTCAGAAACCTATCCTACATTGCCACTGCATGTTCCCTGACCTCCCCATGCTCACCACCCCGCGGTGCTTTTCCCCATCCTACATTGCCAATCACTGCCTATCCTAACTCAGACCCTCCGATTCACACCACGCCGTGATGTTTTTCTCACTCCTACTAATGAATGTAATGTAACACACACCCATACAATGCGTACCACACCGTGATGTTTTTCTCACTCCTACTAATGAATGCAATGTAACACACACACATACAATGCGCACCACCCCGTGATAATTTTCTCACTCCTACTAGTGAATGTAATGTAACACACACCCATAGAATGCGCACCACTCCGTGATGTTTTTCTCACTCCTACTAGTGAATGTAATATAACACACACCCATACAATGCGCACCACCCCGTGATGTTTTTCTCACTCCTACTAGTGCATGTAATGTAACACACACCCATAGAATGCGCACCACCCCGCGATGTTTTTCAGAAACCTATCCTACATTGCCACTGCATGTTCCCTGACCTCCCCATGCTGACCACCCCTCGGTGCTTTTCTCCATCCTACATTGCCACTCACTGCCTATCCTAATTCAGACCCTCCGATTCACACCACCCCGTGATGTTTTTCTCACTCCTAATAGTGATTGTAATATAACACACACCCATACAATGTGCACCACCCCGTGATGTTTTTCTCACTCCTACTAGTGAATGTAATGTAACACACACCCATACAATGCGCACCACCCCGTGATGTTTTTCTCACTCCTACTAGTGAATGTAATGTAACACACACCCATACAATGCGCACCACCCCGTGATGTTTTTCTCACTCCTACTAGTGAATCTAATGTAACACACACCCATACAATGCGCACCACCCCATGATGTTTTTCTCACTCTTACTAGTGAATCTAATGTAACACACATGCATACAATGCGCACCAGCCCGTGATGTTTTTCTCACTCCTACTAGTGAATGTAATGAAACACACACCCATACAATGCGCACCACCCCGTGTAGTTTTTCTCACTCCTACTAGTGAATCTAATGTAACACACACCCATAAAATGCGCACCACCCCGTGATGTTTTTCTCACACCTACTAGTGAATGTAATGTAACACACACCCATACAATACGCACCACCCCGTGATGTTTTTGTCACTCCTGCTAGTGAATGTAATGTAACACACACCCATACAATGCGCACCACCCCGTGATGTTTTTCTCACTCCTACTAGTGAATGTAATGTAACACACACCCATACAATGCGCACCACCCCGTGATGCTTTTGTCACTCCTACTAGTGAACGTAATGTAACACACACCCATACAATGAGCACCACCCCGTGATGTTTTTCTCACTCCTACTAGTGAATGTCATGTAACACACACCCATAAAATGCGCACCACCCCGCGATGTTTTTCAGAAACCTATCCTACATTGCCACTGCATGTTCCCTGACCTCCCCATGCTCACCACCCCGCGGTGCTTTTCCCCATCCTACATTGCCAATCACTGCCTATCCTAATTCAGACCCTCCGATTCACACCACGCCGTGACGTTTTTCTCACTCCTACTAATGAATGTAATGTAACACACACCCATACAATGCGTACCACCCCGTGATGTTTTTCTCACTCCTACTAATGAATGTAATGTAACACACACACGTACAATGCGCACCACCCCGTGATGTTTTTCTCACTCCTACTAGTGAATTTAATGTAACACACACCCATACAATGCGCACCACCCCGTGATGTTTTTCTCACTCCTACTAGTGAATGTAATGTAACACACACCCATACAATGCGCACCACCCCGTGATGCTTTTGTCACTCCTACTAGTGAACGTAATGTAACACACACCCATACAATGAGCACCACCCCGTGATGTTTTTCTCACTCCTACTAGTGAATGTAATGTAACACACACCCATACAATGCGCACCACCCCGCGATGTTTTTCAGAAACCTATCCTACATTGCCACTGCATGTTCCCTGACCTCCCCATGCTCACCACCCCGCGGTGCTTTTCCCCATCCTACATTGCCAATCACTGCCTATCCTAATTCAGACCCTCCGATTCACACCACGCCGTGATGTTTTTCTAACTCCTACTAATGAATGTAATGTACCACACCCATACAATGCGTACCACCCCGTGATGTTTTTCTCACTCCTACTAATGAATGTAATGTAACACACACACATACAATGCGCACCACCCCGTGATGTTTTGCTCACTCCTACTAGTGAATGTAATGTAACACACACCCATAGAATGCGCACCACTCCGTGATGTTTTTCTCACTCCTACTAGTGAATGTAATGTAACACACACCCATACAATGCGCACCACCCCGTGATGTTTTTCTCACTCCTACTAGTGCATGTAATGTAACACACACCCATAGAATGCGCACCACCCCGCGATGTTTTTCAGAAACCTATCCTACATTGCCACTGCATGTTCCCTGACCTCCCCATGCTGACCACCCCGCGGTGCTTTTCTCCATCCTACATTGCCACTCACTGCCTATCCTAATTCAGACCCTCCGATTCACATCACCCCGTGATGTTTTTCTCACTCCTACTAGTGATTGTAATATAACACACACCCATACAATGCGCACCACCCCGTGATGTTTTTCTCACTCCTACTAGTGAATGTAATGTAACACACACCCATACAATTCGCACCACCCCGTGATGTTTTTCTCACTCCTACTAGTGAATGTAATGTAACACACACCCATACAATGCGCACCACCCCGTGATGTTTTTTCTCACTGCTACTAGTGAATGTAATGTAACACACACCCATACAATTCGCACCACCCCGTGATGTTTTTCTCACTCCTACTAGTGAATGTAATGTAACACACACCCATACAATGCGCACCACCCTGTGATGTTTTTCTCACTTCTACTAGTTAATGTAATGTAACACACACCCATATAATGCGCACCACCCCGTGATGTTTTTCTCACTCCTGCTAGTGAATGTAATGTAACACACACCCATACAATGCTCACCACCCCATGATGTTTTTCTCACTCTTACTAGTGAATCTAATGTAACACACACCCATACAATGCGCACCACCCCGTGATGTTTTTCTCACTCCTACTAGTGAATGTAATGTAACACACACCCATACAATGCGCACCACCCCGTGATGTTTTTCTCACTCCTCCTAGTGAATGTAATGTAACACACACCCATAAAATGCGCACCACCCCGTGATGTTTTTCTCACTGCTACTAGTGAATGTAATGTAACACACACCCACACAATGCGCACCATCCCGTGATGTTTTTCTCACTCCTACTAGTGAATGTAATGTAACACACATCCATACAATGCGCACCACCCCGTGATGTTTTTCTCACTCCTACTAGTGAATGTAATGTAACACACACCCATACAATGCGCACCACCCCGTGATGCTTTTGTCACTCCTACTAGTGAATGTAATGTAACACACACCCATACAATGCGCACCACCCTGTGATGTTTTTCTCACTCCTACTAGTGAATATCATGTAACACACACCCATACAATGCGCACCACCCCGCGATGTTTTTCAGAAACCTATCCTACATTGCCACTGCATGTTCCCTGACCTCCCCATGCTCACCACCCCGCGGTGCTTTTCCCCATCCTACATTGCCAATCACTGCGTATCCTAATTCAGACCCTCCGATTCACACCACACCGTGATGTTTTTCTCACTCCTACTAGTGATTGTAATGTAACAAACACCCATACAATGCGCACCACCCCGTGATGTTTTTCTCACTCCTACTAGTGAATGTAATGTAACACACACATATACAACGCACACCAAGCCGTGATGTTTTTCTCACTCCTACTAGTGAATGCAATGTAACACACACCCATACAATGCACACCACCCCGTGATGTTTTTCTCACTCCTACTAGTGAATGTAATGTAACACACCCCCATACAATGCGCACCACCCCGTGATGTTTTTCTCACTCCTACGAGTGAATGTAATGTAACACATACCCATACAATGCGCACCACCCCGTGATGTTTTTCTCACTCCTACTAGTGAATCTAATGTAACACACACCCATACAATGCGCACCACCCCATGATGTTTTTCTCACTCTTACTAGTGAATCTAATGTAACACACACCCATACAATGCGCACCAGCCCGTGATGTTTTTCTCACTCCTACTAGTGAATGTAATGAAACACACACCCATACAATGCGCACCACCCCGTGTAGTTTTTCTCACTCCTACTAGTGAATCTAATGTAACACACACCCATAAAATGCGCACCACCCCGTGATGTTTTTCTCACTCCTACTAGTGAATGTAATGTAACACACACCCATACAATGCGCACCACCCCGTGATGTTTTTGTCACTCCTGCTAGTGAATGTAATGTAACACACACCCATACAATACGCACCACCCCGTGATGTTTTTCTCACTCCTACTAGTGAATGTAATGTAACACACACCCATACAATGCGCACCACCCCGCGATGTTTTTCAGAAACCTATCCTACATTGCCACTGCATGTTCCCTGACCTCCCCATGCTCACCACCCCGCGGTGCTTTTCTCCATCCTACATTGCCACTCACTGCCTATCCTAGTTCAGACCCTCCGATTCCCAACACCCCGTGATGTTTTTCTCACTCCTACTAGTGAATGTAATGTAACACACACCCATACAATGCGCACCACCCCGTGATGTTTTTCTCACTCCTACTAGTGAATGTAATGTAACACACACCCATAAAATGCGCACCACCCCGTGATGTTTTTCTCACTGCTACTAGTGAATGTAATGTAACACACACCCAGACAATGCGCACCACCCCGTGATGTTTTTCTCACTCCTACTAGTGAATGTAATGTAACACACACCCATACAATGCGCACCACCCCGTGATGTTTTTCTCACTCGTACTAGTGAATGTAATGTAACACACACCCATACAATGCGCTCCACCCCGTGATGCTTTTGTCACTCCTACTAGTGAACGTAATGTAACACACACCCATACAATGAGCACCACCCCGTGATGATTTTCTCACTCCTACTAGTGAATGTAATGTAACACACACCCATACAATGCGCACCACCCCGCGATGTTTTTCAGAAACCTATCCTACATTGCCACTGCATGTTCCCTGACCTCCCCATGCTCACCACCCCGCGGTGCTTTTCCCCATCCTACATTGCCAATCACTGCCTATCCTAATTCAGACCCTCCGATTCACACCACGCCGTGATGCTTTTCTCACTCCTACTAATGAATGTAATGTAACACACACCCATACAATGCGTACCACCCCGTGATGTTTTTCTCACTCCTACTAATGAATGTAATGTAACACACACACATACAATGCGCACCACCCCGTGATGTTTTTCTCACTCCTACTAGTGAATGTAATGTAACACACACCCATACAATGTGCACCACCCCGTGATGTTTTTCTCACTCCTACTAGTGAATGTAATGTAACACACACCCATACAATGCGCACCACCCCGTGATGTTTTTCTCACTCCTACTAGTGAATGTAATGTAACACACACCCATACAATGCGCACCACCCCGCGATGTTTTTCAGAAACCTATCCTACATTGCCACTGCATCTTCCCTGACATCCCCATGCTCACCACCCCGCGGTGCTTTTCCCCATCCTACATTCCAATCACTGCCTATCCTAATTCAGACACTCTGATTCACACAACCCGTGATGTTTTTCTCACTCCTACTAGTGATTGTAATGTAACACACACCCATACAATGCGCACCACCCCGTGATGTTTTTCTCACTCCTACTAGTGAATGTAATGTAACACACACATATACAACGCACACCAACCCGTGATGTTTTTCTCACTCCTACTAGTGAATGCAATGTAACACACACCCATACAATGCACACCACCCCGTGATGTTTTTCTCACTCCTACTAGTGAATGTAATGTAACACACACCCATACAATGCGCACCACCCCGTGATGTTTTTCTCACTCCTACTAGTGAATGTAATGTAACACACACCCATACAATGCGCACCACCCCGTGATGTTTTTCTCACTCCTACTAGTGAATCTAATGTAACACACACCCATACAATGCGCACCACCCCATGATGTTTTTCTCACTCTTACTAGTGAATCTAATGTAACACACACCCATACAATGCGCACCAGCCCGTGATGTTTTTCTCACTCCTACTAGTGAATGTAATGAAACACACACCCATACAATGCGCACCACCCCGTGTAGTTTTTCTCACTCCTACTAGTGAATCTAATGTAACACACACCCATAAAATGCGCACCACCCCGTGATGTTTTTCTCACTCCTACTAGTGAATGTAATGTAACACACACCCATACAATGCGCACCACCCCGTGATGTTTTTGTCACTCCTGCTAGTGAATGTAATGTAACACACACCCATACAATGCGCACCACCCCGTGATGTTTTTCTCACTCCTACTAGTGAATGTAATGTAACACACACCCATACAATGCGCACCACCCCGCGATGTTTTTCAGAAACCTATCCTACATTGCCACTGCATGTTCCCTGACCTCCCCATGCTCACCACCCCGCGGTGCTTTTCTCCATCCTACATTGCCACTCACTGCCTATCCTAGTTCAGACCCTCCGATTCACAACACCCCGTGATGTTTTTCTCACTCCTACTAGTGAATGTAATGTAACACACACCCATACAATGCGCACCACCCCGTGATGTTTTTCTCACTCCTACTAGTGAATGTAATGTAACACACACCCATAAAATGCGCACCACCCCGTGATGTTTTTCTCACTGCTAGTAGTGAATGTAATGTAACACACACCCATGCAATGCGCACCACCCCGTGATGTTTTTCTCACTCCTACTAGTGAATGTAATGTAACACACACCCATACAATGCGCACCACCCCGTGATGTTTTTCTCACTCCTACTAGTGAATGTAATGTAACACACACCCATACAATGCGCTCCACCCCGTGATGCTTTTGTCACTCCTACTAGTGAACGTAATGTAACACACACCCATACAATGAGCACCACCCCGTGATGTTTTTCTCACTCCTACTAGTGAATGTAATGTAACACACACCCATAGAATGCGCACCACTCCGTGATGTTTTTCTCACTCCTACTAGTGAATGTAATGTAACACACACCCATACAATGCGCACCACCCCGTGATGTTTTTCTCACTCCTACTAGTGCATGTAATGTAACACACACCCATAGAATGCGCACCACCCCGCGATGTTTTTCAGAAACCTATCCTACATTGCCACTGCATGTTCCCTGACCTCCCCATGCTGACCACCCCTCGGTGCTTTTCTCCATCCTACATTGCCAATCACTGCCTATCCTAATTCAGACCCTGGGATTCACACCACCCCGTGATGTTTTTCTCTCTCCTACTAATGAATGTAATGTAACACACACCCATACAATGCGCACCACCCCGTGATGTTTTTCTCACTCCTACTATTGAATGTAATGTAACACACACCCATACAATGCGCACCACCCCGTGATGTTTTTCTCACTCCTACTAGGGAATGTAATGTAACACACACCCATACAATGCGCACCACCCCGCTATGTTTTTCTCACTCCTAATAGTGAATGTAATGTAACACACACCCATACAATGCGCACCACCCCGTAATGTTTTTCTCACTCCTACTAGTGAATGTAATGTAACACACACCCATACAATGCGCACCACCCTGTGATGGTTTTCTCACACCTACTAGTGAATGTAATGTAACACACACCCATACAATGCGTACCACCACGTGATCTTTTTCACACTCCTACTAGTGAATGTAATGTAACACACACCCATACAATGCGCACCACCCCGTGAGGTTTTTCTCACTGCTACTAGTGAATGTAATGTAACACACACCCATACAATGCGCACCACCATGAGATGTTTTTCTCACTCCTACTAGTGAATGTAATGTAACACACACCCATACAATGCGCACCACCCCGTGATGTTTTTCTCACTCCTACTAGTGAATCTAATGTAACACCCACCCATACAATGCGCACCACCCCGTGATGTTTTTCTCACTGCTACTAGTGAATGTAATGTAACACACCCATGCAATGCGCACCACCCCGTGATGTTTTTCTCACTCCTACGAGTGAATCTAATGTAACAAACACCCATACAATGCGCACCACCCCGTGATGTTTTTCTCACTCCTACTAGTGAATCTAATGTAACACACACACATACAATGCGCACCACCCCGTGATGTTTTTCTCACTCCTACTAGTCAATGTAATGTAACACACACCCATACAATGCGCACCATCCCATGATGTTTTTGTCACTCCTACTAGTGAATGTAATGTAACACACACCCATACAATGCGCACCACCCCGTGATGTTTTTCTCACTCCTACTAGTGAATGTAATGTAACACACACCCATACAATGCGCACCACCCCGTGATGTTTTTCTTACTCCTATTAGTGAATGTAATGTAACACACACCCATACAATGCGCACCACCCCGTGATGTTTTTCTCACTGCTACTAGTGAATGTAATGTAACACACACCCATACAATGCGCACCACCCCGTGATGTTTTTCTCACTCCTACTAGTGAATGTAATGTAACACACACCCATACAATGCGCAGCACCCCGTGATGTTTTTCTCACTTCTACTAGTGAATGTAATGTACACACACCCATACAATGCGCACCACACCGTGATGTTTTTCTCACTCCTACTAGTGAATGTAATGTAACACACACCCATACAATGCTCACCACCCCATGATGTTTTTCTCACTCCTACTAGTGAATCTAATGTAACACACACCCATACAATGCGCACCACCCCGTGATGTTTTTCTCACTCCTACTAGTGAATGTAATGTAACACACACCCATACAATGCGCACCACCCCGCGATGTTTTTCTCACTCCTACTAGTCAATGTAATGTAACACACACCCATACAATGCGCACCACCCCATGATGTTTCTCTCACTCCTACTAGTGAATGTAATGTAACACACACCCATACAATGCGCACCACCCCGTGATGTTTTTCTCACTCCTACTAGTGTATGTAATGTAACACACACCCATACAATGCGCACCACCCCGTGATGCTTTTGTCACTCCTGCTAGTGAATGTAATGTAACACACACCCATACAATGCGCACCACCCCGTGATGTTTTTCTCACTCCTGCTAGTGAATGTAATGTAACACACACCCATACAATGCGCACCACCCCGCGATGTTTTTCAGAAACCTATCCTACATTGCCACTGCATGTTCCCTGACCTCCCCATGCTCACCACCCCGCGGTGCTTTTCTCCATCCTACATTGCCACTCACTGCCTATCCTAATTCAGACCCTCCGATTCACACCACCCCGTGATGTTTTTCTCACTCCTACTAGTGAATGTAATGTAACACACACCCATACAATGCGCACCACCCCGTGATGTTTTTCTCACTCCTACTAGTGAATGTAATGTAACACACACCCATACAACGCACACCAACCCGTGATGTTTTTCTCACTCCTACTAGTGAATGTAATGTAACACACACCCATACAATGCGCACCACCCCGTGATGTTGTTCTCACTCCTACTAGTGAATATAATGTAACACACACCCATACAATGCGCACCACCCCGTGATGTTTTTCTCACTCCTACTAGTGAATGTAATGTAACACACACCCATACAATGCGCACCACCCGTGATATTTTTCTCACTCCTACTAGTGAATCTAATGTAACACACACCCATACAATGAGCACCACCCCGTGATGATTTTCTCACTCCTACTAGTGAATGTAATGTAACACACACCCATACAATGCGCACCACCCCGCGATGTTTTTCAGAAACCTATCCTACATTGCCACTGCATGTTCCCTGACCTCCCCATGCTCACCACCCCGCGGTGCTTTTCCCCATCCTACATTGCCAATCACTGCCTATCCTAATTCAGACCCTCCGATTCACACCACGCCGTGATGCTTTTCTCACTCCTACTAATGAATGTAATGTAACACACACCCATACAATGCGTACCACCCCGTGATGTTTTTCTCACTCCTACTAATGAATGTAATGTAACACACACACATACAATGCGCACCACCCCGTGATGTTTTTCTCACTCCTACTAGTGAATGTAATGTAACACACACCCATACAATGTGCACCACCCCGTGATGTTTTTCTCACTCCTACTAGTGAACGTAATGTAACACACACCCATACAATGCGCACCACCCCGCGATGTTTTTCAGAAACCTATCCTACATTGCCACTGCATGTTCCCTGACCTCCCCATGCTCACCACCGCGCGGTGCTTTTCCCCATCCTACATTGCCAATCACTGCCTATCCTAATTCAGACCCTCTGATTCACACAACCCGTGATGTTTTTCTCACTCCTACTAGTGATTGTAATGTAACACACACCCATACAATGCGCACCACCCCGTGATGTTTTTCTCACTCCTACTAGTGAATGTAATGTAACACACACATATACAACGCACACCAACCCGTGATGTTTTTCTCACTCCTACTAGTGAATGCAATGTAACACACACCCATACAATGCACACCACCCCGTGATGTTTTTCTCACTCCTACTAGTGAATGTAATGTAACACACACCCATACAATGCGCACCACCCCGTGATGTTTTTCTCACTCCTACTAGTGAATGTAATGTAACACACACCCATACAATGCGCACCACCCCGTGATGTTTTTCTCACTCCTACTAGTGAATCTAATGTAACACACACCCATACAATGCGCACCACCCCATGATGTTTTTCTCACTCTTACTAGTGAATCTAATGTAACACACACCCATACAATGCGCACCAGCCCGTGATGTTTTTCTCACTCCTACTAGTGAATGTAATGAAACACACACCCATACAATGCGCACCACCCCGTGTAGTTTTTCTCACTCCTACTAGTGAATCTAATGTAACACACACCCATAAAATGCGCACCACCCCGTGATGTTTTTCTCACTCCTACTAGTGAATGTAATGTAACACACACCCATACAATGCGCACCACCCCGTGATGTTTTTGTCACTCCTGCTAGTGAATGTAATGTAACACACACCCATACAATGCGCACCACCCCGTGATGTTTTTCTCACTCCTACTAGTGAATGTAATGTAACACACACCCATACAATGCGCACCACCCCGCGATGTTTTTCAGAAACCTATCCTACATTGCCACTGCATGTTCCCTGACCTCCCCATGCTCACCACCCCGCGGTGCTTTTCTCCATCCTACATTGCCACTCACTGCCTATCCTAGTTCAGACCCTCCGATTCACAACACCCCGTGATGTTTTTCTCACTCCTACTAGTGAATGTAATGTAACACACACCCATACAATGCGCACCACCCCGTGATGTTTTTCTCACTCCTACTAGTGAATGTAATGTAACACACACCCATAAAATGCGCACCACCCCGTGATGTTTTTCTCACTGCTAGTAGTGAATGTAATGTAACACACACCCATGCAATGCGCACCACCCCGTGATGTTTTTCTCACTCCTACTAGTGAATGTAATGTAACACACACCCATACAATGCGCACCACCCCGTGATGTTTTTCTCACTCCTACTAGTGAATGTAATGTAACACACACCCATACAATGCGCTCCACCCCGTGATGCTTTTGTCACTCCTACTAGTGAACGTAATGTAACACACACCCATACAATGAGCACCACCCCGTGATGTTTTTCTCACTCCTACTAGTGAATGTAATGTAACACACACCCATAGAATGCGCACCACTCCGTGATGTTTTTCTCACTCCTACTAGTGAATGTAATGTAACACACACCCATACAATGCGCACCACCCCGTGATGTTTTTCTCACTCCTACTAGTGCATGTAATGTAACACACACCCATAGAATGCGCACCACCCCGCGATGTTTTTCAGAAACCTATCCTACATTGCCACTGCATGTTCCCTGACCTCCCCATGCTGACCACCCCTCGGTGCTTTTCTCCATCCTACATTGCCAATCACTGCCTATCCTAATTCAGACCCTGGGATTCACACCACCCCGTGATGTTTTTCTCTCTCCTACTAATGAATGTAATGTAACACACACCCATACAATGCGCACCACCCCGTGATGTTTTTCTCACTCCTACTATTGAATGTAATGTAACACACACCCATACAATGCGCACCACCCCGTGATGTTTTTCTCACTCCTACTAGGGAATGTAATGTAACACACACCCATACAATGCGCACCACCCCGTGATGTTTTTCTCACTCCTAATAGTGAATGTAATGTAACACACACCCATACAATGCGCACCACCCCGTAATGTTTTTCTCACTCCTACTAGTGAATGTAATGTAACACACACCCATACAATGCGCACCACCCTGTGATGGTTTTCTCACACCTACTAGTGAATGTAATGTAACACACACCCATACAATGCGTACCACCACGTGATCTTTTTCACACTCCTACTAGTGAATGTAATGTAACACACACCCATACAATGCGCACCACCCCGTGAGGTTTTTCTCACTGCTACTAGTGAATGTAATGTAACACACACCCATACAATGCGCACCACCATGAGATGTTTTTCTCACTCCTACTAGTGAATGTAATGTAACACACACCCATACAATGCGCACCACCCCGTGATGTTTTTCTCACTCCTACTAGTGAATCTAATGTAACACCCACCCATACAATGCGCACCACCCCGTGATGTTTTTCTCACTGCTACTAGTGAATGTAATGTAACACACCCATGCAATGCGCACCACCCCGTGATGTTTTTCTCACTCCTACGACTGAATCTAATGTAACAAACACCCATACAATGCGCACCACCCCGTGATGTTTTTCTCACTCCTACTAGTGAATCTAATGTAACACACACACATACAATGCGCACCACCCCGTGATGTTTTTCTCACTCCTACTAGTCAATGTAATGTAACACACACCCATACAATGCGCACCATCCCATGATGTTTTTGTCACTCCTACTAGTGAATGTAATGTAACACACACCCATACAATGCGCACCACCCCGTGATGTTTTTCTCACTCCTACTAGTGAATGTAATGTAACACACACCCATACAATGCGCACCACCCCGTGATGTTTTTCTTACTCCTATTAGTGAATGTAATGTAACACACACCCATACAATGCGCACCACCCCGTGATGTTTTTCTCACTGCTACTAGTGAATGTAATGTAACACACACCCATACAATGCGCACCACCCCGTGATGTTTTTCTCACTCCTACTAGTGAATGTAATGTAACACACACCCATACAATGCGCAGCACCCCGTGATGTTTTTCTCACTTCTACTAGTGAATGTAATGTACACACACCCATACAATGCGCACCACACCGTGATGTTTTTCTCACTCCTACTAGTGAATGTAATGTAACACACACCCATACAATGCTCACCACCCCATGATGTTTTTCTCACTCCTACTAGTGAATCTAATGTAACACACACCCATACAATGCGCACCACCCCGTGATGTTTTTCTCACTCCTACTAGTGAATGTAATGTAACACACACCCATACAATGCGCACCACCCCGCGATGTTTTTCTCACTCCTACTAGTCAATGTAATGTAACACACACCCATACAATGCGCACCACCCCATGATGTTTCTCTCACTCCTACTAGTGAATGTAATGTAACACACACCCATACAATGCGCACCACCCCGTGATGTTTTTCTCACTCCTACTAGTGAATGTAATGTAACACACACCCATACAATGCGCACCACCCCGTGATGCTTTTGTCACTCCTGCTAGTGAATGTAATGTAACACACACCCATACAATGCGCACCACCCCGTGATGTTTTTCTCACTCCTGCTAGTGAATGTAATGTAACACACACCCATACAATGCGCACCACCCCGCGATGTTTTTCAGAAACCTATCCTACATTGCCACTGCATGTTCCCTGACCTCCCCATGCTCACCACCCCGCGGTGCTTTTCTCCATCCTACATTGCCACTCACTGCCTATCCTAATTCAGACCCTCCGATTCACACCACCCCGTGATGTTTTTCTCACTCCTACTAGTGAATGTAATGTAACACACACCCATACAATGCGCACCACCCCGTGATGTTTTTCTCACTCCTACTAGTGAATGTAATGTAACACACACCCATACAACGCACACCAACCCGTGATGTTTTTCTCACTCCTACTAGTGAATGTAATGTAACACACACCCATACAATGCGCACCACCCCGTGATGTTGTTCTCACTCCTACTAGTGAATATAATGTAACACACACCCATACAATGCGCACCACCCCGTGATGTTTTTCTCACTCCTACTAGTGAATGTAATGTAACACACACCCATACAATGCGCACCACCCGTGATATTTTTCTCACTCCTACTAGTGAATCTAATGTAACACACACCCATACAATGAGCACCACCCCGTGATGATTTTCTCACTCCTACTAGTGAATGTAATGTAACACACACCCATACAATGCGCACCACCCCGCGATGTTTTTCAGAAACCTATCCTACATTGCCACTGCATGTTCCCTGACCTCCCCATGCTCACCACCCCGCGGTGCTTTTCCCCATCCTACATTGCCAATCACTGCCTATCCTAATTCAGACCCTCCGATTCACACCACGCCGTGATGCTTTTCTCACTCCTACTAATGAATGTAATGTAACACACACCCATACAATGCGTACCACCCCGTGATGTTTTTCTCACTCCTACTAATGAATGTAATGTAACACACACACATACAATGCGCACCACCCCTTGATGTTTTTCTCACTCCTACTAGTGAATGTAATGTAACACACACCCATACAATGTGCACCACCCCGTGATGTTTTTCTCACTCCTACTAGTGAATGTAATGTAACACACACCCATACAATGCGCACCACCCCGTGATGTTTTTCTCACTCCTACTAGTGAACGTAATGTAACACACACCCATACAATGCGCACCACCCCGCGATGTTTTTCAGAAACCTATCCTACATTGCCACTGCATGTTCCCTGACCTCCCCATGCTCACCACCCCGCGGTGCTTTTCCCCATCCTACATTGCCAATCACTGCCTATCCTAATTCAGACCCTCTGATTCACACAACCCGTGATGTTTTTCTCACTCCTACTAGTGATTGTAATGTAACACACACCCATACAATGCGCACCACCCCGTGATGTTTTTCTCACTCCTACTAGTGAATGTAATGTAACACACACATATACAACGCACACCAACCCGTGATGTTTTTCTCACTCCTACTAGTGAATGCAATGTAACACACACCCATACAATGCACACCACCCCGTGATGTTTTTCTCACTCCTACTAGTGAATGTAATGTAACACACACCCATACAATGCGCACCACCCCGTGATGTTTTTCTCACTCCTACTAGTGAATGTAATGTAACACACACCCATACAATGCGCACCACCCCGTGATGTTTTTCTCACTCCTACTAGTGAATCTAATGTAACACACACCCATACAATGCGCACCACCCCATGATGTTTTTCTCACTCTTACTAGTGAATCTAATGTAACACACACCCATACAATGCGCACCAGCCCGTGATGTTTTTCTCACTCCTACTAGTGAATGTAATGAAACACACACCCATACAATGCGCACCACCCCGTGTAGTTTTTCTCACTCCTACTAGTGAATCTAATGTAACACACACCCATAAAATGCGCACCACCCCGTGATGTTTTTCTCACTCCTACTAGTGAATGTAATGTAACACACACCCATACAATGCGCACCACCCCGTGATGTTTTTGTCACTCCTGCTAGTGAATGTAATGTAACACACACCCATACAATGCGCACCACCCCGTGATGTTTTTCTCACTCCTACTAGTGAATGTAATGTAACACACACCCATACAATGCGCACCACCCCGCGATGTTTTTCAGAAACCTATCCTACATTGCCACTGCATGTTCCCTGACCTCCCCATGCTCACCACCCCGCGGTGCTTTTCTCCATCCTACATTGCCACTCACTGCCTATCCTAGTTCAGACCCTCCGATTCACAACACCCCGTGATGTTTTTCTCACTCCTACTAGTGAATGTAATGTAACACACACCCATACAATGCGCACCACCCCGTGATGTTTTTCTCACTCCTACTAGTGAATGTAATGTAACACACACCCATAAAATGCGCACCACCCCGTGATGTTTTTCTCACTGCTAGTAGTGAATGTAATGTAACACACACCCATGCAATGCGCACCACCCCGTGATGTTTTTCTCACTCCTACTAGTGAATGTAATGTAACACACACCCATACAATGCGCACCACCCCGTGATGTTTTTCTCACTCCTACTAGTGAATGTAATGTAACACACACCCATACAATGCGCTCCACCCCGTGATGCTTTTGTCACTCCTACTAGTGAACGTAATGTAACACACACCCATACAATGAGCACCACCCCGTGATGTTTTTCTCACTCCTACTAGTGAATGTAATGTAACACACACCCATAGAATGCGCACCACTCCGTGATGTTTTTCTCACTCCTACTAGTGAATGTAATGTAACAAACACCCATACAATGCGCACCACCCCGTGATGTTTTTCTCACTCCTACTAGTGCATGTAATGTAACACACACCCATAGAATGCGCACCACCCCGCGATGTTTTTCAGAAACCTATCCTACATTGCCACTGCATGTTCCCTGACCTCCCCATGCTGACCACCCCTCGGTGCTTTTCTCCATCCTACATTGCCAATCACTGCCTATCCTAATTCAGACCCTGGGATTCACACCACCCCGTGATGTTTTTATCTCTCCTACTAATGAATGTAATGTAACACACACCCATACAATGCGCACCACCCCGTGATGTTTTTCTCACTCCTACTATTGAATGTAATGTAACACACACCCATACAATGCGCACCACCCCGTGATGTTTTTCTCACTCCTACTAGGGAATGTAATGTAACACACACCCATACAATGCGCAGCACCCCGTGATGTTTTTCTCACTCCTAATAGTGAATGTAATGTAACACACACCCATACAATGCGCACCACCCCGTAATGTTTTTCTCACTCCTACTAGTGAATGTAATGTAACACACACCCATACAATGCGCACCACCCTGTGATGGTTTTCTCACACCTACTAGTGAATGTAATGTAACACACACCCATACAATGCGTACCACCACGTGATCTTTTTCACACTCCTACTAGTGAATGTAATGTAACACACACCCATACAATGCGCACCACCCCGTGAGGTTTTTCTCACTGCTACTAGTGAATGTAATGTAACACACACCCATACAATGCGCACCACCATGTGATGTTTTTCTCACTCCTACTAGTGAATGTAATGTAACACACACCCATACAATGCGCACCACCCCGTGATGTTTTTCTCACTCCTACTAGTGAATCTAATGTAACACCCACCCATACAATGCGCACCACCCCGTGATGTTTTTCTCACTGCTACTAGTGAATGTAATGTAACACACCCATGCAATGCGCACCACCCCGTGATGTTTTTCTCACTCCTACGAGTGAATCTAATGTAACAAACACCCATACAATGCGCACCACCCCGTGATGTTTTTCTCACTCCTACTAGTGAATCTAATGTAACACACACACATACAATGCGCACCACCCCGTGATGTTTTTCTCACTCCTACTAGTGAATGTAATGTAACACACACCCATACAATGCGCACCACCCCGCGATGTTTTTCTCACTCCTACTAGTCAGTGTAATGTAACACACACCCATAAAATGCGCACCGCCCCGTGATGTTTTTCTCACTCCTACTAGTGAATGTAATGTAACACACACCCATACAATGCGCACCACCCCGTGATGTTTTTTCTCACTCCTCCTAGTGAATGTAATGTAACACTCACCCATACAATGCGCACCACCCTGTGATGTTTTTCTCACTCCTACTAGTGAATGTAATGTAACACACACCCATACAATGCGCACCACCCCGCGATGTTTTTCAGAAACCTATCCTACATTGCCACCCCATGTTCCCTGACCTCCCCATTCTCACCACCCCGCGGTGCTTTTCTCCATCCTACATTGCCAATCACTGTCTATCCTAATTCAGACCCTCCGATTAACACCACCCCGTGATGTTTTTCTCACTCCTAATAATGAATGTAATGTAACACACACCCATACAATGCGCACCACCCCGTGATGTTTTTCTCACTCCTACTAGTGAATGTAATGTAACACACACCCATAGAATGTGCACCACTCCGTGATGTTTTTCTCACTCCTACTAGTGAAAGTAATGTAACACACACCCATACAATGCGCACCACCCCGTGATGTTTTTCTCACTCCTACTAGTGAATGTAATATAACACACACCCATACAGTGCGCAACACCCCGCGATGTTTTTCAGAAACCTATCCTACATTGCCACTGCATGTTCCCTGACCTCCCAATGCTGACCACCCCGCGGTGCTTTTCTCCATCCTACATTGCCACTCACTGCCTATCCTAATTCAGACCCTCCGATTCACACCACCCCGTGATGTTTTTCTCACTCCTACTAGTGAATGTAATGTAACACACACCCATACAATGCGCACAACCCCGTGATGTTTTTCTCACTCCTACTAGTGAATGTAATGTAACAAACACCCATACAACGCACACCAACCCGTGATGTTTTTCTCACTCCTACTAGTGAATGTAATGTAACACACACGCATACAATGCGCACCACCCCGTGATGTTTTTCTCACTCCTACTAGTGAATGTAATGTAACACACACCCATACAATGCGCACCACCCCGTGATGTTTTTCTCACTCCTACTAGTGAATGTAATGTAACACACACCGATACAATGCGCACCACCCCGTGATGTTTTTCTCACTCCTACATGTGAATCTAAAGTAACACACACCCATACAATGCGCACCACCCCATGATATTTTTCTCACTCCTACTAGTGAATCTAATGTAACACACACCCATACAATGCGCACCACCCCGTGATGTTTTTGTCACTCCTGCTAGTGAATGTAACGTAACACACACCCATACAATGTGCAAGACCCCGTGATGTTTTTCTCACTCCTACTAGTGAATGTAATGTAACACACACCCATACAATGCCCACCACCCCGTGATATTTTTCTCACTCCTACTAGTGAATGTAATGTAACACACACCCATACAATGCGCACCACCCCGTGATGTTTTTCTCACTCCTACTAGTGAATGTAATGTAACACACACCCATACAATGCGCACCACCCCGCGATGTTTTTCTAACTCCTACTAGTCAATATAATGTAACACACACCCATAAAATGCGCACCGCCCCGTGATGTTTTTCTCACTCCTACTAGTGAATGTAATGTAACACACACCCATACAATGCGCACCACCCCGTGATGTTTTTTCTCACTCCTCCTAGTGAATGTAATGTAACACTCACCCATGCAATGCGCACCACCCCGTGATGTTTTTCTCACTCCTACTAGTGAATGTAATGTAACACACACCCATAGAATGTGCACCACTCCGTGATGTTTTTCTCACTCCTACTAGTGAATGTAATGTAACACACACCCATACAAAGCGCACCACCCCGTGATGTTTTTCTCACTCCTATTAGTGAATGTAATATAACACACACCCATGCAATGTGCACCACCCCGTGATGTCTTTCTCACTGCTACTAGTGAATGTAATGTAACACACACCCATACAATGCGCACCACCCCGTGATGTTTTTCTCACTCCTACTAGTGAATGTAATGTAACACACACCCATACAATGCGCAGCACCCCGTGATGTTTTTCTCACTTCTACTAGTGAATGTAATGTACACACACCCATACAATGCGCACCACACCGTGATGTTTTTCTCACTCCTACTAGTGAATGTAATGTAACACACACCCATACAATGCTCACCACCCCATGATGTTTTTCTCACTCCTACTAGTGAATCTAATGTAACACACACCCATACAATGCGCACCACCCCGTGATGTTTTTCTCACTCCTACTAGTGAATGTAATGTAACACACACCCATACAATGCGCACCACCCCGCGATGTTTTTCTCACTCCTACTAGTCAATGTAATGTAACACACACCCATACAATGCGCACCACCCCATGATGTTTCTCTCACTCCTACTAGTGAATGTAATGTAACACACACCCATACAATGCGCACCACCCCGTGATGTTTTTCTCACTCCTACTAGTGAATGTAATGTAACACACACCCATACAATGCGCACCACCCCGTGATGCTTTTGTCACTCCTGCTAGTGAATGTAATGTAACACACACCCATACAATGCGCACCACCCCGTGATGTTTTTCTCACTCCTGCTAGTGAATGTAATGTAACACACACCCATACAATGCGCACCACCCCGCGATCTTTTTCAGAAACCTATCCTACATTGCCACTGCATGTTCCCTGACCTCCCCATGCTCACCACCCCGCGGTGCTTTTCTCCATCCTACATTGCCACTCACTGCCTATCCTAATTCAGACCCTCCGATTCACACCACCCCGTGATGTTTTTCTCACTCCTACTAGTGAATGTAATGTAACACACACCCATACAATGCGCACCACCCCGTGATGTTTTTCTCACTCCTACTAGTGAATGTAATGTAACACACACCCATACAACGCACACCAACCCGTGATGTTTTTCTCACTCCTACTAGTGAATGTAATGTAACACACACCCATACAATGCGCACCACCCCGTGATGTTGTTCTCACTCCTACTAGTGAATATAATGTAACACACACCCATACAATGCGCACCACCCCGTGATGTTTTTCTCACTCCTACTAGTGAATGTAATGTAACACACACCCATACAATGCGCACCACCCGTGATATTTTTCTCACTCCTACTAGTGAATCTAATGTAACACACACCCATACAATTCGCACCACCCCGTGTAGTTTTTCTCACTCCTACTAGTGAATGTAATGTAACACACACCCATACAATGCGCACCACCCCGTGATGTTTTTGTCACTCCTGCTAGTGAATGTAATGTAACACACACCCATACAATGCGCACCACCCCGTGATGTTTTTCTCACTCCTGCTAGTGAATGTAATGCAACACACACCCATACAATGCGCACCACCCCGCGATGTTTTTCAGAAACCTATCCTACATTGCCACTGCATGTTCCCTGACCTCCCCATGCTCACCACCCCGCGGTGCTTTTCTCCATCCTACATTGCCAATCACTGCCTATCCTAATTCAGACCCTCCGATTCACACCACACCGTGATGTTTTTCTCACTCCTACTAATGAATGTAATGTAACACACACCCATACAATGCGCACCACCCCGTGATGTTTTTCTCACTCCTACTAGTGAATGTAATGTAACACACACCCATACAATGCGCACCACCCCGTGATGTTTTTCTCACTCCTACTAGTGAATGTAATGTAACACACACCCATGCAATGCGCACCACTCCGTGATGTTTTTCTCACTCCTACTAGTGAATGTAATGTAACACACACCCGTACAATGCGCACCACCCCGTGATGTTTTTCTCACTCCTACTAGTGAATGTAATGTAACACACCCCCATACAATGCTCACCACCCCACGATGTTTTTCAGAAACCTATCCTACATTGCCACTGCATGTTCCCTGACCTCCCCATGCTGACCACCCCGCGGTGCTTTTCTCCATCCTACATTGCCACTCACTGCCTATCCTAATTCAGACCCTCCGATTCACACCACTCAGTGATGTTTTTCTCACTCCTACTTGTGAATGTAATGTAACACACACCCATACAATGCGCACCACCCTGTGATGTTTTTCTAACTCCTACTAGTGAATCTAATGTAACACACACCCATACAATGCGCACCACCCCATGATGTTTTTCTCACTCCTACTACTGAATCTAATGTAACACACACCCATACAATGCGCACCACCCCGTGATGTTTTTCTCACTCCTACTAGTGAATGTAATGTAACACACACCCATACAATGCGCACCACCCCGTGTAGTTTTTCTCACTCTTACTAGTGAATCTAATTTAACACACACCCATAAAATGCGCACCACCCCGTGATGTTTTTCTCTCTCCCACTAGTGAATGTAATGTAACACACACCCATACAATGCGCACCACCCCGTAATGTTTTTGTCACTCCTGCTAGTGAATGTAATGTAACACACACCCATACAATGCGCACCACCCCGTGATGTTTTTCTCACTCCTACTAGTGAATGTAATGTAACACACACCCATACAATGCGCACCACCCCGCGATGTTTTTCAGAAACCTATCCTACATTGCCACTGCATGTTCCCTGACCTCCCCCTGCTCACCACCCCGCGGTGCTTTTCTCCATCCTACATTGCCAATCACTGCCTATCCTAATTCAGACCCTCCGATTCACACCACCCAGCGATGTTTTTCTCACTCCTACTATTGAATGTAATGTATCACACACCCATACAATGCGCACCACCCCGTGATGTTTTTCTCACTCCTACTAGTGAATGTAATGTAACACACACCCATACAATACGCACCACCCCGTGATGTTTTTCTCACTCCTACTAGTGAATGTAATGTAACACACACCCATGCAATGCGCACCACTCTGTGATGTTTTTCTCACTCCTACTAGTGAATGTAATGTAACACACCCCCATACAATGCTCAGCACCCCGCGATGCTTTTCAGAAACCTATCCTACATTGCCACTGCATGTTCCCTGACCTCCCCATGCTGACCACCCCGCGGTGCTTTTCTCCATCCTACATTACCACTCACTGCCTATCCTAATTCAGACCCTCCGATTCACACCACCCCGTGATGTTTTTCTCACTCCTACTAGTGAATGTAATGTAACACACACCCATACAATGCGCACCACCCCGTGATGTTTTTCTCACTCCTATTAGTGAATGTAATGTAACACACACCCATACAATGCGCACCACCCCATGATGTTTTTCTCACTCCTACTAGTGAATATAAAGTAACACACACCCATACAATGCGCATCACCCCGCGATGTTTTTCAGAAACCTATCCTACATTGCCACTGCATGTTGCCTGACCTCCACATGCTGACCACCCCGCGGTGCTTTTCTCCATCCTACATTGCCACTCACTGCCTATCCTAATTCAGACCCTCCGATTCACACCACCCCGTGATGTTTTTCTCACTCCTACTAGTGAATGTAATGTTACACACACCCATACAATGCGCACCACCCCGTGATGTTTTCCTCACTCCTACTAGTGAATGTAATGTAACACACACCCATACAATGTGCACCACCCCGTGATGTTTTTCTCACTCCTACTAGTGAATGTAATGTAACACACACCCATACAATGCGCACCACCCCGTGATGTTTTTCTCACTCCTAATAGTGAATGTAATGTAACACACACCCATACAATGCGCACCACCCCGTGATGTTTTTCTCACTCCTACTAGTGAATGTAATGTAACACACACCCATACAATGCGCACCACCCCGTGATGTTTTTCTCACTCCTACTAGTGAATGTAATGTAACACACACCCATACAATGCGTACCACCACATGATCTTTTTCTCACTCCTACTAGTGAATGTAATGTAACACACACCCATACAATGCGCACCACCCCGTGATGTTTTTCTCACTCCTACTAGTGAATGTAATGTAACACACACCCATACAATGCGCACCACCCCGCGATGTTTTTCAGAAACCTATCCTACATTGCCACTGCATGTTCCCTGACCTCCCCATGCTCACCACCCCGCGGTGCTTTTCTCCATCCTAAATTGCCAATCACTGCCTATCCTAATTCAGACCCTCCGATTCACACCACCCCGTGATGTTTTCTCACTCCTACTAATGAATGTAATGTAACACACACCCATACAATGCGCACCACCCCGTGATTTTTTTCTCACTCCTACTAGTGAATGTAATGTAACACACACCCATACAATGCGCACCACCCCATGATGTTTTTCTCACTCCTACTAGTGAATGTAATGTAACACACACCCATGCAATGCGCACAACTCCGTGATGTTTTTCTCACTCCTACTAGTGAATGTAATGTAACACACACCCATACAATGCGCACCACCCCGTGATGTTTTTCACACTCCTACTAGTGAATGTAATGTAACACACCCCCATACAATGCGCACCACCCCGCGATGTTTTTCAGAAACCTATCCTACATTGCCACTGCATGTTCCCTGACCTCCCCATGCTGACCAACCCGCGGTGCTTTTCTCCATCCTACATTGCCACTCACTGCCTATCCTAATTCAGACCCTCCGATTCACACCACCCCGTGATGTTTTTCTCACTCCTACTAGTGAATGTAATGTAACACACACCCATACAATGCGCACCACCGCGTGATGTTTTTCTCACTCCTATTAGTGAATGTAATGTAACACACACCCATACAATGCGCACCACCCCGTGATGTTTTTCTCACTCCTACTAGTGAATCTAATGTAACACACACCCATACAATGCCCATCACCCCGCGATGTTTTTCAGAAACCTATCCTACATTGCCACTGCATGTTCCCTGACCTCCCCATGCTGACCACCCCGCGGTGCTTTTCTCCATCCTACATTGCCACTCACTGCCTATCCTTATTCAGACCCTCCGATTCACACCACCCCGTGATGTTTTTCTCACTCCTACTAGTGAATGGAATGTAACACACACCCATACAATGCGCACCACCCCGTGATGTTTTTCTCACTCCTACTAGTGAATGTAATGTAACACACACCCATAGAATGTGCACCACTCCGTGATGTTTTTCTCACTCCTACTAGTGAATGTAATGTAACACACACCCATACAATGCGCACCACCCCGTGATGTTTTTCTCACTCCTACTAGTGAATGTAATATAACACACACCCATACAATGCGCACCACCCCGTGATGTTTTTCTCACTCCTACTAGTGAATCTAATGTAACACACACCCATACAATGCGCACCACCCCATGATGTTTTTCTCACTCCTACTAGTGAATGTAATGTAACACACACCCATACAATGCTCACCACCCTGTGATGTTTTTCTCACTCCTACTAGTGAATCTAATGTACCACACACCCATACAATGCGCACCACCCCGTGATGTTTTTCTCACTCCTACTAGTGAATGTAATGTAACACACACCCATACAATGCGCACCACCCCGCGATGTTTTTCTAACTCCTACTAGTCAATATAATGTAACACACACCCATAAAATGCGCACCGCCCCGTGATGTTTTTCTCACTCCTACTAGTGAATGTAATGTAACACACACCCATACAATGCGCACCACCCCGTGATGTTTTTTCTCACTCCTCCTAGTGAATGTAATGTAACACTCACCCATGCAATGCGCACAACCCCGTGATGTTTTTCTCACTCCTACTAGTGAATGTAATGTAACACACACCCATAGAATGTGCACCACTCCGTGATGTTTTTCTCACTCCTACTAGTGAATGTAATGTAACACACACCCATACAAAGCGCACCACCCCGTGATGTTTTTCTCACTCCTATTAGTGAATGTAATATAACACACACCCATACAATGCGCACCACCCCGTGATGTTTTTCTCACTCCTACTAGTGAATCTAATGTAACACACACCCATACAATGCGCACCACCCCATGATGTTTTTCTCACTCCTACTAGTGAATGTAATGTAACACACACCCATACAATGCTCACCACCCTGTGATGTTTTTCTCACTCCTACTAGTGAATCTAATGTAACACACACCCATACAATGCGCACCACCCCGTGATGTTTTTCTCACTCCTACTAGTGAATGTAATGTAACACACACCCATACAATGCGCACCACCCCGCGATGTTTTTCTCACTCCTACTAGTCAGTGTAATGTAACACACACCCATAAAATGCGCACCGCCCCGTGATGTTTTTCTCACTCCTACTAGTGAATGTAATGTAACACACACCCATACAATGCGCACCACCCCGTGATGTTTTTTCTCACTCCTCCTAGTGAATGTAATGTAACACTCACCCATACAATGCGCACCACCCTGTGATGTTTTTCTCACTCCTACTAGTGAATGTAATGTAACACACACCCATACAATGCGCACCACCCCGCGATGTTTTTCAGAAACCTATCCTACATTGCCACCCCATGTTCCGTGACCTCCCCATTCTCACCACCCCGCGGTGCTTTTCTCCATCCTACATTGCCAATCACTGTCTATCCTAATTCAGACCCTCCGATTAACACCACCCCGTGATGTTTTTCTCACTCCTAATAATGAATGTAATGTAACACACACCCATACAATGCGCACCACCCCGTGATGTTTTTCTCACTCCTACTAGTGAATGTAATGTAACACACACCCATAGAATGTGCACCACTCCGTGATGTTTTTCTCACTCCTACTAGTGAAAGTAATGTAACACACACCCATACAATGCGCACCACCCCGTGATGTTTTTCTCACTCCTACTAGTGAATGTAATATAACACACACCCATACAGTGCGCAACACCCCGCGATGTTTTTCAGAAACCTATCCTACATTGCCACTGCATGTTCCCTGACCTCCCAATGCTGACCACCCCGCGGTGCTTTTCTCCATCCTACATTGCCACTCACTGCCTATCCTAATTCAGACCCTCCGATTCACACCACCCCGTGATGTTTTTCTCACTCCTACTAGTGAATGTAATGTAACACACACCCATACAATGCGCACAACCCCGTGATGTTTTTCTCACTCCTACTAGTGAATGTAATATAACAAACACCCATACAACGCACACCAACCCGTGATGTTTTTCTCACTCCTACTAGTGAATGTAATGTAACACACACGCATACAATGCGCACCACCCCGTGATGTTTTTCTCACTCCTACTAGTGAATGTAATGTAACACACACCCATACAATGCGCACCACCCCGTGATGTTTTTCTCACTCCTACTAGTGAATGTAATGTAACACACACCGATACAATGCGCACCACCCCGTGATGTTTTTCTCACTCCTACATGTGAATCTAAAGTAACACACACCCATACAATGCGCACCACCCCATGATATTTTTCTCACTCCTACTAGTGAATCTAATGTAACACACACCCATACAATGCGCACCACCCCGTGATGTTTTTGTCACTCCTGCTAGTGAATGTAACGTAACACACACCCATACAATGTGCAAGACCCCGTGATGTTTTTCTCACTCCTACTAGTGAATGTAATGTAACACACACCCATACAATGCCCACCACCCCGTGATATTTTTCTCACTCCTACTAGTGAATGTAATGTAACACACACCCATACAATGCGCACCACCCCGTGATGTTTTTCTCACTCCTACTAGTGAATGTAATGTAACACACCCCCATACAATGCTCACCACCCCGCGATGTTTTTCAGAAACCTATCCTACATTGCCACTGCATGTTGCCTGACCTCCCCATGCTGACCACCACGCGGTGCTTTTCTCCATCCTACATTGCCACTCACTGCCTATCCTAATTCAGACCCTCCGATTCACACCACCCCGTGATGTTTTTCTCACTCCTACTAGTGAATGTAATGTAACACACACCCATACAATGCGCACCACCCCGTGATGTTTTTCTCACTAGTACTAGTGAATGTAATGTAACACACACCCATACAATGCGCACCACCCCGTGATGTTTTTCTCACTCCTACTAGTGAATGTAATGTAACACACCCCCATACAATGCTCACCACCCCGCGATGTTTTTCAGAAACCTATCCTACATTGCCACTGCATGTTGCCTGACCTCCCCATGCTGACCACCCCGCGGTGCTTTTCTCCATCCTACATTGCCACTCACTGCCTATCCTAATTCAGACCCTCCGATTCACACCACCCCGTGATGTTTTTCTCACTCCTACTAGTGAATGTAATGTAACACACACCCATACAATGCGCACCACCCCGTGATGTTTTTCTCACTAGTACTAGTGAATGTAATGTAACACACACCCATACAATGCGCACCACCCCGTGATGTTTTTCTCACTCCTACTAGTGAATGTAATGTAACACACACCCATACAATGCGCACCACCCCGTGATGTTTTTCTCACTCCTAATAGTGAATGTAATGTAACACACACCCATACAATGCGCACCACCCCGTGATGTTTTTCTCACTCCTACTAGTGAATGTAATGTAACACACACCCATACAATGCGCACCACCCCGCGATGTTTTTCAGAACCCTATCCTACATTGCCACTGCATGTTCCCTGACCTCCCCATGCTCACCACCCCGCGGTGCTTTTCTCCATCCTACATTGCCAATCACTGCCTATCCTAATTCAGACCCTCCGATTCACACCACCCCGTGATGTTTTTCTCACTCCTACTAAGAATGTAATGTAACACACACCCATACAATGCGCACCACCCCGTGATGTTTTCTCACTCCTACTAGTGAATGTAATGTAACACACACCCATACAATGCGCACCACCCCGTGATGTTTTTCTCACTCCTACTAGTGAATCTAATGTAACACACACCCATACAATGCCCATCACCCCGCGATGTTTTTCAGAAACCTATCCTACATTGCCACTGCATGTTCCCTGACCTCCCCATGCTGACCACCCCGCGGTGCTTTTCTCCATCCTACATTGCCACTCACTGCCTATCCTTATTCAGACCCTCCGATTCACACCACCCCGTGATGTTTTTCTCACTCCTACTAGTGAATGGAATGTAACACACACCCATACAATGCGCACCACCCCGTGATGTTTTTCTCACTCCTACTAGTGAATGTAATGTAACACACACCCATAGAATGTGCACCACTCCGTGATGTTTTTCTCACTCCTACTAGTGAATGTAATGTAACACACACCCATACAATGCGCACCACCCCGTGATGTTTTTCTCACTCCTACTAGTGAATGTAATATAACACACACCCATACAATGCGCACCACCCCGTGATGTTTTTCTCACTCCTACTAGTGAATCTAATGTAACACACACCCATACAATGCGCACCACCCCATGATGTTTTTCTCACTCCTACTAGTGAATGTAATGTAACACACACCCATACAATGCTCACCACCCTGTGATGTTTTTCTCACTCCTACTAGTGAATCTAATGTAACACACACCCATACAATGCGCACCACCCCGTGATGTTTTTCTCACTCCTACTAGTGAATGTAATGTAACACACACCCATACAATGCGCACCACCCCGCGATGTTTTTCTAACTCCTACTAGTCAATATAATGTAACACACACCCATAAAATGCGCACCGCCCCGTGATGTTTTTCTCACTCCTACTAGTGAATGTAATGTAACACACACCCATACAATGCGCACCACCCCGTGATGTTTTTTCTCACTCCTCCTAGTGAATGTAATGTAACACTCACCCATACAATGCGCACCACCCTGTGATGTTTTTCTCACTGCTACTAGTGAATGTAATGTAACACACACCCATACAATGCGCACCACCCCGTGATGTTTTTCTCACTCCTACTAGTGAATGTAATGTAACACACACCCATACAATGCGCACCACCCCGTGATGCTTTTGTCACTCCTACTAGTGAATGTAATGTAACACACACCCATACAATGCGCACCACCCCGTGATGTTTTTCTCACTCCTACTAGTGAATGTAATGTAACACACACCCATACAATGCGCACCACCCCGCGATGTTTTTCAGAAACCTATCCTACATTGCCACCCCATGTTCCCTGACCTCCCCATTCTCACCACCCCGCGGTGCTTTTCTCCATCCTACATTGCCAATCACTGCCTATCCTAATTCAGACCCTCCGATTAACACCACCCCGTGATGTTTTTCTCACTCCTAATAATGAATGTAATGTAACACACACCCATACAATGCGCACCACCCCGTGATGTTTTTCTCACTCCTACTAGTGAATGTAATGTAACACACACCCATAGAATGTGCACCACTCCGTGATGTTTTTCTCACTCCTACTAGTGAAAGTAATGTAACACACACCCATACAATGCGCACCACCCCGTGATGTTTTTCTCACTCCTACTAGTGAATGTAATATAACACACACCCATACAGTGCGCAACACCCCGCGATGTTTTTCAGAAACCTATCCTACATTGCCACTGCATGTTCCCTGACCTCCCACTGCTGACCACCCCGCGGTGCTTTTCTCCATCCTACATTGCCACTCACTGCCTATCCTAATTCAGACCCTCCGATTCACACCACCCCGTGATGTTTTTCTCACTACTACTAGTGAATGTAATGTAACACACACCCATACAATGCGCACAACCCCGTGATGTTTTTCTCACTCCTACTAGTGAATGTAATGTAACAAACACCCATACAACGCACACCAACCCGTGATGTTTTTCTCACTCCTACTAGTGAATGTAATGTAACACACACGCATACAATGCGCACCACCCCGTGATGTTTTTCTCACTCCTACTAGTGAATGTAATGTAACACACACCCATACAATGCGCACCACCCCGTGATGTTTTTCTCACTCCTACTAGTGAATGTAATGTAACACACACCGATACAATGCGCACCACCCCGTGATGTTTTTCTCACTCCTACATGTGAATCTAAAGTAACACACACCCATACAATGCGCACCACCCCATGATATTTTTCTCACTCCTACTAGTGAATCTAATGTAACACACACCCATACAATGCGCACCACCCCGTGATGTTTTTGTCACTCCTGCTAGTGAATGTAACGTAACACACACCCATACAATGCGCAAGACCCCGTGATGTTTTTCTCACTCCTACTAGTGAATGTAATGTAACACACACCCATACAATGCCCACCACCCCGCGATGTTTTTCAGAAGCCTATCCTACATTGCCACTGCATGTTCCCTGACCTCCCCATGCTCACCACCCCGCGGTGCTTTTCTCCATCCTACATTGCCAATCACTGCCTATCCTAATTCAGACCCTCCGATTCCCACCACCCCGTGATGTTTTTCTCACTCCTACTAATGAATGTAATGTAACACACACCCATACAATGCACACCACCCCGTGATATTTTTCTCACTCCTACTAGTGAATGTAATGTAACACACACCCATACAATGCGCACCACCCCGTGATGTTTTTCTCACTCCTACTAGTGAATGTAATGTAACACACCCCCATACAATGCTCACCACCCCGCGATGTTTTTCAGAAACCTATCCTACATTGCCACTGCATGTTGCCTGACCTCCCCATGCTGACCACCCCACGGTGCTTTTCTCCATCCTACATTGCCACTCACTGCCTATCCTAATTCAGACCCTCCGATTCACACCACCCCGTGATGTTTTTCTCACTCCTACTAGTGAATGTAATGTAACACACACCCATACAATGCGCACCACCCCGTGATGTTTTTCTCACTAGTACTAGTGAATGTAATGTAACACACACCCATACAATGCGCACCACCCCGTGATGTTTTTCTCACTCCTACTAGTGAATGTAACGTAACACACACCCATACAATGCGCACCACCCCGTGATGTTTTTCTCACTCCTAATAGTGAATGTAATGTAACACACACCCATACAATGCGCACCACCCCGTGATGTTTTTCTCACTCCTACTAGTGAATGTAATGTAACACACACCCATACAATGCGCACCACCCCGCGATGTTTTTCAGAACCCTATCCTACATTGCCACTGCATGTTCCCTGACCTCCCCATGCTCACCACCCCGCGGTGCTTTTCTCCATCCTACATTGCCAATCACTGCCTATCCTAATTCAGACCCTCCGATTCACACCACCCCGTGATGTTTTTCTCACTCCTACTAATGAATGTAATGTAACACACACCCATACAATGCGCACCACCCCGTGATGTTTTTCTCACTCCTACTAGTGAATGTAATGTAACACACACCCATACAATGCGCACCACCCCGTGATGTTTTTCTCACTCCTACTAGTGAATCTAATGTAACACACACCCATACAATGCCCATCACCCCGCGATGTTTTTCAGAAACCTATCCTACATTGCCACTGCATGTTCCCTGACCTCCCCATGCTGACCACCCCGCGGTGCTTTTCTCCATCCTACATTGCCACTCACTGCCTATCCTTATTCAGACCCTCCGATTCACACCACCCCGTGATGTTTTTCTCACTCCTACTAGTGAATGGAATGTAACACACACCCATACAATGCGAACCACCCCGTGATGTTTTTCTCACTCCTACTAGTGAATGTAATGTAACACACACCCATAGAATGTGCACCACTCCGTGATGTTTTTCTCACTCCTACTAGTGAATGTAATGTAACACACACCCATACAATGCGCACCACCCCGTGATGTTTTTCTCACTCCTACTAGTGAATGTAATATAACACACACCCATACAATGCGCACCACCCCGTGATGTTTTTCTCACTCCTACTAGTGAATCTAATGTAACACACACCCATACAATGCGCACCACCCCATGATGTTTTTCTCACTCCTACTAGTGAATGTAATGTAACACACACCCATACAATGCTCACCACCCTGTGATGTTTTTCTCACTCCTACTAGTGAATCTAATGTAACACACACCCATACAATGCGCACCACCCCGTGATGTTTTTCTCACTCCTACTAGTGAATGTAATGTAACACACACCCATACAATGCGCACCACCCCGCGATGTTTTTCTAACTCCTACTAGTCAATATAATGTAACACACACCCATAAAATGCGCACCGCCCCGTGATGTTTTTCTCACTCCTACTAGTGAATGTAATGTAACACACACCCATACAATGCGCACCACCCCGTGATGTTTTTTCTCACTCCTCCTAGTGAATGTAATGTAACACTCACCCATGCAATGCGCACCACCCCGTGATGTTTTTCTCACTCCTACTAGTGAATGTAATGTAACACACACCCATAGAATGTGCACCACTCCGTGATGTTTTTCTCACTCCTACTAGTGAATGTAATGTAACACACACCCATACAATGCGCACCACCCCGTGATGTTTTTCTCACTCCTACTAGTGAATGTAATATAACACACACCCATACAATGCGCACCACCCCGTGATGTTTTTCTCACTCCTACTAGTGAATCTAATGTAACACACACCCATACAATGCGCACCACCCCATGATGTTTTTCTCACTCCTACTAGTGAATGTAATGTAACACACACCCATACAATGCTCACCACCCTGTGATGTTTTTCTCACTCCTACTAGTGAATCTAATGTAACACACACCCATACAATGCGCACCACCCCGTGATGTTTTTCTCACTCCTACTAGTGAATGTAATGTAACACACACCCATACAATGCGCACCACCCCGCGATGTTTTTCTCACTCCTACTAGTCAGTGTAATGTAACACACACCCATAAAATGCGCACCGCCCCGTGATGTTTTTCTCACTCCTACTAGTGAATGTAATGTAACACACACCCATACAATGCGCACCACCCCGTGATGTTTTTTCTCACTCCTCCTAGTGAATGCAATGTAACACTCACCCATACAATGCGCACCACCCTGTGATGTTTTTCTCACTGCTACTAGTGAATGTAATGTAACACACACCCATACAATGCGCACCACCCCGTGATGTTTTTCTCACTCCTACTAGTGAATGTAATGTAACACACACCCATACAATGCGCACCACCCCGTGATGCTTTTGTCACTCCTACTAGTGAATGTAATGTAACACACACCCATACAATGCGCACCACCCCGTGATGTTTTTCTCACTCCTACTAGTGAATGTAATGTAACACACACCCATACAATGCGCACCACCCCGCGATGTTTTTCAGAAACCTATCCTACATTGCCACCCCATGTTCCCTGACCTCCCCATTCTCACCACCCCGCGGTGCTTTTCTCCATCCTACATTGCCAATCACTGCCTATCCTAATTCAGACCCTCCGATTAACACCACCCCGTGATGTTTTTCTCACTCCTAATAATGAATGTAATGTAACACACACCCATACAATGCGCACCACCCCGTGATGTTTTTCTCACTCCTACTAGTGAATGTAATGTAACACACACCCATAGAATGTGCACCACTCCGTGATGTTTTTCTCACTCCTACTAGTGAAAGTAATGTAACACACACCCATACAATGCGCACCACCCCGTGATGTTTTTCTCACTCCTACTAGTGAATGTAATATAACACACACCCATACAGTGCGCAACACCCCGCGATGTTTTTCAGAAACCTATCCTACATTGCCACTGCATGTTCCCTGACCTCCCAATGCTGACCACCCCGCGGTGCTTTTCTCCATCCTACATTGCCACTCACTGCCTATCCTAATTCAGACCCTCCGATTCACACCACCCCGTGATGTTTTTCTCACTCCTACTAGTGAATGTAATGTAACACACACCCATACAATGCGCACAACCCCGTGATGTTTTTCTCACTCCTACTAGTGAATGTAATGTAACAAACACCCATACAACGCACACCAACCCGTGATGTTTTTCTCACTCCTACTAGTGAATGTAATGTAACACACACGCATACAATGCGCACCACCCCGTGATGTTTTTTCTCACTCCTCCTAGTGAATGCAATGTAACACTCACCCATACAATGCGCACCACCCTGTGATGTTTTTCTCACTGCTACTAGTGAATGTAATGTAACACACACCCATACAATGCGCACCACCCCGTGATGTTTTTCTCACTCCTACTAGTGAATGTAATGTAACACACACCCATACAATGCGCACCACCCCGTGATGCTTTTGTCACTCCTACTAGTGAATGTAATGTAACACACACCCATACAATGCGCACCAACCCGTGATGTTTTTCTCACTCCTACTAGTGAATGTAATGTAACACACACCCATACAATGCGCACCACCCCGCGATGTTTTTCAGAAACCTATCCTACATTGCCACCCCATGTTCCCTGACCTCCCCATTCTCACCACCCCGCGGTGCTTTTCTCCATCCTACATTGCCAATCACTGCCTATCCTAATTCAGACCCTCCGATTAACACCACCCCGTGATGTTTTTCTCACTCCTAATAATGAATGTAATGTAACACACACCCATACAATGCGCACCACCCCGTGATGTTTTTCTCACTCCTACTAGTGAATGTAATGTAACACACACCCATAGAATGTGCACCACTCCGTGATGTTTTTCTCACTCCTACTAGTGAAAGTAATGTAACACACACCCATACAATGCGCACCACCCCGTGATGTTTTTCTCACTCCTACTAGTGAATGTAATATAACACACACCCATACAGTGCGCAACACCCCGCGATGTTTTTCAGAAACCTATCCTACATTGCCACTGCATGTTCCCTGACCTCCCAATGCTGACCACCCCGCGGTGCTTTTCTCCATCCTACATTGCCACTCACTGCCTATCCTAATTCAGACCCTCCGATTCACACCACCCCGTGATGTTTTTCTCACTCCTACTAGTGAATGTAATGTAACACACACCCATACAATGCGCACAACCCCGTGATGTTTTTCTCACTCCTACTAGTGAATGTAATGTAACAAACACCCATACAACGCACACCAACCCGTGATGTTTTTCTCACTCCTACTAGTGAATGTAATGTAACACACACGCATACAATGCGCACCACCCCGTGATGTTTTTCTCACTCCTACTAGTGAATGTAATGTAACACACACCCATACAATGCGCACCACCCCGTGATGTTTTTCTCACTCCTACTAGTGAATGTAATGTAACACACACCGATACAATGCGCACCACCCCGTGATGTTTTTCTCACTCCTACATGTGAATCTAAAGTAACACACACCCATACATTGCGCACCACCCCATGATGTTTTTCTCACTCCTACTAGTGAATCTAATGTAACACACACCCATACAATGCGCACCACCCCGTGATGTTTTTGTCACTCCTGCTAGTGAATGTAACGTAACACACACCCATACAATGCGCAAGACCCCGTGATGTTTTTCTCACTCCTACTAGTGAATGTAATGTAACACACACCCATACAATGCCCACCACCCCGCGATGTTTTTCAGAAGCCTATCCTACATTGCCACTGCATGTTCCCTGACCTCCCCATGCTCACCACCCCGCGGTGCTTTTCTCCATCCTACATTGCCAATCACTGCCTATCCTAATTCAGACCCTCCGATTCCCACCACCCCGTGATGTTTTTCTCAGTCCTACTAATGAATGTAATGTAACACACACCCATACAATGCACACCACCCCGTGATATTTTTCTCACTCCTACTAGTGAATGTAATGTAACACACACCCATACAATGCGCACCACCCCGTGATGTTTTTCTCACTCCTACTAGTGAATGTAATGTAACACACCCCCATACAATGCTCACCACCCCGCGATGTTTTTCAGAAACCTATCCTACATTGCCACTGCATGTTGCCTGACCTCCCCATGCTGACCACCCCGCGGTGCTTTTCTCCATCCTACATTGCCATTCACTGCCTATCCTAATTCAGACCCTCCGATTCACACCACCCCGTGATGTTTTTCTCACTCCTACTAGTGAATGTAATGTAACACACACCCATACAATGCGCACCACCCCGTGATGTTTTTCTCACTAGTACTAGTGAATGTAATGTAACACACACCCATACAATGCGCACCACCCCGTGATGTTTTTCTCACTCCTACTAGTGAATGTAATGTAACACACACCCATACAATGCGCACCACCCCGTGATGTTTTTCTCACTCCTAATAGTGAATGTAATGTAACACACACCCATACAATGCGCACCACCCCGTGATGTTTTTCTCACTCCTACTAGTGAATGTAATGTAACACACACCCATACAATGCGCACCACCCCGCGATGTTTTTCAGAAGCCTATCCTACACTGCCACTGCAGGTTCCCTGACCTCCCCATGCTCACCACCCCGCGGTGCTTTTCTCCATCCTACATTGCCAATCACTGCCTATCCTAATTCAGACCCTCCGATTCACACCACCCCGTGATGTTTTTCTCACTCCTACTAATGAATGTAATGTAACACACACCCATACAATGCACACCACCCCGTGATGTTTTTCTCACTCCTACTAGTGAATGTAATGTAACACACACCCATACAATGCGCACCACCCCGTGATGTTTTTCTCACTCCTACTAGTGAATGTAATGTACCACACCCCCATACAATGCTCACCACCCCGCGATGTTTTTCAGAAACCTATCCTACATTGCCACTGCATGTTGCCTGACCTCCCCATGCTGACCACCCCGCGGTGCTTTTCTCCATCCTACATTGCCACTCACTGCCTATCCTAATTCAGACCCTCCGATTCACACCACCCCGTGATGTTTTTCTCACTCCTACTAGTGAATGTAATGTAACACACACGCATACAATGCGCACCACCCCGTGATGTTTTTCTCACTCCTACTAGTGAATGTAATGTAACACACACCCATACAATGCGCACCACCCCGTGATGTTTTTCTCACTCCTACTAGTGAATGTAATGTAACACACACCGATACAATGCGCACCACCCCGTGATGTTTTTCTCACTCCTAATAGTGAATGTAATGTAACACACACCCATACAATGCGCACCACCCCGTGATGTTTTTCTCATTCCTACTAGTGAATGTAATGTAACACACACCCATACAATGCGCACCACCCCGTGATGTTTTTCTCATTCCTACTAGTGAATGTAATGTAACACACACCCATACAATGCGCACCACCCCGTGATGTTTTTCTCACTCCTACTAGTGAATGTAATGTAACACACACCCATACAATGCGTACCACCCAGTGATCTTTTTCTCACTCCTACTAGTGAATGTAATGTAACACACACCCATACAATGCACACCACCCCGTGATGTTTTTCTCACTCCTACTAGTGAATGTAATGTAACACACACCCATACAATGCGCACCACCCCGCGATGTTTTTCAGAAACCTATCCTACATTGCCACTGCATGTTCCCTGACCTCCCCATGCTCACCACCCCGTGGTGCTTTTCTCCATCCTACATTGCCAATCACTGCCTATCCTAATTCAGACCCTCCGATTCACACCACCCCGTGATGTTTTCTCACTCCTACGAATGAATGTAATGTAACACACACCCATACAATGCGCACCACCCCGTGATTTTTTTCTCACTCCTACTAGTGAATGTAATGTAACACACACCCATACAATGCGCACCACCCCATGATGTTTTTCTCACTCCTACTAGTGAATGTAATGTAACACACACCCATGCAATGCGCACAACTCCGTGATGTTTTTCTCACTCCTACTAGTGAATGTAATATAACACACACCCATACAATGCGCACCACCCCGTGATGTTTTTCACACTCCTACTAGTGAATGTAATGTAACACACCCCCATACAATGCGCACCACCCCGCGATGTTTTTCAGAAACCTATCCTACATTGCCACTGCATGTTCCCTGACCTCCCCATGCTGACCAACCCGCGGTGCTTTTCTCCATCCTACATTGCCACTCACTGCCTATCCTAATTCAGACCCTCCGATTCACACCACCCCGTGATGTTTTTCCCACTCCTACTAGTGAATGTAATGTAACACACACCCATACAATGCGCACCACCCCGTGATGTTTTTCTCACTCCTATTAGTGAATGTAATGTAACACACACCCATACAATGCGCACCACCCCGTGATGTTTTTCTCACTCCTACTAGTGAATCTAATGTAACACACACCCATACAATGCCCATCACCCCGCGATGTTTTTCAGAAACCTATCCTACATTGCCACTGCATGTTCCCTGACCTCCCCATGCTGACCACCCCGCGGTGCTTTTCTCCATCCTACATTGCCACTCACTGCCTGTCCTTATTCAGACCCTCCGATTCACACCACCCCGTGATGTTTTTCTCACTCCTACTAGTTAATGGAATGTAACACACACCCATACAATGCGCACCACCCCGTGATGTTTTTCTCACTCCTACTAGTGAATGTAATGTAACACACACCCATAGAATGTGCACCACTCCGTGATGTTTTTCTCACTCCTACTAGTGAATGTAATGTAACACACACCCATACAATGCGCACCACCCCGTGATATTTTTCTCACTCCTACTAGTGAAAGTAATATAACACACACCCATACAATGCGCACCACCCCGTGATGTTTTTCTCACTCCTACTAGTGAATCTAATGTAACACACACCCATACAATGCGCACCACCCCGTGATGTTTTTCTCACTCCTACTAGTGAATGTAATGTAACACACACCCATACAATGCGCCCCACCCCGTGATGTTTTTCTCACTCCTGCTAGTGAATGTAATGTAACACACACCCATACAATGCGCACCACCCCGCGATGTTTTTCAGAAACCTATCCTACATTGCCACTGCATGTTCCCTGACCTACCCATGCTCACCACCCCGCGGTGCTTTTCTCCATCCTACATTGCCAATCACTGCCTATCCTAATTCAGACCCTCCGATTCACACCACCCCGTGATGTTTTTCTCACTCCTACTAATGAATGTAATGTAACACACACCCATACAATGCGCACCACCCCGTGATGTTTTTCTCACTCCTACTAGTGAATGTAATGTAACACACACCCATACAATGCGCACCACCCCGTGATGTTTTTCTCACTCCTACTAGTGAATGTAATGTAACACACACACATGCAATGCGCACCACTCCGTGATGTTTTTCTCACTCCTACTAGTGAATGTAATGTAACACACACCCATACAATGCGCACCACCCCGTGATGTTTTTCTCACTCCTACTAGTGAATGTAATGTAACACACCCCCATACAATGCTCACCACCCCGCGATGTTTTTCAGAAACCTATCCTACATTGCCACTGCATGTTGCCTGACCTCCCCATGCTGACCACCCCGCGGTGCTTTTCTCCATCCTACATTGCCACTCACTGCCTATCCTAATTCAGACCCTCCGATTCACACCACCCCGTGATGTTTTTCTCACTCCTAGTAGTGAATGCAATGTAACACACACCCATACAATGCGCACCACCCCGTGATGTTTTTCTCACTCCTACTAGTGAATGTAATGTAACACACACCCATACAATGCGCACCACCCCGTGATGTTTTTCTCACTCCTACTAGTGAATGTAATGTAACACACACCCATACAATGCGCACCACCCCGTGATGTTTTTCTCACTCCTAATAGTGAATGTAATGTAACACACACCCATACAATGCGCACCACCCCGTGATGTTTTTCTCACTCCTACTAGTGAATGTAATGTAACACACACCCATACAATGCGCACCACCCCGTGATGTTTTTCTCACTCCTACTAGTGAATGTAATGTAACACACACCCATACAATGCGCACCACCCCGTGATGTTTTTCTCACTCCTACTAGTGAATGTAATGTAACACACACCCATACAATGCGCACCACCCCGCGATGTTTTTCAGAAACCTATCCTACATTGCCACTGCATGTTCCCTGACCTCCCCATGCTCACCACCCCGCGGTGCTTTTCTCCATCCTACATTGCCAATCACTGCCTATCCTAATTCAGACCCTCCGATTCACACCACCCCGTGATGTTTTCTCACTCCTACTAATGAATGTAATGTAACACACACCCATACAATGCGCACCACCCCGTGATTTTTTTCTCACTCCTACTAGTGAATGTAATGTAACACACACCCATACATTGCGCACCACCCCATGATGTTTTTCTCACTCCTACTAGTGAATGTAATGTAACACACACCCATGCAATGCGCACAACTCCGTGATGTTTTTCTCACTCCTACTAGTGAATGTAATGTAACACACACCCATACAATGCGCACCACCCCGTGATGTTTTTCACACTCCTACTAGTGAATGTAATGTAACACACACCCATACAATGCGCACCACCCCGCGATGTTTTTCAGAAACCTATCCTACCTTGCCACTGCATGTTCCCTGACCTCCCCATGCTGACCAACCCGCGGTGCTTTTCTCCATCCTACATTGCCACTCACTGCCTATCCTAATTCAGACCCTTCGATTCACACCACCCCGTGATGTTTTTCTCACTCGTACTAATGAATGTAATGTAACACACACCCATACAATGCGCACCACCCCGTGATGTTTTTCTCACTCCTACTAGTGAATGTAATGTAACACACACCCATACAATGCGCACCACCCCGTGATGTTTTTCTCACTCCTACTAGTGAATGTAATGTAACACACACCCATACAATGCGCACCACTCCGTGATGTTTTTCTCACTCCTACTAGTGAATGTAATGTAACACACACCCATACAATGCGCACCACCCCGTGATGTTTTTCTCACTCCTACTAGTGAATGTAATGTAACACACCCCCATACAATGCTCACCACCCCACGATGTTTTTCAGAAACCTATCCTACATTGCCACTGCATGTTGCCTGACCTCCCCATGCTGACCACCCCGCGGTGCTTTTCTCCATCCTACATTGCCACTCACTGCCTATCCTAATTCAGACCCTCCGATTCACACCACCCCGTGATGTTTTTCTCACTCCTACTAGTGAATGTAATGTAACACACACCCATACAATGCGCACCACCCCGTGATGTTTTTCTTACTCCTACTAATGAATGTAATGTAACACACACCCATACAATGCGCACCACCCCGTGATGTTTTTCTCACTCCTACTAGTGAATGTAATGTAACACACACTCATACAATGCGCACCACCCCGTGATGTTTTTCTCACTCCTAATAGTGAATGTTATGTAACACACACCCATACAATGCGCACCACCCCGTGATGTTTTTCTCACTCCTACTAGTGAATGTAATGTAACACACACCCATACAATGCGCACCACCCCGTGATGTTTTTCTCACTCCTACTAGTGAATGTAATGTAACACACACCCATACAATGCGTACCACCCCGTGATCTTTTTCTCACTCCTACTAGTGAATGTAATGTAACACACACCCATACAATGCGCACCACCCCGTGATGTTTTTCTCACTCCTACTAGTGAATGTAATGTAACAAACACCCATACAATGCGCACCACCCCGCGATGTTTTTCAGAAACCTATCCTACATTGCCACTGCATGTTCCCTGACCTCCCCATGCTCACCACCCCGCGGTGCTTTTCTCCATCCTACATTGCCAATCACTGCCTATCCTAATTCAGACCCTCAAATTCACACCACCCCGTGATGTTTTCTCACTCCTACTAATGAATGTAATGTAACACACACCCATACAATGCGCACCACCCCGTGATTTTTTTCTCACTCCTACTAGTGAATGTAATGTAACACACACCCATACAATGCGCACCACCCCATGATGTTTTTCTCACTCCTACTAGTGAATGTAATGTAACACACACCCATGCAATGCGCACAACTCCGTGATGTTTTTCTCACTCCTACTAGTGAATGTAATGTAACACACACCCATACAATGCGCACCACCCCGTGATGTTTTTCACACTCCTACTAGTGAATGTAATGTAACACACCCCCATACAATGCGCACCACCCAGCGATGTTTTTCAGAAACCTATCCTACATTGCCACTGCATGTTCCCTGACCTCCCCATGCTGACCAACCCGCGGTGCTTTTCTCCATCCTACATTGCCACTCACTGCCTATCCTAATTCAGACCCTCCGATTCACACCACCCCGTGATGTTTTTCTCACTCCTACTAGTGAATGGAATGTAACACACACCCATACAATGCGCACCACCCCGTGATGTTTTTCTCACTCCTACTAGTGAATGTAATGTAACACACACCCATAGAATGTGCACCACTCCGTGATGTTTTTCTCACTCCTACTAGTGAATGTAATGTAACACACACCCATACAATGCGCACCACCCCGTGATGTTTTTCTCACTCCTACTAGTGAATCTAATGTAACACACACCCATACAATGCGCACCACCCCGTGATGTTTTTCTCACTCCTACTAGTGAATGTAATGTAACACACACCCATACAATGCGCACCACCCCGCGATGTTTTTCTCACTCCTACTAGTCAATGTAATGTAACACACACCCATAAAATGCGCACCGCCCCGTGATGTTTTTCTCACTCCTACTAGTGAATGTAATGTAACACACACCCATACAATGCGCACCACCCCGTGATGTTTTTTCTCACTCCTCCTAGTGAATGTAATGTAACACTCACCCATACAATGCGAACCACCCCGTGATGTTTTTCTCACTGCTACTAGTGAATGTAATGTAACACACACCCATACAATGCGCACCACCCCGTGATGTTTTTCTCACTCCTACTAGTGAATGTAATGTAACACACACCCATACAATGCGCACCACCCCGTGATGCTTTTGTCACTCCTACTAGTGAATGTAATATAACACACACCCATACAATGCGCACCACCCCGTGATGTTTTTCTCACTCCTACTAGTGAATGTAATGTAACACACACCCATACAATGCGCACCACCCCGCGATGTTTTTCAGAAACCTATCCTACATTGCCACCCCATGTTCCCTGACCTCCCCATTCTCACCACCCCGCGGTGCTTTTCTCCATCCTACATTGCCAATCACTGCCTATCCTAATTCAGACACTCCGATTAACACCACCCCGTGATGTTTTTCTCACTCCTAATAATGAATGTAATGTAACACACACCCATACAATGCGCACCACCCCGTGATGTTTTGCTCACTCCTACTAGTGAATGTAATGTAACACACACCCATAGAATGTGCACCACTCCGTGATGTTTTTCTCACTCCTACTAGTGAATGTAATGTAACACACACCCATACAATGCGCACCACCCCGTGATGTTTTCCTCACTCCTACTAGTGAATGTAATTTAACACACACCCATACAATGCGCAACACCCCGCGATGTTTTTCAGAAACCTATCCTACATTGCCACTGCATGTTCATTGACCTCCCCATGCTGACCAGCCGCGGTGCTTTTCTCCATCCTACATTGCCACTCACTGCCTATCCTAATTCAGACCCTCCGATTCACACCACCCCGTGATGTTTTTCTCACTCCTACTAGTGAATCTAATGTAACACACACCCATACAATGCGCACCACCCCATGATGTTTTTCTCACTCCTACTAGTGAATGTAATGTAACACACACCCATACAATGCTCACCACCCCGTGATGTTTTTCTCACTCCTACTAGTGAATCTAATGTAACACACACCCATACAATGCGCACCACCCCGTGATGTTTTTCTCACTCCTACTAGTGAATGTAATGTAACACACACCCATACAATGCGCACCACCCCGCGATGTTTTTCTCACTCCTACTAGTCAATGTAATGTAACACACACCCATAAAATGCGCACCGCCCCGTGATGTTTTTCTCACTCCTACTAGTGAATGTAATGTAACACACACCCATACAATGCGCACCACCCCGTGATGTTTTTTCTCACTCCTCCTAGTGAATGTAATGTAACACTCACCCATACAATGCGAACCACCCCGTGATGTTTTTCTCACTGCTACTAGTGAATGTAATGTAACACACACCCATACAATGCGCACCACCCCGTGATGTTTTTCTCACTCCTACTAGTGAATGTAATGTAACACACACCCATACAATGCGCACTACCCGTGATGCTTTTGTCACTCCTACTAGTGAATGTAATGTAACACACACCCATACAATGCGCACCACCCCGTGATGTTTTTCTCACTCCTACTAGTGAATGTAATGTAACACACACCCATACAATGCGCACCACCCCGCGATGTTTTTCAGAAACCTATCCTACATTGCCACCCCATGTTCCCTGACCTCCCCATTCTCACCACCCCGCGGTGCTTTTCTCCATCCTACATTGCCAATCACTGCCTATCCTAATTCAGACCCTCCGATTAACACCACCCCGTGATGTTTTTCTCACTCCTAATAATGAATGTAATGTAACACACACCCATACAATGCGCACCACCCCGTGATGTTTTGCTCACTCCTACTAGTGAATGTAATGTAACACACACCCATAGAATGTGCACCACTCCGTGATGTTTTTCTCACTCCTACTAGTGAATGTAATGTAACACACACCCATACAATGCGCACCACCCCGTGATGTTTTTCTCACTCCTACTAGTGAATGTAATTTAACACACACCCATACAATGCGCAACACCCCGCGATGTTTTTCAGAAACCTATCCTACATTGCCACTGCATGTTCCCTGACCTCCCAATGCTGACCACCCCGCGGTGCTTTTCTCCATCCTACATTGCCACTCACTGCCTATCCTAATTCAGACCCTCCGATTCACACCACCCCGTGATGTTTTTCTCACTCCTACTAGTGAATGTACTGTAACACACACCCATACAACGCGCACAACCCCGTGATGTTTTTCTCACTCCTATTAGTGAATGTAATGTAACACACACCCATACAATGCGCACCACCCCGTGATGTTTTTCTCACTCCTACTAGTGAATCTAATGTAACACACACCCATACAATGCCCATCACCCCGCGATGTTTTTCAGAAACCTATCCTACATTGCCACTGCATGTTCCCTGACCTCCGCATGCTGACCACCCCGCGGTGCTTTTCTCCATCCTACATTGCCACTCACTGCCTATCCTTATTCAGACCCTCCGATTCACACCACCCCGTGATGTTTTTCTCACTCCTACTAGTGAATGGAATGTAACACACACCCATACAATGCGCACCACCCCGTGATGTTTTTCTCACTCCTACTAGTGAATGTAATGTAACACACACCCATAGAATGTGCACCACTCCGTGATGTTTTTCTCACTCCTACTAGTGAATGTAATGTAACACACACCCATACAATGCGCACCACCCCGTGATGTTTTTCTCACTCCTACTAGTGAAAGTAATATAACACACACCCATACAATGCGCACCACCCCGTGATGTTTTTCTCACTCCTACTAGTGAATCTAATGTAACATACACCCATACAATGCGCACCACCCCATGATGTTTTTCTCACTCCTACTAGTGAATGTAATGTAACACACACCCATACAATGCTCACCACCCCGTGATGTTTTTCTCACTCCTACTAGTGAATCTAATGTAACACACACCCATACAATGCGCACCACCCCGTGATGTTTTTCTCACTCCTACTAGTGAATGTAATGTAACACACACCCATACAATGCGCACCACCCCGCGATGTTTTTCTCACTCCTACTAGTCAATGTAATGTAACACACACCCATAAAATGCGCACCGCCCCGTGATGTTTTTCTCACTCCTACTAGTGAATGTAATGTAACACACCCATACAATGCGCACCACCCCGTGATGTTTTTTCTCACTCCTCCTAGTGAATGTAATGTAACACTCACCCATACAATGCGAACCACCCCGTGATGTTTTTCTCACTGCTACTAGTGAATGTAATGTAACACACACCCATACAATGCGCACCACCCCGTGATGTTTTTCTCACTCCTACTAGTGAATGTAATGTAACACACACCCATACAATGCGCACCACCCCGTGATGCTTTTGTCACTCCTACTAGTGAATGTAATGTAACACACACCCATACAATGCGCACCACCCCGTGATGTTTTTCTCACTCCTACTAGTGAATGTAATGTAACACACACCCATACAATGCGCACCACCCCGCGATGTTTTTCAGAAACCTATCCTACATTGCCACCCCATGTTCCCTGACCTCCCCATTCTCACCACCCCGCGGTGCTTTTCTCCATCCTACATTGCCAATCACTGCCTATCCTAATTCAGACCCTCCGATTAACACCCCCCCGTGATGTTTTTCTCACTCCTAATAATGAATGTAATGTAACACACACCCATACAATGCGCACCACCCCGTGATGTTTTTCTCACTCCTACTAGTGAATGTAATGTAACACACAGCCATAGAATGTGCACCACTCCGTGATGTTTTTCTCACTCCTACTAGTGAATGTAATGTAACACACACCCATACAATGCGCACCACCCCGTGATGTTTTTCTCACTCCTACTAGTGAATGTAATTTAACACACACCCATACAATGCGCAACACCCCGCGATGTTTTTCAGAAACCTATCCTACATTGCCACTGCATGTTCCCTGACCTCCCAATGCTGACCACCCCGCGGTGCTTTTCTCCATCCTACATTGCCACTCACTGCCTATCCTAATTCAGACCCTCCGATTCACACCACCACGTGATGTTTTTCTCACTCCTACTAGTGAATGTAATGTAACACACACCCATACAATGCGCACAACCCCGTGATGTTTTTCTCACTCCTACTAGTGAATGTAATGTAACAAACACCCATACAACGCACACCAACCCGTGATGTTTTTCTCACTCCTACTAGTGAATGTAATGTAACACACACGCATACAATGCGCACCACCCCGTGATGTTTTTCTCACTCCTACTAGTGAATGTAATGTAACACACACCCATACAATGCGCACCACCCCGTGATGTTTTTCTCACTCCTACTAGTGAATGTAATGTAACACACACCGATACAATGCGCACCACCCCGTGATGTTTTTCTCACTCCTACATGTGAATCTAATGTAACACACACCCGTACAATGCGCACCACCCCATGATGTTTTTCTCACTCCTACTAGTGAATCTAATGTAACACACACCCATACAATGCGCACCACCCCGTGATGTTTTGTCACTCCTGCTAGTGAATGTAATGTAACACACACCCATACAATGCGCACCACCCCGTGATGTTTTTCTTACTCCTACTAGTGAATGTAATGTAACACACACCCATACAATGCGCACCACCCCGCGATCTTTTTCAGAAGCCTATCCTACATTGCCACTGCATGTTCCCTGACCTCCCCATGCTCACCACCCCGCGGTGCTTTTCTCCATCCTACATTGCCAATCACTGCCTATCCTAATTCAGACCCTCCGATTCACACCACCCCGTGATGTTTTTCTCACTCCTACTAATGAATGTAATGTAACACTCACCCATACAATGCACACCACCCCGTGATGTTTTTCTCACTCCTACTAGTGAATGTAATGTAACACACACCCATACAATGCGCACCACCCCGTGATGTTTTTCTCACTCCTACTAGTGAATGTAATGTAACACACCCCCATACAATGCTCACCACCCCGCGATGTTTTTAAGAAACCTATCCTACATTGCCCCTGCATGTTGCCTGACCTCCCCATGCTGACCACCCCGCGGTGCTTTTCTCCATCCTACATTGCCACTCACTGCCTATCCTAATTCAGACCCTCCGATTCACACCACCCCGTGATGTTTTTCTCACTCCTACTAGTGAATGTAATGTAACACACACCCATACAATGCGCACCACCCCGTGATGTTTTTCTCACTCCTACTAGTGAATGTAATGTAACACACACCCATACAATGCGCACCACCCCGTGATGTTTTTCTCACTCCTACTAGTGAATGTAATGTAACACACACCCATACAATGCGCACCACCCCGTGATGTTTTTCTCACTCCTAATAGTGAATATAATGTAACACACACCCATACAATGCGCACCACCCCGTGATGTTTTTCTCACTCCTACTAGTGAATGTAATGTAACACACACCCATACAATGCGCACCACCCCGTGATGTTTTTCTCACTCCTACTAGTGAATGTAATGTAACACACACCCATACAATGCGTACCACCCCGTGATCTTTTTCTCACTCCTACTAGTGAATGTAATGTAACACACACCCATACAATGCGCACCACCCCGTGATGTTTTTCTCACTCCTACTAGTGAATGTAATGTAACACACACCCATACAATGCGCACCACCCCGCGATGTTTTTCAGAAACCTATCCTACATTGCCACTGCATGTTCCCTGACCTCCCCATGCTCACCACCCCGCGGTGCTTTTCTCCATCCTACATTGCCAATCACTGCCTATCCTAATTCAGACCCTCCGATTCACACCACCCCGTGATGTTTTCTCACTCCTACTAATGAATGTAATGTAACACACACCCATACAATGCGCACCACCCCGTGATTTTTTTCTCACTCCTACTAGTGAATGTAATGTAACACACACCCATACAATGCGCACCACCCCATGATGTTTTTCTCACTCCTACTAGTGAATGTAATGTAACACACACCCATGCAATGCGCACAACTCCGTGATGTTTTTCTCACTCCTACTAGTGAATGTAATGTAACACCCACCCATACAATGCGCACCACCCCGTGATGTTTTTCACACTCCTACTAGTGAATGTAATGTAACACACCCCCATACAATGCGCACCACCCCGCGATGTTTTTCAGAAACCTATCCTACATTGCCACTGCATGTTCCCTGACCTCCCCATGCTGACCAACCCGCGGTGCTTTTCTCCATCCTACATTGCCACTCACTGCCTATCCTAATTCAGACCCTCCGATTCACACCAGCCCGTGATGTTTTTCCCACTCCTACTAGTGAATATAATGTAACACACACCCATACAATGCGCACCACCCCGTGATGTTTTTCTCACTCCTACTAGTGAATGTAATGTAACACACACCCATAGAATGTGCACCACTCCGTGATGTTTTTCTCACTCCTACTAGTGAATGTAATGTAACACACACCCATACAATGCGCACCACCCCGTGATGTTTTTCTCACTCCTACTAGTGAATGTAATGTAACACACACCCATACAATGCTCACCACCCCGTGATGTTTTTCTCACTCCTACTAGTGAATCTAATGTAACACACACCCATACAATGCGCACCACCCCGTGATGTTTTTCTCACTCCTACTAGTGAATGTAATGTAACACACACCCATGCAATGCGCACAACTCCGTGATGTTTTTCTCACTCCTACTAGTGAATGTAATGTAACACCCACCCATACAATGCGCACCACCCCGTGATGTTTTTCACACTCCTACTAGTGAATGTAATGTAACACACCCCCATACAATGCGCACCACCCCGCGATGTTTTTCAGAAACCTATCCTACATTGCCACTGCATGTTCCCTGACCTCCCCATGCTGACCAACCCGCGGTGCTTTTCTCCATCCTACATTGCCACTCACTGCCTATCCTAATTCAGACCCTCCGATTCACACCAACCCGTGATGTTTTTCCCACTCCTACTAGTGAATGTAATGTAAGACACACCCATACAATGCGCACCACCCCGTGATGTTTTTCTCACTCCTACTAGTGAATGTAATGTAACACACACCCATACAATGCGCACCACCCCGTGATGTTTTTCTGACTCCTACTATTGAAAGTAATATAACACACACCCATACAATGCGCACCACCCCTTGATGTTTTTCTCACTCCTACTAGTGAATCTAATGTAACACACACCCATAAAATGCGCACCACACCATGATGTTTTTCTCACTCCTACTAGTGAATGTAATGTAACACACACCCATACAATGCTCACCACCCCGTGATGTTTTTCTCACTCCTACTAGTGAATCTAATGTAACACACACCCATACAATGCGCACCACCCCGTGATGTTTTTCTCACTCCTACTAGTGAATGTAATGTAACACACACCCATAAAATGCGCACAGCCCCATGATGTTTTTCTCACTCCTACTAGTGAATGTAATGTAACACACACCCATACAATGCGCACCACCCCGTGATGTTTTTCTCACGCCTACTAGTGAATCTAATGTAACACACACCCATACACTGCGCACCACCCCGTGATGTTTTTGTCACTCCTGCTCGTCAATGTAATGTAACACACACCCATAAAATGCGCACCACCCCGTGATGTTTTTCTCACTGCTACTAGTGAATGTAATGTAACACACACCCATACAATGCGCACCACCCCGTGATGTTTTTCTCACGCCTACTAGTGAATGTAATGTAACACACACCCATACAATGCGCACCACCCCGTGATGCTTTTGTCACTCCTACTAGTGAATGTAATGTAACACACACCCATACATTGCGCACCACCCCGTGATGCTTTTGTCACTCCTACTAGTGAATGTAATGTAACACACACCCATACAATGCGCACCACCCCGTGATGTTTTTCTCACTCCTACTAGTGAATGTAATGTAACACACACCCATACAATGCGCACCACCCCGCGATGTTTTTCAGAAACCTATCCTACATTGCCACACCATGTTCCCTGACCTCCCCATTCTCACCACCCCGCGGTGCTTTTCTCCATCCTACATTGCCCATCACTGCCTATCCTAATTCAGACCCTCCGATTAACACCACCCCGTGATGTTTTTCTCACTCCTAATAATGAATGTAATGTAACACACACCCATACAATGCGCACCACCCCGTGATGTTTTTCTCACTCCTACTAGTGAATGTAATATAACACACACCCATAGAATGTGCACCACTCCGTGATGTTTTTCTCACTCCTACTAGTGAATGTAATGTAACACACACCCATACAATGCGCACCACCCCGTGATGTTTTTCTCACTCCTACTAGTGAATGTAATATAACACACACCCATACAATGCGCAACACCCCGCGATGTTTTTCAGAAACCTATATTACATTGCCACTGCATGTTCCCTGACCTCCCAATGCTGACCACCCCGCGGTGCTTTTCTCCATCCTACATTGCCAATCACTGCCTATCCTAATTCAGACCCTCCGATTCACACCACCCCGTGATGTTTTTCTCACTCCTACTAATGAATGTAATGTAACACACACCCATACAATGCACACCACCCCGTGATGTTTTTCTCACTCCTACTAGTGAATGTAATGTAACACACACCCATACAATGCGCACCACCCCGTGATGTTTTTCTCACTCCTACTAGTGAATGCAATGTAACACACACCCATGCAATGCGCAACACTCCGTGATGTTTTTCTCACTCCTACTAGTGAATGTAATGTAACACACACCCATACAATGCGCACCACCCCGTGATGTTTTTCTCACTCCTACTAGTGAATGTAATGTAACACACCCCCATACAATGCTCACCACCTCGCGATGTTTTTCAGAAACCTATCCTACATTGCCACTGCATGTTCCCTGACCTCCCCATGCTGACCACCCCGCGGTGCTTTTCTCCATCCTACGTTGCCACTCACTGCCTATCTTAATTCAGACCCTCCGATTCACACCACCCCGTGATGTTTTTCTCACTCCTACTAGTGAATGTAATGTAACACACACCCATACAATGCGCACCACCCCGTGATGTTTTTCTCACTCCTATTAGTGAATGTAATGTAACACACACCCATACAATGCGCACCACCCCGTGATGTTTTTCTCACTCCTACTAGTGAATCTAATGTAACACACACCCATACAATGCGCATCACCCCGCGATGTTTTTCAGAAACCTATCCTACATTGCCACTGCATGTTCCCTGACCTCCCCATGCTGACCACCCCGCGGTGCTTTTCTCCATCCTACATTGCCACTCACTGGCTAACCTAATTCAGACCCTCCGATTCACACCACCCCGTGATGTTTTTCTCACTCCTACTAGTGAATGTAATGTAACACACACCCATACAATGCGCACCACCCCGTGATGTTTTTCTCACTCCTACTAGTGAATGTAATGTAACACACACCCATACAATGCATACCACCCCGTGATCTTTTTCTCACTCCTACTAGTGAATGTAATGTAACACACACCCATACAATGCGCACCACCCCGCGATGTTTTTCAGAAACCTATCCTACATTGCCACTGCATGTTCCCTGACCTCCCAATGCTCACCACCCCGCGGTGCTTTTCTCCATCCTACATTGCCAATCACTGCCTATCCTAATTCAGACGCTCCGATTCACATCACCCCGTGATGTTTTTCTCACTCCTACTAATGAATGTAATGTAACACACCCGCATACAATGCGCACCACCCCGCGATGTTTTTCAGAAACCTATCCTACATTGCCACTGCATGTTCCCTGACCTCCCCATGCTGACCAACCCGCGGTCCTTTTCTCCATCCTACATTGCCACTCACTGCCTATCCTAATTAAGACCCTCCGATTCACACCACCCCGTGATGTTTTTCTCACTCCTACTAGTGAATGTAATGTAACACACACCCATACAATGCGCACCACCCCGTGATGTTTTTCTCACTCCTATTAGTGAATGTAATGTAACACACACCCATAGAATGCGCACCACCCCGTGATGTTTTTCTCACTCCTACTAGTGAATCTAATGTAACACACACCCATACAATGCGCATCACCCCGCGATGTTTTTCAGAAACCTATCCTACATTGCCACTGCATGTTCCCTGACCTCCCCATGCTGACCACCCCGCGGTGATTTTCTCCATCCTACATTGCCACTCACTGCCTATCCTTATTCAGACCCTCCGATTCACACCACCCCGTGATGTTTTTCTCACTTCTACTAGTGAATGTAATGTAACACACACCCATACAATGCGCACCACCCCGTGATGTTTTTCTCACTCCTACTAGTGAATGGAATGTAACACACACCCATACAATGCATACCAACCCGTGATGTTTTTCTCACTCCTACTAGTGAATGTAATGTAACACACACCCATAGAATGTGCACCACACCGTGATGTTTTTCTCACTCCTACTAGTGAATGTAATGTAACACACACCCATACAATGCGCACCACCCCGTGATGTTTTTCTCACTCCTACTAGTGAAAGTAATATAACACACACCCATACAATGCGCACCACCCCGTGATGTTTTTCTCACTCCTACTAGTGAATCTAATGTAACACACACCCATACAATGCGCACCACCCCATGATGTTTTTCTCACTCCTACTAATGAATGTAATGTAACACACACCCATACAATGCTCACCACCCCGTGATGTTTTTCTCACTCCTACTAGTGAATCTAATGTAACACACACCCATACAATGCGCACCACCCCGTGATGTTTTTCTCACTCCTACTAGTGAATGTAATGTAACACACACCCATGCAATGCGCACAACTCCGTGATGTTTTTCTCACTCCTACTAGTGAATGTAATGTAACACCCACCCATACAATGCGCACCACCCCGTGATGTTTTTCACACTCCTACTAGTGAATGTAATGTAACACACCCCCATACAATGCGCACCACCCCGCGATGTTTTTCAGAAACCTATCCTACATTGCCACTGCATGTTCCCTGACCTCCCCATGCTGACCAACCCGCGGTCCTTTTCTCCATCCTACATTGCCACTCACTGCCTATCCTAATTAAGACCCTCCGATTCACACCACCCCGTGATGTTTTTCTCACTCCTACTAGTGAATGTAATGTAACACACACCCATACAATGCGCACCACACCGTGATGTTTTTCTCACTCCTATTAGTGAATGTAATGTAACACACACCCATACAATGCACACCACCCCGTGATGTTTTTCTCACTCCTACTAGTGAATGTAATGTAACACACACCCATACAATGCGCACCACCCCGTGATGTTTTTCTCACTCCTACTAGTGAATGCAATGTAACACACACCCATGCAATGCGCAACACTCCGTGATGTTTTTCTCACTCCTACTAGTGAATGTAATGTAACACACACCCATACAATGCGCACCACCCCGTGATGTTTTTCTCACTCCTACTAGTGAATGTAATGTAACACACCCCCATACAATGCTCACCACCTCGCGATGTTTTTCAGAAACCTATCCTACATTGCCACTGCATGTTCCCTGACCTCCCCATGCTGACCACCCCGCGGTGCTTTTCTCCATCCTACGTTGCCACTCACTGCCTATCTTAATTCAGACCCTCCGATTCACACCACCCCGTGATGTTTTTCTCACTCCTACTAGTGAATGTAATGTAACACACACCCATACAATGCGCACCACCCCGTGATGTTTTTCTCACTCCTATTAGTGAATGTAATGTAACACACACCCATACAATGCGCACCACCCCGTGATGTTTTTCTCACTCCTACTAGTGAATCTAATGTAACACACACCCATACAATGCGCATCACCCCGCGATGTTTTTCAGAAACCTATCCTACATTGCCACTGCATGTTCCCTGACCTCCCCATGCTGACCACCCCGCGGTGCTTTTCTCCATCCTACATTGCCACTCACTGGCTAACCTAATTCAGACCCTCCGATTCACACCACCCCGTGATGTTTTTCTCACTCCTACTAGTGAATGTAATGTAACACACACCCATACAATGCGCACCACCCCGTGATGTTTTTCTCACTCCTACTAGTGAATGTAATGTAACACACACCCATACAATGCATACCACCCCGTGATCTTTTTCTCACTCCTACTAGTGAATGTAATGTAACACACACCCATACAATGCGCACCACCCCGCGATGTTTTTCAGAAACCTATCCTACATTGCCACTGCATGTTCCCTGACCTCCCAATGCTCACCACCCCGCGGTGCTTTTCTCCATCCTACATTGCCAATCACTGCCTATCCTAATTCAGACGCTCCGATTCACATCACCCCGTGATGTTTTTCTCACTCCTACTAATGAATGTAATGTAACACACCCGCATACAATGCGCACCACCCCGCGATGTTTTTCAGAAACCTATCCTACATTGCCACTGCATGTTCCCTGACCTCCCCATGCTGACCAACCCGCGGTCCTTTTCTCCATCCTACATTGCCACTCACTGCCTATCCTAATTAAGACCCTCCGATTCACACCACCCCGTGATGTTTTTCTCACTCCTACTAGTGAATGTAATGTAACACACACCCATACAATGCGCACCACCCCGTGATGTTTTTCTCACTCCTATTAGTGAATGTAATGTAACACACACCCATAGAATGCGCACCACCCCGTGATGTTTTTCTCACTCCTACTAGTGAATCTAATGTAACACACACCCATACAATGCGCATCACCCCGCGATGTTTTTCAGAAACCTATCCTACATTGCCACTGCATGTTCCCTGACCTCCCCATGCTGACCACCCCGCGGTGATTTTCTCCATCCTACATTGCCACTCACTGCCTATCCTTATTCAGACCCTCCGATTCACACCACCCCGTGATGTTTTTCTCACTTCTACTAGTGAATGTAATGTAACACACACCCATACAATGCGCACCACCCCGTGATGTTTTTCTCACTCCTACTAGTGAATGGAATGTAACACACACCCATACAATGCATACCAACCCGTGATGTTTTTCTCACTCCTACTAGTGAATGTAATGTAACACACACCCATAGAATGTGCACCACACCGTGATGTTTTTCTCACTCCTACTAGTGAATGTAATGTAACACACACCCATACAATGCGCACCACCCCGTGATGTTTTTCTCACTCCTACTAGTGAAAGTAATATAACACACACCCATACAATGCGCACCACCCCGTGATGTTTTTCTCACTCCTACTAGTGAATCTAATGTAACACACACCCATACAATGCGCACCACCCCATGATGTTTTTCTCACTCCTACTAATGAATGTAATGTAACACACACCCATACAATGCTCACCACCCCGTGATGTTTTTCTCACTCCTACTAGTGAATCTAATGTAACACACACCCATACAATGCGCACCACCCCGTGATGTTTTTCTCACTCCTACTAGTGAATGTAATGTAACACACACCCATGCAATGCGCACAACTCCGTGATGTTTTTCTCACTCCTACTAGTGAATGTAATGTAACACCCACCCATACAATGCGCACCACCCCGTGATGTTTTTCACACTCCTACTAGTGAATGTAATGTAACACACCCCCATACAATGCGCACCACCCCGCGATGTTTTTCAGAAACCTATCCTACATTGCCACTGCATGTTCCCTGACCTCCCCATGCTGACCAACCCGCGGTCCTTTTCTCCATCCTACATTGCCACTCACTGCCTATCCTAATTAAGACCCTCCGATTCACACCACCCCGTGATGTTTTTCTCACTCCTACTAGTGAATGTAATGTAACACACACCCATACAATGCGCACCACACCGTGATGTTTTTCTCACTCCTATTAGTGAATGTAATGTAACACACACCCATACAATGCGCACCACCCCGTGATGTTTTTCACACTCCTACTAGTGAATGTAATGTAACACACCCCCATACAATGCGCACCACCCCGCGATGTTTTTCAGAAACCTATCCTACATTGCCACTGCATGTTCCCTGACCTCCCCATGCTGACCACCCCGCAGTGATTTTCTCCATCCTACATTGCCACTCACTGCCTATCCTTATTCAGACCCTCCGATTCACACCACCCCGTGATGTTTTTCTCACTTCTACTAGTGAATGTAATGTAACACACACCCATACAATGCGCACCACCCCGTGATGTTTTTCTCACTCCTACTAGTGAATGGAATGTAACACACACCCATACAATGCATACCAACCCGTGATGTTTTTCTCACTCCTACTAGTGAATGTAATGTAACACACACCCATAGAATGTGCACCACTCCGTGATGTTTTTCTCACTCCTACTAGTGAATGTAATGTAACACACACCCATACAATGCGCACCACCCCGTGATGTTTTTCTCACTCCTACTAGTGAAAGTAATATAACACACACCCATACAATGCGCACCACCCCGTGATGTTTTTCTCACTCCTACTAGTGAATCTAATGTAACACACACCCATACAATGCGCACCACCCCATGATGTTTTTCTCACTCCTACTAGTGAATGTAATGTAACACACACCCATACAATGCTCACCACCCCGTGATGTTTTTCTCACTCCTACTAGTGAATCTAATGTAACACACACCCATACAATGCGCACCACCCCGTGATGTTTTTCTCACTCCTACTAGTGAATGTAATGTAACACACACCCATGCAATGCGCACAACTCCGTGATGTTTTTTTCACTCCTACTAGTGAATGTAATGTAACACCCACCCATACAATGCGCACCACCCCGTGATGTTTTTCACACTCCTACTAGTGAATGTAATGTAACACACCCCCATACAATGCGCACCACCCCGCGATGTTTTTCAGAAACCTATCCTACATTGCCACTGCATGATCCCTGACCTCGCATGCTGACCAACCCGCGGTGCTTTTCTCCATCCTACATTGCCACTCACTGCCTATCCTAATTCAGACCCTCCGATTCACACCACCCCGTGATGTTTTTCCCACTCCTACTAGTGAATGTAATGTAACACACACCCATACAATGCGCACCACCCCGTGATGTTTTTCTCACTCCTACTAGTGTATGTAATGTAACACACACCCATAGAATGTGCACCACTCCGTGATGTTTTTCTCACTCCTACTAGTGAATGTAATGTAACACACACCCATACAATGCGCACCACCCCGTGATGTTTTTCTCACTCCTACTAGTGAAAGTAATATAACACACACCTATACAATGCGCACCTCCCCGTGATGTTTTTCTCACTCCTACTAGTGAATCTAATGTAACACACACCCATACAATGCGCACCACCCCATGATGTTTTTCTCACTCCTACTAGTGAATGTAATGTAACACACACCCATACAATGCTCACCACCCCGTGATGTTTTTCTCACTCCTACTAGTGAATCTAATGTAACACACACCCATACAATGCGCACCACCCCGTGATGTTTTTCTCACTCCTACTAGTGAATGTAATGTAACACACACCCATACAATGCGCACCACCCCGCGATGTTTTTCTCACTCCTACTAGTCAATGTAATGTAACACACACCCATAAAATGCGCACCGCCCCGTGATGTTTTTCTCACTCCTACTAGTGAATGTAATGTAACACCACCCATACAATGCGCACCACCCCGTGATGTTTTTTCTCACTCCTCCTAGTGAATGTAATGTAACACTCACCCATACAATGCGCACCACCCCGTGATGTTTTTCTCACTGCTACTAGTGAATGTAATGTAACACACACCCATACAATGCGCACCACCCCGTGATGTTTTTCTCACTCCTACTAGTGAATGTAATGTAACACACACCCATACAATGCGCACCACCCCGTGATGCTTTTGTCACTCCTACTAGTGAATGTAATGTAACACACACCCATACAATGCGCACCACCCCGTGATGTTTTTCTCACTCCTACTAGTGAATGTAATGTAACACACACCCATACAATGCGCACCACCCCGCGATGTTTTTCAGAAACCTATCCTACATTGCCACCCCATGTTCCCTGACCTCCCCATTCTCACCACCCCGCGGTGCTTTTCTCCATCCTACATTGCCCATCACTGCCTATCCTAATTCAGACCCTCCGATTAACACCACCCCGTGATGTTTTTCTCACTCCTAATAATGAATGTAATGTAACACACACCCATACAATGCGCACCACCCCGTGATGTTTTTCTCACTCCTACTAGTGAATGTAATGTAACACACACCCATAGAATGTGCACCACTCCGTGATGTTTTTCTCACTCCTACTAGTGAATGTAATGTAACACACACCCATACAATGCGCACCACCCCTTGATGTTTTTCTCACTCCTACTAGTGAATGTAATATAACACACACCCATACAATGCGCAACACCCCGCGATGTTTTTCAGAAACCTATCCTACATTGCCACTGCATGTTCCCTGACCTCCCAATGCGGACCACCCCGCGGTGCTTTTCTCCATCCTACATTGCCACTCACTGCCTATTCTAATTCAGACCCTCCGATTCACTCCACACCGTGATGTTTTTCTCACTCCTACTAGTGAATGTAATGTAACACACACCCATACAATGCGCACAACCCCGTGATGTTTTTCTCACTCCTACTAGTGAATGTAATGTAACAAACACCCATACAACGCACACCAACCCGTGATGTTTTTCTCACTCCTACTAGTGAATGTAATGTAACACACACGCATACAATGCGCACCACCCCGTGATGTTTTTCTCACTCCTACTAGTGAATGTAATGTAACACACACCCATACAATGCGCACCACCCCGTGATGTTTTTCTCACTCCTACTAGTGAATGTAATGCAACACACACCGATACAATGCGCACCACCCCGTGATGTTTTTCTCACTCCTACATGTGAATCTAATGTAACACACACCCATACAATGCGCACCACCCCATGATGTTTTTCTCACTCCTACTAGTGAATCTAATGTAACACACACCCATACAATGCGCACCACCCCGTGATGTTTTTGTCACTCCTGCTAGTGAATGTAATGTAACACACACCCATACAATGCGCACCACCCCGTGATGTTTTTCTCACTCCTACTAATGAATGTAATGTAACACACACCCATACAATGCGCACCACCCCGCGATGTTTTTCAGAAGCCTATCCTACATTGCCACTGCATGTTCCGTGACCTCCCCATGCTCACCACACCGCGGTGCTTTTCTCCATCCTACATTGCCAATCACTGCCTATCCTAATTCAGACCCTCCGATTCACACCACCCCGTGATGTTTTTCTCACTCCTACTAATGAATGTAATGTAACACCCACCCATACAATGCACACCACCCCGTGATGTTTCTCTCACTCCTACTAGTGAATGTAATGTAACACACACCCATACAACGCGCACCACCCCGTGATGTTCTTCTCACTCCTACTAGTGAATGCAATGTAACACACACCCATGCAATGCGCAACACTCCGTGATGTTTTTCTCACTCCTACTAGTGAATGTAATGTAACACACACCCATACAATGCACACCACCCCGTGATGTTTTTCTCACTCCTACGAGTGTATGTAATGTAACACACCCCCATACAATGCTCACCACCTCGCGATGTTTTTCAGAAACCTATCCTACATTGCCACTGCATGTTCCCTGACCTCCCCATGCTGACCACCCCGCGGTGCTTTTCTCCATCCTACGTTGCCACTCACTGCCTATGTTAATTCAGACCCTCCGATTCACACCACCCCGTGATGTTTTTCTCACTCCTACTAGTGAATGTAATGTAACACACACCCATACAATGCGCACCACCCCGTGATGTTTTTCTCACTCCTATTAGTGAATGTAATGTAACACACACCCATACAATGCGCACCACCCCGTGATGTTTTTCTCACTCCTACTAGTGAATCTAATGTAACACACACCCATACAATGCGCATCACCCCGCGATGTTTTTCAGAAACCTATCCTACATTGCCACTGCATGTTCCCTGACCTCCCCATGCTGACCACCCCGCGGTGCTTTTCTCCATCCTACATTGCCACTCACTGGCTAACCTAATTCAGACCCTCCGATTCACACCACCCCGTGATGTTTTTCTCACTCCTACTAGTGAATGTAATGTGACACACACCCATACAATGCGCACCACCCCGTGATGTTTTTCTCACTCCTACTAGTGAATATAATGTAACACACACCCATACAATGCGCACCACCCCGTGATGTTTTTCTCACTCCTACTAGTTAATGTAATGTAACACACACCCATACAATGCGCACCACCCCGTGATGTTTTTCTCACTCCTAATAGTGAATGTAATATAACACACACCCATACAATGCGCACCACCCCGTGATGTTTTTCTCACTCCTACTAGTGAAGGTAATGTAACACACACCCATACAATGCGCACCACCCCGTGATGTTTTTCTCACTCCTACTAGTGAATGTAATGTAACACACACCCATACAATGCGTACCACCCCGTGATCTTTTTCTCACTCCTACTAGTGAATGTAATGTAACACACACCCATACAATGCGCACCACCCCGTGATGTTTTTCTCATTCCTACTAGTGAATGTAATGTAACACACACCCATACAATGCGCACTACCCCGCGATGTTTTTCAGAAACCTATCCTACATTGCCACTGCATGTTCCCTGACCTCCCCATGCTCACCACCCCGCGGTGCTTTTCTCCATCCTACATTGCCAATCACTGCCTATCCTAATTCAGACCCTCCGATTCACATCACCCCGTGATGTTTTTCTCACTCCTACTAATGAATGTAATGTAACACACACCCATACAATGCGCACCACCCCGTGATGTTTTTCTCACTCCTACTAGTGAATGTAATGTAACACACACCCATACAATGCGCACCACCCCATGATATTTTTCTCACTCCTTCTAGTGAATGTAATGTAACACACACCCATGCAAAGCGCACCACTCCGTGATGTTTTTCTCACTCCTACTAGTGAATGTAATGTAACACACACCCATACAATGCGCACCACCCCGTGATGTTTTTCTCACTCCTACTAGTGAATGTAATGTAACACACCCGCATACAATGCGCACCACCCCGCGATGTTTTTCAGAAACCTATCCTACATTGCCACTGCATGTTCCCTGACCTCCCCATGCTGACCAACCCGCGGTCCTTTTCTCCATCCTACATTGCCACTCACTGCCTATCCTAATTAAGACCCTCCGATTCACACCACCCCGTGATGTTTTTCTCACTCCTACTAGTGAATGTAATGTAACACACACCCATACAATGCGCACCACCCCGTGATGTTTTTCTCACTCCTATTAGTGAATGTAATGTAACACACACCCATACAATGCGCACCACCCCGTGATGTTTTTCTCACTCCTACTAGTGAATCTAATGTAACACACACCCATACAATGCGCATCACCCCGCGATGTTTTTCAGAAACCTATCCTACATTGCCACTGCATGTTCCCTGACCTCCCCATGCTGACCACCCCGCGGTGCTTTTCCCCATCCTACATTGCCACTCACTGCCTATCCTTATTCAGACCCTCCGATTCACACCACCCCGTGATGTTTTTCTCACTTCTACTAGTGAATGTAATGTAACACACACCCATACAATGCGCACCACCCCGTGATGTTTTTCTCACTCCTACTAGTGAATGGAATGTAACACACACCCATACAATGCATACCAACCCGTGATGTTTTTCTCACTCCTACTAGTGAATGTAATGTAACACACACCCATACAATGCGCACCACCCCGTGATGTTTTTCTCACTCCTACTAGTGAATGTAATATAACACACACCCATACATTGCGCACCACCCCGTGATGTTTTTCTCACTCCTACTAGTGAATGTAATGTAACACACACCCATACAATGCGCACCACCCCGTGATGTTTTTCTCACTCCTACTAGTGAATCTAATGTAACACACACCTATACAATGCGCATCACCCCGCGATGTTTTTCAGAAACCTATCCTACATTGCCACTGCATGTTCCCTGACCTCCCCATGCTGACCACCCCGCGGTGCTTTTCTCCATCCTACATTGCCACTCACTGGCTATCCTAATTCAGACCCTCCGATTCACACCACCCCGTGATGTTTTTCTCACTCCTACTAGTGAATGTAATGTAACACACACCCATACAATGCGCACCACCCCGTGATGCTTTTCTCACTCCTACTAGTGAATGTAATGTAACACACACCTATACAATGCGCACCACCCCGTGATGTTTTTCTCACTCCTACTAGTGAATGTAATGTAACACACACCCATACAATGCGCACCACCCCGTGATGTTTTTCTCACTCCTACTAGTGAATGTAATGTAACACACACCCATACAATGCGCACCACCCCGTGATGTTTTTCTCACTCCTACTAGTGAATGTAATGTAACACACACCCATACAATGCGCACCACCCCGTGATGTTTTTCTCACTCCTACTAGTGAATGTAATGTAACACACACCGATACAATGCGCACCACCCCGTGATGTTTTTCTCACTCCTACATGTGAATCTAATGTAACACACACCCATACAATGCGCACCACCCCATGATGTTTTTCTCACTCCTACTAGTGAATCTAATGTAACACACACCCATACAATGCGCACCACCCCGTGATGTTTTTGTCACTCCTGCTAGTGAATGTAATGTAACACACACCCATACAATGCGCACCACCCCGTGATGTTTTTCTCACTCCTACTAATGAATGTAATGTAACACACACCCATACAATGCGCACCACCCCGCGATGTTTTTCAGAAGCCTATCCTACATTGCCTCTGCATGTTCCCTGACCTCCCCATGCTCACCACCCCGCGGTGCTTTTCTCCATCCTACATTGCCAATCACTGCCTATCCTAATTCAGACCCTCCGATTCACACCACCCCGTGATGTTTTTCTCACTCCTACTAATGAATGTAATGTAACACACACCCATACAATGCACACCACCCCGTGATGTTTTTCTCACTCCTACTAGTGAATGTAATGTAACACACACCCATACAACGCGCACCACCCCGTGATGTTTTTCTCACTCCTACTAGTGAATGCAATGTAACACACACCCATGCAATGCGCAACACTCCGTGATGTTTTTCTCACTCCTACTAGTGAATGTAATGTAACACACACCCATACAATGCACACCACCCCGTGATGTTTTTCTCACTCCTACTAGTGAATGTAATGTAACACACCCCCATACAATGCTCACCACCTCGCGATGTTTTTCAGAAACCTATCCTACATTGCCACTGCATGTTCCCTGACCTCCCCATGCTGACCACCCCCCGGTGCTTTTCTCCATCCTACGTTGCCACTCACTGCCTATGTTAATTCAGACCCTCCGATTCACACCACCCCGTGATGTTTTTCTCACGCCTACTAGTGAATGTAATGTAACACACACCCATACAATGCGCACCACCCCGTGATGTTTTTCTCATTCCTATTAGTGAATGTAATGTAACACACACCCATACAATGCGCACCACCCCGTGATGTTTTTCTCACTCCTACTAGTGAATCTAATGTAACACACACCCATACAATGCGCATCACCCCGCGATGTTTTTCAGAAACCTATCCTACATTGCCACTGCATGTTCCCTGACCTCCCCATGCTGACCACCCCGCGGTGCTTTTCTCCATCCTACATTGCCACTCACTGCCTATCCTAGTTCAGACCCTCCGATTCACATCACCCCGTGATGTTTTTCTCACTTCTACTAGTGAATGTAATGTAACACACACCCATACAATGCGCACCACCCCGTGAGGTTTATCTCACTCCTACTAGTGAATGTAATGTAATGCACACCCATACAATGCGCACCACCCCGTGATGTTTTTCTCACTCCTACTAGTGAATGTAATGTAACACACATCCATACAATGCGCACCACCCCGTGAGGTTTATCTCACTCCTACTAGTGAATGTAATGTAACGCACACCCATACAATGCGCACCACCCCGTGATGTTTTTCTCACTCCTACTAGTGAATGTAATGTAACACACACCCATACAATGCGCACAACCCCGTGATGTTTTTCTCACTCCTACTAGTGAATCTAATGTAACACACACCCATACAATGCGCACCACCCCGTGATGTTTTTCTCATTCCTAGTAGTGAATGGAATGTAACACACACCCATACAATGCGCACCACCCCGTGATGTTTTTCTCACTCCTACTAGTGAATGTAATGTAACACACACCCATACAATGCGCACCACCCCGTGATGTTTTTCTCACTACTACTAGTGAATCTAATGTAACACACACCCATACAATGCGCACCACCCCGTGATGTTTTTCTCACTCCTACTAGTGAATCTAATGTAACACACACCCATACAATGCGCACCACCCCGTGATGTTTTTCTCACTCCTACTAGTGAATGTAATGTAAAACACACCCATACAATGCTCACCACCCCGTGATGTTTTTCTCACTCCTACTAGTGAATGTAATGTAACACACACCCATACAATGCGCACCACCTCATGATGTTTTTCTCACTCCTACTAGTGAATGTAATGTAACACACACCCATACAATGCGCACCACCCCGCGATGTTTTTCAGAAACCTATCCTAAATTGCCTCTGCATGTTTCCTGACCTCCCCATGTTGACCACCCCGCGGTGCTTTTCTCCATCCTACATTGCCACTCACTGCCTATCCTAATTCAGACCCTCAGATTCACACCACCCCGTGTTTTTCTCACTCCTACTAGTGAATGTAATGTAACACACACCCATACAATGCGCACCACCCCGTGATGTTTTTCTCACTCCTACTAGTGAATGTAATGTAACACACAGCCATACAATGCGCACCACCCCGTGATGTTTTTCTCACTCCTACTAGTGAATGTAATGTAACACACACCCATACAATGCGCACCACCCCGTGATGTTTTTCTCACTCCTACTAGTGAATCTAATGTAACACACACCCATACAATGCGCACCACCCCGTGATGTTTTTCTCACTCCTACTAGTGTATCTAATGTAACACACACCCGTACAATGCGCACCACCTTGTGATGTTTTTCTCACTCCTACTAGTGAATGTAATGTAACACACCCCCATACAATGCGCACCACCCCGTGTAGTTTTTCTCACTCCTACTAGTGAATCTAATGTAACACACACCCATACAATGCGCACCACCCCGTGATGTTTTTCTCACTCCTACTAGTGAATGTAATGTAACACACACCCATACAATGCGCACCACCCCGCGATGTTTTTCAGAAACCTATCCTACATTGCCACTGCATGTTCCCTGACCTCCCCATGCTCACCACCCCGCAGTGCTTTTCTCCATCCTACATTGCCAATCACTGCTTATCCTAATTCAGACCCTCCGATTCACAACACCCCGTGATGTTTTTCTTACTCCTACTAATGAATGTAATGTAACACACACCCATACAATGCGCACCACCCCGTGATGTTTTTCTCACTCCTAATAGTGAATGTAATGTAACACACACCCATACAATGCGCACCACCCCGTGATGTTTTTCTCACTCCTACTAGTGAATGTAATGTAACACACACCCATACAATGCACACCAGCCCGTGATGTTTTTCTCACTCCTACTAGTGAATGTAATGTAACACACACCCATACAATGCGTACCACCCCGTGATCTTTTTCTCACTCCTACTAGTGAATCTAATGTAACACACACCCATACAATGCGCATCACCCCGCGATGTTTTTCAGAAACCTATGCTACATTGCCACTGCATGTTCCCTGACCTCCCCATGCTGACCAACCCGCGGTCCTTTTCTCCATCCTACATTGCCACTCACTGCCTATCCTAATTAAGACCCTCCGATTCACACCACCCCGTGATGTTTTTCTCACTCCTACTAGTGAATGTAATGTAACACACACCCATACAATGCGCACCACCCCGTGATGTTTTTCTCACTCCTATTAGTGAATGTAATGTAACACACACCCATACAATGCGCACCACCCCGTGATGTTTTTCTCACTCCTACTAGTGAATCTAATGTAACACACACCCATACAATGCGCATCACCCCGCGATGTTTTTCAGAAACCTATCCTACATTGCCACTGCATGTTCCCTGACCTCCCCATGCTGACCACCCCGCGGTGCTTTTCTCCATCCTACATTGCCACTCACTGCCTATCCTTATTCAGACCCTCCGATTCACACCACCCCGTGATGTTTTTCTCACATCTACTAGTGAATGTAATGTAACACACACCCATACAATGAGCACCACCCCGTGATGTTTTTCTCACTCCTACTAGTGAATGGAATGTAACACACACCCATACAATGCATACCAACCCGTGATGTTTTTCTCACTCCTACTAGTGAATGTAATGTAACACACACCCATACAATGCGCACCACCCCGTGATGTTTTTCTCACTCCTACTAGTGAATGTAATATAACACACACCCATAAAATGCGCACCACCCCGTGATGTTTTTCTCACTCCTACTAGTGAATGTAATGTAACACACACCCATACAATGCGCACCACCCCGTGATGTTTTTCTCACTCCTACTAGTGAATGTAATATAACACACACCCATACAATGCGCACCACCATGTGATGTTTTTCTCACTCCTACTAGTGAATGTAATGTAACACACACCCATACAATGCGCACCACCCCATGATGTTTTTCTCACTCCTACTAGTGAATGTAATGTAACACACACCCATAAAATGCGCACCACCCCGTGATGTTTTTCTCACTCCTAATAGTGAATGTAATGTAACACACACCCATACAATGCGCACCACCCCGTGATGTTTTTCTCACTCCTACTAGTGAATCTAATGTAACACACACCCATACAATGCTCACCACCCCGTGACGTTTTTCTCACTCCTACTAGTGAATCTAATGTAACACCCACCCATACAATGCGCACCACTCCGTGATGTTTTTCTCACTCCTACTAGTGAATGTAATGTAACACACCCATACAATGCGCACCACACCGTGATGTTTTTCTCACTCCTACTAGTGAATGTAATGTAACACACACCCATACAATGCGCACCACCCCGTGAGGTTTATCTCACTCCTACTAGTGAATGTAATGTAACGCACACCCATACAATGCGCACCACCCCGTGATGTTTTTCTCACTCCTACTAGTGAATGTAATGTAACACACACCCATACAATGCGCACCACCCCGTGATGTTTTTCTCACTCCTACTAGTGAATCTAATGTAACACACACACATACAATGCGCACCAACCCGTGATGTTTTTCTCACTCCTAGTAGTGAATGTAATGTAACACACACCCATACAATGCGCACCACCCCGTGATGTTTTTCTCACTCCTACTAGTGAATGTAATGTAACACACAGCCATACAATGCGCACCACCCCGTGATGTTTTTCTCACTACTACTAGTGAATCTAATGTAACACACACCCATGCAATGCGCACCACCCCGTGATGTTTTTCTCACTCCTACTAGTGAATCTAATGTAACACACACCCATACAATGCGCACCACCCCGTGATGTTTTTCTCACTGCTACTAGTGAATGGAATGTAACACACACCCATACAATGCATACCAACCCGTGATGTTTTTCTCACTCCTACTAGTGAATGTAATGTAACACACACCCATACAATGCGCACCACCCCGTGATGTTTTTCTCACTCCTACTAGTGAATGTAATATAACACACACCCATACAATGCGCACCACCATGTGATGTTTTTCTCACTCCTACTAGTGAATGTAATGTAACACACACCCATACAAGGCGCACCACCCCATGATGTTTTTCTCACTCCTACTAGTGAATGTAATGTAACACACACCCATACAATGCGCACCACCCCGTGAGGTTTATCTCACTCCTACTAGTGAATGTAATGTAACACACACCCATACAATGCGCACCACCCCGTGATGTTTTTCTCACTCCTACTAGTGAATCTAATGTAACACACACCCATACAATGCTCACCACCCCGTGACGTTTTTCTCACTCCTACTAGTGAATCTAATGTAACACCCACCCATACAATGCGCACCACCCCGTGATGTTTTTCTCACTCCTACTAGTGAATGTAATGTAACACACCCATACAATGCGCACCACCCCGTGATGTTTTTCTCACTCCTACTAGTGAATGTAATGTAACACACACCCATACAATGCGCACCACCCCGTGAGGTTTATCTCACTCCTACTAGTGAATGTAATGTAACGCACACCCATACAATGCGCACCACCCCGTGATGTTTTTCTCACTCCTACTAGTGATTGTAATGTAACACACACCCATTCAATGCGCACCACCCCTTGATGTTTTTCTCACTCCTACTAGTGAATCTAATGTAACACACACCCATACAATGCGCACCACCCCGTGATGTTTTTCTCACTCCTAGTAGTGAATGGAATGTAACACACACCCATACAATGCGCACCACCCCGTGATGTTTTTCTCACTCCTACTAGTGAATGTAATGTAACACACACCCATACAATGCGCACCACCCCGTGATGTTTTTCTCACTACTACTAGTGGATCTAATGTAACACACACCCATACAATGCGCACCACCCCGTGATGTTTTTCTCACTCCTACTAGTGAATCTTATGTAACACACACCCATACAATGCGCACCACCCCGTGATGTTTTTCTCACTCCTACTAGTGAATGGAATGTAACACACACCCATACAATGCATACCAACCCGTGATGTTTTTCTCACTCCTACTAGTGAATGTAATGTAACATACACCCATACAATGCGCACCACCCCGTGATGTTTTTCTCACTCCTACTAGTGAATGTAATATAACACACACCCATACAATGCGCACCACCATGTGATGTTTTTCTCACTCCTACTAGTGAATGTAATGTAACACACACCCATACAATGCGCACCACCCCATGATGTTTTTCTCACTCCTACTAGTGAATGTAATGTAACACACACCTATAAAATGCGCACCACCCCGTGATGTTTTTCTCACTCCTAATAGTGAATGTAATGTAACACACACCCATACAATGCGCACCACCCCGTGAGGTTTATCTCACTCCTACTAGTGAATGTAATGTAACACACACCCATACAATGCGCACCACCCCGTGATGTTTTTCTCACTCCTACTAGTGAATCTAATGTAACACACACCCATACAATGCTCACCACCCCGTGACGTTTTTCTCACTCCTACTAGTGAATCTAATGTAACACCCACCCATACAATGCGCACCACTCCGTGATGTTTTTCTCACTCCTACTAGTGAATGTAATGTAACACACCCATACAATGCGCACCACACCGTGATGTTTTTCTCACTCCTACTAGTGAATGTAATGTAACACACACCCATACAATGCGCACCACCCCGTGAGGTTTATCTCACTCCTACTAGTGAATGTAATGTAACGCACACCCATACAATGCGCACCACCCCGTGATGTTTTTCTCACTCCTACTAGTGAATGTAATGTAACACACACCCATACAATGCGCACCACCCCGTGATGTTTTTCTCACTCCTACTAGTGAATCTAATGTAACACACACACATACAATGCGCACCACCCCGTGATGTTTTTCTCACTCCTAGTAGTGAATGTAATGTAACACACACCCATACAATGCGCACCACCCCGTGATGTTTTTCTCACTCCTACTAGTGAATGTAATGTAACACACAGCCATACAATGCGCACCACCCCGTGATGTTTTTCTCACTACTACTAGTGAATCTAATGTAACACACACCCATGCAATGCGCACCACCCCGTGATGTTTTTCTCACTCCTACTAGTGAATCTAATGTAACACACACCCATACAATGCGCACCACCCCATGATGTTTTTCTCACTGCTACTAGTGAATGGAATGTAACACACACCCATACAATGCATACCAACCCGTGATGTTTTTCTCACTCCTACTAGTGAATGTAATGTAACACACACCCATACAATGCGCACCACCCCGTGATGTTTTTCTCACTCCTACTAGTGAATGTAATATAACACACACCCATACAATGCGCACCACCATGTGATGTTTTTCTCACTCCTACTAGTGAATGTAATGTAACACACACCCATACAAGGCGCACCACCCCATGATGTTTTACTCACTCCTACTAGTGAATGTAATGTAACACACACCCATAAAATGCGCACCACCCCGTGATGTTTTTCTCACTCCTAATAGTGAATGTAATGTAACACACACCCATACAATGCGCACCACCCCGTGAGGTTTATCTCACTCCTACTAGTGAATGTAATGTAACACACACCCATACAATGCGCACCACCCCGTGATGTTTTTCTCACTCCTACTAGTGAATCTAATGTAACACACACCCATACAATGCTCACCACCCCGTGACGTTTTTCTCACTCCTACTAGTGAATCTAATGTAACACCCACCCATAAAATGCGCACCACCCCGTGATGTTTTTCTCACTCCTACTAGTGAATGTAATGTAACACACCCATACAATGCGCACCACCCCGTGATGTTTTTCTCACTCCTACTAGTGAATGTAATGTAACACACACCCATACAATGCGCACCACCCCGTGAGGTTTATCTCACTCCTACTAGTGAATGTAATGTAACGCACACCCATACAATGCGCACCACCCCGTGATGTTTTTCTCACTCCTACTAGTGAATGTAATGTAACACACACCCATACAATGCGCACCACCCCTTGATGTTTTTCTCACTCCTACTAGTGAATCTAATGTAACACACACCCATACAATGCGCACCACCCCGTGATGTTTTTCTCACTCCTAGTAGTGAATGGAATGTAACACACACCCATACAATGCGCACCACCCCGTGATGTTTTTCTCACTCCTACTAGTGAATGTAATGTAACACACACCCATACAATGCGCACCACCCCGTGATGTTTTTCTCACTACTACTAGTGAATCTAATGTAACACACACCCATACAATGCGCACCACCCCGTGATGTTTTTCTCACTCCTACTAGTGAATCTAATGTAACACACACCCATACAATGCGCACCACCCCGTGATGTTTTTCTCACTCCTACTAGTGAATGGAATGTAACACACACCCATACAATGCGCACCACCCCATGATGTTTTTCTCACTCCTACTAGTGAATGTAATGTAACACACACCCATAAAATGCGCACCACCCCGTGATGTTTTTCTCACTCCTAATAGTGAATGTAACACACACCCATACAATGCGCACCACCCCGTGAGGTTTATCTCACTCCTACTAGTGAATGTAATGTAACACACACCCATACAATGCGCACCACCCCGTGATGTTTTTCTCACTCCTACTAGTGAATCTAATGTAACACACACCCATACAATGCTCACCACCCCGTGACGTTTTTCTCACTCCTACTAGTGAATCTAATGTAACACCCACCCATACAATGCGCACCACCCCGTGATGTTTTTCTCACTCCTACTAGTGAATGTAATGTAACGCACACCCATACAATGCGCACCACCCCGTGATGTTTTTCTCACTCCTACTAGTGAATGTAATGTAACACACACCCATACAATGCGCACCACCCCGTGATGTTTTTCTCACTCCTACTAGTGAATCTAATGTAACACACACACATACAATGCGCACCACCCCGTGATGTTTTTCTCACTCCTAGTAGTGAATGTAATGTAACACACACCCATACAATGCGCACCACCCCGTGATGTTTTTCTCACTCCTACTAGTGAATGTAATGTAACACACAGCCATACAATGCGCACCACCCCGTGATGTTTTTCTCACTACTACTAGTGAATCTAATGTAACACACACCCATGCAATGCGCACCACCCCGTGATGTTTTTCTCACTCCTACTAGTGAATCTAATGTAACACACACCCATACAATGCGCACCACCCCGTGATGTTTTTCTCACTGCTACTAGTGAATGGAATGTAACACACACCCATACAATGCATACCAACCCGTGATGTTTTTCTCACTCCTACTAGTGAATGTAATGTAACACACACCCATACAATGCGCACCACCCCGTGATGTTTTTCTCACTCCTACTAGTGAATGTAATATAACACACACCCATACAATGCGCACCACCATGTGATGTTTTTCTTACTCCTACTAGTGAATGTAATGTAACACACACCCATACAATGCGCACCACCCCATGATGTTTTTCTCACTCCTACTAGTGAATGTAATGTAACACACACCCATAAAATGCGCACCACCCCGTGATGTTTTTCTCACTCCTAATAGTGAATGTAATGTAACACACACCCATACAATGCGCACCACCCCGTGAGGTTTATCTCACTCCTACTAGTGAATGTAATGTAACACACACCCATACAATGCGCACCACCCCGTGATGTTTTTCTCACTCCTACTAGTGAATCTAATGTAACACACACCCATACAATGCTCACCACCCCGTGACGTTTTTCTCACTCCTACTAGTGAATCTAATGTAACACCCACCCATACAATGCGCACCACCCCGTGATGTTTTTCTCACTCCTACTAGTGAATGTAATGTAACACACCCATACAATGCGCACCACCCCGTGATGTTTTTCTCACTCCTACTAGTGAATGTAATGTAACACACACCCATACAATGCGCACCACCCCGTGAGGTTTATCTCACTCCTACTAGTGAATGTAATGTAACGCACACCCATACAATGCGCACCACCCCGTGATGTTTTTCTCACTCCTACTAGTGAATGTAATGTAACACACACCCATACAATGCGCACCACCCCGTGATGTTTTTCTCACTCCTACTAGTGAATCTAATGTAACACACACCCATACAATGCGCACCACCCCGTGATGTTTTTCTCACTCTTAGTAGTGAATGGAATGTAACACACACCCATACAATGCGCACCACCCCGTGATGTTTTTCTCACTCCTACTAGTGACTGTAATGTAACACACACCCATACAATGCGCACCACCCCGTGATGTTTTTCTCACTACTACTAGTGAATCTAATGTAACACACACCCATACAATGCGCACCACCCCGTGATGTTTTTCTCACTCCTACTAGTGAATCTAATGTAACACACACCCATACAATGCGCACCACCCCGTGATGTTTTTCTCACTCCTACTAGTGAATGTAATGTAAAACACACCCATACAATGGCACCACCCCGTGATGTTTTTCTCACTCCTACTAGTGAATGTAATGTAACACACACCCATACAATGCGCACCACATCATGATGTTTTTCTCACTCCTACTAGTGAATGTAATGTAACACACACCCATACAATGCGCACCACCCCGCGATGTTTTTCAGAAACCTATCCTAAATTGCCTCTGCATGTTTCCTGACCTCCCCATGCTGACCACCCCGCGGTGCTTTTCTCCATCCTACATTGCCACTCACTGCCTATCCTAATTCAGACCCTCAGATTCACACCACCCCGTGTTTTTCTCACTCCTACTAGTGAATGTAATGTAACACACACCCATACAATGCGCACCACCCCGTGATGTTTTTCTCACTCCTACTAGTGAATGTAATGTAACACACAGCCATACAATGCGCACCACCCCGTGATGTTTTTCTCACTCCTACTAGTGAATGTAATGTAACACACACCCATACAATGCGCACCACCCCGTGATGTTTTTCTCACTCCTACTAGTGAATCTAATGTAACACACACCCATACAATGCGCACCACCCCGTGATGTTTTTCTCACTCCTACTAGTGAATCTAATGTAACACACACCCGTACAATGCGCACCACCTTGTGATGTTTTTCTCACTCCTACTAGTGAATGTAATGTAACACACCCCCATACAATGCGCACCACCCCGTGTAGTTTTTCTCACTCCTACTAGTGAATGTAATGTAACACACACCCATACAATGCGCAACACCCCGTGATGTTTTTCTCACTCATACTAGTGAATGTAATGTAACACACACCCATACAATGCGCACCTCCCCGTGATGTTTTTGTCACTCCTGCTAGTGTATGTAATGTAACACACACCCATACAATGCGCACCACCCCGTGATGTTTTTCTCACTCCTACTAGTGAATGTAATGTAACACACACCCATACAATGCGCACCACCCCGCGATGTTTTTCAGAAACCTATCCTACATTGCCACTGCATGTTCCCTGACCTCCCCATGCTCACCACCCCGCGGTGCTTTTCTCCATCCTACATTGCCAATCACTGCTTATCCTAATTCAGACCCTCCGATTCACAACACCCCGTGATGTTTTTCTTACTCCTACTAATGAATGTAATGTAACACACACCCATACAATGAGCACCACCCCGTGATGTTTTTCTCACTCCTAATAGTGAATGTAATGTAACACACACCCATACAATGCGCACCACCCCGTGATGTTTTTCTCACTCCTACTAGTGAATGTAATGTAACACACACCCATACAATGCACACCAGCCCGTGATGTTTTTCTCACTCCTACTAGTGAATGTAATGTAACACACACCCATACAATGCGTACCACCCCGTGATCTTTTTCTCACTCCTACTAGTGAATGTAATGTAACACACACCCATACAATGCGCACCACCCCGTGATGTTTTTCTCATTCCTACTAGTGAATGTAATGTAACACACACCCATACAATGCGCACCACCCCGCGATGTTTTTCAGAAACCTATCCTACATTGCCACTGCATGTTCCCTGACCTCCCCATGCTCACCCCCCCGCGGTGCTTTTCTCCATCCTACATTGCCAATCACTGCCTATCCTAATTCAGACCCTCCGATTCAAACCACCCCGTGATGTTTTTCTCACTCCTACTAATGAATATAATGTAACACACACCCATACAATGCGCACCACCCCGTGATGTTTTTCTCACTACTACTAGTGAATGTTATGTAACACACACCCATACAATGCGCACCACCCCGTGATGTTTTTCTCACTACTACTAGTGAATGTAATGTAACACACACCCATACAATGCGCACCACCCCGTGATGTTTTTCTCACTCCTACTAGTGAATGTAATGTAACACACACCCATACAATGCGCACCACCCCGTGATGTTTTTCTCACTCCTACCAGTGAATGTAATGTAACACACACCCATACAATGCGCACCACCTCGTGATGTTTTTCTCACTCCTACTAGTGAAAGTAATGTAACACACACCCATACAATGCGCACCACCCCGTGATGTTTTTCTCACTCCTATTAGTGAATGTAATGTAACACACACCCATACAATGCGCACCACCCCGTGATGTTTTTCTCACTCCTACTAGTGAATCTAATCTAACACACACCCATACAATGCGCATCACCCCGCGATGTTTTTCAGAAACCTATCCTACATTGCCACTGCATGTTCCCTGACCTCCCCATGCTGACCACCCCGCGGTGCTTTTCTCCATCCTACATTGCCACTCACTGCCTATCCTTATTCAGACCCTCCGATTCACACCACCCCGTGATGTTTTTCTCACTTCTACTAGTGAATGTAATGTAACACACACCCATACAATGAGCACCACCCCGTGATGTTTTTCTCACTCCTACTAGTGAATGTAATGTAACACACACCCATACAATGCGCACCACCCCGTGAGGTTTATCTCACTCCTACTAGTGAATGTAATGTAACGCACACCCATACAATGCGCACCACCCCGTGATGTTTTTCTCACTCCTACTAGTGAATGTAATGTAACACACACCCATACAATGCGCACCACCCCGTGATGTTTTTCTCACTCCTACTAGTGAATCTAATGTAACACACACCCATACAATGCGCACCACCCCGTGATGTTTTTCTCACTCCTAGTAGTGAATGGAATGTAACACACACCCATACAATGCGCACCACCCCGTGATGTTTTTCTCACTCCTACTAGTGAATGTAATGTAACACACACCCATACAATGCGCACCACCCCGTGATGTTTTTCTCACTACTACTAGTGAATCTAATGTAACACACACCCATACAATGCGCACCACCCCGTGATGTTTTTCTCACTCCTACTAGTGAATCTAATGTAACACACACCCATACAATGCGCACCACCCCGTGATGTTTTTCTCACTCCTACTAGTGAATGTAATGGAAAACACACCCATACAATGCTCACCACCCCGTGATGTTTTTCTCACTCCTACTAGTGAATGTAATGTAACACACACCCATACAATGCGCACCACCTCATGATGTTTTTCTCACTCCTACTAGTGAATGTAATGTAACACACACCCATACAATGCGCACCACCCCGCGATGTTTTTCAGAAACCTATCCTAAATTGCCTCTGCATGTTTCCTGACCTCCCCATGCTGACCACCCCGCGGTGCTTTTCTCCATCCTACATTGCCACTCACTGCCTATCCTAATTCAGAACCTCAGATTCACACCACCCCGTGTTTTTCTCACTCCTACTAGTGAATGTAATGTAACACACACCCATACAATGCGCACCACCCCGTGATGTTTTTCTCACTCCTACTAGTGAATGTAATGTAACACACAGCCATACAATGCTCACCACCCCGTGATGTTTTTCTCACTCCTACTAGTGAATGTAATGTAACACACACCCATACAATGCGCACCACCCCGTGATGTTTTTCTCACTCCTACTACTGAATCTAATGTAACACACACCCATACAATGCGCACCACCCCGTGATGTTTTTCTCACTCCTACTAGTGAATCTAATGTAACACACACCCGTACAATGCGCACCACCTTGTGATGTTTTTCTCACTCCTACTAGTGAATGTAATGTAACACACCCCCATACAATGCGCACCACCCCGTGTAGTTTTTCTCACTCCTACTAGTGAATCTAATGTAACACACACCCATACAATGCGCAACACCCCGTGATGTTTTTCTCACTCATACTAGTGAATGTAATGTAACACACACCCATACAATGCGCACCTCCCCGTGATGTTTTTGTCACTCCTGCTAGTGTATGTAATGTAACACACACCCATACAATGCGCACCACCCCGTGATGTTTTTCTCACTCCTACTAGTGAATGTAATGTAACACACACCCATACAATGCGCACCACCCCGCGATGTTTTTCAGAAACCTATCCTACATTGCCACTGCATGTTCCCTGACCTCCCCATGCTCACCACCCCGCGGTGCTTTTCTCCATCCTACATTGCCAATCACTGCTTATCCTAATTCAGACCCTCCGATTCACAACACCCCGTGATGTTTTTCTTACTCCTACTAATGAATGTAATGTAACACACACCCATACAATGCGCACCACCCCGTGATGTTTTTCTCACTCCTAATAGTGAATGTAATGTAACACACACCCATACAATGCGCACCACCCCGTGATGTTTTTCTCACTCCTACTAGTGAATGTAATGTAACACACACCCATACAATGCACACCAGCCCGTGATGTTTTTCTCACTCCTACTAGTGAATGTAATGTAACACACACCCATACAATGCGTACCACCCCGTGATCTTTTTCTCACTCCTACTAGTGAATGTAATGTAACACACACCCATACAATGCGCACCACCCCGTGATGTTTTTCTCATTCCTACTAGTGAATGTAATGTAACACACACCCATACAATGCGCACCACCCCGCGATGTTTTTCAGAAACCTATCCTACATTGCCACTGCATGTTCCCTGACCTCCCCATGCTCACCCCCCCGCGGTGCTTTTCTCCATCCTACATTGCCAATCACTGCCTATCCTAATTCAGACCCTCCGATTCAAACCACCCCGTGATGTTTTTCTCACTCCTACTAATGAATATAATGTAACACACACCCATACAATGCGCACCACCCCGTGATGTTTTTCTCACTACTACTAGTGAATGTTATGTAACACCCACCCATACAATGCGCACCACCCCGTGATGTTTTTCTCACTCCTACTAGTGAATGTAATGTAACACACACCCATACAATGCGCACCACCCCGTGATGTTTTTCTCACTCCTACTAGTGAATCTAATGTAACACACACCCATACAATGCGCATCACCCCGCGATGTTTTTCAGAAACCTATCCTACATTGCCACTGCATGTTCCCTGACCTCCCCATGCTGACCAACCCGCGGTCCTTTTCTCCATCCTACATTGCCACTCACTGCCTATCCTTATTGAGACCCTCCGATTCACACCACCCCGTGATGTTTTTCTCACTTCTACTAGTGAATGTAATGTAACACACACCCATACAATGAGCACCACCCCGTGATGTTTTTCTCACTCCTACTAGTGAATGGAATGTAACACACACCCATACAATGCATACCAACCCGTGATGTTTTTCTCACTCCTACTAGTGAATGTAATGTAACACACACCCATACAATGCGCACCACCCCGTGATGTTTTTCTCACTCCTACTAGTGAATGTAATATAACACACACCCATACAATGCGCACCACCCCGTGATGTTTTTCTCACTCCTACTAGTGAATGTAATGTAACACACACCCATACAATGCGCACCACCCCGTGATGTTTTTCTCACTCCTACTAGTGAATCTAATGTAACACACACCTATACAATGCGCATCACCCCGCGATGTTTTTCAGAAACCTATCCTACATTGCCACTGCATGTTCCCTGACCTCCCCATGCTGACCACCCCGCGGTGCTTTTCTCCATCCTACATTGCCACTCACTGGCTATCCTAATTCAGACCCTCCGATTCACACCACCCCGTGATGTTTTTCTCACTCCTACTAGTGAATGTAATGTAACACACACCCATACAATGCGCACCACCGCGTGATGCTTTTCTCACTCCTACTAGTGAATGTAATGTAACACACACCCATACAATGCGCACCACCCCGTGATGTTTTTCTCACTCCTACTAGTGAATGTAATGTAACACACACCCATACAATGCGCACCACCCCGTGATGTTTTTCTCACTCCTACTAGTGAATGTAATGTAACACACACCCATACAATGCGCACCACCCCGTGATGTTTTTCTCACTCCTACTAGTGAATGTAATGTAACACACACCCATACAATGCGTACCACCCCGTGATCTTTTTCTCACTCCTACTAGTGAATGTAATGTAACACACACCCATACAATGCGCACCACCCCGTGATGTTTTTCTCATTCCTACTAGTGAATGTAATGTAACACACACCCATACAATGCGCACCACCCCGCGATGTTTTTCAGAAACCTATCCTACATTGCCACTGCATGTTCCCTGACCTCCCCATGCTCACCACCCCGCGGTGCTTTTCTCCATCCTACATTGCCAATCACTGCCTATCCTAATTAAGACCCTCCGATTCACACCACCCCGTGATGTTTTTCTCACTCCTACTAGTGAATGTAATGTAACACACACCCATACAATGCGCGCCACCCCGTGATGTTTTTCTCACTCCTATTAGTGAATGTAATGTAACACACACCCATACAATGCGCACCACCCCGTGATGTTTTTCTCACTCCTACTAGTGAATCTAATGTAACACACACCCATACAATGCGCATCACCCCGCGATGTTTTTCAGAAACCTATCCTACATTGCCACTGCATGTTCCCTGACCTCCCCATGCTCACCACCCCGCGGTGCTTTTCTCCATCCTACATTGCCACTCACTACCTATCCTTATTCAGACCCTCCGATTCACACCACCCCGTGATGTTTTTCTCACTTCTACTAGTGAATGTAATGTAACACACACCCATATAATGCGCACCACCCCGTGATGTTTTTCTCACTCCTACTACTGAATGGAATGTAACACACACCCATACAATGCATACCAACCCGTGATGTTTTTCTCACTGCTACTAGTGAATGTAATGTAACACACACCCATACAATGCGCACCACCCCGTGATGTTTTTCTCACTCCTACTAGTGAATGTAATATAACACACACCCATACAATGCGCACCACCATGTGATGTTTTTCTCACTCCTACTAGTGAATGTAATGTAACACACACCCATACAATGCGCACCACCCCATGATGTTTTTCTCACTCCTACTAGTGAATGTAATGTAACACACACCCATAAAATGCGCACCACCCCGTGATGTTTTTCTCACTCCTAATAGTGAATGTAATGTAACACACACCCATACAATGCGCACCACCCCGTGAGGTTTATCTCACTCCTACTAGTGAATGTAATGTAACACACACCCATACAATGCGCACCACCCCGTGATGTTTTTCTAACTCCTACTAGTGAATCTAATGTAACACACACCCATACAATGCTCACCACCCCGTGACGTTTTTCTCACTCCTACTAGTGAATCTAATGTAACACCCACCCATACAATGCGCACCACTCCGTGATGTTTTTCTCACTCCTACTAGTGAATGTAATGTAACACACCCATACAATGCGCACCACACCGTGATGTTTTTCTCACTCCTACTAGTGAATGTAATGTAACACACACCCATACAATGCGCGCCACCCCGTGAGGTTTATCTCACTCCTACTAGTGAATGTAATGTAACGCACACCCATACAATGCGCACCACCCCGTGATGTTTTTCACACTCCTACTAGTGAATGTAATGTAACACACACCCATACAATGCGCACCACCCCGTGATGTTTTTCTCACTCCTACTAGTGAATCTAATGTAACACACACACATACAATGCGCACCACCCCGTGATGTTTTTCTCACTCCTAGTAGTGAATGTAATGTAACACACACCCATACAATGCGCACCACCCCGTGATGTTTTTCTCACTCCTACTAGTGAATGTAATGTAACACACAGCCATACAATGCGCACCACCCCGTGATGTTTTTCTCACTACTACTAGTGAATCTAATGTAACACACACCCATGCAATGCGCACCACCCCGTGATGTTTTTCTCACTCCTACTAGTGAATCTAATGTAACACACACCCATACAATGCGCACCACCCCGTGATGTTTTTCTCACTGCTACTAGTGAATGGAATGTAACACACACCCATACAATGCATACCAACCCGTGATGTTTTTCTCACTCCTACTAGTGAATGTAATGTAACACACACCCATACAATGCGCACCACCCCGTGATGTTTTTCTCACTCCTACTAGTGAATGTAATATAACACACACCCATACAATGCGCACCACCATGTGATGTTTTTCTCACTCCTACTAGTGAATGTAATGTAACACACACCCATACAAGGCGCACCACCCCATGATGTTTTTCTCACTCCTACTAGTGAATGTAATGTAACACACACCCATAAAATGCGCACCACCCCGTGATGTTTTTCTCACTCCTAATAGTGAATGTAATGTAACACACACCCATACAATGCGCACCACCCCGTGAGGTTTATCTCACTCCTACTAGTGAATGTAATGTAACACACACCCATACAATGCGCACCACCCCGTGATGTTTTTCTCACTCCTACTAGTGAATCTAATGTAACACACACCCATACAATGCTCACCACCCCGTGACGTTTTTCTCACTCCTACTAGTGAATCTAATGTAACACCCACCCATACAATGCGCACCACCCCGTGATGTTTTTCTCACTCCTACTAGTGAATGTAATGTAACACACCCATACAATGCGCACCACCCCGTGATGTTTTTCTCACTCCTACTAGTGAATGTAATGTAACACACACCCATACAATGCGCACCACCCCGTGAGGTTTATCTCACTCCTACTAGTGAATGTAATGTAACGCACACCCATACAATGCGCACCACCCCGTGATGTTTTTCTCACTCCTACTAGTGAATGTAATGTAACACACACCCATACAATGCGCACCACCCCTTGATGTTTTTCTCACTCCTACTAGTGAATCTAATGTAACACACACCCATACAATGCGCACCACCCCGTGATGTTTTTCTCACTCCTAGTAGTGAATGGAATGTAACACACACCCATACAATGCGCACCACCCCGTGATGTTTTTCTCACTCCTACTAGTGAATGTAATGTAACACACACCCATACAATGCGCACCACCCCGTGATGTTTTTCTCACTACTACTAGTGAATCTAATGTAACACACACCCATACAATGCGCACCACCCCGTGATGTTTTTCTCACTCCTACTAGTGAATGTAATGTAAAACACACCCATACAATGCTCACCACCCCGTGATGTTTTTCTCACTCCTACTAGTGAATGTAATGTAACACACACCCATACAATGCGCACCACCTCATGATGTTTTTCTCACTCCTACTAGTGAATGTAATGTAACACACACCCATACAATGCGCACCACCCCGCGATGTTTTTCAGAAACCTATCCTAAATTGCCTCTGCATGTTTCCTGACCTCCCCATGCTGACCACCCCGCGGTGCTTTTCTCCATCCTACATTGCCACTCACTGCCTATCCTAATTCAGACCCTCAGATTCACACCACCCCGTGTTTTTCTCACTCCTACTAGTGAATGTAATGTAACACACACCCATACAATGCGCACCACCCCGTGATGTTTTTCTCACTCCTACTAGTGAATGTAATGTAACACACAGCCATACAATGCGCACCACCCCGTGATGTTTTTCTCACTCCTACTAGTGAATGTAATGTAACACACACCCATACAATGCGCACCACCCCGTGATGTTTTTCTCACTCCTACTAGTGAATCTAATGTAAAACACACCCATACAATGCGCACCACCCCGTGATGTTTTTCTCACTCCTACTAGTGAATCTAATGTAACACACACCCGTACAATGCGCACCACCCTGTGATGTTTTTATCACTCCTACTAGTGAATGTAATGTAACACACCCCCATACAATGCGCACCACCCCGTGTAGTTTTTCTCACTCCTACTAGTGAATCTAATGTAACACACACCCATACAATGCGTAACACCCCGTGATGTTTTTCTCACTCATACTAGTGAATGTAATGTAACACACACCCATACAATGCGCACCTCCCCGTGATGTTTTTGTCACTCCGGCTAGTGTATGTAATGTAACACACACCCATACAATGGGCACCACCCCGTGATGTTTTTCTCACTCCTACTAGTGAATGTAATGTAACACACACCCATACAATGCGCACCACCCCGCGATGTTTTTCAGAAACCTATCCTACATTGCCACTGCATGTTCCCTGACCTCCCCATGCTCACCACCCCGCGGTGCTTTTCTCCATCCTACATTGCCAATCACTGCTTATCCTAATTCTGACCCTCCGATTCACAACACCCCGTGATGTTTTTCTTACTCCTACTAATGAATGTAATGTAACACACACCCATACAATGCGCACCACCCCGTGATGTTTTTCTCACTCCTAATAGTGAATGTAATGTAACACACACCCATACAATGCGCACCACCCCGTGATGTTTTTCTCACTCCTACTAGTGAATGTAATGTAACACACACCCATACAATGCACACCAGCCCGTGATGTTTTTCTCACTCCTACTAGTGAATGTAATGTAACACACACCCATACAATGCGTACCACCCCGTGATCTTTTTCTCACTCCTACTAGTGAATCTAATGTAACACACACCCATACAATGCTCACCACCCCGTGACGTTTTTCTCACTCCTACTAGTGAATCTAATGTAACACCCACCCATACAATGTGCACCACCCCGTGATGTTTTTCTCACTCCTACTAGTGAATGTAATGTAACACACCCATACAATGCGAACCACCCCGTGATGTTTTTCTCACTCCTACTAGTGAATGTAATGTAACACACACCCATACAATGCGCACCACCCCGTGAGGTTTATCTCACTCCTACTAGTGAATGTAATGTAACGCACACCCATACAATGCGCACCACCCCGTGATGTTTTTCTCACTCCTACTAGTGAATGTAATGTAACACACACCCATACAATGCGCACCACCCCTTGATGTTTTTCTCACTCCTACTAGTGAATCTAATGTAACACACACCCATACAATGCGCACCACCCCGTGATGTTTTTCTCACTCCTAGTAGTGAATGGAATGTAACACACACCCATACAATGCGCACCACCCCGTGATGTTTTTCTCACTCCTACTAGTGAATGTAATGTAACACACACCCATACAATGCGCACCACCCCGTGATGTTTTTCTCACTCCTACTAGTGAATCTAATGTAACACACACCCATACAATGCGCACCACCCCGTGATGTTTTTCTCACTCCTACTAGTGAATGTAATGTAAAACACACCCATGCAATGCTCACCACCCCGTGATGTTTTTCTCACTCCTACTAGTGAATGTAATGTAACACACACCCATACAATGCGCACCACCTCATGATGTTTTTCTCACTCCTACTAGTGAATGTAATGTAACACACACCCATACAATGCGCACCACCCCGCGATGTTTTTCAGAAACCTATCCTAAATTGCCTCTGCATGTTTCCTGACCTCCCCATGCTGACCACCCCGCGGTGCTTTTCTCCATCCTACATTGCCACTCACTGCCTATCCTAATTCAGACCCTCAGATTCACACCACCCCGTGTTTTTCTCACTCCTACTAGTGAATGTAATGTAACACACACCCATACAATGCGCACCACCCCGTGATGTTTTTCTCACTCCTACTAGTGAATGTAATGTAACACACAGCCATACAATGCGCACCACCCCGTGATGTTTTTCTCACTCCTACTAGTGAATGTAATGTAACACACACCCATACAATGCGCACCACCCCGTGATGTTTTTCTCACTCCTACTAGTGAATCTAATGTAACACACACCCATACAATGCGCACCACCCCGTGATGTTTTTCTCACTCCTACTAGTGAATCTAATATAACACACACCCGTACAATGCGCACCACCCTGTGATGTTTTTATCACTCCTACTAGTGAATGTAATGTAACACACCCCCATACAATGCGCACCACCCCGTGTAGTTTTTCTCACTCCTACTAGTGAATCTAATGTAACACACACCCATACAATGCGTAACACCCCGTGATGTTTTTCTCACTCATACTAGTGAATGTAATGTAACACACACCCATACAATGCGCAACTCCCCGTGATGTTTTTGTCACTCCGGCTAGTGTATGTAATGTAACACACACCCATACAATGGGCACCACCCCGTGATGTTTTTCTCACTCCTACTAGTGAATGTAATGTAACACACACCCATACAATGCGCACCACCCCGCGATGTTTTTCAGAAACCTATCCTACATTGCCACTGCATGTTCCCTGACCTCCCCATGCTCACCACCCCGCGGTGCTTTTCTCCATCCTACATTGCCAATCACTGCTTATCCTAATTCAGACCCTCCGATTCACAACACCCCGTGATGTTTTTCTTACTCCTACTAATGAATGTAATGTAACACACACCCATACAATGCGCACCACCCCGTGATGTTTTTCTCACTCCTAATAGTGAATGTAATGTAACACACACCCATACAATGCGCACCACCCCGTGATGTTTTTCTCACTCCTACTAGTGAATGTAATGTAACACACACCCATACAATGCACACCAGCCCGTGATGTTTTTCTCACTCCTACTAGTGAATGTAATGTAACACACACCCATACAATGCGTACCACCCCGTGATCTTTTTCTCACTCCTACTAGTGAATGTAATGTAACACACACCCATACAATGCGCACCACCCCGTGATGTTTTTCTCATTCCTACTAGTGAATGTAATGTAACACACACCCATACAATGCGCACCACCCCGCGATGATTTTCAGAAACCTATCCTACATTGCCACTGCATGTGCCCTGACCTCCCCATGCTCACCCCCCCGCGGTGCTTTTCTCCATCCTACATTGCCAATCACTGCCTATCCTAATTCAGACCCTCCGATTCAAACCTCCCCGTGATGTTTTTCTCACTCCTACTAATGAATATAATGTAACACACACCCATACAATGCGCACCACCCCGTGATGTTTTTCTCACTCCTACTAGTGAATGTAATGTAACACACACCCATAAAATGCGCACCACCCCGTAATGTTTTTCTCACTCCTAATAGTGAATGTAATGTAACACACACCCATACAATGCGCACCACCCCGTGAGGTTTATCTCACTCCTACTAGTGAATGTAATGTAACACACACCCATACAATGCGCACCACCCCGTGATGTTTTTCTCACTCCTACTAGTGAATCTAATGTAACACACACCCATACAATGCTCACCACCCCGTGACGTTTTTCTCACTCCTACTAGTGAATCTAATGTAACACCCACCCATACAATGCGCACCACTCCGTGATGTTTTTCTCACTCCTACTAGTGAATGTAATGTAACACACCCATACAATGCGCACCACACCGTGATGTTTTTCTCACTCCTACTAGTGAATGTAATGTAACACACACCCATACAATGCGCACCACCCCGTGAGGTTTATCTCACTCCTACTAGTGAATGTAATGTAACGCACACCCATACAATGCGCACCACCCCGTGATGTTTTTCTCACTCCTACTAGTGAATGTAATGTAACACACACCCATACAATGCGCACCACCCCGTGATGTTTTTCTCACTCCTACTAGTGAATCTAATGTAACACACACACATACAATGCGCACCACCCCGTGATGTTTTTCTCACTCCTAGTAGTGAATGTAATGTAACACACACCCATACAATGCGCACCACCCCGTGATGTTTTTCTCACTCCTACTAGTGAATGTAATGTAACACACAGCCATACAATGCGCACCACCCCGTGATGTTTTTCTCACTACTACTAGTGAATCTAATGTAACACACACCCATGCAATGCGCACCACCCCGTGATGTTTTTCTCACTCCTACTAGTGAATCTAATGTAACACACACCCATACAATGCGCACCACCCCGTGATGTTTTTCTCACTGCTACTAGTGAATGGAATGTAACACACACCCATACAATGCATACCAACCCGTGATGTTTTTCTCACTCCTACTAGTGAATGTAATGTAACACACACCCATACAATGCGCACCACCCCGTGATGTTTTTCTCACTCCTACTAGTGAATGTAATATAACACACACCCATACAATGCGCACCACCATGTGATGTTTTTCTCACTCCTACTAGTGAATGTAATGTAACACACACCCATACAAGGCGCACCACCCCATGATGTTTTTCTCACTCCTACTAGTGAATGTAATGTAACACACACCCATAAAATGCGCACCACCCCGTGATGTTTTTCTCACTCCTAATAGTGAATGTAATGTAACACACACCCATACAATGCGCACCACCCCGTGAGGTTTATCTCACTCCTACTAGTGAATGTAATGTAACACACACCCATACAATGCGCACCACCCCGTGATGTTTTTCTCACTCCTACTAGTGAATCTAATGTAACACACACCCATACAATGCTCACCACCCCGTGACGTTTTTCTCACTCCTACTAGTGAATCTAATGTAACACCCACCCATACAATGCGCACCACCCCGTGATGTTTTTCTCACTCCTACTAGTGAATGTAATGTAACACACCCATACAATGCGCACCACCCCGTGATGTTTTTCTCACTCCTACTAGTGAATGTAATGTAACACACACCCATACAATGCGCACCACCCCGTGAGGTTTATCTCACTCCTACTAGTGAATGTAATGTAACGCACACCCATACAATGCGCACCACCCCGTGATGTTTTTCTCACTCCTACTAGTGAATGTAATGTAACACACACCCATACAATGCGCACCACCCCTTGATGTTTTTCTCACTCCTACTAGTGAATCTAATGTAACACACACCCATACAATGCGCACCACCCCGTGATGTTTTTCTCACTCCTAGTAGTGAATGGAATGTAACACACACCTATACAATGCGCACCACCCCGTGATGTTTTTCTCACTCCTACTAGTGAATGTAATGTAACACACACCCATACAATGCGCACCACCCCGTGATGTTTTTCTCACTACTACTAGTGAATCTAATGTAACACACACCCATACAATGCGCACCACCCCGTGATGTTTTTCTCACTCCTACTAGTGAATCTAATGTAACACACACCCATACAATGCGCACCACCCCGTGATGTTTTTCTCACTCCTACTAGTGAATGTAATGTAAAACACACCCATACAATGCTCACCACCCCGTGATGTTTTTCTCACTCCTACTAGTGAATGTAATGTAACACACACCCATACAATGCGCACCACCTCATGATGTTTTTCTCACTCCTACTAGTGAATGTAATGTAACACACACCCATACAATGCGCACCACCCCGCGATGTTTTTCAGAAACCTATCCTAAATTGCCTCTGCATGTTTCCTGACCTCCCCATGCTGACCACCCCGCGGTGCTTTTCTCCATCCTACATTGCCACTCACTGCCTATCCTAATTCAGACCCTCAGATTCACACCACCCCGTGTTTTTCTCACTCCTACTAGTGAATGTAATGTAACACACACCCATACAATGCGCACCACCCCGTGATGTTTTTCTCACTCCTACTAGTGAATGTAATGTAACACACAGCCATACAATGCGCACCACCCCGTGATGTTTTTCTCACTCCTACTAGTGAATGTAATGTAACACACACCCATACAATGTGCACCACCCCGTGATGTTTTTCTCACTCCTACTAGTGAATCTAATGTAACACACACCCATACAATGCGCACCACCCCGTGATGTTTTTCTCACTCCTACTAGTGAATCTAATGTAACACACACCCGTACAATGCGCACCACCCTGTGATGTTTTTATCACTCCTACTAGTGAATGTAATGCAACACACCCCCATACAATGCGCACCACCCCGTGTAGTTTTTCTCACTCCTACTAGTGAATCTAATGTAACACACACCCATACAATGCGTAACACCCCGTGATGTTTTTCTCACTCATACTAGTGAATGTAATGTAACACACACCCATACAATGCGCACCTCCCCGTGATGTTTTTGTCACTCCGGCTAGTGTATGTGATGTAACACACACCCATACAATGGGCACCACCCCGTGATGTTTTTCTCACTCCTACTAGTGAATGTAATGTAACACACACCCATACAATGCGCACCACCCCGCTATGTTTTTCAGAAACCTATCCTACATTGCCACTGCATGTTCCCTGACCTCCCCATGCTCACCACCCCGTGGTGCTTTTCTCCATCCTACATTGCCAATCACTGCTTATCCTAATTCAGACCCTCCGATTCACAACACCCCGTGATGTTTTTCTTACTCCTACTAATGAATGTAATGTAACACACACCCATACAATGCGCACCACCCCGTGATGTTTTTCTCACTCCTAATAGTGAATGTAATGTAACACACACCCATACAATGCGCACCACCCCGTGATGTTTTTCTCACTCCTACTAGTGAATGTAATGTAACACACACCCATACAATGCACACCAGCCCGTGATGTTTTTCTCACTCCTACTAGTGAATGTAATGTAACACACACCCATACAATGCGTACCACCCCGTGATCTTTTTCTCACTCCTACTAGTGAATGTAATGTAACACACACCCATACAATGCGCACCACCCCGTGATGTTTTTCTCATTCCTACTAGTGAATGTAATGTAACACACACCCATACAATGCGCACCACCCCGCGATGTTTTTCAGAAACCTATCCTACATTGCCACTGCATGTTCCCTGACCTCCCCATGCTCACCCCCCCGCGGTGCTTTTCTCCATCCTACATTGCCAATCACTGCCTATCCTAATTCAGACCCTCCGATTCAAACCACCCCGTGATGTATTTCTCACTCCTAATAATGAATATAATGTAACACACACCCATACAATGCGCACCACCCCGTGATGTTTTTCTCACTCCTACTAGTGAATGTAATGTAACACACACCCATACAATGCGCACCACCCCGTGATGTTTTTCTCACTCCTACCAGTGAATGTAATGTAACACACACCCATACAATGCGCACCACCTCGTGATGTTTTTCTCACTCCTACTAGTGAAAGTAATGTAACACACACCCATACAATGTGCACCACCCCGTGATGTTTTTCTCACTCCTACTAGTGAATCTAATGTAACACACACCCGTACAATGCGCACCACCCCGTGATGTTTTTCTCACTCCTACTAGTGAATGTAATGTAACACACACCCATACAATGCGCAACACCCCGCGATGTTTTTCAGAAACCTATCCTACATTGCCACTGCATGTTCCCTGACCTCCCCATGCTGACCACCCCGCGGTGCTTTTCTCCATCCTACATTGCCACTCACTGGCTATCCTAATTCAGACCCTCCGATTCACACCACCCCGTGATGTTTTTCTCACTCCTACTAGTAAATGTAATGTAACACACACCCATACAATGCGCACCACCCCGTGATGCTTTTCTCACTCCTACTAGTGAATGTAATGTAACACACACCCATACAATGCGCACCACCCCGTGATGTTTTTCTCACTCCTACTAGTGAATGTAATGTAACACACACCCATACAATGCGCACCACCCCGTGATGTTTTTCTCACTCCTACTAGTGAATGTAATGTAACACACACCCATACAATGCGCACCACCCCGTGATGTTTTTCTCACTCCTACTAGTGAATGTAATGTAACACACACCCATACAATGCGTACCACCCCGTGATCTTTTTCTCACTCCTACTAGTGAATGTAATGTAACACACACCCATACAATGCGCACCACCCCGTGATGTTTTTCTCATTCATACTAGTGAATGTAATGTAACACACACCCATACAATGCGCACCACCCCGCGATGTTTTTCGGAAACCTATCCTACATTGCCACTGCATGTTCCCTGACCTCCCCATGCTCACCACCCCGCGGTGCTTTTCTCCATCCTACATTGCCAATCACTGCCTATCCTAATTAAGACCCTCCGATTCACACCACCCCGTGATGTTTTTCTCACTCCTACTAGTGAATGTAATGTAACACACACCCATACAATGCGCACCACCCCGTGATGTTTTTCTCACTCCTATTAGTGAATGTAATGTAACACACACCCATACAATGCGCACCACCCCGTGATGTTTTTCTCACTCTTACTAGTGAATCTAATGTAACACACACCCATACAATGCGCATCACCCCGCGATGTTTTTCAGAAACCTATCCTACATTGCCACTGCATGTTCCCTGACCTCCCCATGCTGACCACCCCGCGGTGCTTTTCTCCATCCTACATTGCCACTCACTACCTATCCTTATTCAGACCCTCCGTTTCACACCACCCCGTGATGTTTTTCTCACTTCTACTAGTGAATGTAATGTAACACACACCCATATAATGCGCACCACCCCGTGATGTTTTTCTCACTCCTACTAGTGAATGGAATGTAACACACACCCATACAATGCATACCAACCCGTGATGTTTTTCTCACTGCTACTAGTGAATGTAATGTAACACACACCCATACAATGCGCACCACCCCGTGATGTTTTTCTCACTCCTACTAGTGAATGTAATATAACACACACCCATACAATGCGCACCACCATGTGATGTTTTTCTCACTCCTACTAGTGAATGTAATGTAACACACACCCATACAATGCGCACCACCCCATGATGTTTTTCTCACTCCTACTAGTGAATGTAATGTAACACACACCCATAAAATGCGCACCACCCCGTGATGTTTTTCTCACTCCTAATAGTGAATGTAATGTAACACACACCCATACAATGCGCACCACCCCGTGAGGTTTATCTCACTCCTACTAGTGAATGTAATGTAACACACACCCATACAATGCGCACCACCCCGTGATGTTTTTCTCACTCCTACTAGTGAATCTAATGTAACACACACCCATACAATGCTCACCACCCCGTGACGTTTTTCTCACTCCTACTAGTGAATCTAATGTAACACCCACCCATACAATGCGCACCACCCCGTGATGTTTTTCTCACTCCTATTAGTGAATGTAATGTAACACACCCATACAATGCGCACCACCCCGTGATGTTTTTTTCACTCCTACTAGTGAATGTAATGTAACACACACCCATACAATGCGCACCACCCTGTGAGGTTTATCTCACTCCTACTAGTGAATGTAATGTAACGCACACCCATACAATGCGCACCACCCCGTGATGTTTTTCTCACTCCTACTAGTGAATGTAATGTAACACACACCCATACAATGCGCACCACCCTGTGAGGTTTATCTCACTCCTACTAGTGAATGTAATGTAACACACAGCCATACAATGCGCACCACCCCGTGATGTTTTTCTCACTCCTACTAGTGAATGTAATGTAACACACACCCATGCAATGCGCACCACCCCGTGATGTTTTTCTCACTCCTACTAGTGAATCTAATGTAACACACACCCATACAATGCGCACCACCGCGTGATGTTTTTCTCACTCCTACTAGTGAATCTAATGTAACACACACCCGTACAATGCGCACCACCCAGTGATGTTTTTCTCACTCCTACTAGTGAATGTAATGTAACACACCCCCATACAATGCGCACCACAACGTGTAGTTTTTCTCACTCCTACTAGTGAATCTAATGTAACACACACCCATACAATGCGCAACACCCCGTGATGTTTTTCTCACTCATACTAGTGAATGTAATGTAACACACACCCATACAATGCGCACCTCCCCGTGATGTTTTTGTCACTCCTGCTAGTGTATGTAATGTAACACACACCCATACAATGCGCACCACCCCGTGATGTTTTTCTCACTCCTACTAGTGAATGTAATGTAACACACACCCATACAATGCGCACCACCCCGCGATGTTTTTCAGAAACCTATCCTACATTGCCACTGCATGTTCCCTGACCTCCCCATGCTCACCACCCCGCGGTGCTTTTCTCCATCCTACATTGCCAATCACTGCTTATCCTAATTCAGACCCTCCGATTCACAACACCCCGTGATGTTTTTCTTACTCCTACTAATGAATGTAATGTAACACACACCCATACAATGCGCACCACCCCGTGATGTTTTTCTCACTCCTAATAGTGAATGTAATGTAACACACACCCATACAATGCGCACCACCCCGTGATGTTTTTCTCACTCCTACTAGTGAATGTAATGTAACACACACCCATACAATGCACACCAGCCCGTGATGTTTTTCTCACTCCTACTAGTGAATGTAATGTAACACACACCCATACAATGCGTACCACCCCGTGATCTTTTTCTCACTCCTACTAGTGAATGTAATGTAACACACACCCATACAATGCGCACCACCCCGTGATGTTTTTCTCATTCCTACTAGTGAATGTAATGTAACACACACCCATACAATGCGCACCACCCCGCGATGTTTTTCAGAAACCTATCCTACATTGCCACTGCATGTTACCTGACCTCCCCATGCTCACCCCCCCGCGGTGCTTTTCTCCATCCTACATTGCCAATCACTGCCTATCCTAATTCAGACCCTCCGATTCAAACCACCCCGTGATGTTTTTCTCACTCCTACTAATGAATATAATGTAACACACACCCATACAATGCGCACCACCCCGTGATGTTTTTCTCACTACTACTAGTGAATGTTATGTAACACACACCCATACAATGCGCACCACCCCGTGATGTTTTTCTCACTCCTACTAGTGAATGTAATGTAACACACACCCATACAATGCGCACCACCCCGTGATGTTTTTCTCACTCCTACCAGTGAATGTAATGTAACACACACCCATACAATGCGCACCACCTCGTGATGTTTTTCTCACTCCTACTAGTGAAAGTAATGTAACACACACCCATACAATGCGCACCACCCCGTGATGTTTTTCTCACTCCTACTAGTGAATCTAATGTAACACACACCCATACAATGCGCACCACCCCGCGATGTTTTTCAGAAACCTATCCTACATTGCCTCTGCATGTTCCCTGACCTCCCCATGCTGACCACCCCGCGGTGCTTTTCTCCATCCTACATTGCCACTCACTGCCTATCCTAATTCAGACCCTCCGATTCACACCACCCCGTGTTTTTCTCACTCCTACTAGTGAATGTAATGTAACACACACCCATACAATGCGCACCACCCCATGATGTTTTTCTCACTCCTACTAGTGAATGTAATGTAACACACACTCATACAATGCGCACCACCCCGTGATGTTTTTCTCACTCCTACTAGTGAATGTAATGTAACACACACCCATACAATGCGCACCACCCCGTGATGTTTTTCTCACTCCTACTAGTGAATCTAATGTAACACACACACATACAATGCGCACCACCCCATGATGTTTTTCTCACTCCTACTAGTGAATCTAATGTAACACACACCCATACAATGCGCACCACCCCGTGATGTTTTTCTCACTCCTACTAGTGAATGTAATGTAACACACACCCATACAATGCGCAACACCCCGCGATGTTTTTCAGAAACCTATCCTACATTGCCACTGCATGTTCCCTGACCTCCCCATGCTGACCACCCCGCGGTGCTTTTCTCCATCCTACATTGCCACTCACTGGCTATCCTAATTCAGACCCTCCGATTCACACCACCCCGTGATGTTTTTCTCACTCCTACTAGTAAATGTAATGTAACACACACCCATACAATGCGCACCACCCCGTGATGCTTTTCTCACTCCTACTAGTGAATGTAATGTAACACACACCCATACAATGCGCACCACCCCGTGATGTTTTTCTCACTCCTACTAGTGAATGTAATGTAACACACACCCATACAATGCGCACCACCCCGTGATGTTTTTCTCACTCCTACTAGTGAATGTAATGTAACACACACCCATACAATGCGCACCACCCCGTGATGTTTTTCTCACTCCTACTAGTGAATGTAATGTAACACACACCCATACAATGCGTACCACCCCGTGATCTTTTTCTCACTCCTACTAGTGAATGTAATGTAACACACACCCATACAATGCGCACCACCCCGTGATGTTTTTCTCATTCCTACTAGTGAATGTAATGTAACACACACCCATACAATGCGCACCACCCCGCGATGTTTTTCAGAAACCTATCCTACATTGCCACTGCATGTTCCCTGACCTCCCCATGCTCACCACCCCGCGGTGCTTTTCTCCATCCTACATTGCCAATCACTGCCTATCCTAATTAAGACCCTCCGATTCACACAACCCCGTGATGTTTTTCTCACTCCTACTAGTGAATGTAATGTAACACACACCCATACAATGCGCACCACCCCGTGATGTTTTTCTCACTCCTATTAGTGAATGTAATGTAACACACACCCATACAATGCGCACCACCCCGTGATGTTTTTCTCACTCTTACTAGTGAATCTAATGTAACACACACCCATACAATGCGCATCACCCCGCGATGTTTTTCAGAAACCTATCCTACATTGCCACTGCATGTTCCCTGACCTCCCCATGCTGACCACCCCGCGGTGCTTTTCTCCATCCTACATTGCCACTCACTACCTATCCTTATTCAGACCCTCCGATTCACACCACCCCGTGATGTTTTTCTCACTTCTACTAGTGAATGTAATGTAACACACACCCATATAATGCGCACCACCCCGTGATGTTTTTCTCACTCCTACTAGTGAATGGAATGTAACACACACCCATACAATGCATACCAACCCGTGATGTTTTTCTCACTGCTACTAGTGAATGTAATGTAACACACACCCATACAATGCGCACCACCCCGTGTTGTTTTTCTCACTACTACTAGTGAATGTAATATAACACACACCCATACAATGCGCACCACCATGTGATGTTTTTCTCACTCCTACTAGTGAATGTAATGTAACACACACCCATACAATGCGCACCACCCCATGATGTTTTTCTCACTCCAACTAGTGAATGTAATGTAACACACACCCATAAAATGCGCACCACCCCGTGATGTTTTTCTCACTCCTAATAGTGAATGTAATGTAACACACACCCATACAATGCGCACCACCCCGTGAGGTTTATCTCACTCCTACTAGTGAATGTAATGTAACACACACCCATACAATGCGCACCACCCCGTGATGTTTTTCTCACTCCTACTAGTGAATCTAATGTAACACACACCCATACAATGCTCACCACCCCGTGACGTTTTTCTCACTCCTACTAGTGAATCTAATGTAACACCCACCCATACAATGCGCACCACCCCGTGATGTTTTTCTCACTCCTATTAGTGAATGTAATGTAACACACCCATACAATGCGCACCACCCCGTGATGTTTTTCTCACTCCTACTAGTGAATGTAATGTAACACACACCCATACAATGCGCACCACCCTGTGAGGTTTATCTCACTCCTACTAGTGAATGTAATGTAACGCACACCCATACAATGCGCACCACCCCGTGATGTTTTTCTCACTCCTACTAGTGAATGTAATGTAACACACACCCATACAATGCGCACCACCCTGTGAGGTTTATCTCACTCCTACTAGTGAATGTAATGTAACACACAGCCATACAATGCGCACCACCCCGTGATGTTTTTCTCACTCCTACTAGTGAATGTAATGTAACACACACCCATACAATGCGCACCACCCCGTGATGTTTTTCTCACTCCTACTAGTGAATCTAATGTAACACACACCCATACAATGCGCACCACCGCGTGATGTTTTTCTCACTCCTACTAGTGAATCTAATGTAACACACACCCGTACAATGCGCACCACCCTGTGATGTTTTTCTCACTCCTACTAGTGAATGTAATGTAACACACCCCCATACAATGCGCACCACCCCGTGATGTTTTTCTCACTCCTACTAGTGAATGTAATGTAACACACACCCATACAATGCGCACCACCCCGCGATGTTTTTCAGAAACCTATCCTACATTGCCACTGCATGTTCCCTGACCTCCCCATGCTCACCACCCCGCGGTGCTTTTCTCCATCCTACATTGCCAATCACTGCTTATCCTAATTCAGACCCTCCGATTCACAACACCCCGTGATGTTTTTCTTACTCCTACTAATGAATGTAATGTAACACACACCCATACAATGCGCACCACCCCGTGATGTTTTTCTCACTCCTAATAGTGAATGTAATGTAACACACACCCATACAATGCGCACCACCCCGTGATGTTTTTCTCACTCCTACTAGTGAATGTAATGTAACACACACCCATACAATGCACACCAGCCCGTGATGTTTTTCTCACTCCTACTAGTGAATGTAATGTAACACACACCCATACAATGCGTACCACCCCGTGATCTTTTTCTCACTCCTACTAGTGAATGTAATGTAACACACACCCATACAATGCGCACCACCCCGTGATGGTTTTCTCATTCCTACTAGTGAATGTAATGTAACACACACCCATACAATGCGCACCACCCCGCGATGTTTTTCAGAAACCTATCCTACATTGCCACTGCATGTTCCCTGACCTCCCCATGCTCACCCCCCCGCGGTGCTTTTCTCCATCCTACATTGCCAATCACTGCCTATCCTAATTCAGACCCTCCGATTCAAACCACCCCGTGATGTTTTTCTCACTCCTACTAATGAATATAATGTAACACACACCTATACAATGCGCACCACCCCGTGATGTTTTTCTCACTACTACTAGTGAATGTTATGTAACACACACCCATACAATGCGCACCACCCCGTGATGTTTTTCTCACTACTACTAGTGAATGTAATGTAACACACACCCATACAATGCGCACCACCCCGTGATGATTTTCTCACTCCTACTAGTGAATGTAATGTAACACACACCCATACAATGCGCACCACCCCGTGATGTTTTTCCCACTCCTACCAGTGAATGTAATGTAACACACACCCATACAATGCGCACCACCTCGTGATGTTTTTCTCACTCCTACTAGTGAAAGTAATGTAACACACACCCATACAATGCGCACCACCCCGTGATGTTTTTCTCACTCCTACTAGTGAATCTAATGTAACACACACCCATACAATGCGCACCACCCGCGATGTTTTTCAGAAACCTATCCTACATTGCCTCTGCATGTTCCCTGACCTCCCCATGCTGACCACCCCGCGGTGCTTTTCTCCATCCTACATTGCCACTCACTGCCTATCCTAATTCAGACCCTCCGATTCACACAACCCCGTGTTTTTCTCACTCCTACTAGTGAATGTAATGTAACACACACCCATACAATGCGCACCACCCCATGATGTTTCTCTCACTCCTACTAGTGAATGTAATGTAACACACACTCATACAATGCGCACCACCCCGTGATGTTTTTCTCACTCCTACTAGTGAATGTAATGTAACACACACCCATACAATGCGCACCACCCCGTGATGTTTTTCTCACTCCTACTAGTGAATCTAATGTAACACACACCCATACAATGCGCACCACCCCATGATGTTTTTCTCACTCCTACTAGTGAATCTAATGTAACACACACCCGTACAATGCGCACCACCCCGTGATGTTTTTCTCACTCCTACTAGTGAATGTAATGTAACACACACCCATACAATGCGCAACACCCCGCGATGTTTTTCAGAAACCTATCCTACATTGCCACTGCATGTTCCCTGACCTCCCCATGCTGACCACCCCGCGGTGCTTTTCTCCATCCTACATTGCCACTCACTGGCTATCCTAATTCAGACCCTCCGATTCACACCACCCCGTGATGTTTTTCTCACTCCTACTAGTAAATGTAATGTAACACACACCCATACAATGCGCACCACCCCGTGATGCTTTTCTCACTCCTACTAGTGAATGTAATGTAACACACACCCATACAATGCGCACCACCCCGTGATGTTTTTCTCACTCCTACTAGTGAATGTAATGTAACACACACCCATACAATGCGCACCACCCCGTGATGTTTTTCTCACTCCTACTAGTGAATGTAATGTAACACACACCCATACAATGCGCACCACCCCGTGATGTTTTTCTCACTCCTACTAGTGAATGTAATGTAACACACACCCATACAATGCGTACCACCCCGTGATCTTTTTCTCACTCCTACTAGTGAATGTAATGTAACACACACCCATACAATGCGCACCACCCCGTGATGTTTTTCTCATTCCTACTAGTGAATGTAATGTAACACACACCCATACAATGCGCACCACCCCGCGATGTTTTTCAGAAACCTATCCTACATTGCCACTGCATGTTCCCTGACCTCCCCATGCTCACCACCCCGCGGTGCTTTTCTCCATCCTACATTGCCAATCACTGCCTATCCTAATTAAGACCCTCCGATTCACACCACCCCGTGATGTTTTTCTCACTCCTACTAGTGAATGTAATGTAACACACACCCATACAATGCGCACCACCCCGTGATGTTTTTCTCACTCCTATTAGTGAATGTAATGTAACACACACCCATACAATGCGCACCACCCCGTGATGTTTTTCTCACTCTTACTAGTGAATCTAATGTAACACACACCCATACAATGCGCATCACCCCGCGATGTTTTTCAGAAACCTATCCTACATTGCCACTGCATGTTCCCTGACCTCCCCATGCTGACCACCCCGCGGTGCTTTTCTCCATCCTACATTGCCACTCACTACCTATCCTTATTCAGACCCTCCGATTCACACCACCCCGTGATGTTTTTCTCACTTCTACTAGTGCAAGTAATGTAACACACACCCATATAATGCGCACCACCCCGTGATGTTTTTCTCACTCCTACTAGTGAATGGAATGTAACACACACCCATACAATGCATACCAACCCGTGATGTTTTTCTCACTGCTACTAGTGAATGTAATGTAACACACACCCATACAATGCGCACCACCCCGTGATGTTTTTCTCACTCCTACTAGTGAATGTAATATAACACACACCCATACAATGCGCACCACCATGTGATGTTTTTCTCACTCCTACTAGTGAATGTAATGTAACACACACCCATAAAATGCGCACCACCCCGTGATGTTTTTCTCACTCCTAATAGTGAATGTAATGTAACACACACCCATACAATGCGCACCACCCCGTGAGGTTTATCTCACTCCTACTAGTGAATGTAATGTAACACACACCCATACAATGCGCACCACCCCGTGATATTTTTCTCACTCCTACTAGTGAATCTAATGTAACACACACCCATACAATGCTCACCACCCCGTGACGTTTTTCTCACTCCTACTAGTGAATCTAATGTAACACCCACCCATACAATGCGCACCACCCCGTGATGTTTTTCTCACTCCTACTAGTGAATGTAATGTAACACACCCATACAATGCGCACCACCCCGTGATGTTTTTCTCACTCCTACTAGTGAATGTAATGTAACACACACCCATACAATGCGCACCACCCTGTGAGGTTTATCTCACTCCTACTAGTGAATGTAATGTAACGCACACCCATATAATGCGCACCACCCCGTGATGTTTTTCTCACTCCTACTAGTGAATGTAATGTAACACACACCCATACAATGCGCACCACCCTGTGAGGTTTATCTCACTCCTACTAGTGAATGTAATGTAACACACAGCCATACAATGCGCACCACCCCGTGATGTTTTTCTCACTCCTACTAGTGAATGTAATGTAACACACACCCATACAATGCGCACCACCCCGTGATGTTTTTCTCACTCCTACTAGTGAATCTAATGTAACACACACCCATACAATGCGAACCACCCCGTGATGTTTTTCTCACTCCTACTAGTGAATCTAATGTAACACACACCCGTACAATGCGCACCACCCTGTGATGTTTTTCTCACTCCTACTAGTGAATGTAATGTAACACACCCCCATACAATGCGCACCACCCCGTGTAGTTTTTCTCACTCCTACTAGTGAATCTAATGTAACACACACCCATACAATGCGCAACACCCCGTGATGTTTTTCTCACTCATACTAGTGAATGTAATGTAACACACACCCATACAATGCGCACCACCCCGTGATGTTTTTCTCACTCCTACTAGTGAATGTAATGTAACACACACCCATACAATGCGCACCACCCCGTGATGTTTTTCTCACTACTACTAGTGAATATAATGTAACACACACCCATACAATGCGCACCACCCCGCGATGTTTTTCAGAAACCTATCCTACATTGCCACTGCATGTTCCCTGACCTCCCCATGCTCACCCCCCCGCGGTGCTTTTCTCCATCCTACATTGCCAATCACTGCCTATCCTAATTCAGACCCTCCGATTCAAACCACCCCGTGATGTTTTTCTCACTCCTACTAATGAATATAATGTAACACACACCCATACAATGCGCACCACCCCGTGATGTTTTTCTCACTACTACTAGTGAATGTTATGTAACACACACCCATACAATGCGCACCACCCCGTGATGTTTTTCTCACTACTACTAGTGAATGTAATGTAACACACACCCATACAATGCGCACCACCCCGTGATGTTTTTCTCACTCCTACTAGTGAATGTAATGTAACACACACCCATACAATGCGCACCACCCCGTGATGTTTTTCTCACTCCTACCAGTGAATGTAATGTAACACACACCCATACAATGCGCACCACCTCGTGATGTTTTTCTCACTCCTACTAGTGAAAGTAATGTAACACACACCCATACAATGCGCACCACCCCGTGATGTTTTTCTCACTCCTACTAGTGAATCTAATGTAACACACACCCATACAATGCGCACCACCCCGCGATGTTTTTCAGAAACCTATCCTACATTGCCTCTGCATGTTCCCTGACCTCCCCATGCTGACCACCCCGCGGTGCTTTTCTCCATCCTACATTGCCACTCACTGCCTATCCTAATTCAGACCCTCCGATTCACACCACCCCGTGTTTTTCTCACTCCTACTAGTGAATGTAATGTAACACACACCCATACAATGCGCACCACCCCATGATGTTTTTCTCACTCCTACTAGTGAATGTAATGTAACACACACTCATACAATGCGCACCACCCCGTGATGTTTTTCTCACTCCTACTAGTGAATGTAATGTAACACACACCCATACAATGCCCACCACCCCGTGATGTTTTTCTCACTCCTACTAGTGAATCTAATGTAACACACACCCATACAATGCGCATCACCCCGCGATGTTTTTCAGAAACCTATCCTACATTGCCACTGCATGTTCCCTGACCTCCCCATGCTGACCAACCCGCGGTCCTTTTCTCCATCCTACATTGCCACTCACTGCCTATCCTAATTAAGACCCTCCGATTCACACCACCCCGTGATGTTTTTCTCACTCCTACTAGTGAATGTAATGTAACACACACCCATACAATGCGCACCACCCCGTGATGTTTTTCTCACTCCTATTAGTGAATGTAATGTAACACACACCCATACAATGCGCACCACCCCGTGATGTTTTTCTCACTCCTACTAGTGAATCTAATGTAACACACACCCATACAATGCGCATCACCCCGCGATGTTTTTCGGAAACCTATCCTACATTGCCACTGCATGTTCCCTGACCTCCCCATGCTGACCACCCCGCGGTGCTTTTCTCCATCCTACATTGCCACTCACTGCCTATCCTTATTCAGACACTCCGATTCACACCACCCCGTGATGTTTTTCTCACTTCTACTAGTGAATGTAATGTAACACACACCCATACAATGAGCACCACCCCGTGATGTTTTTCTCACTCCTACTAGTGAATGGAATGTAACACACACCCATACAATGCATACCAACCCCTGATGTTTTTCTCACTCCTACTAGTGAATGTAATGTAACACACACCCATACAATGCGCACCACCCCGTGATGTTTTTCTCACTCCTACTAGTGAATGTAATATAACACACACCCATACAATGCGCACCACCCCGTGATGTTTTTCTCACTCCTACTAGTGAATGTAATGTAACACACACCGATACAATGCGCACCACCCCGTGATGTTTTTCTCACTCCTACTAGTGAATCTAATGTAACACACACCTATACAATGCGCATCACCCCGCGATGTTTTTCAGAAACCTATCCTACATTGCCACTGCATGTTCCCTGACCTCCCCATGCTGACCACCCCGCGGTGCTTTTCTCCATCCTACATTGCCACTCACTGGCTATCCTAATTCAGACCCTCCGATTCACACCACCCCGTGATGTTTTTCTCACTCCTACTAGTGAATGTAATGTAACACACACCCATACAATGCGCACCACCCCGTGATGCTTTTCTCACTCCTACTAGTGAATGTAATGTAACACACACCCATACAATGCGCACCACCCCGTGATGTTTTTCTCACTCCTACTAGTGAATGTAATGTAACACACACCCATACAATGCGCACCACCCCGTGATGTTTTTCTCACTCCTACTAGTGAATGTAATGTAACACACACCCATACAATGCGCACCACCCTGTGATGTTTTTCTCACTCCTACTAGTGAATGTAATGTAACACACACCCATACAATGCGTACCACCCCGTGATCTTTTTCTCACTCCTACTAGTGAATGTAATGTAACACACACCCATACAATGCGCACCACCCCGTGATGTTTTTCTCATTCCTACTAGTGAATGTAATGTAACACACACCCATACAATGCGCACCACCCCGCGATGTTTTTCAGAAACCTATCCTACATTGCCACTGTATGTTCCCTGACCTCCCCATGCTCACCACCCCGCGGTGCTTTTCTCCATCCTACATTGCCAATCACTGCCTATCCTAATTAAGACCCTCCGATTCACACCACCCCGTGATGTTTTTCTCACTCCTACTAGTGAATGTAATGTAACACACACCCATACAATGCGCACCACCCCGTGATGTTTTTCTCACTCCTATTAGTGAATGTAATGTAACACACACCCATACAATGCGCACCACCCCGTGATGTTTTTCTCACTCCTACTAGTGAATCTAATGTAACACACACCCATACAATGCGCATCACCCCGCGATGTTTTTCAGAAACCTATCCTACATTGCCACTGCATGTTCCCTGACCTCCCCATGCTGACCACCCCGCGGTGCTTTTCTCCATCCTACATTGCCACTCACTACCTATCCTTATTCAGACCCTCCGATTCACACCACCCCGTGATGTTTTTCTCACTTCTACTAGTGAATGTAATGTAACACACACCCATATAATGCGCACCACCCCGTGATGTTTTTCTCACTCCTACTAGTGAATGGAATGTAACACACACCCATACAATGCATACCAACCCGTGATGTTTTTCTCACTCCTACTAGTGAATGTAATGTAACACACACCCATACAATGCATACCAACCCGTGATGTTTTTCTCACTCCTACTAGTGAATGTAATGTAACACACACCCATACAATGCTCACCACCCCGTGACGTTTTTCTCACTCCTACTAGTGAATCTAATGTAACACCCACCCATACAATGCGCACCACCCCGTGATGTTTTTCTCACTCCTACTAGTGAATGTAATGTAACACACCCATACAATGCGCACCACACCGTGATGTTTTTCTCACTCCTACTAGTGAATGTAATGTAACACACACCCATACAATGCGCACCACCCCGTGAGGTTTATCTCACTCCTACTAGTGAATGTAATGTAACGCACACCCATACAATGCGCACCACCCCGTGATGTTTTTCTCACTCCTACTAGTGAATGTAATGTAACACACACCCATACAATGCGCACCACCCCGTGATGTTTTTCTCACTCCTACTAGTGAATCTAATGTAACACACACACATACAATGCGCACCACCCCGTGATGTTTTTCTCACTCCTAGTAGTGAATGTAATGTAACACACACCCATACAATGCGCACCACCCCGTGATGTTTTTCTCACTCCTACTAGTGAATGTAATGTAACACACAGCCATACAATGCGCACCACCCCGTGATGTTTTTCTCACTACTACTAGTGAATGTAATGTAACACACACCCATGCAATGCGCACCACCCCGTGATGTTTTTCTCACTCCTACTAGTGAATCTAATGTAACACACACCCATACAATGCGCACCACCCCGTGATGTTTTTCTCACTGCTACTAGTGAATGGAATGTAACACACACCCATACAATGCATACCAACCCGTGATGTTTTTCTCACTCCTACTAGTGAATGTAATGTAACACACACCCATACAATGCGCACCACCCCATGATGTTTTTCTCACTCCTACTAGTGAATGTAATATAACACACACCCATACAATGCGCACCACCATGTGATGTTTTTCTCACTCCTACTAGTGAATGTAATGTAACACACACCCATACAATGCGCACCACCCCATGATGTTTTTCTCACTCCTAGTAGTGAATGTAATGTAACACACACCCATAAAATGCGCACCACCCCGTGATGTTTTTCTCACTCCTAATAGTGAATGTAATGTAACACACACCCATACAATGCGCACCACCCCGTGAGGTTTATCTCACTCCTACTAGTGAATGTAATGTAACACACACCCATACAATGCGCACCACCCCGTGATGTTTTTCTCACTCCTACTAGTGAATCTAATGTAACACACACCCATACAATGCTCACCACCCCGTGACGTTTTTCTCACTCCTACTAGTGAATCTAATGTAACACCCACCCATACAATGCGCACCACCCCGTGATGTTTTTCTCACTCCTACTAGTGAATGTAATGTAACACACCCGTACAATGCGCACCACCCCGTGATGTTTTTCTCACTCCTACTAGTGAATGTAATGTAACACACACCCATACAATGCGCACCACCCCGTGAGGTTTATCTCACTCCTACTAGTGAATGTAATGTAACGCACACCCATACAATGCGCACCACCCCGTGATGTTTTTCTCACTCCTACTAGTGAATGTAATGTAACACACACCCATACAATGCGCACCACCCCGTGATGTTTTTCTCACTCCTACTAGTGAATCTAATGTAACACACACCCATACAATGCGCACCACCCCGTGATGTTTTTCTCACTCCTAGTAGTGAATGGAATGTAACACACACCCATACAATGCGCACCACCCCGTGATGTTTTTCTCACTCCTACTAGTGAATGTAATGTAACACACACCCATACAATGCGCACCACCCCGTGATGTTTTTCTCACTACTACTAGTGAATCTAATGTAACACACACCCATACAATGCGCACCACCCCGTGATGTTTTTCTCACTCCTACTAGTGAATCTAATGTAACACACACCCATACAATGCGCACCACCCCGTGATGTTTTTCTCACTCCTACTAGTGAATGTAATGTAAAACACACCCATACAATGCTCACCACCCCGTGATGTTTTTCTCACTCCTACTAGTGAATGTAATGTAACACACACCCATACAATGCGCACCACCTCATGATGTTTTTCTCACTCCTACTAGTGAATGTAATGTAACACACACCCATACAATGCGCACCACCCCGCGATGTTTTTCAGAAACCTATCCTAAATTGCCTCTGCATGTTTCCTGACCTCCCCATGCTGACCACCCCGCGGTGCTTTTCTCCATCCTACATTGCCACTCACTGCCTATCCTAATTCAGACCCTCAGATTCACACCACCCCGTGTTTTTCTCACTCCTACTAGTGAATGTAATGTAACACACACCCATACAATGCGCACCACCCCGTGATGTTTTTCTCACTCCTACTAGTCAATGTAATGTAACACACAGCCATACAATGCGCACCACCCCGTGATGTTTTTCTCACTCCTACTAGTGAATGTAATGTAACACACACCCATACAATGCGCACCACCCCGTGATGTTTTTCTCACTCCTACTAGTGAATCTAATGTAACACACACCCATACAATGCGCACCACCCCGTGATGTTTTTCTCACTCCTACTAGTGAATCTAATGTAACACACACCCGTACAATGCGCACCACCCTGTGATGTTTTTCTCACTCCTACTAGTGAATGTAATGTAACACACCCCATACAATGCGCACCACCCCGTGTAGTTTTTCTCACTCCTACTAGTGAATCTAATGTAACACACACCCATACAATGCGCAACACCCCGTGATGTTTTTCTCACTCATACTAGTGAATGTAATGTAACACACACCCATACAATGCGCACCTCCCCGTGATGTTTTTGTCACTCCTGCTAGTGTATGTAATGTAACACACACCCATACAATGCGCACCACCCCGTGATGTTTTTCTCACTCCTACTAGTGAATGTAATGTAACACACACCCATACAATGCGCACCACCCCGCGATGTTTTTCAGAAACCTATCCTACATTGCCACTGCATGTTCCCTGACCTCCCCATGCTCACCACCCCGCGGTGCTTTTCTCCATCCTACATTGCCAATCACTGCTTATCCTAATTCAGACCCTCCGATTCACAACACCCCGTGATGTTTTTCTTACTCCTACTAATGAATGTAATGTAACACACACCCATACAATGCGCACCACCCCGTGATGTTTTTCTCACTCCATATAGTGAATGTAATGTAACACACACCCATACAATGCGCACCACCCCGTGATGTTTTTCTCACTCCTACTAGTGAATGTAATGTAACACACACCCGTACAATGCACACCAGCCCGTGATGTTTTTCTCACTCCTACTAGTGAATGTAATGTAACACACACCCATACAATGCGTACCACCCCGTGATCTTTTTCTCACTCCTACTAGTGAATGTAATGTAACACACACCCATACAATGCGCACCACCCCGTGATGTTTTTCTCATTCCTACTAGTGAATGTAATGTAACACACACCCATACAATGCGCACCACCCCGCGATGTTTTTCAGAAACCTATCCTACATTGCCGCTGCATGTTCCCTGACCTCCCCATGCTCACCCCCCCGCGGTGCTTTTCTCAATCCTACATTGCCAATCACTGCCTATCCTAATTCAGACCCTCCGATTCAAACCACCCCGTGATGTTTTTCTCACTCCTACTAATGAATATAATGTAACACACACCCATACAATGCGCACCACCCCGTGATGTTTTTCTCACTACTACTAGTGAATGTTATGTAACACACACCCATACAATGCGCACCACCCCGTGATGTTTTTCTCACTCCTACTAGTGAATCTAATGTAACACACACCCATACAATGCGCACCACCCCGCGATGTTTTTCAGAAACCTATCCTACATTGCCACTGCATGTTCCCTGACCTCCCCATGCTCACCCCCCCGCGGTGCTTTTCTCCATCCTACATTGCCAATCACTGCCTATCCTAATTCAGACCCTCCGATTCAAACCACCCCGTGATGTTTTTCTCACTCCTACTAATGAATATAATGTAACACACACCCATACAATGCGCACCACCCCGTGTAGATTTTCTCACTCCTACTAGTGAATCTAATGTAACACACACCCATACAATGCGCACCACCCCGTGATGTTTTTCTCACTCCTACTAGTGAATGTAATGTAAAACACACCCATACAATGCGCACCACCCCGTGATGTTTTTCTCACTCCTACTAGTGAATGTAATGTAACACACACCCATACAATGCGCACCACCTCGTGATGTTTTTCTCACTCCTACTAGTGAAAGTAATGTAACACACACCCATACAATGCGCACCACCCCGTGATGTTTTTCTCACTCCTACTAGTGAATCTAATGTAACACACACCCATACAATGCGCACCACCCCGCGATGTTTTTCAGAAACCTATCCTACATTGCCTCTGCATGTTCCCTGACCTCCCCATGCTGACCACCCCGCGGTGCTTTTCTCCATCCTACATTGCCACTCACTGCCTATCCTAATTCAGACCCTCCGATTCACACCACCCCGTGTTTTTCTCACTCCTACTAGTGAATGTAATGTAACACACACCCATACAATGCGCACCACCCCATGATGTTTTTCTCACTCCTACTAGTGAATGTAATGTAACACACACTCATACAATGCGCACCACCCCGTGATGTTTTTCTCACTCCTACTAGTGAATGTAATGTAACACACACCCATACAATGCGCACCACCCCGTGATGTTTTTCTCACTCCTACTAGTGAATCTAATGTAACACACACCCATACAATGCGCACCACCCCATTATGTTTTTCTCACTCCTACTAGTGAATCTAATGTAACACACACCCGTACAATGCGCACCACCCCGTGATGTTTTTCTCACTCCTACTAGTGAATGTAATGTAACACACACCCATACAATGCGCAACACCCCGCGATGTTTTTCAGAAACCTATCCTACATTGCCACTGCATGTTCCCTGACCTCCCCATGCTGACCACCCCGCGGTGCTTTTCTCCATCCTACATTGCCACTCACTGGCTATCCTAATTCAGACCCTCCGATTCACACCACCCCGTGATGTTTTTCTCACTCCTACTAGTAAATGTAATGTAATACACACCCATACAATGCGCACCACCCCGTGATGCTTTTCTCACTCCTACTAGTGAATGTAATGTAACACACACCCATACAATGCGCACCACCCCGTGATGTTTTTCTCACTCCTACTAGTGAATGTAATGTAACACACACCCATACAATGCGCACCACCCCGTGATGTTTTTCTCACTCCTACTAGTGAATGTAATGTAACACACACCCATACAATGCGCACCACCCCGTGATGTTTTTCTCACTCCTACTAGTGAATGTAATGTAACACACACCCATACAATGCGTACCACCCCGTGATCTTTTTCTCACTCCTACTAGTGAATGTAATGAAACACACACCCATACAATGCGCACCACCCCGTGATGTTTTTCTCATTCCTACTAGTGAATGTAATGTAACACACACCCATACAATGCGCACCACCCCGCGATGTTTTTCAGAAACCTATCCTACATTGCCACTGCATGTTCCCTGACCTCCCCATGCTCACCACCCCGCGGTGCTTTTCTCCATCCTACATTGCCAATCACTGCCTATCCTAATTAAGACCCTCCGATTCACACCACCCCGTGATGTTTTTCTCACTCCTACTAGTGAATGTAATGTAACACACACCCATACAATGCGCACCACCCCGTGATGTTTTTCTCACTCCTATTAGTGAATGTAATGTAACACACACCCATACAATGCGCACCACCCCGTGATGTTTTTCTCACTCTTACTAGTGAATCTAATGTAACACACACCCATACAATGCGCATCACCCCGCGATGTTTTTCAGAAACCTATCCTACATTGCCACTGCATGTTCCCTGACCTCCCCATGCTGACCACCCCGCGGTGCTTTTCTCCATCCTGCATTGCCACTCACTACCTATCCTTATTCAGACCCTCCGATTCACACCACCCCGTGATGTTTTTCTCACTTCTACTAGTGAATGTAATGTAACACACACCCATATAATGCGCACCACCCCGTGATGTTTTTCTCACTCCTACTAGTGAATGGAATGTAACACACACCCATACAATGCATACCAACCCGTGATGTTTTTCTCACTGCTACTAGTGAATGTAATGTAACACACACCCATACAATGCGCAGAACCCCGTGATGTTTTTCTCACTCCTACTAGTGAATGTAATATAACACACACCCATACAATGCGCACCACCATGTGATGTTTTTCTCACTCCTACTAGTGAATGTAATGTAACACACACCCATACAATGCGCACCACCCCATGATTTTTTTCTCACTCCTACTAGTGAATGTAATGTAACACACACCCATACAATGCGCACCACCCCGTGAGGTTTATCTCACTCCTACTAGTGAATGTAATGTAACACACACCCATACAATGCGCACCACCCCGTGATGTTTTTCTCACTCCTACTAGTGAATCTAATGTAACACACACCCATACAATGCTCACCACCCCGTGACGTTTTTCTCACTCCTACTAGTGAATCTAATGTAACACCCACCCATACAATGCGCACCACCCCGTGATGTTTTTCTCACTCCTACTAGTGAATGTAATGTAACACACCCATACAATGCGCACCACCCCGTGATGTTTTTCTCACTCCTACTAGTGAATGTAATGTAACACACACCCATACAATGCGCACCACCCTGTGAGGTTTATCTCACTCCTACTAGTGAATGTAATGTAACGCACACCCATACAATGCGCACCACCCCGTGATGTTTTTCTCACTCCTACTAGTGAATGTAATGTAACACACACCCATACATTGCGCACCACCCTGAGAGGTTTATCTCACTCCTACTAGTGAATGTAATGTAACACACACCCATACAATGCGCACCACCCCGTGATGTTTTTCTCACTCCTACTAGTGAATGTAATGTAACACACACCCATACAATGCGCACCACCCCGTGATGTTTTTCTCACTCCTACTAGTGAATCTAATGTAACACACACCCATACAATGCGCACCACCCCGTGATGTTTTTCTCACTCCTACTAGTGAATCTAATGTAACACACACCCGTACAATGCGCACCACCCTGTGATGTTTTTCTCACTCCTACTAGTGAATGTAATGTAACACACCCCCATACAATGCGCACCACCCCGTGTAGTTTTTCTCACTCCTACTAGTGAATCTAATGTAACACACACCCATACAATGCGCAACACCCCGTGATGTTTTTCTCACTCATACTAGTGAATGTAATGTAACACACACCCATACAATGCGCACCTCCCCGTGATGTTTTTGTCACTCCTGCTAGTGTATGTAATGTAACACACACCCATACAATGCGCACCACCCCGTGATGTTTTTCTCACTCCTACTAGTGAATGTAATGTAACACACACCCATACAATGCGCACCACCCCGCGATGTTTTTCAGAAACCTATCATACATTGCCACTGCATGTTCCCTGACCTCCCCATGCTCACCACCCCGCGGTGCTTTTCTCCATCCTACATTGCCAATCACTTCTTATCCTAATTCAGACCCTCCGATTCACAACACCCCGTGATGTTTTTCTTACTCCTACTAATGAATGTAATGTAACACACACCCATACAATGCGCACCACCCCGTGATGTTTTTCTCACTCCTAATAGTGAATGTAATGTAACACACACCCATACAATGCGCACCACCCCGTGATGTTTTTCTCACTCCTACTAGTGAATGTAATGTAACACACACCCATACAATGCACACCAGCCCGTGATGTTTTTCTCACTCCTACTAGTGAATGTAATGTAACACACACCCATACAATGCGTACCACCCCGTGATCTTTTTCTCACTCCTACTAGTGAATGTAATGTAACACACACCCATACAATGCGCACCACCCCGTGATGTTTTTCTCATTCCTACTAGTGAATGTAATGTAACACACACCCATACAATGCGCACCACCCCGCGATGTTTTTCAGAAACCTATCCTACTTTGCCACTGCATGTTCCCTGACCTCCCCATGCTCACCCCCCCGCGGTGCTTTTCTCCATCCTACATTGCCAATCACTGCCTATCCTAATTCAGACCCTCCGATTCACACCACCCCGCGATGTTTTTCTCACTCCTACTAGTGAATGTAATGTAACACACACCCATACAATGCGCACCACCCCGTGATGCTTTTCTCACTCCTACTAGTGAATGTAATGTAACACACACCCATACAATGCGCACCACCCCGTGATGTTTTTCTCACTCCTACTAGTGAATGTAATGTAACACACACCCATACAATGCGCACCACCCCGTGATGGTTTTCTCACTCCTAATAGTGAATGTAATGTAACACACACCCATACAATGCGCACCACCCCGCGATGTTTTTCTCACTCCTACTAGTGAATGTAATGTAACACACACCCATACAATGCGCACCACCCCGTGATGTTTTTCTCACTCCTACTAGTGAATGTAATGTAACACACACCCATACAATGCGTACCACCCCGTGATCTTTTTCTCACTCCTACTAGTGAATGTAATGTAACACACACCCATACAATGCGCACCACCCCGTGATGTTTTTCTCACTCCTACTAGTGAATGTAATGTAACACACACCCATACAATGCGCACCACCCCGCGATGTTTTTCAGAAACCTATCCTACATTGCCACCCCATGTTCCCTGACCTCCCCATTCTCACCACCCCGCGGTGCTTTTCTCCATCCTACATTGCCAATCACTGCCTATCCTAATTCAGACCCTCCGATTAACACCACCCCGTGATGTTTTTCTCACTCCTAATAATGAATGTAATGTAACACACACCCATACAATGCGCACCACCCCGTGATGTTTTTCTCACTCCTACTAGTGAATGTAATGTAACACACACCCATAGAATGTGCACCACTCCGTGATGTTTTTCTCACTCCTACTAGTGAATGTAATGTAACACACACCCATACAATGCGCACCACCCCGTGATGTTTTTCTTCCTCCTACTAGTGAATGTAATATAACACACACCCATACAATGCGCAACACCCCGCGATGTTTTTCAGAAACCTATCCTACATTGCCACTGCCTGTTCCCTAACCTCCCAATGCTGACCACCCCGCGGTGCTTTTCTCCATCCTACATTGCCACTCACTGCCTATCCTAATTCAGACCCTCCGATTCACACCAACCCGTGATGTTTTTCTCACTCCTACTAGTGAATGTAATGTAACACACACCTATACAATGCGCACCACCCCGTGATGTTTTTCTCACTCCTACTAGTGAATGTAATGTAACAAACACCCATACAGCGCACACCAACCCGTGATGTTTTTCTCACTCCTACTAGTGAATGTAATGTAACACACACGCATACAATGCGCACCACCCCGTGATGTTTTTCTCACTCCTACTAGTGAATGTAATGTAACACACACCCATACAATGCGCAACACCCCGTGATGTTTTTCTCACTCCTACTAGTGAATGTAATGTAACACACACCCATACAATGCGCACCACCCCGTGATGTTTTTCTCACTCCTACATGTGAGTCTAATGTAACACACACCCATACAATGCGCACCACCCCATGATGTTTTTCTCACTCCTACTAGTGAATCTAATGTAACACACACCCATACAATGCGCACCACCCCGTGATGTTTTTGTCACTCCTGCTAGTGAATGTAATGTAACACACACCCATACAATTCGCACCACCCCGTGATGTTTTTCTCACTCCTACTAGTGAATGTAATGTAACACACACCCATACAATGTGCAACAAACCGCGATATTTTTCAGAAGCCTATCCTACATTGCCACTGCATGTTCCCTGACCTCCCCATGCTCACCACCCCGCGGTGCTTTTCTCCATCCTACATTGCCAATCACTGCCTATCCTAATTCAGACCCTCCGATTCACACCACCCCGTGATGTTTTTCTCACTCCTACTAATGAATGTAATGTAACACACACCCATACAATGCACACCACCCCGTGATGTTTTTCTCACTCCTACTAGTGAATGTAATGTAACACACACCCATACAATGCGCACCACCCCGTGATGTTTTTCTCACTCCTACTAGTGAATGCAATGTAACACACACCCATGCAATGCGCACCACTCCGTGATGTTTTTCTCACTCCTACTAGTGAATGTAATGTAACACACACCCATACAATGCGCACCACCCCGTGATGTTTTTCTCACTCCTACTAGTGAATGTAATGTAACACACCCCCATACAATGCTCACCACCCCGCGATGTTTTTCAGAAACCTATCCTACATTGCCACTGCATGTTCCCTGACCTCCCCATGCTGACCACCCCGCGGTGCTTGTCTCCATCCTACATTGCCACTCACTGCCTATCTTAATTCAGACCCTCCGATTCACACCACCCCGTGATGTTTTTCTCACTCCTACTAGTGAATGTAATGTAACACACACCCATACAATGCGCACCACCCCGTGATGTTTTTCTCACTCCTATTAGTGAATGTAATGTAACACACACCCATACAATGCGCACCACTCCGTGATGTTTTTCTCACTCCTACTAGTGAATCTAATGTAACACACACCCATACAATGCGCATCACCCCGCGATGTTTTTCAGAAACCTATCCTACATTGCCACTGCATGTTCCCTGACCTCCCCATGCTGACCACCCCGCGGTGCTTTTCTCCATCCTACATTGCCACTCACTGGCTATCGTAATTCAGACCCTCCGATTCACACCACCCCATGATGTTTTTCTCACTCCTACTAGTGAATGTAATGTAACACGCACCCATACAATGCGCACCACCCCGTGATGTTTTTCTCACTCCTACTAGTGAATGTAATGTAACACACACCCATACAATGCGCACCACCCCGTGATGTTTTTCTCACTCCTACTAGTGAATGTAATGTAACACACACCCATACAATGCGCACCACCCCGTGATGTTTTTCTCACTCCTAATAGTGAATGTAATGTAACACACACCCATACAATGCGCACCACCCCATGATGTTTTTCTCACTCCTACTAGTGAATGTAATGTAACACACACCCATACAATGCGCACCACCCTGTGATGTTTTTCTCACTCCTACTAGTGAATGTAATGTAACACACACCCATACAATGCGTACCACCCCGTGATCTTTTTCTCACTCCTACTAGTGAATGTAATGTAACACACACCCATACATTGCGCACCACCCCGTGATGTTTTTCTCATTCCTACTAGTGAATGTAATGTAACACACACCCATACAATGCGCACCACCCCGCGATGTTTTTCAGAAACCTATCCTACATTGCCACTGCATGTTCCCTGACCTCCCCATGCTCACCACCCCGCGGTGCTTTTCTCCATCCTACATTGCCAATCACTGCCTATCCTAATTCAGACCCTCCGATTCACATCACCCCGTGATGTTTTTCTCACTCCTACTAATGAATGTAATGTAACACACACCCATACAATGCGCACCACCGCGTGATGTTTTTCTCACTCCTACTAGTGAATGTAATGTAACACACACCCATGCAATGCGAACCACTCCGTGATGTTTTTCTCACTCCTACTAGTGAATGTAATGTAACACACACCCATACAATGCGCACCACCCCATGATGTTTTTCTCACTCCTACTAGTGAATGTAATGTAACACACCCCCATACAATGCGCACCACCCCGCGATGTTTTTCAGAAACCTATCCTACATTGCCACTGCATGTTCCCTGACCTCCCCATGCTGACCAACCCGCGGTGCTTTTCTCCATCCTACATTGCCACTCACTGCCTATCCTAAATAAGACCCTCCGATTCACACCACCCCGTGATGTTTTTCTCACTCCTACTAGTGAATGTAATGTAACACACACCCATACAATGCGCACCACCCCGTGATGTTTTTCTCACTCCTATTAGTGAATGTAATGTAACACACACCCATACAATGCGCACCACCCCGTGATGTTTTTCTCACTCCTACTAGTGAATGTAATGTAACACACACCCATACAATGCGCACCACCCCGTGATGTTTTTCTCACTCCTACTAGTGAATGTAATGTAACACATACCCATACAATGCGCAGAACCCCGTGATGTTTTTCTCACTCCTACTAGTGAATGTAATGTAACACACACCCATACAATGCGCACCACCCCGTGATGTTTTTCTCACTCCTAATAGTGAATGTAATGTAACACACACCCATACAATGCGCACCACCCCGTGATGTTTTTCTCACTCCTACTAGTGAATGTAATGTAACACACACCCATACAATGCGCACCTCCCCGTGATGTTTTTCTCACTCCTACTAGTGAATGTAATGTAACACACACCCATACAATGCGCACCACCCCGTGATCTTTTTCTCACTCCCACTAGTGAATGTAATGTAACACACACCCATACAATGCGCACCACCCCGTGATGTTTTTCTCACTCCTACTAGTGAATGTAATGTAACACACACCCATACAATGCGAACCACCCCGCGATGTTTTTCAGAAACCTATCCTACATTGCCACTGCATGTTCCCTGACCTCCCCATGCTCACCACCCCGCGGTGCTTTTCTCCATCCTACATTGCCAATCAGTGCCTATCCTTATTGAGACCCTCCGATTCACACCACCCCGTGATGTTTTTCTCACTCCTACTAATGAATGTAATGTAACACACACCCATACAATGCGCACCACCCCGTGATGTTTTTCTCACTCCTACTAGAGAATGTAATGTAACACACACCCATACAATGCGCACCACCCCATGATGTTTTTCTCACTCCTACTAGTGAATGTAATGTAACACACACCCATGAAATGCGCCCCACTCCGTGATGTTTTTCTCACTCCTACTAGTGAATGTAATGTAACACACACCCATACTATGCGCACCACCCCGTGATGTTTTTCTCACTCCTACTAGTGAATCTAATGTAACACACACCCATACAATGCTCACCACCCCGTGACGTTTTTCTCACTCCTACTAGTGAATCTAATGTAACACACACCCATACAATTCGCACCACCCCGTGATGTTTTTCTCACTCCTACTAGTGAATGTAATGTAACACACACCCATAAAATGCGCACCACCCCGTGATGTTTTTCTCACTCCTAATAGTGAATGTAATGTAACACACACCCATACAATGCGTACCACCCCGTGATCTTTTTCTCACTCCTACTAGTGAATGTAATGTAACATGCACCCATACAATGCGCACCACCCCATGATGTTTTTCTCACTGCTACTAGTGAATGTAATGTAACACAAACCCATACAATGCGCACCACCCCGTGATGTTTTTCTCACTCCTACTAGTGAATGTAATGTAACACACACCCATACAATGCGCACCACCCCGTGATGTTTTTCTCACTCCTACTAGTGAATGTAATGTAACACACACCCATACAATGCGTACCACCCCGTGATCTTTTTCTCACTCCTACTAGTGAATGTAATGTAACACGCACCCATACAATGCGCACCACCCCATGATGTTTTTCTCACTGCTACTAGTGAATGTAATGTAACACACACCCATACAATGCGCACCACCCCGTGATGTTTTTCTCACTCCTAATAGTGAATGTAATGTAACACACACCCATACAATGCGCACCACCCCGTGATGTTTTTCTCACTCCTACTAGTGAATGTAATGTAACACACACCCATACAATGCGAACCACCCCGTGATGTTTTTTTCACTCCTACTAGTGAATGTAATGTAACACACACCCATACAATGCGCACCACCCCGTGATTTTTCTCACTTCTACTAGTGAATGTAATGTAACACACACCCATACAATGCGCACCACCCCGTGATGTTTTTCTCACTCCTACTAGTGAATCTAATGTAACACACACCCATACAATGCGCACCACCCCATGATGTTTTTCTCACTCCTACTAGTGAATCTAATGTAACACACACCCATACAATGCGCACCACCCCGTGATGTTTTTCTCACTCCTACTAGTGAATGTAATGTAACTACACCCATACAATGCGCACCACCCCGTGTAGTTTTTCTCACTCCTACTAGTGAATCTAATGTAACACACACCCATAAAATGCGCACCACCCCGTGATGTTTTCTCACTCCAGTAGTGAATGTAATGTAACACACACCCATACAATGCGCACCACCCCGTGATGTTTTTGTCACTCCTGCTAGTGAATGTAATGTAACACACACCCATACAATGCGCACCACCCCGTGATGTTTTTCTCACTCCAACTAGTGAATGTAATGTAACACACACCCATACAATGCGCACCACCCCGCGATGTTTTTCAGAAACCTATCCTACATTGCCACTGCATGTTCCCTGACCTCCCCATGCTCACCACCCCGCGGTGCTTTTCTCCATCCTACATTGCCAATCACTGCCTATCCTAATTCAGACCCTCTGATTCACACCACCCCGTGATGTTTTTCTCACTCCTACTAATGAATGTAATGTAACACACACCCATACAATGCGCACCACCCCGTGATGTTTTTCTCACTCCTACTAGTGAATGTAATATAACACACACCCATACAATGCGCACCACCCCGTGATGTTTTTCTCACTCCTACTAGTGAATGTAATGTGACACGCACCCATACAATGCGCACCACCCCGTGATGTTTTTCTCACTCCTACTAGTGAATGTAATATAACACACACCCATACAATGCGCACCACCCTGTGATGTTTTTCTCACTCCTACTAGTGAATGTAATGTAACACATACCCATACAATGCACACCACCAAGTGATGTTTTTCTCACTCCTACTAGTGAATGTAATGTAACACACACCCATACAATGCGCACCACCCCGTGATGTTTTTCTCACTCCTAATAGTGAATGTAATGTAACACGCACCCATACAATGCGCACCACCCCGTGATGTTTTTCTCACTCCTACTAGTGAATCTAATCTAACACCCACCCATACAATGCGCACCACCCCGTGATGTTTTTCTCACTGCTACTAGTGAATGTAATGTAACACACCCATACAATGCGCACCACCCCGTGATGTTTTTCTCACTCCACTAGTGAATGTAATGTAACACACACCCATACAATGCCCACCACTCCGTGAGGTTTATCTCACTCCTACTAGTGAATGTAATGTAACACACACCCATACAATGCGCACCACCCCGTGATGTTTTTGTCACTCCTACTAGTGAATGTAATGTAACACACACCCATACAATGCGCACCACCCCGTGATGTTTTTCTCACTCCTACTAGTGAATGTAATGTAACACACACCCATACAATGCGCACCACCCCGTGATGTTTTTCTCACTTCTACGAGTGAATCTAATGTAACACACACCCATACAATGCGCACCACCCCGTGATATTTTTCTCACTCCTATTAGTGAATGTAATGTAACACACACCCATACAATGCGCACCACCCCGTGATGTTTTTGTCACTCCTACTAGTGAATGTAATGTAACACACACCCATACAATGCGCACCACCACGTGATGCTTTTGTCACTCGTACTAGTGAATGTAATGTAACACACACCCATACAATTCGCACCACCCCGTGATGTTTTTCTCACTCCTACTAGTGAATGTAATGTAACACACACCCATACAATTCGCACCACCCCGTGATGTTTTTCTCACTCCTACTAGTGAATGTAATGTAACACACACCCATACAATGCACACCACCCCGTGATGTTTTTCTCACTTCTACTAGTTAATGTAATGTAACACACCCCCATACAATGCGCGCCACCCCGTGATGTTTTTCTCACTCCTAATAGTGAATGTAATGTAACACACACCCATACAATGCGCACCACCCCGTGATGTTTTTCTCACTCCTAATAGTGAATGTAATGTAACACACACCCATACAATGCGCACCACCCCGTGATGTTTTTCTCACTCCTACTAGTGAATGTAATGTAACACACACCCATACAATGCGTACCACCCCGTGATCTTTTTCTCACTCCTACTAGTGAATGTAATGTAACACGCACCCATACAATGCGCACCACCCCGTGATGTTTTTCTCACTGCTACTAGTGAATGTAATGTAACACACACCCATACAATGCGCACCACCCCGTGATGTTTTTCTCACTCCTAATAGTGAATGTAATGTAACACACACCCATACAATGCGCACCACCCCGTGATGTTTTTCTCACTCCTAATAGTGAATGTAATGTAACACACACCCATACAATGCGAACCACCCCGTGATGTTTTTCTCACTCCTACTACTGAATGTAATGTAACACACACCCATACAATGCGCACCACCCCGTGATTTTTCTCACTTCTACTAGTGAATGTAATGTAACACACACCCATACAATGCGCACCACCCCGTGATGTTTTTCTCACTCCTACTAGTGAATCTAATGTAACACACACCCATACAATGCGCACCACCCCGTGATATTTTTCTCACTCCTAATAGTGAATGTAATGTAACACACACCCATACAATGCGCACCACCCCGTGATGTTTTTCTCACTCCTACTAGTGAATGTAATGTAACACACACCCATACAACGCGTACCACCCCGTGATCTTTTTCTCACTCCTACTAGTGAATGTAATGTAACACGCACCCATACAATGCGCACCACCCCGTGATGTTTTTCTCACTGCTACTAGTGAATGTAATGTAACACACACCCATACAATGCGCACCACCCCGTGATGTTTTTCTCACTCCTAATAGTGAATGTAATGTAACACACACCCATACAATGCGCACCACCCCGTGATGTTTTTCTCACTCCTACTAGTGAATCTAATCTAACACCCACCCATACAATGCGCACCACCCCGTGATGTTTTTCTCACTGCTACTAGTGAATGTAATGTAACACACCCATACAATGCGCACCACCCCGTGATGTTTTTCTCACTCCACTAGTGAATGTAATGTAACACACACCCATACAATGCGCACCACTCCGTGAGGTTTATCTCACTCCTACTAGTGAATGTAATGTAACACACACCCATACAATGCGCACCACCCCGTGATGTTTTTGTCACTCCTACTAGTGAATGTAATGTAACACACACCCATACAATGCGCACCACCCCGTGATGTTTTTCTCACTCCTACTAGTGAATGTAATGTAACACACACCCATACAATGCGCACCACCCCGTGATGTTTTTCTCACTTCTACGAGTGAATCTAATGTAACACACACCCATACAATGCGCACCACCCCGTGATATTTTTCTCACTCCTATTAGTGAATGTAATGTAACACACACCCATACAATGCGCATCACCCCGTGATGTTTTTCTCACTCCTACTAGTGAATGTAATGTAACACACACCCATACAATGCGCACCACCACGTGATGCTTTTGTCACTCTTACTAGTGAATGTAATGTAACACACACCCATACAATTCGCACCACCCCGTGATGTTTTTCTCACTCCTACTAGTGAATGTAATGTAACACACACCCATACAATTCGCACCACCCCGTGATGTTTTTCTCACTCCTACTAGTGAATGTAATGTAACACACACCCATACAATGCACACCACCCCGTGATGTTTTTCTCACTTATACTAGTTAATGTAATGTAACACACCCCCATACAATGCGCACCACCCCGTCATGTTTTTCTCACTCCTAATAGTGAATGTAATGTAACACACACCCATACAATGCGCACCACCCCGTGATGTTTTTCTCACTCCTACTAGTGAATGTAATGTAACACACACCCATACAATGCGCACCACCCCGTGATGTTTTTCTCACTCCTACTAGTGAATGTAATGTAACACACACCCATACAATGCGTACCACCCCGTGATCTTTTTCTCACTCCTACTAGTGAATGTAATGTAACACGCACCCATACAATGCGCACCACCCCGTGATGTTTTTCTCACTGCTACTAGTGAATGTAATGTAACACACACCCATACAATGCGCACCACCCGTGATGTTTTTCTCACTCCTAATAGTGAATGTAATGTAACACACACCCATACAATGCGCACCACCCCGTGATGTTTTTCTCACTCCTACTAGTGAATCTAATCTAACACCCACCCATACAATGCGCACCACCCCGTGATGTATTTCTCACTGCTACTAGTGAATGTAATGTAACACACCCATACAATGCGCACCACCCCGTGATGTTTTTCTCACTCCACTAGTGAATGTAATGTAACACACACCCATACAATGCGCACCACTCCGTGAGGTTTATCTCACTCCTACTAGTGAATGTAATGTAGCACACACCCATACAATGCGCACCACCCCGTGATGTTTTTGTCACTCCTACTAGTGAATGTAATGTAACACACACCCATACAATGCGCACCACCCTGTGATGTTTTTCTCACTCCTACTAGTGAATGTAATGTAACACACACCCATACAATGCGCACCACCCCGTGATGTTTTTCTCACTTCTACGAGTGAATCTAATGTAACACACACCCATACAATGCGCACCACCCCGTGATATTTTTCTCACTCCTATTAGTGAATGTAATGTAACACACACCCATACAATGCGCACCACCCCGTGATGTTTTTCTCACTCCTACTAGTGAATGTAATGTAACACACACCCATACAATGCGCACCACCACGTGATGCTTTTGTCACTCGTACTAGTGAATGTAATGTAACACACACCCATACAATTCGCACCACCCCGTGATGTTTTTCTCACTCCTACTAGTGAATGTATTGTAACACACACCCATACAATTCGCACCACCCCGTGATGTTTTTCTCACTCCTACTAGTGAATGTAATGTAACACACACCCATACAATGCACACCACCCCGTGATGTTTTTCTCACTTCTACTAGTTAATGTAATGTAACACACCCCCATACAATGCGCACCACGCCGTGATGTTTTTCTCACTCCTAATAGTGAATGTAATGTAACACACACCCATACAATGCGCACCACCCCGTGATGTTTTTCTCACTCCTACTAGTGAATGTAATGTAACACACACCCATACAATGCGCACCACCCCGTGATGTTTTTCTCACTCCTACTAGTGAATGTAATGTAACACACACCCATACAATGCGTACCACCCCGTGATCTTTTTCTCACTCCTACTAGTGAATGTAATGTAACACGCACCCATACAATGCGCACCACCCCGTGATGTTTTTCTCACTGCTACTAGTGAATGTAATGTAACACACACCCATACAATGCGCACCACCCCGTGATGTTTTTCTCACTCCTAATAGTGAATGTAATGTAACACACACCCATACAATGCGCACCACCCCGTGATGTTTTTCTCACTCCTACTAGTGAATGTAATGTAACACACACCCATACAATGCGAACCACCCCGTGATGTTTTTCTCACTCCTACTACTGAATGTAATGTAACACACACGCATACAATGCGCACCACCCCGTGATTTTTCTCACTTCTACTAGTGAATGTAATGTAACACACACCCATACAATGCGCACCACCCCGTGATGTTTTTCTCACTCCTACTAGTGAATCTAATGTAACACACACCCATACAATGCGCACCACCCCATGATGTTTTTCTCACTCCTACTAGTGAATCTAATGTAACACACACCCATACAATGCGCACCACCCCGTGATGTTTTTCTCACTCCTACTAGTAAATGTAATGTAACACACACCCATACAATGCGCACCACCCCGTGTAGTTTTTCTCACTCCTACTAGTGAATCTAATGTAACACACACCCATAAAATGCGCACCACCCCGTGATGTTTTTCTCACTCCAGTAGTGAATGTAATGTAACACACACCCATACAATGCGCACCACCCCGTGATGTTTTTCTCACTCCTACTAGTGAATGTAATATAACACACACCCATACAATGCGCACCACCCCGTGATGTTTTTCTCACTCCTACTAGTGAATGTAATGTAACACACACCCATACAATGCGCACCAACCCGTGATGTTTTTCTCACTTCTACGAGTGAATCTAATGTAACACACACCCATACAATGCGCACCACCCCGTGATATTTTTCTCACTCCTATTAGTGAATGTAATGTAACACACACCCATACAATGCGCACCACCCCGTGATGTTTTTCTCACTCCTACTAGTGAATGTAATGTAACACACACCCATACAATTCGCACCACCCCGTGATGTTTTTCTCACTCCTACTAGTGAATGTAATGTAACACACACCCATACAATGCACACCACCCCATGATGTTTTTCTCACTTCTACTAGTTAATGTAATGTAACACACCCCCATACAATGCGCACCACCCCGTGATGTTTTTCTCACTCCTAATAGTGAATGTAATGTAACACACACCCATACAATGCGCACCACCCCGTGATGTTTTTCTCACTCCTACTAGTGAATGTAATGTAACACACACCCATACAATGCGCACCACCCCGTGATGTTTTTCTCACTCCTACTAGTGAATGTAATGTAACACACACCCATACAATGCGTACCACCCCGTGATCTTTTTCTCACTCCTACTAGTGAATGTAATGTAACACGCACCCATACAATGCGCACCACCCCATGATGTTTTTCTCACTGCTACTAGTGAATGTAATGTAACACACACCCATACAATGCGCACCACCCCGTGATGTTTTTCTCACTCCTAATAGTGAATGTAATGTAACACACACCCATACAATGCGCACCACCCCGTGATGTTTTTCTCACTCCTACTAGTGAATGTAATGTAACACACACACATACAATGCGAACCACCCCGTGATGTTTTTTTCACTCCTACTAGTGAATGTAATGTAACACACACCCATACAATGCGCACCACCCCGTGATTTTTCTCACTTCTACTAGTGAATGTAATGTAACACACACCCATACAATGCGCACCACCCCGTGATGTTTTTCTCACTCCTACTAGTGAATCTAATGTAACACACACCCATACAATGCGCACCACCCCATGATGTTTTTCTCACTCAAGTAGTGAATGTAATGTAACACACACCCATACAATGCGCACCACCCCGTGATGTTTTTGTCACTCCTGCTAGTGAATGTAATGTAACACACACCCATACAATGCGCACCACCCCGTGATGTTTTTCTCACTCCATCTAGTGAATGTAATGTAACACACACCCATACAATGCGCACCACCCCGCGATGTTTTTCATAAACCTATCCTACATTGCCACTGCATGTTCCCTGACCTCCCCATGCTCACCACCCCGCGGTGCTTTTCTCCATCCTACATTGCCAATCACTGCCTATCCTAATTCAGACCCTCTGATTCACACCACCCCGTGATGTTTTTCTCACTCCTACTAATGAATGTAATGTAACACACACCCATACAATGCGCACCACCCCGTGATGTTTTTCTCACTCCTACTAGTGAATGTAATATAACACACACCCATACAATGCGCACCACCCCGTGATGTTTTTCTCACTCCTACTAGTGAATGTAATGTAACACGCACCCATACAATGCGCACCACCCCGTGATGTTTTTCTCACTCCTACTAGTGAATGTAATATAACACACACCCATACAATGCGCACCTCCCTGTGATGTTTTTCTCACTCCTACTAGTGAATGTAATGTAACACATACCCATACAATGCGCACCACCAAGTGATGTTTTTCTCACTCCTACTAGTGAATGTAATATAACACACAACCATACAATGCGCACCACCCCGTGATGTTTTTCTCACTCCTACTAGTGAATGTAATGTAACACACCCATACAATGCGCACCACCCCGTGATGTTTTTCTCACTGCTACTAGTGAATGTAATGTAACACACCCATACAATGCGCACCACCCCGTGATGTTTTTCTCACTCCACTAGTGAATGTAATGTAACACACACCCATACAATGCGCACCACTCCGTGAGGTTTATCTCACTCCTACTAGTGAATGTAATGTAACACACACCCATACAATGCGCACCACCCCGTGATGTTTTTGTCACTCCTACTAGTGAATGTAATGTAACACACACCCATACATTGCGCACCACCCCGTGATGTTTTTCTCACTCCTACTAGTGAATGTAATGTATCACACACCCATGCAATGCGCACCACCCCGTGATGTTTTTCTCACTCCTAATAGTGAATGTAATGTAACACACACCCATACAATGCGCACCACCCCGTGATGTTTTTCTCACTCCTAATAGTGAATGTAATGTAACACACACCCATACATTGCGCACCACCCCGTGATGTTTTTCTCACTCCTACTAGTGAATGTAATGTAACACACACCCATACAATGCGCACCACCCCGTGATGTTTTTCTCACTCCTAATAGTGAATGTAATGTAACACACACCCATACAATGCGCACCACCCCGTGATGTTTTTCTCACTTCTACTAGTGAATGTAATGTAACACACACCCATACAATGCGAACCACCCCGTGATGTTTTTCTCACTCCTACTAGTGAATGTAATGTAACACACACCCATACAATGCGCACCACCCCGTGATTTTTGTCACTTCTACTAGTGAATGTAATGTAACACACACCCATACAATGCGCACCACCCCGTGATGTTTTTCTCACTCCTACTAGTGAATCTAATGTAACACACTCCCATACAATGCGCACAACCCCATGATGTTTTTCTCACTCCTACTAGTGAATCTAATGTAACACACACCCATACAATGCGCACCACCCCGTGATGTTTTTCTCACTCCTACTAGTGAATGTAATGTAACACACACCCATACAACGCGTACCACCCCGTGATGTTTTTCTCACTTCTACTAGTGAATGTAATGTAACACACACCCATACAATGCGAACCACCCCGTGATATTTTTCTCACTCCTATTAGTGAATGTAATGTAACACACACCCATACAATGCGCACCACCCCGTGATGTTTTTGTCACTCCTACTAGTGAATGTAATGTAACACACACCCATACAATGCGCACCACCACGTGATGCTTTTGTCACTCGTACTAGTGAATGTAATGTAACACACACCCATACAATTCGCACCACCCCGTGATGTTTTTCTCACTCCTACTAGTGAATGTAATGTAACACACACCCATACAATTCGCACCACCCCGTGATGTTTTTCTCACTCCTACTAGTGAATGTAATGTAACACACACCCATACAATGCACACCACCCCGTGATGTTTTTCTCACTTCTACTAGTTAATGTAATGTAACACACCCCCATACAATGCGCGCCACCCCGTGATGTTTTTCTCACTCCTAATAGTGAATGTAATGTAACACACACCCATACAATGCGCACCACCCCGTGATGTTTTTCTCACTCCTAATAGTGAATGTAATGTAACACACACCCATACAATGCGCACCACCCCGTGATGTTTTTCTCACTCCTACTAGTGAATGTAATGTAACACACACCCATACAATGCGTACCACCCCGTGATCTTTTTCTCACTCCTACTAGTGAATGTAATGTAACACGCACCCATACAATGCGCACCACCCCGTGATGTTTTTCTCACTGCTACTAGTGAATGTAATGTAACACACACCCATACAATGCGCACCACCCCGTGATGTTTTTCTCACTCCTAATAGTGAATGTAATGTAACACACACCCATACAATGCGCACCACCCCGTGATGTTTTTCTCACTCCTAATAGTGAATGTAATGTAACACACACCCATACAATGCGAACCACCCCGTGATGTTTTTCTCACTCCTACTACTGAATGTAATGTAACACACACCCATACAATGCGCACCACCCCGTGATTTTTCTCACTTCTACTAGTGAATGTAATGTAACACACACCCATACAATGCGCACCACCCCGTGATGTTTTTCTCACTCCTACTAGTGAATCTAATGTAACACACACCCATACAATGCGCACCACCCCGTGATATTTTTCTCACTCCTAATAGTGAATGTAATGTAACACACACCCATACAATGCGCACCACCCCGTGATGTTTTTCTCACTCCTACTAGTGAATGTAATGTAACACACACCCATACAACGCGTACCACCCCGTGATCTTTTTCTCACTCCTACTAGTGAATGTAATGTAACACGCACCCATACAATGCGCACCACCCCGTGATGTTTTTCTCACTGCTACTAGTGAATGTAATGTAACACACACCCATACAATGCGCACCACCCCGTGATGTTTTTCTCACTCCTAATAGTGAATGTAATGTAACACACACCCATACAATGCGCACCACCCCGTGATGTTTTTCTCACTCCTACTAGTGAATCTAATCTAACACCCACCCATACAATGCGCACCACCCCGTGATGTTTTTCTCACTGCTACTAGTGAATGTAATGTAACACACCCATACAATGCGCACCACCCCGTGATGTTTTTCTCACTCCACTAGTGAATGTAATGTAACACACACCCATACAATGCGCACCACTCCGTGAGGTTTATCTCACTCCTACTAGTGAATGTAATGTAACACACACCCATACAATGCGCACCACCCCGTGATGTTTTTGTCACTCCTACTAGTGAATGTAATGTAACACACACCCATACAATGCGCACCACCCCGTGATGTTTTTCTCACTCCTACTAGTGAATGTAATGTAACACACACCCATACAATGCGCACCACCCCGTGATGTTTTTCTCACTTCTACGAGTGAATCTAATGTAACACACACCCATACAATGCGCACCACCCTGTGATATTTTTCTCACTCCTATTAGTGAATGTAATGTAACACACACCCATACAATGCGCATCACCCCGTGATGTTTTTCTCACTCCTACTAGTGAATGTAATGTAACACACACCCATACAATGCGCACCACCACGTGATGCTTTTGTCACTCTTACTAGTGAATGTAATGTAACACACACCCATACAATTCGCACCACCCCGTGATGTTTTTCTCACTCCTACTAGTGAATGTAATGTAACACACACCCATACAATTCGCACCACCCCGTGATGTTTTTCTCACTCCTACTAGTGAATGTAATGTAACACACACCCATACAATGCACACCACCCCGTGATGTTTTTCTCACTTATACTAGTTAATGTAATGTAACACACCCCCATACAATGCGCACCACCCCGTCATGTTTTTCTCACTCCTAATAGTGAATGTAATGTAACACACACCCATACAATGCGCACCACCCCGTGATGTTTTTCTCACTCCTACTAGTGAATGTAATGTAACACACACCCATACAATGCGCACCACCCCGTGATGTTTTTCTCACTCCTACTAGTGAATGTAATGTAACACACACCCATACAATGCGTACCACCCCGTGATCTTTTTCTCACTCCTACTAGTGAATGTAATGTAACACGCACCCATACAATGCGCACCACCCCGTGATGTTTTTCTCACTGCTACTAGTGAATGTAATGTAACACACACCCATACAATGCGCACCACCCGTGATGTTTTTCTCACTCCTAATAGTGAATGTAATGTAACACACACCCATACAATGCGCACCACCCCGTGATGTTTTTCTCACTCCTACTAGTGAATCTAATCTAACACCCACCCATACAATGCGCACCACCCCGTGATGTATTTCTCACTGCTACTAGTGAATGTAATGTAACACACCCATACAATGCGCACCACCCCGTGATGTTTTTCTCACTCCACTAGTGAATGTAATGTAACACACACCCATACAATGCGCACCACTCCGTGAGGTTTATCTCACTCCTACTAGTGAATGTAATGTAGCACACACCCATACAATGCGCACCACCCCGTGATGTTTTTGTCACTCCTACTAGTGAATGTAATGTAACACACACCCATACAATGCGCACCACCCTGTGATGTTTTTCTCACTCCTACTAGTGAATGTAATGTAACACACACCCATACAATGCGCACCACCCCGTGATGTTTTTCTCACTTCTACGAGTGAATCTAATGTAACACACACCCATACAATGCGCACCACCCCGTGATATTTTTCTCACTCCTATTAGTGAATGTAATGTAACACACACCCATACAATGCGCACCACCCCGTGATGTTTTTCTCACTCCTACTAGTGAATGTAATGTAACACACACCCATACAATGCGCACCACCACGTGATGCTTTTGTCACTCGTACTAGTGAATGTAATGTAACACACACCCATACAATTCGCACCACCCCGTGATGTTTTTCTCACTCCTACTAGTGAATGTATTGTAACACACACCCATACAATTCGCACCACCCCGTGATGTTTTTCTCACTCCTACTAGTGAATGTAATGTAACACACACCCATACAATGCACACCACCCCGTGATGTTTTTCTCACTTCTACTAGTTAATGTAATGTAACACACCCCCATACAATGCGCACCACGCCGTGATGTTTTTCTCACTCCTAATAGTGAATGTAATGTAACACACACCCATACAATGCGCACCACCCCGTGATGTTTTTCTCACTCCTACTAGTGAATGTAATGTAACACACACCCATACAATGCGCACCACCCCGTGATGTTTTTCTCACTCCTACTAGTGAATGTAATGTAACACACACCCATACAATGCGTACCACCCCGTGATCTTTTTCTCACTCCTACTAGTGAATGTAATGTAACACGCACCCATACAATGCGCACCACCCCGTGATGTTTTTCTCACTGCTACTAGTGAATGTAATGTAACACACACCCATACAATGCGCACCACCCCGTGATGTTTTTCTCACTCCTAATAGTGAATGTAATGTAACACACACCCATACAATGCGCACCACCCCGTGATGTTTTTCTCACTCCTACTAGTGAATGTAATGTAACACACACCCATACAATGCGAACCACCCCGTGATGTTTTTCTCACTCCTACTACTGAATGTAATGTAACACACACGCATACAATGCGCACCACCCCGTGATTTTTCTCACTTCTACTAGTGAATGTAATGTAACACACACCCATACAATGCGCACCACCCCGTGATGTTTTTCTCACTCCTACTAGTGAATCTAATGTAACACACACCCATACAATGCGCACCACCCCATGATGTTTTTCTCACTCCTACTAGTGAATCTAATGTAACACACACCCATACAATGCGCACCACCCCGTGATGTTTTTCTCACTCCTACTAGTAAATGTAATGTAACACACACCCATACAATGCGCACCACCCCGTGTAGTTTTTCTCACTCCTACTAGTGAATCTAATGTAACACACACCCATAAAATGCGCACCACCCCGTGATGTTTTTCTCACTCCAGTAGTGAATGTAATGTAACACACACCCATACAATGCGCACCACCCCGTGATGTTTTTCTCACTCCTACTAGTGAATGTAATATAACACACACCCATACAATGCGCACCACCCCGTGATGTTTTTCTCACTCCTACTAGTGAATGTAATGTAACACACACCCATACAATGCGCACCAACCCGTGATGTTTTTCTCACTTCTACGAGTGAATCTAATGTAACACACACCCATACAATGCGCACCACCCCGTGATATTTTTCTCACTCCTATTAGTGAATGTAATGTAACACACACCCATACAATGCGCACCACCCCGTGATGTTTTTCTCACTCCTACTAGTGAATGTAATGTAACACACACCCATACAATTCGCACCACCCCGTGATGTTTTTCTCACTCCTACTAGTGAATGTAATGTAACACACACCCATACAATGCACACCACCCCATGATGTTTTTCTCACTTCTACTAGTTAATGTAATGTAACACACCCCCATACAATGCGCACCACCCCGTGATGTTTTTCTCACTCCTAATAGTGAATGTAATGTAACACACACCCATACAATGCGCACCACCCCGTGATGTTTTTCTCACTCCTACTAGTGAATGTAATGTAACACACACCCATACAATGCGCACCACCCCGTGATGTTTTTCTCACTCCTACTAGTGAATGTAATGTAACACACACCCATACAATGCGTACCACCCCGTGATCTTTTTCTCACTCCTACTAGTGAATGTAATGTAACACGCACCCATACAATGCGCACCACCCCATGATGTTTTTCTCACTGCTACTAGTGAATGTAATGTAACACACACCCATACAATGCGCACCACCCCGTGATGTTTTTCTCACTCCTAATAGTGAATGTAATGTAACACACACCCATACAATGCGCACCACCCCGTGATGTTTTTCTCACTCCTACTAGTGAATGTAATGTAACACACACACATACAATGCGAACCACCCCGTGATGTTTTTTTCACTCCTACTAGTGAATGTAATGTAACACACACCCATACAATGCGCACCACCCCGTGATTTTTCTCACTTCTACTAGTGAATGTAATGTAACACACACCCATACAATGCGCACCACCCCGTGATGTTTTTCTCACTCCTACTAGTGAATCTAATGTAACACACACCCATACAATGCGCACCACCCCATGATGTTTTTCTCACTCAAGTAGTGAATGTAATGTAACACACACCCATACAATGCGCACCACCCCGTGATGTTTTTGTCACTCCTGCTAGTGAATGTAATGTAACACACACCCATACAATGCGCACCACCCCGTGATGTTTTTCTCACTCCATCTAGTGAATGTAATGTAACACACACCCATACAATGCGCACCACCCCGCGATGTTTTTCATAAACCTATCCTACATTGCCACTGCATGTTCCCTGACCTCCCCATGCTCACCACCCCGCGGTGCTTTTCTCCCTCCTACATTGCCAATCACTGCCTATCCTAATTCAGACCCTCTGATTCACACCACCCCGTGATGTTTTTCTCACTCCTACTAATGAATGTAATGTAACACACACCCATACAATGCGCACCACCCCGTGATGTTTTTCTCACTCCTACTAGTGAATGTAATATAACACACACCCATACAATGCGCACCACCCCGTGATGTTTTTCTCACTCCTACTAGTGAATGTAATGTAACACGCACCCATACAATGCGCACCACCCCGTGATGTTTTTCTCACTCCTACTAGTGAATGTAATATAACACACACCCATACAATGCGCACCTCCCTGTGATGTTTTTCTCACTCCTACTAGTGAATGTAATGTAACACATACCCATACAATGCGCACCACCAAGTGATGTTTTTCTCACTCCTACTAGTGAATGTAATATAACACACAACCATACAATGCGCACCACCCCGTGATGTTTTTCTCACTCCTACTAGTGAATGTAATGTAACACACCCATACAATGCGCACCACCCCGTGATGTTTTTCTCACTGCTACTAGTGAATGTAATGTAACACACCCATACAATGCGCACCACCCCGTGATGTTTTTCTCACTCCACTAGTGAATGTAATGTAACACACACCCATACAATGCGCACCACTCCGTGAGGTTTATCTCACTCCTACTAGTGAATGTAATGTAACACACACCCATACAATGCGCACCACCCCGTGATGTTTTTGTCACTCCTACTAGTGAATGTAATGTAACACACACCCATACATTGCGCACCACCCCGTGATGTTTTTCTCACTCCTACTAGTGAATGTAATGTATCACACACCCATGCAATGCGCACCACCCCGTGATGTTTTTCTCACTCCTAATAGTGAATGTAATGTAACACACACCCATACAATGCGCACCACCCCGTGATGTTTTTCTCACTCCTAATAGTGAATGTAATGTAACACACACCCATACATTGCGCACCACCCCGTGATGTTTTTCTCACTCCTACTAGTGAATGTAATGTAACACACACCCATACAATGCGCACCACCCCGTGATGTTTTTCTCACTCCTAATAGTGAATGTAATGTAACACACACCCATACAATGCGCACCACCCCGTGATGTTTTTCTCACTTCTACTAGTGAATGTAATGTAACACACACCCATACAATGCGAACCACCCCGTGATGTTTTTCTCACTCCTACTAGTGAATGTAATGTAACACACACCCATACAATGCGCACCACCCCGTGATTTTTGTCACTTCTACTAGTGAATGTAATGTAACACACACCCATACAATGCGCACCACCCCGTGATGTTTTTCTCACTCCTACTAGTGAATCTAATGTAACACACTCCCATACAATGCGCACAACCCCATGATGTTTTTCTCACTCCTACTAGTGAATCTAATGTAACACACACCCATACAATGCGCACCACCCCGTGATGTTTTTCTCACTCCTACTAGTGAATGTAATGTAACACACACCCATACAATGCGCACCACCCCGTGTAGTTTTTCTCACTCCTACTAGTGAATCTAATGTAACACACACCCATAAAATGCGCACCACCCCGTGATGTTTTTCTCACTCCAGTAGTGAATGTAATGTAACACAAACCCATACAATGCGCACCACCCCGTGATGTTTTTGTCCCTCCTGCTAGTGAATGTAATGTAACACACACACATACAATGCGCACCACCCCGTGATGTTTTTCTCACTCCTACTAGTGAATGTAATGTAACACACACCCATACAATGCGCACCACCCCGCGATGTTTTTCAGCAACCTATCCTACATTGCCACTGCATGTTCCCTGACCTCCCCATGCTCACCACCCCGCGGTGCTTTTCTCCATCCTACATTGCCAATCACTGCCTATCCTAATCCAGACCCTCCGATTCACACCACCCCGTGATGTTTTTCTCACTCCTACTAATGAATGTAATGTAACACACACCCATACAATGCACCACCCCGTGATGTTTTTCTCACTCCTACTAGTGAATGTAATGTAACACACACCCATACAATGCACACCACCCCATGATGTTTTTCTCACTTCTACTAGTTAATGTAATGTAACACACCCCCATACAATGCGCACCACCCCGTGATGTTTTTCTCACTCCTAATAGTGAATGTAATGTAACACACACCCATACAATGCGCACCACCCCGTGATGTTTTTCTCACTCCTACTAGTGAATGTAATGTAACACACACCCATACAATGCGCACCACCCCGTGATGTTTTTCTCACTCCTACTAGTGAATGTAATGTAACACACACCCATACAATGCGTACCACCCCGTGATCTTTTTCTCACTCCTACTAGTGAATGTAATGTAACACGCACCCATACAATGCGCACCACCCCGTGATGTTTTTCTCACTGCTACTAGTGAATGTAATGTAACACACACCCATACAATGCGCACCACCCCGTGATGTTTTTCTCACTCCTAATAGTGAATGTAATGTAACACACACCCATACAATGCGCACCACCCCGTGATGTTTTTCTCACTCCTACTAGTGAATGTAATGTAACACACACCCATACAATGCGAACCACCCCGTGATGTTTTTTTCACTCCTACTAGTGAATGTAATGTAACACACACCCATACAATGCGCACCACCCCGTGATTTTTCTCACTTCTACTAGTGAATGTAATGTAACACACACCCATACAATGCGCACCACCCCGTGATGTTTTTCTCACTCCTACTAGTGAATCTAATGTAACACACACCCATACAATGCGCACCACCCCATGATGTTTTTCTCACTCCTACTAGTGAATCTAATGTAACACACACCCATACAATGCGCACCACCCCGTGATGTTTTTCTCACTCCTACTAGTAAATGTAATGTAACACACACCCATACAATGCGCACCACCCCGTGTAGTTTTTCTCACTCCTACTAGTGAATCTAATGTAACACACACCCATAAAATGCGCACCACCCCGTGATGTTTTTCTCACTCCAGTAGTGAATGTAATGTAACACACACCCATACAATGCGCACCACCCCGTGATGTTTTTCTCACTCCTACTAGTGAATGTAATATAACACACACCCATACAATGCGCACCACCCCGTGATGTTTTTCTCACTCCTACTAGTGAATGTAATGTAACACACACCCATACAATGCGCACCAACCCGTGATGTTTTTCTCACTTCTACGAGTGAATCTAATGTAACACACACCCATACAATGCGCACCACCCCGTGATATTTTTCTCACTCCTATTAGTGAATGTAATGTAACACACACCCATACAATGCGCACCACCCCGTGATGTTTTTCTCACTCCTACTAGTGAATGTAATGTAACACACACCCATACAATTCGCACCACCCCGTGATGTTTTTCTCACTCCTACTAGTGAATGTAATGTAACACACACCCATACAATGCACACCACCCCATGATGTTTTTCTCACTTCTACTAGTTAATGTAATGTAACACACCCCCATACAATGCGCACCACCCCGTGATGTTTTTCTCACTCCTAATAGTGAATGTAATGTAACACACACCCATACAATGCGCACCACCCCGTGATGTTTTTCTCACTCCTACTAGTGAATGTAATGTAACACACACCCATACAATGCGCACCACCCCGTGATGTTTTTCTCACTCCTACTAGTGAATGTAATGTAACACACACCCATACAATGCGTACCACCCCGTGATCTTTTTCTCACTCCTACTAGTGAATGTAATGTAACACGCACCCATACAATGCGCACCACCCCATGATGTTTTTCTCACTGCTACTAGTGAATGTAATGTAACACACACCCATACAATGCGCACCACCCCGTGATGTTTTTCTCACTCCTAATAGTGAATGTAATGTAACACACACCCATACAATGCGCACCACCCCGTGATGTTTTTCTCACTCCTACTAGTGAATGTAATGTAACACACACACATACAATGCGAACCACCCCGTGATGTTTTTTTCACTCCTACTAGTGAATGTAATGTAACACACACCCATACAATGCGCACCACCCCGTGATTTTTCTCACTTCTACTAGTGAATGTAATGTAACACACACCCATACAATGCGCACCACCCCGTGATGTTTTTCTCACTCCTACTAGTGAATCTAATGTAACACACACCCATACAATGCGCACCACCCCATGATGTTTTTCTCACTCAAGTAGTGAATGTAATGTAACACACACCCATACAATGCGCACCACCCCGTGATGTTTTTGTCACTCCTGCTAGTGAATGTAATGTAACACACACCCATACAATGCGCACCACCCCGTGATGTTTTTCTCACTCCATCTAGTGAATGTAATGTAACACACACCCATACAATGCGCACCACCCCGCGATGTTTTTCATAAACCTATCCTACATTGCCACTGCATGTTCCCTGACCTCCCCATGCTCACCACCCCGCGGTGCTTTTCTCCCTCCTACATTGCCAATCACTGCCTATCCTAATTCAGACCCTCTGATTCACACCACCCCGTGATGTTTTTCTCACTCCTACTAATGAATGTAATGTAACACACACCCATACAATGCGCACCACCCCGTGATGTTTTTCTCACTCCTACTAGTGAATGTAATATAACACACACCCATACAATGCGCACCACCCCGTGATGTTTTTCTCACTCCTACTAGTGAATGTAATGTAACACGCACCCATACAATGCGCACCACCCCGTGATGTTTTTCTCACTCCTACTAGTGAATGTAATATAACACACACCCATACAATGCGCACCTCCCTGTGATGTTTTTCTCACTCCTACTAGTGAATGTAATGTAACACATACCCATACAATGCGCACCACCAAGTGATGTTTTTCTCACTCCTACTAGTGAATGTAATATAACACACAACCATACAATGCGCACCACCCCGTGATGTTTTTCTCACTCCTACTAGTGAATGTAATGTAACACACCCATACAATGCGCACCACCCCGTGATGTTTTTCTCACTGCTACTAGTGAATGTAATGTAACACACCCATACAATGCGCACCACCCCGTGATGTTTTTCTCACTCCACTAGTGAATGTAATGTAACACACACCCATACAATGCGCACCACTCCGTGAGGTTTATCTCACTCCTACTAGTGAATGTAATGTAACACACACCCATACAATGCGCACCACCCCGTGATGTTTTTGTCACTCCTACTAGTGAATGTAATGTAACACACACCCATACATTGCGCACCACCCCGTGATGTTTTTCTCACTCCTACTAGTGAATGTAATGTATCACACACCCATGCAATGCGCACCACCCCGTGATGTTTTTCTCACTCCTAATAGTGAATGTAATGTAACACACACCCATACAATGCGCACCACCCCGTGATGTTTTTCTCACTCCTAATAGTGAATGTAATGTAACACACACCCATACATTGCGCACCACCCCGTGATGTTTTTCTCACTCCTACTAGTGAATGTAATGTAACACACACCCATACAATGCGCACCACCCCGTGATGTTTTTCTCACTCCTAATAGTGAATGTAATGTAACACACACCCATACAATGCGCACCACCCCGTGATGTTTTTCTCACTTCTACTAGTGAATGTAATGTAACACACACCCATACAATGCGAACCACCCCGTGATGTTTTTCTCACTCCTACTAGTGAATGTAATGTAACACACACCCATACAATGCGCACCACCCCGTGATTTTTGTCACTTCTACTAGTGAATGTAATGTAACACACACCCATACAATGCGCACCACCCCGTGATGTTTTTCTCACTCCTACTAGTGAATCTAATGTAACACACTCCCATACAATGCGCACAACCCCATGATGTTTTTCTCACTCCTACTAGTGAATCTAATGTAACACACACCCATACAATGCGCACCACCCCGTGATGTTTTTCTCACTCCTACTAGTGAATGTAATGTAACACACACCCATACAATGCGCACCACCCCGTGTAGTTTTTCTCACTCCTACTAGTGAATCTAATGTAACACACACCCATAAAATGCGCACCACCCCGTGATGTTTTTCTCACTCCAGTAGTGAATGTAATGTAACACAAACCCATACAATGCGCACCACCCCGTGATGTTTTTGTCCCTCCTGCTAGTGAATGTAATGTAACACACACACATACAATGCGCACCACCCCGTGATGTTTTTCTCACTCCTACTAGTGAATGTAATGTAACACACACCCATACAATGCGCACCACCCCGCGATGTTTTTCAGCAACCTATCCTACATTGCCACTGCATGTTCCCTGACCTCCCCATGCTCACCACCCCGCGGTGCTTTTCTCCATCCTACATTGCCAATCACTGCCTATCCTAATCCAGACCCTCCGATTCACACCACCCCGTGATGTTTTTCTCACTCCTACTAATGAATGTAATGTAACACACACCCATACAATGCACCACCCCGTGATGTTTTTCTCACTCCTACTAGTGAATGTAATGTAACACACACCCATACAATGCACACCACCCCATGATGTTTTTCTCACTTCTACTAGTTAATGTAATGTAACACACCCCCATACAATGCGCACCACCCCGTGATGTTTTTCTCACTCCTAATAGTGAATGTAATGTAACACACACCCATACAATGCGCACCACCCCGTGATGTTTTTCTCACTCCTACTAGTGAATGTAATGTAACACACACCCATACAATGCGCACCACCCCGTGATGTTTTTCTCACTCCTACTAGTGAATGTAATGTAACACACACCCATACAATGCGTACCACCCCGTGATCTTTTTCTCACTCCTACTAGTGAATGTAATGTAACACGCACCCATACAATGCGCACCACCCCGTGATGTTTTTCTCACTGCTACTAGTGAATGTAATGTAACACACACCCATACAATGCGCACCACCCCGTGATGTTTTTCTCACTCCTAATAGTGAATGTAATGTAACACACACCCATACAATGCGCACCACCCCGTGATGTTTTTCTCACTCCTACTAGTGAATGTAATGTAACACACACCCATACAATGCGAACCACCCCGTGATGTTTTTTTCACTCCTACTAGTGAATGTAATGTAACACACACCCATACAATGCGCACCACCCCGTGATTTTTCTCACTTCTACTAGTGAATGTAATGTAACACACACCCATACAATGCGCACCACCCCGTGATGTTTTTCTCACTCCTACTAGTGAATCTAATGTAACACACTCCCATACAATGCGAACCACCCCGTGATGTTTTTCTCACTCCTACTAGTGAATGTAATGTAACACACACCCATACAATGCGCACCACCCCGTGATTTTTCTCACTTCTACTAGTGAATGTAATGTAACACACACCCATACAATGCGCACCACCCCGTGATGTTTTTCTCACTCCTACTAGTGAATCTAATGTAACACACTCCCATACAATGCGCACAACCCCATGATGTTTTTCTCACTCCTACTAGTGAATCTAATGTAACACACACCCATACAATGCGCACCACCCCGTGATGTTTTTCTCACTCCTACTAGTGAATGTAATGTAACACACACCCATACAATGCGCACCACCCCGTGTAGTTTTTCTCACTCCTACTAGTGAATCTAATGTAACACACACCCATAAAATGCGCACCACCCCGTGATGTTTTTCTCACTCCAGTAGTGAATGTAATGTAACACACACCCATACAATGCGCACCACCCCGTGATGTTTTTGTCCTTCCTGCTAGTGAATGTAATGTAACACACACACATACAATGCGCACCACCCCGTGATGTTTTTCTCACTCCTACTAGTGAATGTAATGTAACACACACCCATACAATGCGCACCACCCCGCGATGTTTTTCAGCAACCTATCCTACATTGCCACTGCATGTTCCCTGACCTCCCCATGCTCACTACCCCGCGGTGCTTTTCTCCATCCTACATTGCCAATCACTGCCTATCCTAATCCAGACCCTCCGATTCACACCACCCCGTGATGTTTTTCTCACTCCTACTAATGAATGTAATGTAACACACACCCATACAATGCACCACCCCGTGATGTTTTTCTCACTCCTACTAGTGAATGTAATGTAACACACACCCATACAATGCACACCACCCCATGATGTTTTTCTCACTTCTACTAGTTAATGTAATGTAACACACCCCCATACAATGCGCACCACCCCGTGATGTTTTTCTCACTCCTAATAGTGAATGTAATGTAACACACACCCATACAATGCGCACCACCCCGTGATGTTTTTCTCACTCCTACTAGTGAATGTAATGTAACACACACCCATACAATGCGCACCACCCCGTGATGTTTTTCTCACTCCTACTAGTGAATGTAATGTAACACACACCCATACAATGCGTACCACCCCGTGATCTTTTTCTCACTCCTACTAGTGAATGTAATGTAACACGCACCCATACAATGCGCACCACCCCATGATGTTTTTCTCACTGCTACTAGTGAATGTAATGTAACACACACCCATACAATGCGCACCACCCTGTGATGTTTTTCTCACTCCTAATAGTGAATGTAATGTAACACACACCCATACAATGCGCACCACCCCGTGATGTTTTTCTCACTCCTACTAGTGAATGTAATGTAACACACACCCATACAATGCGAACCACCCCGTGATGTTTTTTTCACTCCTACTAGTGAATGTAATGTAACACACACCCATACAATGCGCACCACCCCGTGATTTTTCTCACTTCTACTAGTGAATGTAATGTAACACACACCCATACAATGCGCACCACCCCGTGATGTTTTTCTCACTCCTACTAGTGAATCTAATGTAACACACACCCATACAATGCGCACCACCCCATGATGTTTTTCTCACTCCTACTAGTGAATCTAATGTAACACACACCCATACAATGCGCACCACCCCGTGATGTTTTTCTCACTCCTACTAGTGAATGTAATGTAACTACACCCATACAATGCGCACCACCCCGTGTAGTTTTTCTCACTCCTACTAGTGAATCTAATGTAACACACACCCATAAAATGCGCACCACCCCGTGATGTTTTTCTCACTCCAGTAGTGAATGTAATGTAACACACACCCATACAATGCGCACCACCCCGTGATGTTTTTGTCACTCCTGCTAGTGAATGTAATGTAACACACACCCATACAATGCGCACCACCCCGTGATGTTTTTCTCACTCCAACTAGTGAATGTAATGTAACACACACCCATACAATGCGCACCACCCCGCGATGTTTTTCAGAAACCTATCCTACATTGCCACTGCATGTTCCCTGACCTCCCCATGCTCACCACCCCGCGGTGCTTTTCTCCATCCTACATTGCCAATCACTGCCTATCCTAATTCAGACCCTCTGATTCACACCACCCCGTGATGTTTTTCTCACTCCTACTAATGAATGTAATGTAACACACACCCATACAATGCGCACCACCCCGTGATGGTTTTCTCACTCCTACTAGTGAATGTAATATAACACACACCCATACAATGCGCACCACCCCGTGATGTTTTTCTCACTCCTACTAGTGAATGTAATGTAACACGCACCCATACAATGCGCACCACCCCGTGATGTTTTTCTCACTCCTACTAGTGAATGTAATATAACACACACCCATACAATGCGCACCACCCTGTGATGTTTTTCTCACTCCTACTAGTGAATGTAATGTAACACATACCCATACAATGCGCACCACCAAGTGATGTTTTTCCCACTCCTACTAGTGAATGTAATATAACACACACCCATACAATGCGCACCACCCCGTGATGTTTTTCTCACTCCTACTAGTGAATGTAATGTAACACGCACCCATACAATGCGCACCACCCCGTGATGTTTTTCTCACTGCTACTAGTGAATATAATGTAACACACACCCATACAATGCGCACCACCCCGTGATGTTTTTCTCACTCCTAATAGTGAATGTAATGTAACACACACCCATACAATGCGCACCACCCCGTGATGTTTTTCTCACTCCTACTAGTGAATCTAATGTAACACCCACCCATACAATGCGCACCACCCCGTGATGTTTTTCTCACTGCTACTAGTGAATGTAATGTAACACACCCATACAATGCGCACCACCCCGTGATGTTTTTCTCACTGCTACTAGTGAATGTAATGTAACACACCCATACAATGCGCACCACCCCGTGATGTTTTTCTCACTCCTACTAGTGAATGTAATGTAACACACACCCATACAATGCGCACCACCCCGTGATGTTTTTCTCACTGCTACTAGTGAATGTAATGTAACACACCCATACAATGCGCACCACCCCGTGATGTTTTTCTCACTCCACTAGTGAATGTAATGTAACACACACCCATACAATGCGCACCACTCCGTGAGGTTTATCTCACTCCTACTAGTGAATGTAATGTAACACACACCCATACAATGCGCACCACCCCGTGATGTTTTTGTCACTCCTACTAGTGAATGTAATGTAACACACACCCATACAATGCGCACCACCCCGTGATGTTTTTCTCACTCCTACTAGTGAATGTAATGTAACACACACCCATACAATGCGAACCACCCCGTGGTGTTTTTCTCACTTCTACGAGTGAATCTAATGTAACACACACCCATACAATGCGCACCACCCCGTGATATTTTTCTCACTCCTATTAGTGAATGTAATGTAACACACACCCATACATTGCGCACCACCCCGTGATGTTTTTCTCACTCCTACTAGTGAATGTAATGTAACACACACCCATACAATGCGCACCACCCCGTGATGTTTTTCTCACTCCTAATAGTGAATGTAACGTAACACACACCCATACAATGCGCACCACCCCGTGATGTTTTTCTCACTTCTACTAGTGAATGTAATGTAACACACACCCATACAATGCGAACCACCCCGTGATGTTTTTCTCACTCCTACTAGTGAATGTAATGTAACACACACCCATACAATGCGCACCACCCCGTGATTTTTCTCACTTCTACTAGTGAATGTAATGTAACACACACCCATGCAATGCGCACCACCCCGTGATGTTTTTCTCACTCCTACTAGTGAATCTAATGTAACACACTCCCATACAATGCGCACAACCCCATGATGTTTTTCACACTCCTACTAGTGAATCTAATGTAACACACACCCATACAATGCGCACCACCCCGTGATGTTTTTCTCACTCCTACTAGTGAATGTAATGTAACACACACCCATACAATGCGCACCACCCCGTGTAGTTTTTCTCACTCCTACTAGTGAATCTAATGTAACACACACCCATAAAATGCGCACCACCCCGTGATGTTTTTCTCACTCCAGTAGTGAATGTAATGTAACACACACCCATACAATGGGCACCACCCCGTGATGTTTTTGTCCCTCCTGCTAGTGAATGTAATGTAACACACACACATACAATGCGCACCACCCCGTGATGTTTTTCTCACTCCTACTAGTGAATGTAATGTAACACACACCCATACAATGCGCACCACCCCGCGATGTTTTTCAGCAACCTATCCTACATTGCCACTGCATGTTCCCTGACCTCCCCATGCTCACCACCCCGCGGTGCTTTTCTCCATCCTACATTGCCAATCACTGCCTATCCTAATCCAGACCCTCCGATTCACACCACCCCGTGATGTTTTTCTCACTCCTACTAATGAATGTAATGTAACACACACCCATACAATGCACCACCCCGTGATGTTTTTCTCACTCCTACTAGTGAATGTAATGTAACACACACCCATACAATGCACACCACCCCATGATGTTTTTCTCACTTCTACTAGTTAATGTAATGTAACACACCCCCATACAATGCGCACCACCCCGTGATGTTTTTCTCACTCCTAATAGTGAATGTAATGTAACACACACCCATACAATGCGCACCACCCCGTGATGTTTTTCTCACTCCTACTAGTGAATGTAATGTAACACACACCCATACAATGCGCACCACCCCGTGATGTTTTTCTCACTCCTACTAGTGAATGTAATGTAACACACACCCATACAATGCGTACCACCCCGTGATCTTTTTCTCACTCCTACTAGTGAATGTAATGTAACACGCACCCATGCAATGCGCACCACCCCATTATGTTTTTCTCACTGCTACTAGTGAATGTAATGTAACACACACCCATACAATGCGCACCACCCCGTGATGTTTTTCTCACTCCTAATAGTGAATGTAATGTAACACACACCCATACAATGCGCACCACCCCGTGATGTTTTTCTCACTCCTACTAGTGAATGTAATGTAACACACACCCATACAATGCGAACCACCCCGTGATGTTTTTTTCACTCCTACTAGTGAATGTAATGTAACACACACCCATACAATGCGCACCACCCCGTGATTTTTCTCACTTCTACTAGTGAATGTAATGTAACACACACCCATACAATGCGCACCACCCCGTGATGTTTTTCTCACTCCTACTAGTGAATCTAATGTAACACACTCCCATACAATGCGAACCACCCCGTGATGTTTTTCTCACTCCTACTAGTGAATGTAATGTAACACACACCCATACAATGCGCACCACCCCGTGATTTTTCTCACTTCTACTAGTGAATGTAATGTAACACACACCCATACAATGCGCACCACCCCGTGATGTTTTTCTCACTCCTACTAGTGAATCTAATGTAACACACTCCCATACAATGCGCACAACCCCATGATGTTTTTCTCACTCCTACTAGTGAATCTAATGTAACACACACCCATACAATGCGCACCACCCCGTGATGTTTTTCTCACTCCTACTAGTGAATGTAATGTAACACACACCCATACAATGCGCACCACCCCGTGTAGTTTTTCTCACTCCTACTAGTGAATCTAATGTAACACACACCCATAAAATGCGCACCACCCCGTGATGTTTTTCTCACTCCAGTAGTGAATGTAATGTAACACACACCCATACAATGCGCACCACCCCGTGATGTTTTTGTCCTTCCTGCTAGTGAATGTAATGTAACACACACACATACAATGCGCACCACCCCGTGATGTTTTTCTCACTCCTACTAGTGAATGTAATGTAACACACACCCATACAATGCGCACCACCCCGCGATGTTTTTCAGCAACCTATCCTACATTGCCACTGCATGTTCCCTGACCTCCCCATGCTCACCACCCCGCGGTGCTTTTCTCCATCCTACATTGCCAATCACTGCCTATCCTAATCCAGACCCTCCGATTCACACCACCCCGTGATGTTTTTCTCACTCCTACTAATGAATGTAATGTAACACACACCCATACAATGCACCACCCCGTGATGTTTTTCTCACTCCTACTAGTGAATGTAATGTAACACACACCCATACAATGCACACCACCCCATGATGTTTTTCTCACTTCTACTAGTTAATGTAATGTAACACACCCCCATACAATGCGCACCACCCCGTGATGTTTTTCTCACTCCTAATAGTGAATGTAATGTAACACACACCCATACAATGCGCACCACCCCGTGATGTTTTTCTCACTCCTACTAGTGAATGTAATGTAACACACACCCATACAATGCGCACCACCCCGTGATGTTTTTCTCACTCCTACTAGTGAATGTAATGTAACACACACCCATACAATGCGTACCACCCCGTGATCTTTTTCTCTCTCCTACTAGTGAATGTAATGTAACACGCACCCATACAATGCGCACCACCCCATGATGTTTTTCTCACTGCTACTAGTGAATGTAATGTAACACACACCCATACAATGCGCACCACCCCGTGATGTTTTTCTCACTCCTAATAGTGAATGTAATGTAACACACACCCATACAATGCGCACCACCCCGTGATGTTTTTCTCACTCCTACTAGTGAATGTAATGTAACACACACCCATACAATGCGAACCACCCCGTGATGTTTTTTTCACTCCTACTAGTGAATGTAATGTAACACACACCCATACAATGCGCACCACCCCGTGATTTTTCTCACTTCTACTAGTGAATGTAATGTAACACACACCCATACAATGCGCACCACCCCGTGATGTTTTTCTCACTCCTACTAGTGAATCTAATGTAACACACACCCATACAATGCGCACCACCCCATGATGTTTTTCTCACTCCTACTAGTGAATCTAATGTAACACACACCCATACAATGCGCACCACCCCGTGATGTTTTTCTCACTCCTACTAGTGAATGTAATGTAACTACACCCATACAATGCGCACCACCCCGTGTAGTTTTTCTCACTCCTACTAGTGAATCTAATGTAACACACACCCATAAAATGCGCACCACCCCGTGATGTTTTTCTCACTCCAGTAGTGAATGTAATGTAACACACACCCATACAATGCGCACCACCCCGTGATGTTTTTGTCACTCCTGCTAGTGAATGTAATGTAACACACACCCATACAATGCGCACCACCCCGTGATGTTTTTCTCACTCCAACTAGTGAATGTAATGTAACACACACCCATACAATGCGCACCACCCCGCGATGTTTTTCAGAAACCTATCCTACATTGCCACTGCATGTTCCCTGACCTCCCCATGCTCACGACCCCGCGGTGCTTTTCTCCATCCTACATTGCCAATCACTGCCTATCCTAATTCAGACCCTCTGATTCACACCACCCCGTGATGTTTTTCTCACTCCTACTAATGAATGTAATGTAACACACACCCATACAATGCGCACCACCCCGTGATGTTTTTCTCACTCCTACTAGTGAATGTAATATAACACACACCCATACAATGCGCACCACCCCGTGATGTTTTTCTCACTCCTACTAGTGAATGTAATGTAACACGCACCCATACAATGCGCACCACCCCGTGATGTTTTTCTCACTCCTACTAGTGAATGTAATATAACACACACCCATACAATGCGCACCACCCTGTGATGTTTTTCTCACTCCTACTAGTGAATGTAATGTAACACATACCCATACAATGCGCACCACCAAGTGATGTTTTTCTCACTCCTACTAGTGAATGTAATATAACACACACCCATACAATGCGCACCACCCCGTGATGTTTTTCTCACTCCTACTAGTGAATGTAATGTAACACGCACCCATACAATGCGCACCACCCCGTGATGTTTTTCTCACTGCTACTAGTGAATATAATGTAACACACACCCATACAATGCGCACCACCCCGTGATGTTTTTCTCACTCCTACTAGTGAATGTAATGTAACACGCACCCATACAATGCGCACCACCCCGTGATGTTTTTCTCACTGCTACTAGTGAATATAATGTAACACACACCCATACAATGCGCACCACCCCGTGATGTTTTACTCACTCCTAATAGTGAATGTAATGTAACACACACCCATACAATGCGCACCACCCCGTGATGTTTTTCTCACTCCTACTAGTGAATCTAATGTAACACCCACCCATACAATGCGCACCACCCCGTGATGTTTTTCTCACTGCTACTAGTGAATGTAATGTAACACACCCATACAATGCGCACCACCCCGTGATGTTTTTCTCACTGCTACTAGTGAATGTAATGTAACACACCCATACAATGCGCACCACCCCGTGATGTTTTTCTCACTCCTACCAGTGAATGTAATGTAACACACACCCATACAATGCGCACCACCCCGTGATGTTTTTCTCACTGCTACTAGTGAATGTAATGTAACACACCCATACAATGCGCACCACCCCGTGATGTTTTTCTCACTCCACTAGTGAATGTAATGTAACACACACCCATACAATGCGCACCACTCCGTGAGGTTTATCTCACTCCTACTAGTGAATGTAATGTAACACACACCCATACAATGCGCACCACCCCGTGATGTTTTTGTCACTCCTACTAGTGAATGTAATGTAACACACACCCATACAATGCGCACCACCCCGTGATGTTTTTCTCACTCCTACTAGTGAATGTAATGTAACACACACCCATACAATGCGAACCACCCCGTGGTGTTTTTCTCACTTCTACGAGTGAATCTAATGTAACACACACCCATACAATGCGCACCACCCCGTGATATTTTTCTCACTCCTATTAGTGAATGTAATGTAACACACACCCATACAATGCGCACCACCCCGTGATGTTTTTCTCACTCCTACTAGTGAATGTAATGTAACACACACCCATACAATGCGCACCACCACGTGATGCTTTTGTCACTCGTCCTAGTGAATGTAATGTAACACACACCCATACAATTCGCACCACCCCGTGATGTTTTTCTCACTGCTACTAGTGAATGTAATGTAACACACACCCATACAATTCGCACCACCCCGTGATGTTTTTCTCACTCCTACTAGTGAATGTAATGTAACACACACCCATACAATGCACACCACCCCGTGATGTTTTTCTCACTTCTACTAGTTAATGTAATGTAACACACCCCCATACAATGCGCACCACCCCGTGATATTTTTCTCACTCCTAATAGTGAATGTAATGTAACACACACCCATACAATGCGCACCACCCCGTGATGTTTTTCTCACTCCTACTAGTGAATGTAATGTAACACACACCCATACAATTCGCACCACCCCGTGATGTTTTTCTCACTCCTACTAGTGAATGTAATGTAACACACACCCATACAATGCGTACCACCCCGTGATCTTTTTCTCACTCCTACTAGTGAATGTAATGTAACACGCACCCATACAATGCGCACCACCCCGTGATGTTTTTCTCACTGCTACTAGTGAATGTAATGTAACATACACCCATACAATGCGCACCACCCCGTGATGTTTTTCTCACTCCTAATAGTGAATGTAATGTAACACACACCCATACATTGCGCACCACCCCGTGATGTTTTTCTCACTCCTACTAGTGAATCTAGTGTAACACACACCCATACAATGCGCACCACCCCGTGATTTTTCTCACTTCTACTAGTGAATGTAATGTAACACACACCCATACAATGCGCACCACCCCGTGATGTTTTTCTGACTCCTACTAGGGAATGTAATGTAACACACACCCATACAATGCGCACCACCCCGTGATGTTTTTCTCACTCCTAATAGTGAATGTAATATAACACACACCCATACAATGCGCACCACCCTGTGATGTTTTTCTCACTCCTACTAGTGAATGTAATGTAACACATACCCCTACAATGCGCACCACAAAGTGATGTTTTTCTCACTCCTACTAGTGAATCTAATGTAACACCCACCCATACAATGCGCACCACCCCGTGATGTTTTTCTCACTGCTACTAGTGAATGTAATGTAACACACCCATACAATGCGCACCACCCCGTGATGTTTTTCTCACTCCTACTAGTGAATGTAATGTAACACACACCCATACAATGCGCACCACCCCGTGATGTTTTTCTCACTGCTACTAGTGAATGTAATGTAACACACCCATACAATGCGCACCACCCCGTGATGTTTTTCTCACTCCTACTAGTGAATGTAATTTAACACACACCCATACAATGCGCACCACTCCGTGAGGTTTATCTCACTCCTACTAGTGAATGTAATGTAACACACACCCATACAGTGCGCACCACCCCGTGATGTTTTTGTCACTCCTACTAGTGAATGTAATGTAACACACACCCATACAATGCGCACCACCCCGTGATGTTTTTCTCACTCCTACTAGTGAATGTAATGTATCACACACCCATGCAATGCGCACCACCCCGTGATGTTTTTCTCACTTCTACGAGTGAATCTAATGTAACACACACCCATACAATGCGCACCAGCCCGTGATGTTTTTCTCACTCCTATTAGTGAATGTAATGTAACACACACCCATACAATGCGCACCACCCCGTGATGTTTTTCTCACTCCTACTAGTGAATGTAATGTAACACACACCCATACAATGCGCACCAAGCCGTGATATTTTTCTCACTCCTAATAGTGAATGTAATGTAACACACACCCATACAATGCGCACCACCCCGTGATGTTTTTCTCACTTCTACTAGTGAATGTAATGTAACACACACCCATACAATGCGAACCACCCCGTGATGTTTTTCTCACTCCTACTAGTGAATGTAATGTAACACACACCCATACAATGCGCACCACCCCGTGATTTTTCTCACTTCTACTAGTGAATGTAATGTAACACACACCCATACAATGCGCACCACCCCGTGATGTTTTTCTCACTCCTACTAGTGAATCTAATGTAACACACTCCCATACAATGCGCACAACCCCATGATGTTTTTCTCACTCCTACTACTGAATCTAATGTAACACACACCCATACAATGCGCACCACCCCGTGATGTTTTTCTCACTCCTACTAGTGAATGTAATGTAACACACACCCATACAATGCGCACCACCCCGTGTAGTTTTTCTCACTCCTACTAGTGAATCTAATGTAACACACACCCATAAAATGCGCACCACCCCGTGATGTTTTTCTCACTCCAGTAGTGAATGTAATGTAACACACACCCATACAATGCGCACTACCCCGTGATGTTTTTGTCACTCCTGCTAGTGAATGTAATGTAACACACACACATACAATGCGCACCACCCCGTGATGTTTTTCTCACTCCTACTAGTGAATGTAATGTAACACACACCCATACAATGCGCACCACCCCGCGATGTTTTTCAGCAACCTATCCTACATTGCCACTGCATGTTCCCTGACCTCCCCATGCTCACCACCCCGCGGTGCTTTTCTCCATCCTACATTGCCACTCACTGCCTATCCTAGTTCAGACCCTCCGATTCACAACACCCCGTGATGTTTTTCTCACTCCTACTAGTGAATGTAATGTAACACACACCCATACAATGCACCACCCCGTGATGTTTTTCTCACTCCTACTAGTGAATGTAATGTAACACACACCCATACAATGCGCACCACCCCGTGATGTTTTTCTGACTCCTACTAGGGAATGTAATGTAACACACACCCATACAATGCGCACCACACCGTGATGTTTTTCTCACTCCTAATAGTGAATGTAATATAACACACACCCATACAATGCGCACCACCCCGTGATGTTTTTCTCACTCCTAATAGTGAATGTAATATAACACACACCCATACAATGCGCACCACCCCGTGATGTTTTTCTCACTCCTACTAGTGAATGTAATGTAACACGCACCCATACAATGCGCACCACCCCGTGATGTTTTTCTCACTGCTACTAGTGAATATAATGTAACACACACCCATACAATGCGCACCACCCCGTGATGTTTTTCTCACTCCTAATAGTGAATGTAATGTAACACACACCCATACATTGCGCACCACCCCGTGATGTTTTTCTCACTCCTACTAGTGAATCTAATGTAACACCCACCCATACAATGCGCACCACCCCGTGATGTTTTTCTCACTGCTACTAGTGAATGTAATGTAACACACCCATACAATGCGCACCACCCCGTGATGTTTTTCTCACTGCTACTAGTGAATGTAATGTAACACACCCATACAATGTGCACCAACCCGTGATGTTTTTCTCACTCCTACTAGTGAATGTAATGTAACACACACCCATACAATGCGCACCACCCCGTGATGTTTTTCTCACTGCTACTAGTGAATGTAATGTAACACACCCATACAATGCGCACCACCCCGTGATGTTTTTCTCACTCCACTAGTGAATGTAATGTAACACACACCCATACAATGCGCACCACTCCGTGAGGTTTATCTCACTCCTACTAGTGAATGTAATGTAACACACACCCATACAATGCGCACCACTCCGTGAGGTTTATCTCACTCCTACTAGTGAATGTAATGTAACACACACCCATACAATGCGCACCACCCCGTGATGTTTTTGTCACTCCTACTAGTGAATGTAATGTAACACACACCCATACAATGCGCACCACCCCGTGATGTTTTTCTCACTCCTACTAGTGAATGTAATGTAACACACACCCATACAATGCGCACCACCCCGTGATGTTTGTCTCACTTCTACGAGTGAATCTAATGTAACACACACCCATACAATGCGCACCACCCCGTGATATTTTTCTCACTCCTATTAGTGAATGTAATGTAACACACACCCATACAATGCGCACCACCCCGTGATGTTTTTCTCACTCCTACTAGTGAATGTAATGTAACACACACCCATACAATGCGCACCACCACGTGATGCATTTGTCACTCCTACTAGTGAATGTAATGTAACACACACCCATACAATTCGCCCCACCCCGTGATGTTTTTCTCACTGCTACTAGTGAATGTAATGTAACACACACCCATACAATTCGCACCACCCCGTGATGTTTTTCTCACTCCTACTAGTGAATGTAATGTAACACACACCCATACTATGCACACCACCCCGTGATGTTTTTCTCACTTCTACTAGTTAATGTAATGTAACACACCCCCATACAATGCGCACCACCCCGTGATGTTTTTCTCACTCCTAATAGTGAATGTAATGTAACACACACCCATACAATGCGCACCACCCCGTGATGTTTTTCTCACTCCTACTAGTGAATGTAATGTAACACACACCCATACAATGCGAACCACCCCGTGATGTTTTTCTCACTCCTACTAGTGAATGTAATGTAACACACACCCATACAATGCGCACCACCCCGTGATGTTTTTCTCACTGCTACTAGTGAATGTAATGTAACACACACCCATACAATGCGCACCACCCCGTGATGTTTTTCTCACTCCTAATAGTGAATGTAATGTAACACACACCCATACAATGCGCACCACCCCGTGATGTTTTTCTCACTCCTACTAGTGAATCTAATGTAACACCCACCCATACAATGCGCACCACCCCGTGATGTTTTTCTCACTCCTACTAGTGAATGTAATGTAACACACACCCATACAATGCGCACCACCCCGAGATGTTTTTCTCACTGCTACTAGTGAATGTAATGTAACACACCCATACAATGCGCACCACCCCGTGATGTTTTTCTCACTCCACTAGTGAATGTAATGTAACACACACCCATACAATGCGCACCACTCCGTGAGGTTTATCTCACTCCTACTAGTGAATGTAATGTAACACACACCCATACAATGCGCACCACCCCGTGATGTTTTTGTCATTCCTACTAGTGAATGTAATGTAACACACACCCATACAATGCGCACCACCCCGTGAGGTTTTTCTCACTCCTACTAGTGAATGTAATGTAACACACACCCATACAATGCGCACCACCCCGTGATGTTTTTCTCACTCCTACTAGTGAATGTAATGTAACACACACCCATACAATGCGCACCACCCCGTGATGTTTTTCTCACTCCTAATAGTGAATGTAATGTAACACACACCCATACAATGCGCACCACCCCGTGATGTTTTTCTCACTCCTACTAGTGAATGTAATGTAACACACACCCATACAATGCGCACCACCCCGTGATGTTTTTCTCACTCCTACTAGTGAATGTAATGTAACACACACCCATACAATGCGTACCACCCCGTGATCTTTTTCTCACTCCTACTAGTGAATGTAATGTAACACGCACCCATGCAATGCGCACCACCCCGTGATGTTTTTCTCACTGCTACTAGTGAATGTAATGTAACACACACCCATACAATGCGCACCACCCCGTGATGTTTTTCTCACTCCTACTAGTGAATGTAATGTAACACACACCCATACAATGCGCACCACCCCGTGATGTTTTTCTGACTCCTACTAGGGAATGTAATGTAACACACACCCATACAATGCGCACCACACCGTGATGTTTTTCTCACTCCTAATAGTGAATGTAATATAACACACACCCATACAATGCGCACCACCCCGTGATGTTTTTCTCACTCCTAATAGTGAATGTAATATAACACACACCCATACAATGCGCACCACCCCGTGATGTTTTTCTCACTCCTACTAGTGAATGTAATGTAACACGCACCCATACAATGCGCACCACCCCGTGATGTTTTTCTCACTGCTACTAGTGAATATAATGTAACACACACCCATACAATGCGCACCACCCCGTGATGTTTTTCTCACTCCTAATAGTGAATGTAATGTAACACACACCCATACATTGCGCACCACCCCGTGATGTTTTTCTCACTCCTACTAGTGAATCTAATGTAACACCCACCCATACAATGCGCACCACCCCGTGATGTTTTTCTCACTGCTACTAGTGAATGTAATGTAACACACCCATACAATGCGCACCACCCCGTGATGTTTTTCTCACTGCTACTAGTGAATGTAATGTAACACACCCATACAATGCGCACCAACCCGTGATGTTTTTCTCACTCCTACTAGTGAATGTAATGTAACACACACCCATACAATGCGCACCACCCCGTGATGTTTTTCTCACTGCTACTAGTGAATGTAATGTAACACACCCATACAATGCGCACCACCCCGTGATGTTTTTCTCACTCCACTAGTGAATGTAATGTAACACACACCCATACAATGCGCACCACTCCGTGAGGTTTATCTCACTCCTACTAGTGAATGTAATGTAACACACACCCATACAATGCGCACCACTCCGTGAGGTTTATCTCACTCCTACTAGTGAATGTAATGTAACACACACCCATACAATGCGCACCACCCCGTGATGTTTTTGTCACTCCTACTAGTGAATGTAATGTAACACACACCCATACAATGCGCACCACCCCGTGATGTTTGTCTCACTTCTACGAGTGAATCTAATGTAACACACACCCATACAATGCGCACCACCCCGTGATATTTTTCTCACTCCTATTAGTGAATGTAATGTAACACACACCCATACAATGCGCACCACCCCGTGATGTTTTTCTCACTCCTACTAGTGAATGTAATGTAAAACACACCCATACAATGCGCACCACCACGTGATGCATTTGTCACTCCTACTAGTGAATGTAATGTAACACACACCCATACAATTCGCCCCACCCCGTGATGTTTTTCTCACTGCTACTAGTGAATGTAATGTAACACACACCCATACAATTCGCACCACCCCGTGATGTTTTTCTCACTCCTACTAGTGAATGTAATGTAACACACACCCATACTATGCACACCACCCCGTGATGTTTTTCTCACTTCTACTAGTTAATGTAATGTAACACACCCCCATACAATGCGCACCACCCCGTGATGTTTTTCTCACTCCTAATAGTGAATGTAATGTAACACACACCCATACAATGCGCACCACCCCGTGATGTTTTTCTCACTCCTACTAGTGAATGTAATGTAACACACACCCATACAATGCGAACCACCCCGTGATGTTTTTCTCACTCCTACTAGTGAATGTAATGTAACACACACCCATACAATGCGCACCACCCCGTGATGTTTTTCTCACTGCTACTAGTGAATGTAATGTAACACACACCCATACAATGCGCACCACCCCGTGATGTTTTTCTCACTCCTAATAGTGAATGTAATGTAACACACACCCATACATTGCGCACCACCCCGTGATGTTTTTCTCACTCCTACTAGTGAATCTAATGTAACACCCACCCATACAATGCGCACCACCCCGTGATGTTTTTCTCACTCCTACTAGTGAATGTAATGTAACACACACCCATACAATGCGCACCACCCCGAGATGTTTTTCTCACTGCTACTAGTGAATGTAATGTAACACACCCATACAATGCGCACCACCCCGTGATGTTTTTCTCACTCCACCAGTGAATGTAATGTAACACACACCCATACAATGCGCACCACTCCGTGAGGTTTATCTCACTCCTACTAGTGAATGTAATGTAACACACACCCATACAATGCGCACCACCCCGTGATGTTTTTGTCACTCCTACTAGTGAATGTAATGTAACACACACCCATACAATGCGCACCACCCCGTGATGTTTTTCTCACTCCTACTAGTGAATGTAATGTAACACACACCCATACAATGCGCACCACCCCGTGATGTTTTTCTCACTCCTACTAGTGAATGTAATGTAACACACACCCATACAATGCGCAGCACCCCGTGATGTTTTTCTCACTCCTAATAGTGAATGTAATGTAACACACACCCATACAATGCGCACCACCCCGTGATGTTTTTCTCACTCCTACTAGTGAATGTAATGTAACACACACCCATACAATGCGCACCACCCCGTGATTTTTCTCACTTCTACTAGTGAATGTAATGTAACACACACCCATACAATGCGCACCACCCCGTGATGTTTTTCTCACTCCTACTAGTGAATCTAATGTAACACACTCCCATACAATGCGCACCACCCCATGATGTTTTTCTCACTCCTACTAGTGAATCTAATGTAACACACACCCATACAATGCGCACCACCCCGTGATGTTTTTCTCACTCCTACTAGTGAATGTAATGTAACACACACCCATACAATGTGCACCACCCCGTGTAGTTTTTCTCACTCCTACTAGTGAATCTAATGTAACACACACCCATAAAATGCGCACCACCCCGTGATGTTTTTCTCACTCCAGTAGGGAATGTAATGTAACACACACCCATACAATGCGCACCACCCCGTGATGTTTTTGTCACTCCTGCTAGTGAATGTAATGTAACACACACCCATACAATGCGCACCACCCCGTGATGTTTTTCTCACTCCTACTAGTGAATGTAATGTAACACACACCCATACAATGCGCACCACCCCGCGATGTTTTTCAGAAACCTATCCTACATTGCCTCTGCATGTTCCCTTACCTCCCCATGCTCACCACCCCGCGGTGCTTTTCTTCATCCTACATTGCCACTCACTGCCTATCCTAATTCAGACCCTCCGATTCACACCACCCCGTGATGTTTTTCTCACTCCTACTAGTGAATGTAATGTAACACACACCCATACAATGCGCACCACCCCGTGATGTTTTTCTCACTCCTACTAGTGAATGTAATGTAACACACACCCATAAAATGCGCACCACCCCGTGATGTTTTTCTCACTGCTACTAGTGAATGTAATGTAACACACACCCATACAATGCGCACCACCCCGTGATGTTTTTCTCACTCCTACTAGTGAATGTAATGTAACACACACCCATACAATGCGCACCACCCCGTGATGTTTTTCTCACTCCTACTAGTGAATGTAATGTAACACACACCCATACAATGCGCACCACCCCGCGATGTTTTTCAGAAACCTATCCTACATTGCCTCTGCATGTTCCCTGACCTCCCCATGCTCACCACCCCGCGGTGCTTTTCTCCATCCTACATTGCCACTCACTGCCTATCCTAATTCAGACCCTCCGATTCACATCACCCCGTGATGTTTTTCTCACTCCTACTAGTGAATGTAATGTAACACACACCCATACAGTGCGCACCACCCCGTGATGTTTTTCTCACTCCTACTAGTGAATGTAATGTAACACACACCCATAAAATGCGCACCACCCCGTGATGTTTTTCTCACTGCTACTAGTGAATGTAATGTAACACACACCCATACAATGCGCACCACCCCGTGATGTTTTTCTCACTCCTACTAGTGAATGTAATGTAACACACACCCATAAAATGAGCACCACCCCGTGATGTTTTTCTCACTCCTACTAGTGAATGTAATGTAACACACACCCATACAATGCGCACCACCCCGCGATGTTTTTCAGAAACCTATCCTACATTGCCACTGCATGTTCCCTGACCTCCCCATGCTCACCACCCCGCGGTGCTTTTCCCCATCCTACATTGCCAATCACTGCCTATCCTAATTCAGACCCTCCGATTCACACCACGCCGTGATGTTTTTCTCACTCCTACTAATGAATGTAATGTAACACACACCCATACAATGCGTACCACCCCGTGATGTTTTTCTCACTCCTACTAGTGAATGTAATGTAACACACACCCATACAATGCGCACCACTCCGTGATGTTTTTCTCACTCCTACTAGTGAATGTAATGTAACACACACCCATACAATGCGCACCACCCCGTGATGTTTTTCTCACTCCTACTAGTGCATGTAATGTAACACACACCCATAGAATGCGCACCACCCCGCGATGTTTTTCAGAAACCTATCCTACATTGCCACTGCATGTTCCCTGACCTCCCCATGCTGACCACCCCGCGGTGCTTTTCTCCATCCTACATTGCGACTCACTGCCTATCCTAATTCAGACCCTCCGATTCACATCACCCCGTGATGTTTTTCTCACTCCTACTAGTGATTGTAATATAACACACACCCATACAATGCGCACCACCCCGTGATGTTTTTCTCACTCCTACTAGTGAATGTAATGTAACACACACCCATACAATTCGCACCACCCCGTGATGTTTTTCTCACTCCTACTAGTGAATGTAATGTAACACACACCCATACAATGCGCACCACACCGTGATGTTTTTCTCACTGCTACTAATGAATGTAATGTAACACACACCCATACAATTCGCACCACCCCGTGATGTTTTTCTCACTCCTACTAGTGAATGTAATGTAACACACACCCATACAATGCGCACCACCCTGTGATGTTTTTCTCACTTCTACTAGTTAATGTAATGTAACACACACCCATACAATGCGCACCACCCCGTGATGTTTTTCTCACTCCTGCTAGTGAATGTAATGTAACATACACCCATACAATGCTCACCACCCCATGATGTTTTTCTCACTCTTACTAGTGAATCTAATGTAACACACACCCATACAATGCGCACCACCCCGTGATGTTTTTCTCACTCCTACTAGTGAATGTAATGTAACACACACCCATACAATGCGCACCACCCCGTGATGTTTTTCTCACTCCTCCTAGTGAATGTAATGTAACACACACCCATAAAATGCGCACCACCCCGTGATGTTTTTCTCACTGCTACTAGTGAATGTAATGTAACACACACCCACACAATGCGCACCACCCCGTGATGTTTTTCTCACTCCTACTAGTGAATGTAATGTAACACACATCCATACAATGCGCACCAACCCGTGATGTTTTTCTCACTCCTACTAGTGAATGTAATGTAACACACACCCATACAATGCGCACCACCCCGTGATGTTTTTCTCACTCCTACTAGTGAATGTAATGTAACACACACACATACAATGCGCACCACCCCGTGATGTTTTTCTCACTCCTACTAGTGAATGTAATGTAACACACACACATACAATGCGCACCACCCCGTGATGTTTTTCTCACTCCTACTACTGAATGTAATGTAACACACACCCATAGAATGCGCACCACCCCGCGATGTTTTTCAGAAACCTATCCTACATTGCCACTGCATGTTCCCTGACCTCCCCATGCTGACAACCCCGCGGTCCTTTTCTCCATCCTACATTGCCACTCACTGCGTATCCTAATTCAGACCCTCCGATTCACACCACCCCGTGATGTTTTTCTCACTCCTACTCGTGAATGTAATGTAACACACACCCATACAATGCGCACCACCCCGTGATGTTTTTCTCACTCCTACTAGTGAATGGAATGTAACACACACCCATACAATGCATACCAACCCGTGATGTTTTTCTCACTCCTACTAGTGAATGTAATGTAACACACACCCATAGAATGTGCACCACTCCGTGATGTTTTTCTCACTCCTACTAGTGAATGTAATGTAACACACACCCATACAATGCGCACCACCCCGTGATGTTTTTCTCACTCCTACTAGTGAAAGTAATATAACACACACCCATACAATGCGCACCACCCCGTGATGTTTTTCTCACTCCTACTAGTGAATCTAATGTAACACACACCCATACAATGCGCACCACCCCATGATGTTTTTCTCACTCCTACTAATGAATGTAATGTAACACACACCCATACAATGCTCACCACCCCGTGATGTTTTTCTCACTCCTACTAGTGAATCTAATGTAACACACACCCATACAATGCGCACCACCCCGTGATGTTTTTCTCACTCCTACTAGTGAATGTAATGTAACACACACCCATGCAATGCGCACAACTCCATGATGTTTTTCTCACTCCTACTAGTGAATGTAATGTAACACCCACCCATACAATGCGCACCACCCCGTGATGTTTTTCACACTCCTACTAGTGAATGTAATGTAACACACCCCCATACAATGCGCACCACCCCGCGATGTTTTTCAGAAACCTATCCTACATTGCCACTGCATGTTCCCTGACCTCCCCATGCTGACCAACCCGCGGTCCTTTTCTCCATCCTACATTGCCACTCACTGCCTATCCTAATTAAGACCCTCCGATTCACACCACCCCGTGATGTTTTTCTCACTCCTACTAGTGAATGTAATGTAACACACACCCATACAATGCGCACCACACCGTGATGTTTTTCTCACTCCTATTAGTGAATGTAATGTAACACACACCCATACAATGCGCACCACCCCGTGATGTTTTTCACACTCCTACTAGTGAATGTAATGTAACACACCCCCATACAATGCGCACCACCCCGCGATGTTTTTCAGAAACCTATCCTACATTGCCACTGCATGTTCCCTGACCTCCCCATGCTGACCACCCCGCGGTGATTTTCGCCATCCTACATTGCCACTCACTGCCTATCCTTATTCAGACCCTCCGATTCACACCACCCCGTGATGTTTTTCTCACTTCTACTAGTGAATGTAATGTAACACACACCCATACAATGCGCACCACCCCGTGATGTTTTTCTCACTCCTACTAGTGAATGGAATGTAACACACACCCATACAATGCATACCAACCCGTGATGTTTTTCTCACTCCTACTAGTGAATGTAATGTAACACACACCCATAGAATGTGCACCACTCCGTGATGTTTTTCTCACTCCTACTAGTGAATGTAATGTAACACACACCCATACAATGCTCACCACCCCGTGATGTTTTTCTCACTCCTACTAGTGAAAGCAATATAACACACACCCATACAATGCGCACCACCCCGTGATGTTTTTCTCACTCCTACTAGTGAATCTAATGTAACACACACCCATACAATGCGCACCACCCCATGATGTTTTTCTCACTCCTACTAGTGAATGTAATGTAACACACACCCATACAATGCTCACCACCCCGTGATGTTTTTCTCACTCCTACTAGTGAATCTAATGTAACACACACCCATACAATGCGCACCACCCCGTGATGTTTTTCTCACTCCTACTAGTGAATGTAATGTAACACACACCCATGCAATGCGCACAACTCCGTGATGTTTTTCTCACTCCTACTAGTGAATGTAATGTAACACCCACCCATACAATGCGCACCACCCCGTGATGTTTTTCACACTCCTACTAGTGAATGTAATGTAACACACCCCCATACAATGCGCACCACCCCGCGATGTTTTTCGGAAACCTATCCTACATTGCCACTGCATGTTCCCTGACCTCGCATGCTGACCAACCCGCGGTGCTTTTCTCCATCCTACATTGCCACTCACTGCCTATCCTAATTCAGACCCTCCGATTCACACCACCCCGTGATGTTTTTCCCACTCCTACTAGTGAATGTAATGTAACACACACCCATACAATGCGCACCACCCCGTGATGTTTTTCTCACTCCTACTAGTGTATGTAATGTAACACACACCCATAGAATGTGCACCACTCCGTGATGTTTTTCTCACTCCGACTAGTGAATGTAATGTAACACACACCCATACAATGCGCACCACCCCGTGATGTTTTTCTCACTCCTACTAGTGAAAGTAATATAACACACACCTATACAATGCGCACCTCCCCGTGATGTTTTTCTCAGTCCTACTAGTGAATCTAATGTAACACACACCCATACAATGCGCACCACCCCATGATGTTTTTCTCACTCCTACTAGTGAATGTAATGTAACACACACCCATACAATGCTCACCACCCCGTGATGTTTTTCTCACTCCTACTAGTGAATCTAATGTAACACACACCCATACAATGCGCACCACCCCGTGATGTTTTTCTCACTCCTACTAGTGAATGTAATGTAACACACACCCATACAATGCGCACCACCCCGCGATGTTTTTCTCACTCCTACTAGTCAATGTAATGTAACACACACCCATAAAATGCGCACCGCCCCGTGATGTTTTTCTCACTCCTACTAGTGAATGTAATGTAACACCACCCATACAATGCGCACCACCCCGTGATGTTTTTTCTCACTCCTCCTAGTGAATGTAATGTAACACTCACCCATACAATGCGCACCACCCCGTGATGTTTTTCTCACTGCTACTAGTGAATGTAATGTAACACACACCCATACAATGCGCACCACCCCGTGATGTTTTTCTCACTCCTACTAGTGAATGTAATGTAACACACACCCATACAATGCGCACCACCCCGTGATGCTTTTGTCACTCCTACTAGTGAATGTAATGTAACACACACCCATACAATGCGCACCACCCCGTGATGTTTTTCTCACTCCTACTAGTGAATGTAATGTAACACACACCCATACAATGCGCACCACCCCGCGATGTTTTTCAGAAACCTATCCTACATTGCCACCCCATGTTCCCTGACCTCCCCATTCTCACCACCCCGCGGTGCTTTTCTCCATCCTACATTGCCCATCACTGCCTATCCTAATTCAGACCCTCCGATTAACACCACCCCGTGATGTTTTTCTCACTCCTAATAATGAATGTAATGTAACACACACCCATACAATGCGCACCACCCCGTGATGTTTTTCTCACTCCTACTAGTGAATGTAATGTAACACACACCCATAGAATGTGCACCACTCCGTGATGTTTTTCTCACTCCTACTAGTGAATGTAATGTAACACACACCCATACAATGCGCACCACCCCTTGATGTTTTTCTCACTCCTACTAGTGAATGTAATATAACACACACCCATACAATGCGCAACACCCCGCGATGTTTTTCAGAAACCTATCCTACATTGCCACTGCATGTTCCCTGACCTCCCAATGCTGACCACCCCGCGGTGCTTTTCTCCATCCTACATTGCCACTCACTGCCTATCCTAATTCAGACCCTCTGATTCACTCCACACCGTGATGTTTTTCTCACTCCTACTAGTGAATGTAATGTAACACACACCCATACAATGCGCACAACCCCGTGATGTTTTTCTCACTCCTACTAGTGAATGTAATGTAACAAACACCCATACAACGCACACCAACCCGTGATGTTTTTCTCACTCCTACTAGTGAATGTAATGTAACACACACGCATACAATGCGCACCACCCCGTGATGTTTTTCTCACTCCTACTAGTGAATGTAATGTAACACACACCCATACAATGCGCACCACCCCGTGATGTTTTTCTCACTCCTACTAGTGAATGTAATGCAACACACACCGATACAATGCGCACCACCCCGTGATGTTTTTCTCACTCCTACATGTGAATCTAATGTAACACACACCCATACAATGCGCACCACCCCATGATGTTTTTCTCACTCCTACTAGTGAATCTAATGTAACACACAACCATACAATGCGCACCACCCCGTGATGTTTTTGTCACTCCTGCTAGTGAATGTAATGTAACACACACCCATACAATGCGCACCACCCCGTGATGTTTTTCTCACTCCTACTAATGAATGTAATGTAACACACACCCATACAATGCGCACCACCCCGCGATGTTTTTCAGAAGCCTATCCTACATTGCCACTGCATGTTCCGTGACCTCCCCATGCTCACCACACCGCGGTGCTTTTCTCCATCCTACATTGCCAATCACTGCCTATCCTAATTCAGACCCTCCGATTCACACCACCCCGTGATGTTTTTCTCACTCCTACTAATGAATGTAATGTAACACACACCCATACAATGCACACCACCCCGTGATGTTTCTCTCACTCCTACTAGTGAATGTAATGTAACACACACCCATACAACGCGCACCACCCCGTGATGTTCTTCTCACTCCTACTAGTGAATGCAATGTAACACACACCCATGCAATGCGCAACACTCCGTGATGTTTTTCTCACTCCTACTAGTGAATGTAATGTAACACACACCCATACAATGCACACCACCCCGTGATGTTTTTCTCACTCCTACGAGTGAATGTAATGTAACACACCCCCATACAATGCTCACCACCTCGCGATGTTTTTCAGAAACCTATCCTACATTGCCACTGCATGTTCCCTGACCTCCCCATGCTGACCACCCCGCGGTGCTTTTCTCCATCCTACGTTGCCACTCACTGCCTATGTTAATTCAGACCCTCCGATTCACACCACCCCGTGATGTTTTTCTCACTCCTACTAGTGAATGTAATGTAACACACACCCATACAATGCGCACCACCCCGTGATGTTTTTCTCACTCCTATTAGTGAATGTAATGTAACACACACCCATACAATGCGCACCACCCCGTGATGTTTTTCTCACTCCTACTAGTGAATCTAATGTAACACACACCCATACAATGCGCATCACCCCGCGATGTTTTTCAGAAACCTATCCTACATTGCCACTGCATGTTCCCTGACCTCCCCATGCTGACCACCCCGCGGTGCTTTTCTCCATCCTACATTGCCACTCACTGGCTAACCTAATTCAGACCCTCCGATTCACACCACCCCGTGATGTTTTTCTCACTCCTACTAGTGAATGTAATGTGACACACACCCATACAATGCGCACCACCCCGTGATGTTTTTCTCACTCCTACTAGTGAATGTAATGTAACACACACCCATACAATGCGCACCACCCCGTGATGTTTTTCTCACTCCTACTAGTTAATGTAATGTAACACACACCCATACAATGCGCACCACCCCGTGATGTTTTTCTCACTCCTAATAGTGAATGTAATATAACACACACCCATACAATGCGCACCACCCCGTGATGTTTTTCTCACTCCTACTAGTGAATGTAATGTAACACACACCCATACAATGCGCACCACCCCGTGATGTTTTTCTCACTCCTACTAGTGAATGTAATGTAACACACACCCATACAATGCGTACCACCCCGTGATCTTTTTCTCACTCCTACTAGTGAATGTAATGTAACACACACCCATACAATGCGCACCACCCCGTGATGTTTTTCTCATTCCTACTAGTGAATGTAATGTAACACACACCCATACAATGTGCACTACCCCGCGATGTTTTTCAGAAACCTATCCTACATTGCCACTGCATGTTCCCTGACCTCCCCATGCTCACCACCCCGCGGTGCTTTTCTCCATCCTACATTGCCAATCACTGCCTATCCTAATTCAGACCCTCCGATTCACATCACCCCGTGATGTTTTTCTCACTCCTACTAATGAATGTAATGTAACACACACCCATACAATGCGCACCACCCCGTGATGTTTTTCTCACTCCTACTAGTGAATGTAATGTAACACACACCCATACAATGCGCACCACCCCATGATATTTTTCTCACTCCTTCTAGTGAATGTAATGTAACACACACCCATGCAAAGCGCACCACTCCGTGATGTTTTTCTCACTCCTACTAGTGAATGTAATGTAACACACACCCATACAATGCGCACCACCCCGTGATGTTTTTCTCACTCCTACTAGTGAATGTAATGTAACACACCCGCATACAATGCGCACCACCCCGCGATGTTTTTCAGAAACCTATCCTACATTGCCACTGCATGTTCCCTGACCTCCCCATGCTGACCAACCCGCGGTCCTTTTCTCCATCCTACATTGCCACTCACTGCCTATCCTAATTAAGACCCTCCGATTCACACCACCCCGTGATGTTTTTCTCACTCCTACTAGTGAATGTAATGTAACACACACCCATACAATGCGCACCACCCCGTGATGTTTTTCTCACTCCTATTAGTGAATGTAATGTAACACACACCCATACAATGCGCACCACCCCGTGATGTTTTTCTCACTCCTACTAGTGAATCTAATGTAACACACACCCATACAATGCGCATCACCCCGCGATGTTTTTCAGAAACCTATCCTACATTGCCACTGCATGTTCCCTGACCTCCCCATGCTGACCACCCCGCGGTGCTTTTCCCCATCCTACATTGCCACTCACTGCCTATCCTTATTCAGACCCTCCGATTCACGCCACCCCGTGATGTTTTTCTCACTTCTACTAGTGAATGTAATGTAACACACACCCATACAATGCGCACCACCCCGTGATGTTTTTCTCACTCCCACTAGTGAATGGAATGTAACACACACCCATACAATGCATACCAACCCGTGATGTTTTTCTCACTCCTACTAGTGAATGTAATGTAACACACACCCATACAATGCGCACCACCCCGTGATGTTTTTCTCACTACTACTAGTGAATGTAATATAACACACACCCATACATTGCGCACCACCCCGTGATGTTTTTCTCACTCCTACTAGTGAATGTAATGTAACACACACCCATACAATGCGCACCACCCCGTGATGTTTTTCTCACTCCTACTAGTGAATCTAATGTAACACACACCTATACAATGCGCCTCACCCCGCGATGTTTTTCAGAAACCTATCCTACATTGCCACTGCATGTTCCCTGACCTCCCCATGCTGACCACCCCGCGGTGCTTTTCTCCATCCTACATTGCCACTCACTGGCTATCCTAATTCAGACCCTCCGATTCACACCACCCCGTGATGTTTTTCTCACTCCTACTAGTGAATGTAATGTAACACACACCCATACAATGCGCACCACCCCGTGATGCTTTTCTCACTCCTACTAGTGAATGTAATGTAACACACACCTATACAATGCGCACCACCCCGTGATGTTTTTCTCACTCCTACTAGTGAATGTAATGTAACACACACCCATACAATGCGCACCACCCCGTGATGTTTTTCTCACTCCTACTAGTGAATGTAATGTAACACACACCCATACAATGCGCACCACCCCGTGATGTTTTTCTCACTCCTACTAGTGAATGTAATGTAACACACACCCATACAATGCGCACCACCCCGTGATGTTTTTCTCACTCCTACTAGTGAATGTAATGTAACACACACCGATACAATGCGCACCACCCCGTGATGTTTTTCTCACTCCTACATGTGAATCTAATGTAACACACACCCATACAATGCGCACCACCCCATGATGTTTTTCTCACTCCTACTAGTGAATCTAATGTAACACACACCCATACAATGCGCACCACCCCGTGATGTTTTTGTCACTCCTGCTAGTGAATGTAATGTAACACACACCCATACAATGCGCACCACCCCGTGATGCTTTTCTCACTCCTACTAATGAATGTAATGTAACACACACCCATAAAATGCGCACCACCCCGCGATGTTTTTCAGAAGCCTATCCTACATTGCCACTGCATGTTCCCTGACCTCCCCATGCTCACCACCCCGCGGTGCTTTTCTCCATCCTACATTGCCAATCACTGCCTATCCTAATTCAGACCCTCCGATTCACACCACCCCGTGATGTTTTTCTCACTCCTACTAATGAATGTAATGTAACACACACCCATACAATGCACACCACCCCGTGATGTTTTTCTCACTCCTACTAGTGAATGTAATGTAACACACACCCATACAACGCGCACCACCCCGTGATGTTTTTCTCACTCCTACTAGTGAATGCAATGTAACACACACCCATGCAATGCGCAACACTCCGTGATGTTTTTCTCACTCCTACTAGTGAATGTAATGTAACACACACCCATACAATGCACACCACCCCGTGATGTTTTTCTCACTCCTACTAGTGAATGTAATGTAACACACCCCCATACAATGCTCACCACCTCGCGATGTTTTTCAGAAACCTATCCTACATTGCCACTGCATGTTCCCTGACCTCCCCATGCTGACCACCCCCCGGTGCTTTTCTCCATCCTACGTTGCCACTCACTGCCTATGTTAATTCAGACCCTCCAATTCACACCACCCCGTGATGTTTTTCTCACGCCTACTAGTGAATGTAATGTAACACACACCCATACAATGCGCACCACCCCGTGATGTTTTTCTCATTCCTATTAGTGAATGTAATGTAACACACACCCATACAATGCGCACCACCCCGTGATGTTTTTCTCACTCCTACTAGTGAATCTAATGTAACACACACCCATACAATGCGCATCACCCCGCGATGTTTTTCAGAAACCTATCCTACATTGCCACTGCATGTTCCCTGACCTCCCCATGCTGACCACCCCGCGGTGCTTTTCTCCATCCTACATTGCCACTCACTGCCTATCCTAGTTCAGACCCTCCGATTCACATCACCCCGTGATGTTTTTCTCACTTCTACTAGTGAATGTAATGTAACACACACCCATACAATGCGCACCACCCCGTGAGGTTTATCTCACTCCTACTAGTGAATGTAATGTAACGCACACCCATACAATGCGCACCACCCCGTGATGTTTTTCTCACTCCTACTAGTGAATGTAATGTAACACACACCCATACAATGCGCACCACCCCGTGATGTTTTTCTCACTCCTAGTAGTGAATGGAATGTAACACACACCCATACAATGCGCACCACCCCGTGATGTTTTTCTCACTCCTAGTAGTGAATGGAATGTAACACACACCCATACAATGCGCACCACCCCGTGATGTTTTTCTCACTCCTACTAGTGAATGTAATGTAACACACACCCATACAATGCGCACCACCCCGTGATGTTTTTCTCACTACTACTAGTGAATCTAATGTAACACACACCCATACAATGCGCACCACCCCGTGATGTTTTTCTCACTCCTACTAGTGAATCTAATGTAACACACACCCATACAATGCGCACCACCCCGTGATGTTTTTCTCACTCCTACTAGTGAATGTAATGTAAAACACACCCATACAATGCTCACCACCCCGTGATGTTTTTCTCACTCCTACTAGTGAATGTAATGTAACACACACCCATACAATGCGCACCACCTCATGATGTTTTTCTCACTCCTACTAGTGAATGTAATGTAACACACACCCATACAATGCGCACCACCCCGCGATGTTTTTCAGAAACCTATCCTAAATTGCCTCTGCATGTTTCCTGACCTCCCCATGTTGACCACCCCGCGGTGCTTTTCTCCATCCTACATTGCCACTCACTGCCTATCCTAATTCAGACCCTCAGATTCACACCACCCCGTGTTTTTCTCACTCCTACTAGTGAATGTAATGTAACACACACCCATACAATGCGCACCACCCCGTGATGTTTTTCTCACTCCTACTAGTGAATGTAATGTAACACACAGCCATACAATGCGCACCACCCCGTGATGTTTTTCTCACTCCTACTAGTGAATGTAATGTAACACACACCCATACAATGCGCACCACCCCGTGATGTTTTTCTCACTCCTACTAGTGAATCTAATGTAACACACACCCATACAATGCGCACCACCCCGTGATGTTTTTCTCACTCCTACTAGTGTATCTAATGTAACACACACCCGTACAATGCGCACCACCTTGTGATGTTTTTCTCACTCCTACTAGTGAATGTAATGTAACACACCCCCATACAATGCGCACCACCCCGTGTAGTTTTTCTCACTCCTACTAGTGAATCTAATGTAACACACACCCATACAATGCGCACCACCCCGTGATGTTTTTCTCACTCCTACTAGTGAATGTAATGTAACACACACCCATACAATGCGCACCACCCCGCGATGTTTTTCAGAAACCTATCCTACATTGCCACTGCATGTTCCCTGACCTCCCCATGCTCACCACCCCGCAGTGCTTTTCTCCATCCTACATTGCCAATCACTGCTTATCCTAATTCAGACCCTCCGATTCACAACACCCCGTGATGTTTTTCTTACTCCTACTAATGAATGTAATGTAACACACACCCATACAATGCGCACCACCCCGTGATGTTTTTCTCACTCCTAATAGTGAATGTAATGTAACACACACCCATACAATGCGCACCACCCCGTGATGTTTTTCTCACTCCTACTAGTGAATGTAATGTAACACACACCCATACAATGCACACCAGCCCGTGATGTTTTTCTCACTCCTACTAGTGAATGTAATGTAACACACACCCATACAATGCGTACCACCCCGTGATCTTTTTCTCACTCCTATTAGTGAATGTAATGTAACACACACCCATACAATGCGCACCACCCCGTGATGTTTTTCTCATTCCTACTAGTGAATGTAATGTAACACACACCCATACAATGCGCACCACCCCGCGATGTTTTTCAGAAACCTATCCTACATTGCCACTGCATGTTCCCTGACCTCCCCATGCTCACCCCCCCGCGGTGCTTTTCTCCATCCTACATTGCCAATCACTGCCTATCCTAATTCAGACCCTCCGATTCAAACCACCCCGTGATGTTTTTCTCACTCCTACTAATGAATATAATGTAACACACACCCATACAATGCGCACCACCCCGTGATGTTTTTCTCACTACTACTAGTGAATGTTATGTAACACACACCCATACAATGCGCACCACCCCGTGATGTTTTTCTCACTCCTACTAGTGAATGTAATGTAACACACACCCATACAATGCGCACCACCCCGTGATGTTTTTCTCACTCCTACTAGTGAATCTAATGTAACACACACCCATACAATGCGCATCACCCCGCGATGTTTTTCAGAAACCTATCCTACATTGCCACTGCATGTTCCCTGACCTCCCCATGCTGACCAACCCGCGGTCCTTTTCTCCATCCTACATTGCCACTCACTGCCTATCCTAATTAAGACCCTCCGATTCACACCACCCCGTGATGTTTTTCTCACTCCTACTAGTGAATGTAATGTAACACACACCCATACAATGCGCACCACCCCGTGATGTTTTTCTCACTCCTACTAGTGAATGTAATGTAACACACACCCATACAATGCGCACCACCCCGTGATGTTTTTCTCACTCCTACTAGTGAATCTAATGTAACACACACCCATACAATGCGCATCACCCCGCGATGTTTTTCAGAAACCTATCCTACATTGCCACTGCATGTTCCCTGACCTCCCCATGCTGACCACCCCGCGGTGCTTTTCTCCATCCTACATTGCCACTCACTGCCTATCCTTATTCAGACCCTCCGATTCACACCACCCCGTGATGTTTTTCTCACTTCTACTAGTGAATGTAATGTAACACACACCCATACAATGAGCACCACCCCGTGATGTTTTTCTCACTCCTACTAGTGAATGGAATGTAACACACACCCATACAATGCATACCAACCCGTGATGTTTTTCTCACTCCTACTAGTGAATGTAATGTAACACACACCCATACAATGCGCACCACCCCGTGATGTTTTTCTCACTCCTACTAGTGAATGTAATATAACACACACCCATAAAATGCGCACCACCCCGTGATGTTTTTCTCACTCCTACTAGTGAATGTAATGTAACACACACCCATACAATGCGCACCACCCCGTGATGTTTTTCTCACTCCTACTAGTGAATCTAATGTAACACACACCTATACAATGCGCATCACCCCGCGATGTTTTTCAGAAACCTATCCTACATTGCCACTGCATGTTCCCTGACCTCCCCATGCTGACCACCCCGCGGTGCTTTTCGCCATCCTACATTGCCACTCACTGGCTATCCTAATTCAGACCCTCCGATTCACACCACCCCGTGATGTTTTTCTCACTCCTACTAGTGAATGTAATGTAACACACACCCATACAATGCGCACCACCCCGTGATGCTTTTCTCACTCCTACTAGTGAATGTAATGTAACACACACCCATACAATGCGCACCACCCCGTGATGTTTTTCTCACTCCTACTAGTGAATGTAATGTAACACACACCCATACAATGCGCACCACCCCGTGATGTTTTTCTCACTCCTACTAGTGAATGTAATGTAACACACACCCATACAATGCGCACCACCCCGTGATGTTTTTCTCACTCCTACTAGTGAATGTAATGTAACACACACCCATACAATGCGTACCACCCCGTGATCTTTTTCTCACTCCTACTAGTGAATGTAATGTAACACACACCCATACAATGCGCACCACCCCGTGATGTTTTTCTCATTCCTACTAGTGAATGTAATGTAACACACACCCATACAATGCGCACCACCCCGCGATGTTTTTCAGAAACCTATCCTACATTGCCACTGCATGTTCCCTGACCTCCCCATGCTCACCACCCCGCGGTGCTTTTCTCCATCCTACATTGCCAATCACTGCCTATCCTAATTAAGACCCTCCGATTCACACCACCCCGTGATGTTTTTCTCACTCCTACTAGTGAATGTAATGTAACACACACCCATACAATGCGCACCACCCCGTGATGTTTTTCTCACTCCTATTAGTGAATGTAATGTAACACACACCCATACAATGCGCACCACCCCGTGATGTTTTTCTCACTCCTACTAGTGAATCTAATGTAACACACACCCATACAATGCGCATCACCCCGCGATGTTTTTCAGAAACCTATCCTACATTGCCACTGCATGTTCCCTGACCTCCCCATGCTGACCACCCCGCGGTGCTTTTCTCCATCCTACATTGCCACTCACTACCTATCCTTATTCAGACCCTCCGATTCACACCACCCCGTGATGTTTTTCTCACTTCTACTAGTGAATGTAATGTAACACACACCCATATAATGCGCACCACCCCGTGATGTTTTTCTCACTCCTACTACTGAATGGAATGTAACACACACCCATACAATGCATACCAACCCGTGATGTTTTTCTCACTCCTACTAGTGAATGTAATGTAACACACACCCATACAATGCGCACCACCCCGTGATGTTTTTCTCACTCCTACTAGTGAATGTAATATAACACACACCCATACAATGCGCACCACCATGTGATGTTTTTCTCACTCCTACTAGTGAATGTAATGTAACACACACCCATACAATGCGCACCACCCCATGAGGTTTTTCTCACTCCTACTAGTGAATGTAATGTAACACACACCCATAAAATGCGCACCACCCCGTGATGTTTTTCTCACTCCTAATAGTGAATGTAATGTAACACACACCCATACAATGCGCACCACCCCGTGATGTTTTTCTCACTCCTACTAGTGAATCTAATGTAACACACACCCATACAATGCTCACCACCCCGTGACGTTTTTCTCACTCCTACTAGTGAATCTAATGTAACACCCACCCATACAATGCGCACCACTCCGTGATGTTTTTCTCACTCCTACTACTGAATGTAATGTAACACACCCATACAATGCGCACCACACCGTGATGTTTTTCTCACTCCTACTAGTGAATGTAATGTAACACACACCCATACAATGCGCACCACCCCGTGAGGTTTATCTCACTCCTACTAGTGAATGTAATGTAACGCACACCCATACAATGCGCACCACCCCGTGATGTTTTTCTCACTCCTACTAGTTAATGTAATGTAACACACACCCATACAATGCGCACCACCCCGTGATGTTTTTCTCACTCCTACTAGTGAATGTAATGTAACACACACCCATACAATGCGCACCACCCCGTGATGTTTTTCTCACTCCTAGTAGTGAATGGAATGTAACACACACCCATACAATGCGCACCACCCCGTGATGTTTTTCTCACTCCTAGTAGTGAATGGAATGTAACACACACCCATACAATGCGCACCACCCCGTGATGTTTTTCTCACTCCTACTAGTGAATGTAATGTAACACACACCCATACAATGCGCACCACCCCGTGATGTTTTTCTCACTACTACTAGTGAATCTAATGTAACACACACCCATACAATGCGCACCACCCCGTGATGTTTTTCTCACTCCTACTAGTGAATCTAATGTAACACACACCCATACAATGCGCACCACCCCGTGATGTTTTTCTCACTCCTACTAGTGAATGTAATGTAAAACACACCCATACAATGCTCACCACCCCGTGATGTTTTTCTCACTCCTACTAGTGAATGTAATGTAACACACACCCATACAATGCGCACCACCTCATGATGTTTTTCTCACTCCTACTAGTGAATGTAATGTAACACACACCCATACAATGCGCACCACCCCGCGATGTTTTTCAGAAACCTATCCTAAATTGCCTCTGCATGTTTCCTGACCTCCCCATGTTGACCACCCCGCGGTGCTTTTCTCCATCCTACATTGCCACTCACTGCCTATCCTAATTCAGACCCTCAGATTCACACCACCCCGTGTTTTTCTCACTCCTACTAGTGAATGTAATGTAACACACACCCATACAATGCGCACCACCCCGTGATGTTTTTCTCACTCCTACTAGTGAATGTAATGTAACACACAGCCATACAATGCGCACCACCCCGTGATGTTTTTCTCACTCCTACTAGTGAATGTAATGTAACACACACCCATACAATGCGCACCACCCCGTGATGTTTTTCTCACTCCTACTAGTGAATCTAATGTAACACACACCCATACAATGCGCACCACCCCGTGATGTTTTTCTCACTCCTACTAGTGTATCTAATGTAACACACACCCGTACAATGCGCACCACCTTGTGATGTTTTTCTCACTCCTACTAGTGAATGTAATGTAACACACCCCCATACAATGCGCACCACCCCGTGTAGTTTTTCTCACTCCTACTAGTGAATCTAATGTAACACACACCCATACAATGCGCACCACCCCGTGATGTTTTTCTCACTCCTACTAGTGAATGTAATGTAACACACACCCATACAATGCGCACCACCCCACGATGTTTTTCAGAAACCTATCCTACATTGCCACTGCATGTTCCCTGACCTCCCCATGCTCACCACCCCGCAGTGCTTTTCTCCATCCTACATTGCCAATCACTGCTTATCCTAATTCAGACCCTCCGATTCACAACACCCCGTGATGTTTTTCTTACTCCTACTAATGAATGTAATGTAACACACACCCATACAATGCGCACCACCCCGTGATGTTTTTCTCACTCCTAATAGTGAATGTAATGTAACACACACCCATACAATGCGCACCACCCCGTGATGTTTTTCTCACTCCTACTAGTGAATGTAATGTAACACACACCCATACAATGCACACCAGCCCGTGATGTTTTTCTCACTCCTACTAGTGAATGTAATGTAACACACACCCATACAATGCGTACCACCCCGTGATCTTTTTCTCACTCCTATTAGTGAATGTAATGTAACACACACCCATACAATGCGCACCACCCCGTGATGTTTTTCTCATTCCTACTAGTGAATGTAATGTAACACACACCCATACAATGCGCACCACCCCGCGATGTTTTTCAGAAACCTATCCTACATTGCCACTGCATGTTCCCTGACCTCCCCATGCTCACCCCCCCGCGGTGCTTTTCTCCATCCTACATTGCCAATCACTGCCTATCCTAATTCAGACCCTCCGATTCAAACCACCCCGTGATGTTTTTCTCACTCCTACTAATGAATATAATGTAACACACACCCATACAATGCGCACCACCCCGTGATGTTTTTCTCACTACTACTAGTGAATGTTATGTAACACACACCCATACAATGCGCACCACCCCGTGATGTTTTTCTCACTCCTACTAGTGAATGTAATGTAACACACACCCATACAATGCGCACCACCCCGTGATGTTTTTCTCACTCCTACTAGTGAATCTAATGTAACACACACCCATACAATGCGCATCACCCCGCGATGTTTTTCAGAAACCTATCCTACATTGCCACTGCATGTTCCCTGACCTCCCCATGCTGACCAACCCGCGGTCCTTTTCTCCATCCTACATTGCCACTCACTGCCTATCCTAATTAAGACCCTCCGATTCACACCACCCCGTGATGTTTTTCTCACTCCTACTAGTGAATGTAATGTAACACACACCCATACAATGCGCACCACCCCGTGATGTTTTTCTCACTCCTACTAGTGAATGTAATGTAACACACACCCATACAATGCGCACCACCCCGTGATGTTTTTCTCACTCCTACTAGTGAATCTAATGTAACACACACCCATACAATGCGCATCACCCCGCGATGTTTTTCAGAAACCTATCCTACATTGCCACTGCATGTTCCCTGACCTCCCCATGCTGACCACCCCGCGGTGCTTTTCTCCATCCTACATTGCCACTCACTGCCTATCCTTATTCAGACCCTCCGATTCACACCACCCCGTGATGTTTTTCTCACTTCTACTAGTGAATGTAATGTAACACACACCCATACAATGAGCACCACCCCGTGATGTTTTTCTCACTCCTACTAGTGAATGGAATGTAACACACACCCATACAATGCATACCAACCCGTGATGTTTTTCTCACTCCTACTAGTGAATGTAATGTAACACACACCCATACAATGCGCACCACCCCGTGATGTTTTTCTCACTCCTACTAGTGAATGTAATATAACACACACCCATAAAATGCGCACCACCCCGTGATGTTTTTCTCACTCCTACTAGTGAATGTAATGTAACACACACCCATACAATGCGCACCACCCCGTGATGTTTTTCTCACTCCTACTAGTGAATCTAATGTAACACACACCTATACAATGCGCATCACCCCGCGATGTTTTTCAGAAACCTATCCTACATTGCCACTGCATGTTCCCTGACCTCCCCATGCTGACCACCCCGCGGTGCTTTTCGCCATCCTACATTGCCACTCACTGGCTATCCTAATTCAGACCCTCCGATTCACACCACCCCGTGATGTTTTTCTCACTCCTACTAGTGAATGTAATGTAACACACACCCATACAATGCGCACCACCCCGTGATGCTTTTCTCACTCCTACTAGTGAATGTAATGTAACACACACCCATACAATGCGCACCACCCCGTGATGTTTTTCTCACTCCTACTAGTGAATGTAATGTAACACACACCCATACAATGCGCACCACCCCGTGATGTTTTTCTCACTCCTACTAGTGAATGTAATGTAACACACACCCATACAATGCGCACCACCCCGTGATGTTTTTCTCACTCCTACTAGTGAATGTAATGTAACACACACCCATACAATGCGTACCACCCCGTGATCTTTTTCTCACTCCTACTAGTGAATGTAATGTAACACACACCCATACAATGCGCACCACCCCGTGATGTTTTTCTCATTCCTACTAGTGAATGTAATGTAACACACACCCATACAATGCGCACCACCCCGCGATGTTTTTCAGAAACCTATCCTACATTGCCACTGCATGTTCCCTGACCTCCCCATGCTCACCACCCCGCGGTGCTTTTCTCCATCCTACATTGCCAATCACTGCCTATCCTAATTAAGACCCTCCGATTCACACCACCCCGTGATGTTTTTCTCACTCCTACTAGTGAATGTAATGTAACACACACCCATACAATGCGCACCACCCCGTGATGTTTTTCTCACTCCTATTAGTGAATGTAATGTAACACACACCCATACAATGCGCACCACCCCGTGATGTTTTTCTCACTCCTACTAGTGAATCTAATGTAACACACACCCATACAATGCGCATCACCCCGCGATGTTTTTCAGAAACCTATCCTACATTGCCACTGCATGTTCCCTGACCTCCCCATGCTGACCACCCCGCGGTGCTTTTCTCCATCCTACATTGCCACTCACTACCTATCCTTATTCAGACCCTCCGATTCACACCACCCCGTGATGTTTTTCTCACTTCTACTAGTGAATGTAATGTAACACACACCCATATAATGCGCACCACCCCGTGATGTTTTTCTCACTCCTACTACTGAATGGAATGTAACACACACCCATACAATGCATACCAACCCGTGATGTTTTTCTCACTCCTACTAGTGAATGTAATGTAACACACACCCATACAATGCGCACCACCCCGTGATGTTTTTCTCACTCCTACTAGTGAATGTAATATAACACACACCCATACAATGCGCACCACCATGTGATGTTTTTCTCACTCCTACTAGTGAATGTAATGTAACACACACCCATACAATGCGCACCACCCCATGATGTTTTTCTCACTCCTACTAGTGAATGTAATGTAACACACACCCATAAAATGCGCACCACCCCGTGATGTTTTTCTCACTCCTAATAGTGAATGTAATGTAACACACACCCATACAATGCGCACCACCCCGTGATGTTTTTCTCACTCCTACTAGTGAATCTAATGTAACACACACCCATACAATGCTCACCACCCCGTGACGTTTTTCTCACTCCTACTAGTGAATCTAATGTAACACCCACCCATACAATGCGCACCACTCCGTGATGTTTTTCTCACTCCTACTACTGAATGTAATGTAACACACCCATACAATGCGCACCACACCGTGATGTTTTTCTCACTCCTACTAGTGAATGTAATGTAACACACACCCATACAATGCGCACCACCCCGTGAGGTTTATCTCACTCCTACTAGTGAATGTAATGTAACGCACACCCATACAATGCGCACCACCCCGTGATGTTTTTCTCACTCCTACTAGTTAATGTAATGTAACACACACCCATACAATGCGCACCACCCCGTGATGTTTTTCTCACTCCTACTAGTGAATCTAATGTAACACACACACATACAATGCGCACCAACCCGTGATGTTTTTCTCACTCCTAGTAGTGAATGTAATGTAACACACACCCATACAATGCGCACCACCCCGTGATGTTTTTCTCACTCCTACTAGTGAATGTAATGTAACACACAGCCATACAATGCGCACCACCCCGTGATGTTTTTCTCACTACTACTAGTGAATCTAATGTAACACACACCCATGCAATGCGCACCACCCCGTGATGTTTTTCTCACTCCTACTAGTGAATCTAATGTAACACACACCCATACAATGCGCACCACCCCGTGATGTTTTTCTCACTGCTACTAGTGAATGGAATGTAACACACACCCATACAATGCATACCAACCCGTGATGTTTTTCTCACTCCTACTAGTGAATGTAATGTAACACACACCCATACAATGCGCACCACCCCGTGATGTTTTTCTCACTCCTACTAGTGAATGTAATATAACACACACCCATACAATGCGCACCACCATGTGATGTTTTTCTCACTCCTACTAGTGAATGTAATGTAACACACACCCATACAAGGCGCACCACCCCATGATGTTTTTCTCACTCCTACTAGTGAATGTAATGTAACACACACCCATACAATGCGCACCACCCCGTGAGGTTTATCTCACTCCTACTAGTGAATGTAATGTAACACACACCCATACAATGCGCACCACCCCGTGATGTTTTTCTCATTCCTACTAGTGAATCTAATGTAACACACACCCATACAATGCTCACCACCCCGTGACGTTTTTCTCACTCCTACTAGTGAATCTAATGTAACACCCACCCATACAATGCGCACCACCCCGTGATGTTTTTCTCACTCCTACTAGTGAATGTAATGTAACACACCCATACAATGCGCACCACCCCGTGATGTTTTTCTCACTCCTACTAGTGAATGTAATGTAACACACACCCATACAATGCGCACCACCCCGTGAGGTTTATCTCACTCCTACTAGTGAATGTAATGTAACGCACACCCATACAATGCGCACCACCCCGTGATGTTTTTCTCACTCCTACTAGTGATTGTAATGTAACACACACCCATTCAATGCGCACCACCCCTTGATGTTTTTCTCACTCCTACTAGTGAATCTAATGTAACACACACCCATACAATGCGCACCACCCCGTGATGTTTTTCTCACTCCTAGTAGTGAATGGAATGTAACACACACCCATACAATGCGCACCACCCCGTGATGTTTTTCTCACTCCTACTAGTGAATGTAATGTAACACACACCCATACAATGCGCACCACCCCGTGATGTTTTTCTCACTACTACTAGTGGATCTAATGTAACACACACCCATACAATGCGCACCACCCCGTGATGTTTTTCTCACTCCTACTAGTGAATCTTATGTAACACACACCCATACAATGCGCACCACCCCGTGATGTTTTTCTCACTCCTACTAGTGAATGGAATGTAACACACACCCATACAATGCATACCAACCCGTGATGTTTTTCTCACTCCTACTAGTGAATGTAATGTAACATACACCCATACAATGCGCACCACCCCGTGATGTTTTTCTCACTCCTACTAGTGAATGTAATATAACACACACCCATACAATGCGCACCACCATGTGATGTTTTTCTCACTCCTACTAGTGAATGTAATGTAATACACACCCATACAATGCGCACCACCCCATGATGTTTTTCTCACTCCTACTAGTGAATGTAATGTAACACACACCCATAAAATGCGCACCACCCCGTGATGTTTTTCTCACTCCTAATAGTGAATGTAATGTAACACACACCCATACAATGCGCACCACCCCGTGAGGTTTATCTCACTCCTACTAGTGAATGTAATGTAACACACACCCATACAATGCGCACCACCCCGTGATGTTTTTCTCACTCCTACTAGTGAATCTAATGTAACACACACCCATACAATGCTCACCACCCCGTGACGTTTTTCTCACTCCTACTAGTGAATCTAATGTAACACCCACCCATACAATGCGCACCACTCCGTGATGTTTTTCTCACTCCTACTAGTGAATGTAATGTAACACACCCATACAATGCGCACCACACCGTGATGTTTTTCTCACTCCTACTAGTGAATGTAATGTAACACACACCCATACAATGCGCACCACCCCGTGAGGTTTATCTCACTCCTACTAGTGAATGTAATGTAACGCACACCCATACAATGCGCACCACCCCGTGATGTTTTTCTCACTCCTACTAGTGAATGTAATGTAACACACACCCATACAATGCGCACCACCCCGTGATGTTTTTCTCACTCCTACTAGTGAATCCAATGTAACACACACACATACAATGCGCACCAACCCGTGATGTTTTTCTCACTCCTAGTAGTGAATGTAATGTAACACACACCCATACAATGCGCACCACCCCGTGATGTTTTTCTCACTCCTACTAGTGAATGTAATGTAACACACAGCCATACAATGCGCACCACCCCGTGATGTTTTTCTCACTACTACTAGTGAATCTAATGTAACACACACCCATGCAATGCGCACCACCCCGTGATGTTTTTCTCACTCCTACTAGTGAATCTAATGTAACACACACCCATACAATGGGCACCACCCCATGATGTTTTTCTCACTGCTACTAGTGAATGGAATGTAACACACACCCATACAATGCATACCAACCCGTGATGTTTTTCTCACTCTTACTAGTGAATGTAATATAACACACACCCATACAATGCGCACGACCATGTGATGTTTTTCTCACTCCTACTAGTGAATGTAATGTAACACACACCCATACAAGGCGCACCACCCCATGATGTTTTACTCACTCCTACTAGTGAATGTAATGTAACACACACCCATAAAATGCGCACCACCCCGTGATGTTTTTCTCACTCCTAATAGTGAATGTAATGTAACACACACCCATACAATGCGCACCACCCCGTGAGGTTTATCTCACTCCTACTAGTGAATGTAATGTAACACACACCCATACAATGCGCACCACCCCGTGATGTTTTTCTCACTCCTACTAGTGAATCTAATGTAACACACACCCATACAATGCTCACCACCCCGTGACGTTTTTCTCACTCCTACTAGTGAATCTAATGTAACACCCACCCATACAATGCGCACCACCCCGTGATGTTTTTCTCACTCCTACTAGTGAATGTAATGTAACACACCCATACAATGCGCACCACCCCGTGATGTTTTTCTCACTCCTACTAGTGAATGTAATGTAACACACACCCATACAATGCGCACCACCCCGTGAGGTTTATCTCACTCCTACTAGTGAATGTAATGTAACGCACACCCATACAATGCGCACCACCCCGTGATGTTTTTCTCACTCCTACTAGTGAATGTAATGTAACACACACCCATACAATGCGCACCACCCCTTGATGTTTTTCTCACTCCTACTAGTGAATCTAATGTAACACACACCCATACAATGCGCACCACCCCGTGATGTTTTTCTCACTCCTAGTAGTGAATGGAATGTAACACACACCCATACAATGCGCACCACCCCGTGATGTTTTTCTCACTCCTACTAGTGAATGTAATGTAACACACACCCATACAATGCGCACCACCCCGTGATGTTTTTCTCACTACTACTAGTGAATCTAATGTAACACACACCCATACAATGCGCACCACCCCGTGATGTTTTTCTCACTCCTACTAGTGAATCTAATGTAACACACACCCATACAATGCGCACCACCCCGTGATGTTTTTCTCACTCCTACTAGTGAATGGAATGTAACACACACCCATACAATGCGCACCACCCCATGATGTTTTTCTCACTCCTACTAGTGAATGTAATGTAACACACACCCATAAAATGCGCACCACCCCGTGATGTTTTTCTCACTCCTAATAGTGAATGTAACACACACCCATACAATGCGCACCACCCCGTGAGGTTTATCTCACTCCTACTAGTGAATGTAATGTAACACACACCCATACAATGCGCACCACCCCGTGATGTTTTTCTCACTCCTACTAGTGAATCTAATGTAACACACACCCATACAATGCTCACCACCCCGTGACGTTTTTCTCACTCCTACTAGTGAATCTAATGTAACACCCACCCATACAATGCGCACCACCCCGTGATGTTTTTCTCACTCCTACTAGTGAATGTAATGTAACGCACACCCATACAATGCGCACCACCCCGTGATGTTTTTCTCACTCCTACTAGTGAATGTAATGTAACACACACCCATACAATGCGCACCACCCCGTGATGTTTTTCTCACTCCTACTAGTGAATCTAATGTAACACACACACATACAATGCGCACCACCCCGTGATGTTTTTCTCACTCCTAGTAGTGAATGTAATGTAACACACACCCATACAATGCGCACCACCCCGTGATGTTTTTCTCACTCCTACTAGTGAATGTAATGTAACACACAGCCATACAATGCGCACCACCCCGTGATGTTTTTCTCACTACTACTAGTGAATCTAATGTAACACACACCCATGCAATGCGCACCACCCCGTGATGTTTTTCTCACTCCTACTAGTGAATCTAATGTAACACACACCCATACAATGCGCACCACCCCGTGATGTTTTTCTCACTGCTACTAGTGAATGGAATGTAACACACACCCATACAATGCATACCAACCCGTGATGTTTTTCTCACTCCTACTAGTGAATGTAATGTAACACACACCCATACAATGCGCACCACCCCGTGATGTTTTTCTCACTCCTACTAGTGAATGTAATATAACACACACCCATACAATGCGCACCACCATGTGATGTTTTTCTTACTCCTACTAGTGAATGTAATGTAACACACACCCATACAATGCGCACCACCCCATGATGTTTTTCTCACTCCTACTAGTGAATGTAATGTAACACACACCCATAAAATGCGCACCACCCCGTGATGTTTTTCTCACTCCTAATAGTGAATGTAATGTAACACACACCCATACAATGCGCACCACCCCGTGAGGTTTATCTCACTCCTACTAGTGAATGTAATGTAACACACACCCATACAATGCGCACCACCCCGTGATGTTTTTCTCACTCCTACTAGTGAATCTAATGTAACACACACCCATACAATGCTCACCACCCCGTGACGTTTTTCTCACTCCTACTAGTGAATCTAATGTAACACCCACCCATACAATGCGCACCACCCCGTGATGTTTTTCTCACTCCTACTAGTGAATGTAATGTAACACACCCATACAATGCGCACCACCCCGTGATGTTTTTCTCACTCCTACTAGTGAATGTAATGTAACACACACCCATACAATGCGCACCACCCCGTGAGGTTTATCTCACTCCTACTAGTGAATGTAATGTAACGCACACCCATACAATGCGCACCACCCCGTGATGTTTTTCTCACTCCTACTAGTGAATGTAATGTAACACACACCCATACAATGCGCACCACCCCGTGATGTTTTTCTCACTCCTACTAGTGAATCTAATGTAACACACACCCATACAATGCGAACCACCCCGTGATGTTTTTCTCACTCTTAGTAGTGAATGGAATGTAACACACACCCATACAATGCGCACCACCCCGTGATGTTTTTCTCACTCCTACTAGTGACTGTAATGTAACACACACCCATACAATGCGCACCACCCCGTGATGTTTTTCTCACTACTACTAGTGAATCTAATGTAAAACACACCCATACAATGGCACCACCCCGTGATGTTTTTCTCACTCCTACTAGTGAATCTAATGTAACACACACCCATACAATGCGCACCACATCATGATGTTTTTCTCACTCCTACTAGTGAATGTAATGTAACGCACACCCATACAATGCGCACCACCCCGTGATGTTTTTCTCACTCCTACTAGTGAATGTAATGTAACACACACCCATACAATGCGCACCACCCCGCGATGTTTTTCAGAAACCTATCCTACATTGCCACTGCATGTTCCCTGACCTCCCCATGCTCACCACCCCGCGGTGCTTTTCTCCATCCTACATTGCCAATCACTGCTTATCCTAATTCAGACCCTCCGATTCACAACACCCCATGATGTTTTTCTTACTCCTACTAATGAATGTAATGTAACACACACCCATACAATGCGCACCACCCCGTGATGTTTTTCTCACTCCTAATAGTGAATGTAATGTAACACACACCCATACAATGCGCACCACCCCGTGATGTTTTTCTCACTCCTACTAGTGAATGTAATGTAACACACACCCATACAATGCACACCAGCCCGTGATGTTTTTCTCACTCCTACTAGTGAATGTAATGTAACACACACCCATACAATGCGTACCACCCCGTGATCTTTTTCTCACTCCTACTAGTGAATGTAATGTAACACACACCCATACAATGCGCACCACCCCGTGATGTTTTTCTCATTCCTACTAGTGAATGTAATGTAACACACACCCATACAATGCGCACCACCCCGCGATGTTTTTCAGAAACCTATCCTACATTGCCACTGCATGTTCCCTGACCTCCCCATGCTCACCCCCCCGCGGTGCTTTTCTCCATCCTACATTGCCAATCACTGCCTATCCTAATTCAGACCCTCCGATTCAAACCACCCCGTGATGTTTTTCTCACTCCTACTAATGAATATAATGTAACACACACCCATACAATGCGCACCACCCCGTGATGTTTTTCTCACTACTACTAGTGAATGTTATGTAACACACACCCATACAATGCGCACCACCCCGTGATGTTTTTCTCACTCCTACTAGTGAATGTAATGTAACACACACCCATACAATGCGCACCACCCCGTGATGTTTTTCTCACTCCTACTAGTGAATCTAATGTAACACACACCCATACAATGCGCATCACCCCGCGATGTTTTTCAGAAACCTATCCTACATTGCCACTGCATGTTCCCTGACCTCCCCATGCTGACCAACCCGCGGTCCTTTTCTCCATCCTACATTGCCACTCACTGCCTATCCTAATTAAGACCCTCCATTCACACCACCCCGTGATGTTTTTCTCACTCCTACTAGTGAATGTAATGTAACACACCCATACAATGCGCACCACCCCGTGATGTTTTTCTCACTCCTATTAGTGAATGTAATGTAACACACACCCATACAATGCGCACCACCCCGTGATGTTTTTCTCACTCCTACTAGTGAATCTAATCTAACACACACCCATACAATGCGCATCACCCCGCGATGTTTTTCAGAAACCTATCCTACATTGCCACTGCATGTTCCCTGACCTCCCCATGCTGACCACCCCGCGGTGCTTTTCTCCATCCTACATTGCCACTCACTGCCTATCCTTATTCAGACCCTCCGATTCACACCACCCCGTGATGTTTTTCTCACTTCTACTAGTGAATGTAATGTAACACACACCCATACAATGAGCACCACCCCGTGATGTTTTTCTCACTCCTACTAGTGAATGTAATGTAACACACACCCATACAATGCGCACCACCCCGTGAGGTTTATCTCACTCCTACTAGTGAATGTAATGTAACGCACACCCATACAATGCGCACCACCCCGTGATGTTTTTCTCACTCCTACTAGTGAATGTAATGTAACACACACCCATACAATGCGCACCACCCCGTGATGTTTTTCTCACTCCTACTAGTGAATCTAATGTAACACACACCCATACAATGCGCACCACCCCGTGATGTTTTTCTCACTCCTAGTAGTGAATGGAATGTAACACACACCCATACAATGCGCACCACCCCGTGATGTTTTTCTCACTCCTACTAGTGAATGTAATGTAACACACACCCATACAATGCGCACCACCCCGTGATGTTTTTCTCACTACTACTAGTGAATCTAATGTAACACACACCCATACAATGCGCACCACCCCGTGATGTTTTTCTCACTCCTACTAGTGAATCTAATGTAACACACACCCATACAATGCGCACCACCCCGTGATGTTTTTCTCACTCCTACTAGTGAATGTAATGGAAAACACACCCATACAATGCTCACCACCCCGTGATGTTTTTCTCACTCCTACTAGTGAATGTAATGTAACACACACCCATACAATGCGCACCACCTCATGATGTTTTTCTCACTCCTACTAGTGAATGTAATGTAACACACACCCATACAATGCGCACCACCCCGCGATGTTTTTCAGAAACCTATCCTAAATTGCCTCTGCATGTTTCCTGACCTCCCGATGCTGACCACCCCGCGGTGCTTTTCTCCATCCTACATTGCCACTCACTGCCTATCCTAATTCAGAACCTCAGATTCACACCACCCCGTGTTTTTCTCACTCCTACTAGTGAATGTAATGTAACACACACCCATACAATGCGCACCACCCCGTGATGTTTTTCTCACTCCTACTAGTGAATGTAATGTAACACACAGCCATACAATGCGCACCACCCCGTGATGTTTTTCTCACTCCTACTAGTGAATGTAATGTAACACACACCCATACAATGCGCACCACCCCGTGATGTTTTTCTCACTCCTACTAGTGAATGTAATGTAACACACAGCCATACAATGCGCACCACCCCGTGATGTTTTTCTCACTCCTACTAGTGAATCTAATGTAACACACACCCGTACAATGCGCACCACCTTGTGATGTTTTTCTCACTCCTACTAGTGAATGTAATGTAACACACCCCCATACAATGCGCACCACCCCGTGTAGTTTTTCTCACTCCTACTAGTGAATCTAATGTAACACACACCCATACAATGCGCAACACCCCGTGATGTTTTTCTCACTCATACTAGTGAATGTAATGTAACACACACCCATACAATGCGCACCTCCCCGTGATGTTTTTGTCACTCCTGCTAGTGTATGTAATGTAACACACACCCATACAATGCGCACCACCCCGTGATGTTTTTCTCACTCCTACTAGTGAATGTAATGTAACACACACCCATACAATGCGCACCACCCCGCGATGTTTTTCAGAAACATATCCTACATTGCCACTGCATGTTCCCTGACCTCCCCATGCTCACCACCCCGCGGTGCTTTTCTCCATCCTACATTGCCAATCACTGCTTATCCTAATTCAGACCCTCCGATTCACAACACCCCGTGATGTTTTTCTTACTCCTACTAATGAATGTAATGTAACACACACCCATACAATGCGCACCACCCCGTGATGTTTTTCTCACTCCTAATAGTGAATGTAATGTAACACACACCCATACAATGCGCACCACCCCGTGATGTTTTTCTCACTCCTACTAGTGAATGTAATGTAACACACACCCATACAATGCACACCAGCCCGTGATGTTTTTCTCACTCCTACTAGTGAATGTAATGTAACACACACCCATACAATGCGTACCACCCCGTGATCTTTTTCTCACTCCTACTAGTGAATGTAATGTAACACACACCCATACAATGCGCACCACCCCGTGATGTTTTTCTCATTCCTACTAGTGAATGTAATGTAACACACACCCATACAATGCGCACCACCCCGCGATGTTTTTCAGAAACCTATCCTACATTGCCACTGCATGTTCCCTGACCTCCCCATGCTCACCCCCCCGCGGTGCTTTTCTCCATCCTACATTGCCAATCACTGCCTATCCTAATTCAGACCCTCCGATTCAAACCACCCCGTGATGTTTTTCTCACTCCTACTAATGAATATAATGTAACACACACCCATACAATGCGCACCACCCCGTGATGTTTTTCTCACTACTACTAGTGAATGTTATGTAACACACACCCATACAATGCGCACCACCCCGTGATGTTTTTCTCACTCCTACTAGTGAATGTAATGTAACACACACCCATACAATGCGCACCACCCCGTGATGTTTTTCTCACTCCTACTAGTGAATCTAATGTAACACACACCCATACAATGCGCATCACCCCGCGATGTTTTTCAGAAACCTATCCTACATTGCCACTGCATGTTCCCTGACCTCCCCATGCTGACCAACCCGCGGTCCTTTTCTCCATCCTACATTGCCACTCACTGCCTATCCTAATTAAGACCCTCCAATTCACACCACCCCGTGATGTTTTTCTCACTCCTACTAGTGAATGTAATGTAACACACACCCATACAATGCGCACCACCCCGTGATGTTTTTCTCACTCCTATTAGTGAATGTAATGTAACACACACCCATACAATGCGCACCACCCCGTGATGTTTTTCTCACTCCTACTAGTGAATCTAATGTAACACACACCCATACAATGCGCATCACCCCGCGATGTTTTTCAGAAACCTATCCTACATTGCCACTGCATGTTCCCTGACCTCCCCATGCTGACCACCCCGCGGTGCTTTTCTCCATCCTACATTGCCACTCACTGCCTATCCTTATTCAGACCCTCCGATTCACACCACCCCGTGATGTTTTTCTCACTTCTACTAGTGAATGTAATGTAACACACACCCATACAATGAGCACCACCCCGTGATGTTTTTCTCACTCCTACTAGTGAATGGAATGTAACACACACCCATACAATGCATACCAACCCGTGATGTTTTTCTCACTCCTACTAGTGAATGTAATGTAACACACACCCATACAATGCGCACCACCCCGTGATGTTTTTCTCACTCCTACTAGTGAATGTAATATAACACACACCCATACAATGCGCACCACCCCGTGATGTTTTTCTCACTCCTACTAGTGAATGTAATGTAACACACACCCATACAATGCGCACCACCCCGTGATGTTTTTCTCACTCCTACTAGTAAATCTAATGTAACACACACCTATACAATGCGCATCACCCCGCGATGTTTTTCAGAAACCTATCCTACATTGCCACTGCATGTTCCCTGACCTCCCCATGCTGACCACCCCGCGGTGCTTTTCTCCATCCTACATTGCCACTCACTGGCTATCCTAATTCAGACCCTCCGATTCACACCACCCCGTGATGTTTTTCTCACTCCTACTAGTGAATGTAATGTAACACACACCCATACAATGCGCACCACCCCGTGATGCTTTTCTCACTCCTACTAGTGAATGTAATGTAACACACACCCATACAATGCGCACCACCCCGTGATGTTTTTCTCACTCCTACTAGTGAATGTAATGTAACACACACCCATACAATGCGCACCACCCCGTGATGTTTTTCTCACTCCTACTAGTGAATGTAATGTAACACACACCCATACAATGCGTTCCACCCCGTGATCTTTTTCTCACTCCTACTAGTGAATGTAATGTAACACACACCCATACAATGCGCACCACCCCGTGATGTTTTTCTCATTCCTACTAGTGAATGTAATGTAACACACACCCATACAATGCGCACCACCCCGCGATGTTTTTCAGAAACCTATCCTACATTGCCACTGCATGTTCCCTGACCTCCCCATGCTCACCACCCCGCGGTGCTTTTCTCCATCCTACATTGCCACTCACTACCTATCCTTATTCAGACCCTCCGATTCACACCACCCCGTGATGTTTTTCTCACTTCTACTAGTGAATGTAATGTAACACACACCCATATAATGCGCACCACCCCGTGATGTTTTTCTCACTCCTACTACTGAATGGAATGTAACACACACCCATACAATGCATACCAACCCGTGATGTTTTTCTCACTGCTACTAGTGAATGTAATGTAACACACACCCATACAATGCGCACCACCCCGTGATGTTTTTCTCACTCCTACTAGTGAATGTAATATAACACACACCCATACAATGCGCACCACCATGTGATGTTTTTCTCACTCCTACTAGTGAATGTAATGTAACACACACCCATACAATGCGCACCACCCCATGATGTTTTTCTCACTCCTACTAGTGAATGTAATGTAACACACACCCATAAAATGCGCACCACCCCGTGATGTTTTTCTCACTCCTAATAGTGAATGTAATGTAACACACACCCATACAATGCGCACCACCCCGTGAGGTTTATCTCACTCCTACTAGTGAATGTAATGTAACACACACCCATACAATGCGCACCACCCCGTGATGTTTTTCTAACTCCTACTAGTGAATCTAATGTAACACACACCCATACAATGCTCACCACCCCGTGACGTTTTTCTCACTCCTACTAGTGAATCTAATGTAACACCCACCCATACAATGCGCACCACTCCGTGATGTTTTTCTCACTCCTACTAGTGAATGTAATGTAACACACCCATACAATGCGCACCACACCGTGATGTTTTTCTCACTCCTACTAGTGAATGTAATGTAACACACACCCATACAATGCGCACCACCCCGTGAGGTTTATATCACTCCTACTAGTGAATGTAATGTAACGCACACCCATACAATGCGCACCACCCCGTGATGTTTTTCTCACTCCTACTAGTGAATGTAATGTAACACACACCCATACAATGCGCACCACCCCGTGATGTTTTTCTCACTCCTACTAGTGAATCTAATGTAACACACACACATACAATGCGCACCACCCCGTGATGTTTTTCTCACTCCTAGTAGTGAATGTAATGTAACACACACCCATACAATGCGCACCACCCCGTGATGTTTTTCTCACTCCTACTAGTGAATGTAATGTAACACACAGCCATACAATGCGCACCACCCCGTGATGTTTTTCTCACTACTACTAGTGAATCTAATGTAACACACACCCATGCAATGCGCACCACCCCGTGATGTTTTTCTCACTCCTACTAGTGAATCTAATGTAACACACACCCATACAATGCGCACCACCCCGTGATGTTTTTCTCACTGCTACTAGTGAATGGAATGTAACACACACCCATACAATGCATACCAACCCGTGATGTTTTTCTCACTCCTACTAGTGAATGTAATGTAACACACACCCATACAATGCGCACCACCCCGTGATGTTTTTCTCACTCCTACTAGTGAATGTAATATAACACACACCCATACAATGCGCACCACCATGTGATGTTTTTCTCACTCCTACTAGTGAATGTAATGTAACACACACCCATACAAGGCGCACCACCCCATGATGTTTTTCTCACTCCTACTAGTGAATGTAATGTAACACACACCCATAAAATGCGCACCACCCCGTGATGTTTTTCTCACTCCTAATAGTGAATGTAATGTAACACACACCCATACAATGCGCACCACCCCGTGAGGTTTATCTCACTCCTACTAGTGAATGTAATGTAACACACACCCATACAATGCGCACCACCCCGTGATGTTTTTCTCACTCCTACTAGTGAATCTAATGTAACACACACCCATACAATGCTCACCACCCCGTGACGTTTTTCTCACTCCTACTAGTGAATCTAATGTAACACCCACCCATACAATGCGCACCACCCCGTGATGTTTTTCTCACTCCTACTAGTGAATGTAATGTAACACACCCATACAATGCGCACCACCCCGTGATGTTTTTCTCACTCCTACTAGTGAATGTAATGTAACACACACCCATACAATGCGCACCACCCCGTGAGGTTTATCTCACTCCTACTAGTGAATGTAATGTAACGCACACCCATACAATGCGCACCACCCCGTGATGTTTTTCTCACTCCTACTAGTGAATGTAATGTAACACACACCCATACAATGCGCACCACCCCTTGATGTTTTTCTCACTCCTACTAGTGAATCTAATGTAACACACACCCATACAATGCGCACCACCCCGTGATGTTTTTCTCACTCCTAGTAGTGAATGGAATGTAACACACACCCATACAATGCGCACCACCCCGTGATGTTTTTCTCACTCCTACTAGTGAATGTAATGTAACACACACCCATACAATGCGCACCACCCCGTGATGTTTTTCTCACTACTACTAGTGAATCTAATGTAACACACACCCATACAATGCGCACCACCCCGTGATGTTTTTCTCACTCCTACTAGTGAATGTAATGTAAAACACACCCATACAATGCTCACCACCCCGTGATGTTTTTCTCACTCCTACTAGTGAATGTAATGTAACACACACCCATACAATGCGCACCACCTCATGATGTTTTTCTCACTCCTACTAGTGAATGTAATGTAACACACACCCATACAATGCGCACCACCCCGCGATGTTTTTCAGAAACCTATCCTAAATTGCCTCTGCATGTTTCCTGACCTCCCCATGCTGACCACCCCGCGGTGCTTTTCTCCATCCTACATTGCCACTCACTGCCTATCCTAATTCAGACCCTCAGATTCACACCACCCCGTGTTTTTCTCACTCCTACTAGTGAATGTAATGTAACACACACCCATACAATGCGCACCACCCCGTGATGTTTTTCTCACTCCTACTAGTGAATGTAATGTAACACACAGCCATACAATGCGCACCACCCCGTGATGTTTTTCTCACTCCTACTAGTGAATGTAATGTAACACACACCCATACAATGCGCACCACCCCGTGATGTTTTTCTCACTCCTACTAGTGAATCTAATGTAAAACACACCCATACAATGCGCACCACCCCGTGATGTTTTTCTCACTCCTACTAGTGAATCTAATGTAACACACACCCGTACAATGCGCACCACCCTGTGATGTTTTTATCACTCCTACTAGTGAATGTAATGTAACACACCCCCATACAATGCGCACCACCCCGTGTAGTTTTTCTCACTCCTACTAGTGAATCTAATGTAACACACACCCATACAATGCGTAACACCCCGTGATGTTTTTCTCACTCATACTAGTGAATGTAATGTAACACACACCCATACAATGCGCACCTCCCCGTGATGTTTTTGTCACTCCGGCTAGTGTATGTAATGTAACACACACCCATACAATGGGCACCACCCCGTGATGTTTTTCTCACTCCTACTAGTGAATGTAATGTAACACACACCCATACAATGCGCACCACCCCGCGATGTTTTTCAGGAACCTATCCTACATTGCCACTGCATGTTCCCTGACCTCCCCATGCTCACCACCCCGCGGTGCTTTTCTCCATCCTACATTGCCAATCACTGCTTATCCTAATTCAGACCCTCCGATTCACAACACCCCGTGATGTTTTTCTTACTCCTACTAATGAATGTAATGTAACACACACCCATACAATGCGCACCACCCCGTGATGTTTTTCTCACTCCTAATAGTGAATGTAATGTAACACACACCCATACAATGCGCACCACCCCGTGATGTTTTTCTCACTCCTACTAGTGAATGTAATGTAACACACACCCATACAATGCACACCAGCCCGTGATGTTTTTCTCACTCCTACTAGTGAATGTAATGTAACACACACCCATACAATGCGTACCACCCCGTGATCTTTTTCTCACTCCTACTAGTGAATCTAATGTAACACACACCCATACAATGCTCACCACCCCGTGACGTTTTTCTCACTCCTACTAGTGAATCTAATGTAACACCCACCCATACAATGTGCACCACCCCGTGATGTTTTTCTCACTCCTACTAGTGAATGTAATGTAACACACCCATACAATGCGAACCACCCCGTGATGTTTTTCTCACTCCTACTAGTGAATGTAATGTAACACACACCCATACAATGCGCACCACCCCGTGAGGTTTATCTCACTCCTTCTAGTGAATGTAATGTAACGCACACCCATACAATGCGCACCACCCCGTGATGTTTTTCTCACTCCTACTAGTGAATGTAATGTAACACACACCCATACAATGCGCACCACCCCTTGATGTTTTTCTCACTCCTACTAGTGAATCTAATGTAACACACACCCATACAATGCGCACCACCCCGTGATGTTTTTCTCACTCCTAGTAGTGAATGGAATGTAACACACACCCATACAATGCGCACCACCCCGTGATGTTTTTCTCACTCCTACTAGTGAATGTAATGTAACACACACCCATACAATGCGCACCACCCCGTGATGTTTTTCTCACTCCTACTAGTGAATCTAATGTAACACACACCCATACAAAGCGCACCACCCCGTGATGTTTTTCTCACTCCTACTAGTGAATGTAATGTAAAACACACCCATACAATGCTCACCACCCCGTGATGTTTTTCTCACTCCTACTAGTGAATGTAATGTAACACACACCCATACAATGCGCACCACCTCATGATGTTTTTCTCACTCCTACTAGTGAATGTAATGTAACACACACCCATACAATGCGCACCACCCCGCGATGTTTTTCAGAAACCTATCCTAAATTGCCTCTGCATGTTTCCTGACCTCCCCATGCTGACCACCCCGCGGTGCTTTTCTCCATCCTACATTGCCACTCACTGCCTATCCTAATTCAGACCCTCAGATTCACACCACCCCGTGTTTTTCTCACTCCTACTAGTGAATGTAATGTAACACACACCCATACAATGCGCACCACCCCGTGATGTTTTTCTCACTCCTACTAGTGAATGTAATGTAACACACAGCCATACAATGCGCACCACCCCGTGATGTTTTTCTCACTCCTACTAGTGAATGTAATGTAACACACACCCATACAATGCGCACCACCCCGTGATGTTTTTCTCACTCCTACTAGTGAATCTAATGTAACACACACCCATACAATGCGCACCACCCCGTGATGTTTTTCTCACTCCTACTAGTGAATCTAATGTAACACACACCCGTACAATGCGCACCACCCTGTGATGTTTTTATCACTCCTACTAGTGAATGTAATGTAACACACCCCCATACAATGCGCACCACCCCGTGTAGTTTTTCTCACTCCTACTAGTGAATCTAATGTAACACACACCCATACAATGCGTAACACCCCGTGATGTTTTTCTCACTCATACTAGTGAATGTAATGTAACACACACCCATACAATGCGCAACTCCCCGTGATGTTTTTGTCACTCCGGCTAGTGTATGTAATGTAACACACACCCATACAATGGGCACCACCCCGTGATGTTTTTCTCACTCCTACTAGTGAATGTAATGTAACACACACCCATACAGTGCGCACCACCCCGCGATGTTTTTCAGAAACCTATCCTACATTGCCACTGCATGTTCCCTGACCTCCCCATGCTCACCACCCCGCGGTGCTTTTCTCCATCCTACATTGCCAATCACTGCTTATCCTAATTCAGACCCTCCGATTCACAACACCCCGTGATGTTTTTCTTACTCCTACTAATGAATGTAATGTAACACACACCCATACAATGCGCACCACCCCGTGATGTTTTTCTCACTCCTAATAGTGAATGTAATGTAACACACACCCATACAATGCGCACCACCCCGTGATGTTTTTCTCACTCCTACTAGTGAATGTAATGTAACACACACCCATACAATGCACACCAGCCCGTGATGTTTTTCTCACTCCTACTAGTGAATGTAATGTAACACACACCCATACAATGCGTACCACCCCGTGATCTTTTTCTCACTCCTACTAGTGAATGTAATGTAACACACACCCATACAATGCGCACCACCCCGTGATGTTTTTCTCATTCCTACTAGTGAATGTAATGTAACACACACCCATACAATGCGCACCACCCCGCGATGATTTTCAGAAACCTATCCTACATTGCCACTGCATGTGCCCTGACCTCCCCATGCTCACCCCCCCGCGGTGCTTTTCTCCATCCTACATTGCCAATCACTGCCTATCCTAATTCAGACCCTCCGATTCAAACCACCCCGTGATGTTTTTCTCACTCCTACTAATGAATATAATGTAACACACACCCATACAATGCGCACCACCCCGTGATGTTTTTCTCACTCCTACTAGTGAATGTAATGTAACACACACCCATAAAATGCGCACCACCCCGTAATGTTTTTCTCACTCCTAATAGTGAATGTAATGTAACACACACCCATACAATGCGCACCACCCCGTGAGGTTTATCTCACTCCTACTAGTGAATGTAATGTAACACACACCCATACAATGCGCACCACCCCGTGATGTTTTTCTCACTCCTACTAGTGAATCTAATGTAACACACACCCATACAATGCTCACCACCCCGTGACGTTTTTCTCACTCCTACTAGTGAATCTAATGTAACACCCACCCATACAATGCGCACCACTCCGTGATGTTTTTCTCACTCCTACTAGTGAATGTAATGTAACACACCCATACAATGCGCACCACACCGTGATGTTTTTCTCACTCCTACTAGTGAATGTAATGTAACACACACCCATACAATGCGCACCACCCCGTGAGGTTTATCTCACTCCTACTAGTGAATGTAATGTAACGCACACCCATACAATGCGCACCACCCCGTGATGTTTTTCTCACTCCTACTAGTGAATGTAATGTAACACACACCCATACAATGCGCACCACCCCGTGATGTTTTTCTCACTCCTACTAGTGAATCTAATGTAACACACACACATACAATGCGCACCACCCCGTGATGTTTTTCTCACTCCTAGTAGTGAATGTAATGTAACACACACCCATACAATGCGCACCACCCCGTGATGTTTTTCTCACTCCTACTAGTGAATGTAATGTAACACACAGCCATACAATGCGCACCACCCCGTGATGTTTTTCTCACTACTACTAGTGAATCTAATGTAACACACACCCATGCAATGCGCACCACCCCGTGATGTTTTTCTCACTCCTACTAGTGAATCTAATGTAACACACACCCATACAATGCGCACCACCCCGTGATGTTTTTCTCACTGCTACTAGTGAATGGAATGTAACACACACCCATACAATGCATACCAACCCGTGATGTTTTTCTCACTCCTACTAGTGAATGTAATGTAACACACACCCATACAATGCGCACCACCCCGTGATGTTTTTCTCACTCCTACTAGTGAATGTAATATAACACACACCCATACAATGCGCACCACCATGTGATGTTTTTCTCACTCCTACTAGTGAATGTAATGTAACACACACCCATACAAGGCGCACCACCCCATGATGTTTTTCTCACTCCTACTAGTGAATGTAATGTAACACACACCCATAAAATGCGCACCACCCCGTGATGTTTTTCTCACTCCTAATAGTGAATGTAATGTAACACACACCCATACAATGCGCACCACCCCGTGAGGTTTATCTCACTCCTACTAGTGAATGTAATGTAACACACACCCATACAATGCGCACCACCCCGTGATGTTTTTCTCACTCCTACTAGTGAATCTAATGTAACACACACCCATACAATGCTCACCACCCCGTGACGTTTTTCTCACTCCTACTAGTGAATCTAATGTAACACCCACCCATACAATGCGCACCACCCCGTGATGTTTTTCTCACTCCTACTAGTGAATGTAATGTAACACACCCATACAATGCGCACCACCCCGTGATGTTTTTCTCACTCCTACTAGTGAATGTAATGTAACACACACCCATACAATGCGCACCACCCCGTGAGGTTTATCTCACTCCTACTAGTGAATGTAATGTAACGCACACCCATACAATGCGCACCACCCCGTGATGTTTTTCTCACTCCTACTAGTGAATGTAATGTAACACACACCCATACAATGCGCACCACCCCTTGATGTTTTTCTCACTCCTACTAGTGAATCTAATGTAACACACACCCATACAATGCGCACCACCCCGTGATGTTTTTCTCACTCCTAGTAGTGAATGGAATGTAACACACACCCATACAATGCGCACCACCCCGTGATGTTTTTCTCACTCCTACTAGTGAATGTAATGTAACACACACCCATACAATGCGCACCACCCCGTGATGTTTTTCTCACTACTACTAGTGAATCTAATGTAACACACACCCATACAATGCGCACCACCCCGTGATGTTTTTCTCACTCCTACTAGTGAATCTAATGTAACACACACCCATACAATGCGCACCACCCCGTGATGTTTTTCTCACTCCTACTAGTGAATGTAATGTAAAACACACCCATACAATGCTCACCACCCCGTGATGTTTTTCTCACTCCTACTAGTGAATGTAATGTAACACACACCCATACAATGCGCACCACCTCATGATGTTTTTCTCACTCCTACTAGTGAATGTAATGTAACACACACCCATACAATGCGCACCACCCCGCGATGTTTTTCAGAAACCTATCCTAAATTGCCTCTGCATGTTTCCTGACCTCCCCATGCTGACCACCCCGCGGTGCTTTTCTCCATCCTACATTGCCACTCACTGCCTATCCTAATTCAGACCCTCAGATTCACACCACCCCGTGTTTTTCTCACTCCTACTAGTGAATGTAATGTAACACACACCCATACAATGCGCACCACCCCGTGATGTTTTTCTCACTCCTACTAGTGAATGTAATGTAACACACAGCCATACAATGCGCACCACCCCGTGATGTTTTTCTCACTCCTACTAGTGAATGTAATGTAACACACACCCATACAATGCGCACCACCCCGTGATGTTTTTCTCACTCCTACTAGTGAATCTAATGTAACACACACCCATACAATGCGCACCACCCCGTGATGTTTTTCTCACTCCTACTAGTGAATCTAATGTAACACACACCCGTACAATGCGCACCACCCTGTGATGTTTTTATCACTCCTACTAGTGAATGTAATGCAACACACCCCCATACAATGCGCACCACCCCGTGTAGTTTTTCTCACTCCTACTAGTGAATCTAATGTAACACACACCCATACAATGCGTAACACCCCGTGATGTTTTTCTCACTCATACTAGTGAATGTAATGTAACACACACCCATACAATGCGCACCTCCCCGTGATGTTTTTGTCACTCCGGCTAGTGTATGTGATGTAACACACACCCATACAATGGGCACCACCCCGTGATGTTTTTCTCACTCCTACTAGTGAATGTAATGTAACACACCCCGCGATGTTTTTCAGAAACCTATCCTACATTGCCACTGCATGTTCCCTGACCTCCCCATGCTCACCACCCCGTGGTGCTTTTCTCCATCCTACATTGCCAATCACTGCTTATCCTAATTCAGACCCTCCGATTCACAACACCCCGTGATGTTTTTCTTACTCCTACTAATGAATGTAATGTAACACACACCCATAAAATGCGCACCACCCCGTGATGTTTTTCTCACTCCTAATAGTGAATGTAATGTAACACACACCCATACAATGCGCACCACCCCGTGATGTTTTTCTCACTCCTACTAGTGAATGTAATGTAACACACACCCATACAATGCACACCAGCCCGTGATGTTTTTCTCACTCCTACTAGTGAATGTAATGTAACACACACCCATACAATGCGTACCACCCCGTGATCTTTTTCTCACTCCTACTAGTGAATGTAATGTAACACACACCCATACAATGCGCACCACCCCGTGATGTTTTTCTCATTCCTACTAGTGAATGTAATGTAACACACACCCATACAATGCGCACCACCCCGCGATGTTTTTCAGAAACCTATCCTACATTGCCACTGCATGTTCCCTGACCTCCCCATGCTCACCCCCCCGCGGTGCTTTTCTCCATCCTACATTGCCAATCACTGCCTATCCTAATTCAGACCCTCCGATTCAAACCACCCCGTGATGTTTTTCTCACTACTACTAATGAATATAATGTAACACACACCCATACAATGCGCACCACCCCGTGATGTTTTTCTCACTACTACTAGTGAATGTTATGTAACACACACCCATACAATGCGCACCACCCCGTGATGTTTTTCTCACTACTACTAGTGAATGTAATGTAACACACACCCATACAATGCGCACCACCCCGTGATGTTTTTCTCACTCCTACTAGTGAATGTAATGTAACACACACCCATACAATGCGCACCACCCCGTGATGTTTTTCTCACTCCTACCAGTGAATGTAATGTAACACACACCCATACAATGCGCACCACCTCGTGATGTTTTTCTCACTCCTACTAGTGAAAGTAATGTAACACACACCCATACAATGCGCACCACCCCGTGATGTTTTTCTCACTCCTACTAGTGAATCTAATGTAACACACACCCGTACAATGCGCACCACCCCGTGATGTTTTTCTCACTCCTACTAGTGAATGTAATGTAACACACACCCATACAATGCGCAACACCCCGCGATGTTTTTCAGAAACCTATCCTACATTGCCACTGCATGTTCCCTGACCTCCCCATGCTGACCACCCCGCGGTGCTTTTCTCCATCCTACATTGCCACTCACTGGCTATCCTAATTCAGACCCTCCGATTCACACCACCCCGTGATGTTTTTCTCACTCCTACTAGTAAATGTAATGTAACACACACCCATACAATGCGCACCACCCCGTGATGCTTTTCTCACTCCTACTAGTGAATGTAATGTAACACACACCCATACAATGCGCACCACCCCGTGATGTTTTTCTCACTCCTACTAGTGAATGTAATGTAACACACACCCATACAATGCGCACCACCCCGTGATGTTTTTCTCACTCCTACTAGTGAATGTAATGTAACACATACCCATACAATGCGCAGAACCCCGTGATGTTTTTCTCACTCCTACTAGTGAATGTAATGTAACACACACCCATACAATGCGTACCACCCCGTGATCTTTTTCTCACTCCTACTAGTGAATGTAATGTAACACACACCCATACAATGCGCACCACCCCGTGATGTTTTTCTCATTCATACTAGTGAATGTAATGTAACACACACCCATACAATGCGCACCACCCCGCGATGTTTTTCGGAAACCTATCCTACATTGCCACTGCATGTTCCCTGACCTCCCCATGCTCACCACCCCGCGGTGCTTTTCTCCATCCTACATTGCCAATCACTGCCTATCCTAATTAAGACCCTCCGATTCACACCACCCCGTGATGTTTTTCTCACTCCTACTAGTGAATGTAATGTAACACACACCCATACAATGCGCACCACCCCGTGATGTTTTTCTCACTCCTATTAGTGAATGTAATGTAACACACACCCATACAATGCGCACCACCCCGTGATGTTTTTCTCACTCTTACTAGTGAATCTAATGTAACACACACCCATACAATGCGCATCACCCCGCGATGTTTTTCAGAAACCTATCCTACATTGCCACTGCATGTTCCCTGACCTCCCCATGCTGACCACCCCGCGGTGCTTTTCTCCATCCTACATTGCCACTCACTACCTATCCTTATTCAGACCCTCCGTTTCACACCACCCCGTGATGTTTTTCTCACTTCTACTAGTGAATGTAATGTAACACACACCCATATAATGCGCACCACCCCGTGATGTTTTTCTCACTCCTACTAGTGAATGGAATGTAACACACACCCATACAATGCATACCAACCCGTGATGTTTTTCTCACTGCTACTAGTGAATGTAATGTAACACACACCCATACAATGCGCACCACCCCGTGATGTTTTTCTCACTCCTACTAGTGAATGTAATATAACACACACCCATACAATGCGCACCACCATGTGATGTTTTTCTCACTCCTACTAGTGAATGTAATGTAACACACACCCATACAATGCGCACCACCCCATGATGTTTTTCTCACTCCTACTAGTGAATGTAATGTAACACACACCCATAAAATGCGCACCACCCCGTGATGTTTTTCTCACTCCTAATAGTGAATGTAATGTAACACACACCCATACAATGCGCACCACCCCGTGAGGTTTATCTCACTCCTACTAGTGAATGTAATGTAACACACACCCATACAATGCGCACCACCCCGTGATGTTTTTCTCACTCCTACTAGTGAATCTAATGTAACACACACCCATACAATGCTCACCACCCCGTGACGTTTTTCTCACTCCTACTAGTGAATCTAATGTAACACCCACCCATACAATGCGCACCACCCCGTGATGTTTTTCTCACTCCTATTAGTGAATGTAATGTAACACACCCATACAATGCGCACCACCCCGTGATGTTTTTTTCACTCCTACTAGTGAATGTAATGTAACACACACCCATACAATGCGCACCACCCTGTGAGGTTTATCTCACTCCTACTAGTGAATGTAATGTAACGCACACCCATACAATGCGCACCACCCCGTGATGTTTTTCTCACTCCTACTAGTGAATGTAATGTAACACACACCCATACAATGCGCACCACCCTGTGAGGTTTATCTCACTCCTACTAGTGAATGTAATGTAACACACAGCCATACAATGCGCACCACCCCGTGATGTTTTTCTCACTCCTACTAGTGAATGTAATGTAACACACACCCATACAATGCGCACCACCCCGTGATGTTTTTCTCACTCCTACTAGTGAATCTAATGTAACACACACCCATACAATGCGCACCACCGCGTGATGTTTTTCTCACTCCTACTAGTGAATCTAATGTAACACACACCCGTACAATGCGCACCACCCTGTGATGTTTTTCTCACTCCTACTAGTGAATGTAATGTAACACACCCCCATACAATGCGCACCACAACGTGTAGTTTTTCTCACTCCTACTAGTGAATCTAATGTAACACACACCCATACAATGCGCAACACCCCGTGATGTTTTTCTCACTCATACTAGTGAATGTAATGTAACACACACCCATACAATGCGCACCTCCCCGTGATGTTTTTGTCACTCCTGCTAGTGTATGTAATGTAACACACACCCATACAATGCGCACCACCCCGTGATGTTTTTCTCACTCCTACTAGTGAATGTAATGTAACACACACCCATACAATGCGCACCACCCCGCGATGTTTTTCAGAAACCTATCCTACATTGCCACTGCATGTTCCCTGACCTCCCCATGCTCACCACCCCGCGGTGCTTTTCTCCATCCTACATTGCCAATCACTGCTTATCCTAATTCAGACCCTCCGATTCACAACACCCCGTGATGTTTTTCTTACTCCTACTAATGAATGTAATGTAACACACACCCATACAATGCGCACCACCCCGTGATGTTTTTCTCACTCCTAATAGTGAATGTAATGTAACACACACCCATACAATGCGCACCACCCCGTGATGTTTTTCTCACTCCTACTAGTGAATGTAATGTAACACACACCCATACAATGCACACCAGCCCGTGATGTTTTTCTCACTCCTACTAGTGAATGTAATGTAACACACACCCATACAATGCGTACCACCCCGTGATCTTTTTCTCACTCCTACTAGTGAATGTAATGTAACACACACCCATACAATGCGCACCACCCCGTGATGTTTTTCTCATTCCTACTAGTGAATGTAATGTAACACACACCCATACAATGCGCACCACCCCGCGATGTTTTTCAGAAACCTATCCTACATTGCCACTGCATGTTCCCTGACCTCCCCATGCTCACCCCCCCGCGGTGCTTTTCTCCATCCTACATTGCCAATCACTGCCTATCCTAATTCAGACCCTCCGATTCAAACCACCCCGTGATGTTTTTCTCACTCCTACTAATGAATATAATGTAACACACACCCATACAATGCGCACCACCCCGTGATGTTTTTCTCACTACTACTAGTGAATGTTATGTAACACACACCCATACAATGCGCACCACCCCGTGATGTTTTTCAAACTACTACTAGTGAATGTAATGTAACACACACCCATACAATGCGCACCACCCCGTGATGTTTTTCTCACTCCTACTAGTGAATGTAATGTAACACACACCCATACAATGCGCACCACCCCGTGATGTTTTTCTCACTCCTACCAGTGAATGTAATGTAACACACACCCATACAATGCGCACCACCTCGTGATGTTTTTCTCACTCCTACTAGTGAAAGTAATGTAACACACACCCATACAATGCGCACCACCCCGTGATGTTTTTCTCACTCCTACTAGTGAATCTAATGTAACACACACCCATACAATGCGCACCACCCCGCGATGTTTTTCAGAAACCTATCCTACATTGCCTCTGCATGTTCCCTGACCTCCCCATGCTGACCACCCCGCGGTGCTTTTCTCCATCCTACATTGCCACTCACTGCCTATCCTAATTCAGACCCTCCGATTCACACCACCCCGTGTTTTTCTCACTCCTACTAGTGAATGTAATGTAACACACACCCATACAATGCGCACCACCCCATGATGTTTTTCTCACTCCTACTAGTGAATGTAATGTAACACACACTCATACAATGCGCACCACCCCGTGATGTTTTTCTCACTCCTACTAGTGAATGTAATGTAACACACACCCATACAATGCGCACCACCCCGTGATGTTTTTCTCACTCCTACTAGTGAATCTAATGTAACACACACACATACAATGCGCACCACCCCATGATGTTTTTCTCACTCCTACTAGTGAATCTAATGTAACACACACCCATACAATGCGCACCACCCCGTGATGTTTTTCTCACTCCTACTAGTGAATGTAATGTAACACACACCCATACAATGCGCAACACCCCGCGATGTTTTTCAGAAACCTATCCTACATTGCCACTGCATGTTCCCTGACCTCCCCATGCTGACCACCCCGCGGTGCTTTTCTCCATCCTACATTGCCACTCACTGGCTATCCTAATTCAGACCCTCCGATTCACACCACCCCGTGATGCTTTTCTCACTCCTACTAGTGAATGTAATGTAACACACACCCATACAATGCGCACCACCCCGTGATGTTTTTCTCACTCCTACTAGTGAATGTAATGTAACACACACCCATACAATGCGCACCACCCCGTGATGTTTTTCTCACTCCTACTAGTGAATGTAATGTAACACACACCCATACAATGCGCACCACCCCGTGATGTTTTTCTCACTCCTACTAGTGAATGTAATGTAACACACACCCATACAATGCGTACCACCCCGTGATCTTTTTCTCACTCCTACTAGTGAATGTAATGTAACACACACCCATACAATGCGCACCACCCCGTGATGTTTTTCTCATTCCTACTAGTGAATGTAATGTAACACACACCCATACAATGCGCACCACCCCGCGATGTTTTTCAGAAACCTATCCTACATTGCCACTGCATGTTCCCTGACCTCCCCATGCTCACCACCCCGCGGTGCTTTTCTCCATCCTACATTGCCAATCACTGCCTATCCTAATTAAGACCCTCCGATTCACACCACCCCGTGATGTTTTTCTCACTCCTACTAGTGAATGTAATGTAACACACACCCATACAATGCGCACCACCCCGTGATGTTTTTCTCACTCCTATTAGTGAATGTAATGTAACACACACCCATACAATGCGCACCACCCCGTGATGTTTTTCTCACTCTTACTAGTGAATCTAATGTAACACACACCCATAAAATGCGCATCACCCCGCGATGTTTTTCAGAAACCTATCCTACATTGCCACTGCATGTTCCCTGACCTCCCCATGCTGACCACCCCGCGGTGCTTTTCTCCATCCTACATTGCCACTCACTACCTATCCTTATTCAGACCCTCCGATTCACACCACCCCGTGATGTTTTTCTCACTTCTACTAGTGAATGTAATGTAACACACACCCATATAATGCGCACCACCCCGTGATGTTTTTCTCACTCCTACTAGTGAATGGAATGTAACACACACCCATACAATGCATACCAACCCGTGATGTTTTTCTCACTGCTACTAGTGAATGTAATGTAACACACACCCATACAATGCGCACCACCCCGTGTTGTTTTTCTCACTCCTACTAGTGAATGTAATATAACACACACCCATACAATGCGCACCACCATGTGATGTTTTTCTCACTCCTACTAGTGAATGTAATGTAACACACACCCATACAATGCGCACCACCCCATGATGTTTTTCTCACTCCAACTAGTGAATGTAATGTAACACACACCCATAAAATGCGCACCACCCCGTGATGTTTTTCTCACTCCTAATAGTGAATGTAATGTAACACACACCCATACAATGCGCACCACCCCGTGAGGTTTATCTCACTCCTACTAGTGAATGTAATGTAACACACACCCATACAATGCGCACCACCCCGTGATGTTTTTCTCACTCCTACTAGTGAATCTAATGTAACACACACCCATACAATGCTCACCACCCCGTGACGTTTTTCTCACTCCTACTAGTGAATCTAATGTAACACCCACCCATACAATGCGCACCACCCCGTGATGTTTTTCTCACTCCTATTAGTGAATGTAATGTAACACACCCATACAATGCGCACCACCCCGTGATGTTTTTCTCACTCCTACTAGTGAATGTAATGTAACACACACCCATACAATGCGCACCACCCTGTGAGGTTTATCTCACTCCTACTAGTGAATGTAATGTAACGCACACCCATACAATGCGCACCACCCCGTGATGTTTTTCTCACTCCTACTAGTGAATGTAATGTAACACACACCCATACAATGCGCACCACCCTGTGAGGTTTATCTCACTCCTACTAGTGAATGTAATGTAACACACAGCCATACAATGCGCACCACCCCGTGATGTTTTTCTCACTCCTACTAGTGAATGTAATGTAACACACACCCATACAATGCGCACCACCCCGTGATGTTTTTCTCACTCCTACTAGTGAATCTAATGTAACACACACCCATACAATGCGCACCACCGCGTGATGTTTTTCTCACTCCTACTAGTGAATCTAATGTAACACACACCCGTACAATGCGCACCACCCTGTGATGTTTTTCTCACTCCTACTAGTGAATGTAATGTAACACACCCCCATACAATGCGCACCACCCCGTGATGATTTTCTCACTCCTACTAGTGAATGTAATGTAACACACACCCATACAATGCGCACCACCCCGCGATGTTTTTCAGAAACCTATCCTACATTGCCACTGCATGTTCCCTGACCTCCCCATGCTCACCACCCCGCGGTGCTTTTCTCCATCCTACATTGCCAATCACTGCTTATCCTAATTCAGACCCTCCGATTCACAACACCCCGTGATGTTTTTCTTACTCCTACTAATGAATGTAATGTAACACACACCCATACAATGCGCACCACCCCGTGATGTTTTTCTCACTCCTAATAGTGAATGTAATGTAACACACACCCATACAATGCGCACCACCCCGTGATGTTTTTCTCACTCCTACTAGTGAATGTAATGTAACACACACCCATACAATGCACACCAGCCCGTGATGTTTTTCTCACTCCTACTAGTGAATGTAATGTAACACACACCCATACAATGCGTACCACCCCGTGATCTTTTTCTCACTCCTACTAGTGAATGTAATGTAACACACACCCATACAATGCGCACCACCCCGTGATGGTTTTCTCATTCCTACTAATGAATGTAATGTAACACACACCCATACAATGCGCACCACCCCGCGATGTTTTTCAGAAACCTATCCTACATTGCCACTGCATGTTCCCTGACCTCCCCATGCTCACCCCCCCGCGGTGCTTTTCTCCATCCTACATTGCCAATCACTGCCTATCCTAATTCAGACCCTCCGATTCAAACCACCCCGTGATGTTTTTCTCACTCCTACTAATGAATATAATGTAACACACACCTATACAATGCGCACCACCCCGTGATGTTTTTCTCACTACTACTAGTGAATGTTATGTAACACACACCCATACAATGCGCACCACCCCGTGATGTTTTTCTCACTACTACTAGTGAATGTAATGTAACACACACCCATAAAATGCGCACCACCCCGTGATGATTTTCTCACTCCTACTAGTGAATGTAATGTAACACACACCCATACAATGCGCACCACCCCGTGATGTTTTTCTCACTCCTACCAGTGAATGTAATGTAACACACACCCATACAATGCGCACCACCTCGTGATGTTTTTCTCACTCCTACTAGTGAAAGTAATGTAACACACACCCATACAATGCGCACCACCCCGTGATGTTTTTCTCACTCCTACTAGTGAATCTAATGTAACACACACCCATACAATGCGCACCACCCGCGATGTTTTTCAGAAACCTATCCTACATTGCCTCTGCATGTTCCCTGACCTCCCCATGCTGACCACCCCGCGGTGCTTTTCTCCATCCTACATTGCCACTCACTGGCTATCCTAATTCAGACCCTCCGATTCACACCACCCCGTGATGTTTTTCTCACTCCTACTAGTAAATGTAATGTAACACACACCCATACAATGCGCACCACCCCGTGATGCTTTTCTCACTCCTACTAGTGAATGTAATGTAACACACACCCATACAATGCGCACCACCCCGTGATGTTTTTCTCACTCCTACTAGTGAATGTAATGTAACACACACCCATACAATGCGCACCACCCCGTGATGTTTTTCTCACTCCTACTAGTGAATGTAATGTAACACACACCCATACAATGCGCACCACCCCGTGATGTTTTTCTCACTCCTACTAGTGAATGTAATGTAACACACACCCATACAATGCGTACCACCCCGTGATCTTTTTCTCACTCCTACTAGTGAATGTAATGTAACACACACCCATACAATGCGCACCACCCCGTGATGTTTTTCTCATTCCTACTAGTGAATGTAATGTAACACACACCCATACAATGCGCACCACCCCGCGATGTTTTTCAGAAACCTATCCTACATTGCCACTGCATGTTCCCTGACCTCCCCATGCTCACCACCCCGCGGTGCTTTTCTCCATCCTACATTGCCAATCACTGCCTATCCTAATTAAGACCCTCCGATTCACACCACCCCGTGATGTTTTTCTCACTCCTACTAGTGAATGTAATGTAACACACACCCATACAATGCGCACCACCCCGTGATGTTTTTCTCACTCCTATTAGTGAATGTAATGTAACACACACCCATACAATGCGCACCACCCCGTGATGTTTTTCTCACTCTTACTAGTGAATCTAATGTAACACACACCCATACAATGCGCATCACCCCGCGATGTTTTTCAGAAACCTATCCTACATTGCCACTGCATGTTCCCTGACCTCCCCATGCTGACCACCCCGCGGTGCTTTTCTCCATCCTACATTGCCACTCACTACCTATCCTTATTCAGACCCTCCGATTCACACCACCCCGTGATGTTTTTCTCACTTCTACTAGTGCATGTAATGTAACACACACCCATATAATGCGCACCACCCCGTGATGTTTTTCTCACTCCTACTAGTGAATGGAATGTAACACACACCCATACAATGCATACCAACCCGTGATGTTTTTTTCACTGCTACTAGTGAATGTAATGTAACACACACCCATACAATGCGCACCACCCCGTGATGTTTTTTTCACTCCTACTAGTGAATGTAATATAACACACACCCATACAATGCGCACCACCATGTGATGTTTTTCTCACTCCTACTAGTGAATGTAATGTAACACACACCCATACAATGCGCACCACCCCATGATGTTTTTCTCACTCCTACTAGAGAATGTAATGTAACACACACCCATAAAATGCGCACCACCCCGTGATGTTTTTCTCACTCCTAATAGTGAATGTAATGTAACACACACCCATACAATGCGCACCACCCCGTGAGGTTTATCTCACTCCTACTAGTGAATGTAATGTAACACACACCCATACAATGCGCACCACCCCGTGATGTTTTTCTCACTCCTACTAGTGAATGTAATGTAACACACACCCATACAATGCTCACCACCCCGTGACGTTTTTCTCACTCCTACTAGTGAATCTAATGTAACACCCACCCATACAATGCGCACCACCCCGTGATGTTTTTCTCACTCCTACTAGTGAATGTAATGTAACACACCCATACAATGCGCACCACCCCGTGATGTTTTTCTCACTCCTACTAGTGAATGTAATGTAACACACACCCATACAATGCGCACCACCCTGTGAGGTTTATCTCACTCCTACTAGTGAATGTAATGTAACGCACACCCATACAATGCGCACCACCCCGTGATGTTTTTCTCACTCCTACTAGTGAATGTAATGTAACACACACCCATACAATGCGCACCACCCTGTGAGGTTTATCTCACTCCTACTAGTGAATGTAATGTAACACACAGCCATACAATGCGCACCACCCCGTGATGTTTTTCTCACTCCTACTAGTGAATGTAATGTAACACACACCCATACAATGCGCACCACCCCGTGATGTTTTTCTCACTCCTACTAGTGAATCTAATGTAACACACACCCATACAATGCGAACCACCCCGTGATGTTTTTCTCACTCCTACTAGTGAATCTAATGTAACACACACCCGTACAATGTGCACCACCCTGTGATGTTTTTCTCACTCCTACTAGTGAATGTAATGTAACACACCCCCATACAATGCGCACCACCCCGTGTAGTTTTTCTCACTCCTACTAGTGAATCTAATGTAACACACACCCATACAATGCGCAACACCCCGTGATGTTTTTCTCACTCATACTAGTGAATGTAATGTAACACACACCCATACAATGCGCACCACCCCGTGATGTTTTTCTCACTCCTACTAGTGAATGTAATGTAACACACACCCATACAATGCGCACCACCCCGTGATGTTTTTCTCACTCCTACTAGTGAATGTAATGTAACACACACCCATACAATGCGCACCACCCCGCGATGTTTTTCAGAAACCTATCCTACATTGCCACTGCATGTTCCCTGACCTCCCCATGCTCACCCCCCCGCGGTGCTTTTCTCCATCCTACATTGCCAATCACTGGCTATCCTAATTCAGACCCTCCGATTCAAACCACCCCGTGATGTTTTTCTCACTCCTACTAATGAATATAATGTAACACACACCCATACAATGCGCACCACCCCGTGATGTTTTTCTCACTACTACTAGTGAATGTTATGTAACACACACCCATACAATGCGCACCACCCCGTGATGTTTTTCTCACTACTACTAGTGAATGTAATGTAACACACACCCATACAATGCGCACCACCCCGTGATGTTTTTCTCACTCCTACTAGTGAATGTAATGTAACACACACCCATACAATGCGCACCACCCCGTGATGTTTTTCTCACTCCTACCAGTGAATGTAATGTAACACACACCCATACAATGCGCACCACCTCGTGATGTTTTTCTCACTCCTACTAGTGAAAGTAATGTAACACACACCCATACAATGCGCACCACCCCGTGATGTTTTTCTCACTCCTACTAGTGAATCTAATGTAACACACACCCATACAATGCGCACCACCCCGCGATGTTTTTCAGAAACCTATCCTACATTGCCTCTGCATGTTCCCTGACCTCCCCATGCTGACCACCCCGCGGTGCTTTTCTCCATCCTACATTGCCACTCACTGCCTATCCTAATTCAGACCCTCCGATTCACACCACCCCGTGTGTTTCTCACTCCTACTAGTGAATGTAATGTAACACACACCCATACAATGCGCACCACCCCATGATGTTTTTCTCACTCCTACTAGTGAATGTAATGTAACACACACTCATACAATGCGCACCACCCCGTGATGTTTTTCTCACTCCTACTAGTGAATGTAATGTAACACACACCCATACAATGCGCACCAGCCCGTGATGTTTTTCTCACTCCTACTAGTGAATCTAATGTAACACACACCCATACAATGCGCATCACCCCGCGATGTTTTTCAGAAACCTATCCTACATTGCCACTGCATGTTCCCTGACCTCCCCATGCTGACCAACCCGCGGTCCTTTTCTCCATCCTACATTGCCACTCACTGCCTATCCTAATTAAGACCCTCCGATTCACACCACCCCGTGATGTTTTTCTCACTCCTACTAGTGAATGTAATGTAACACACACCCATACAATGCGCACCACCCCGTGATGTTTTTCTCACTCCTATTAGTGAATGTAATGTAACACACACCCATACAATGCGCACCACCCCGTGATGTTTTTCTCACTCCTACTAGTGAATCTAATGTAACACACACCCATACAATGCGCATCACCCCGCGATGTTTTTCGGAAACCTATCCTACATTGCCACTGCATGTTCCCTGACCTCCCCATGCTGACCACCCCGCGGTGCTTTTCTCCATCCTACATTGCCACTCACTGCCTATCCTTATTCAGACCCTCCGATTCACACCACCCCGTGATGTTTTTCTCACTCCTACTAGTGAATGGAATGTAACACACACCCATACAATGCATACCAACCCCTGATGTTTTTCTCACTCCTACTAGTGAATGTAATGTAACACACACCCATACAATGCGCACCACCCCGTGATGTTTTTCTCACTCCTACTAGTGAATGTAATATAACACACACCCATACAATGCGCACCACCCCGTGATGTTTTTCTCACTCCTACTAGTGAATGTAATGTAACACACACCCATACAATGCGCACCACCCCGTGATGTTTTTCTCACTCCTACTAGTGAATCTAATGTAACACACACCTATACAATGCGCATCACCCCGCGATGTTTTTCAGAAACCTATCCTACATTGCCACTGCATGTTCCCTGACCTCCCCATGCTGACCACCCCGCGGTGCTTTTCTCCATCCTACATTGCCACTCACTGGCTATCCTAATTCAGACCCTCCGATTCACACCACCCCGTGATGTTTTTCTCACTCCTACTAGTGAATGTAATGTAACACACACCCATACAATGCGCACCACCCCGTGATGCTTTTCTCACTCCTACTAGTGAATGTAATGTAACACACACCCATACAATGCGCACCACCCCGTGATGTTTTTCTCACTCCTACTAGTGAATGTAATGTAACACACACCCATACAATGCGCACCACCCCGTGATGTTTTTCTCACTCCTACTAGTGAATGTAATGTAACACACACCCATACAATGCGCACCACCCTGTGATGTTTTTCTCACTCCTACTAGTGAATGTAATGTAACACACACCCATACAATGCGTACCACCCCGTGATCTTTTTCTCACTCCTACTAGTGAATGTAATGTAACACACACCCATACAATGCGCACCACCCCGTGATGTTTTTCTCATTCCTACTGGTGAATGTAATGTAACACACACCCATACAATGCGCACCACCCCGCGATGTTTTTCAGAAACCTATCCTACATTGCCGCTGCATGTTCCCTGACCTCCCCATGCTCACCACCCCGCGGTGCTTTTCTCCATCCTACATTGCCAATCACTGCCTATCCTAATTAAGACCCTCCGATTCACACCACCCCGTGATGTTTTTCTCACTCCTACTAGTGAATGTAATGTAACACACACCCATACAATGCGCACCACCCCGTGATGTTTTTCTCACTCCTATTAGTGAATGTAATGTAACACACACCCATACAATGCGCACCACCCCGTGATGTTTTTCTCACTCCTACTAGTGAATCTAATGTAACACACACCCATACAATGCGCATCACCCCGCGATGTTTTTCAGAAACCTATCCTACATTGCCACTGCATGTTCCCTGACCTCCCCATGCTGACCACCCCGCGGTGCTTTTCTCCATCCTACATTGCCACTCACTACCTATCCTTATTCAGACCCTCCGATTCACACCACCCCGTGATGTTTTTCTCACTTCTACTAGTGAATGTAATGTAACACACAACCATATAATGCGCACCACCCCGTGATGTTTTTCTCACTCCTACTAGTGAATGGAATGTAACACACACCCATACAATGCATACCAACCCGTGATGTTTTTCTCACTCCTACTAGTGAATGTAATGTAACACACACCCATACAATGCGCACCACCCCGTGATGTTTTTCTCACTCCTACTAGTGAATGTAATATAACACACACCCATACAATGCGCACCACCATGTGATGTTTTTCTCACTCCTACTAGTGAATGTAATGTAACACACACCCATACAATGCGCACCACCCCATGATGTTTTTCTCACTCCTACTAGTGAATGTAATGTAACACACACCCATAAAATGCGCACCACCCCGTGATGTTTTTCTCACTCCTAATAGTGAATGTAATGTAACACACACCCATACAATGCGCACCACCCCGTGAGGTTTATCTCACTCCTACTAGTGAATGTAATGTAACACACACCCATACAATGCGCACCTCCCCGTGATGTTTTTGTCACTCCTGCTAGTGTATGTAATGTAACACACACCCATACAATGCGCACCACCCCGTGATGTTTTTCTCACTCCTACTAGTGAATGTAATGTAACACACACCCATACAATGCGCACCACCCCGTGATGTTTTTCTCACTCCTACTAGTGAATGTAATGTAACACACACCCATACAATGCGCACCACCCCGCGATGTTTTTCAGAAACCTATCCTACATTGCCACTGCATGTTCCCTGACCTCCCCATGCTCACCCCCCCGCGGTGCTTTTCTCCATCCTACATTGCCAATCACTGCCTATCCTAATTCAGACCCTCCGATTCAAACCACCCCGTGATGTTTTTCTCACTCCTACTAATGAATATAATGTAACACACACCCATACAATGCGCACCACCCCGTGATGTTTTTCTCACTACTACTAGTGAATGTTATGTAACACACACCCATACAATGCGCACCACCCCGTGATGTTTTTCTCACTACTACTAGTGAATGTAATGTAACACACACCCATACAATGCGCACCACCCCGTGATGTTTTTCTCACTCCTACTAGTGAATGTAATGTAACACACACCCATACAATGCGCACCACCCCGTGATGTTTTTCTCACTCCTACCAGTGAATGTAATGTAACACACACCCATACAATGCGCACCACCTCGTGATGTTTTTCTCACTCCTATTAGTGAAAGTAATGTAACACACACCCATACAATGCGCACCACCCCGTGATGTTTTTCTCACTCCTACTAGTGAATCTAATGTAACACACACCCATACAATGCGCACCACCCCGCGATGTTTTTCAGAAACCTATCCTACATTGCCTCTGCATGTTCCCTGACCTCCCCATGCTGACCACCCCGCGGTGCTTTTCTCCATCCTACATTGCCACTCACTGCCTATCCTAATTCAGACCCTCCGATTCACACCACCCCGTGTTTTTCTCACTCCTACTAGTGAATGTAATGTAACACACACCCATACAATGCGCACCACCCCATGATGTTTTTCTCACTCCTACTAGTGAATGTAATGTAACACACACTCATACAATGCGCACCACCCCGTGATGTTTTTCTCACTCCTACTAGTGAATGTAATGTAACACACACCCATACAATGCGCACCACCCCGTGATGTTTTTCTCACTCCTACTAGTGAATCTAATGTAACACACACCCATACAATGCGCATCACCCCGCGATGTTTTCCAGAAACCTATCCTACATTGCCACTGCATGTTCCCTGACCTCCCCATGCTGACCAACCCGCGGTCCTTTTCTCCATCCTACATTGCCACTCACTGCCTATCCTAATTAAGACCCTCCGATTCACACCACCCCGTGATGTTTTTCTCACTCCTACTAGTGAATGTAATGTAACACACACCCATACAATGCGCACCACCCCGTGATGTTTTTCTCACTCCTATTAGTGAATGTAATGTAACACACACCCATACAATGCGCACCACCCCGTGATGTTTTTCTCACTCCTACTAGTGAATCTAATGTAACACACACCCATACAATGCGCATCACCCCGCGATGTTTTTCGGAAACCTATCCTACATTGCCACTGCATGTTCCCTGACCTCCCCATGCTGACCACCCCGCGGTGCTTTTCTCCATCCTACATTGCCACTCACTGCCTATCCTTATTCAGACCCTCCGATTCACACCACCCCGTGATGTTTTTCTCACTTCTACTAGTGAATGTAATGTAACACACACCCATACAATGAGCACCACCCCGTGATGTTTTTCTCACTCCTACTAGTGAATGGAATGTAACACACACCCATACAATGCATACCAACCCCTGATGTTTTTCTCACTCCTACTAGTGAATGTAATGTAACACACACCCATACAATGCGCACCACCCCGTGATGTTTTTCTCACTCCTACTAGTGAATGTAATATAACACACACCCATACAATGCGCACCACCCCGTGATGTTTTTCTCACTCCTACTAGTGAATGTAATGTAACACACACCGATACAATGCGCACCACCCCGTGATGTTTTTCTCACTCCTACTAGTGAATGTAATGTAACACACACCCATACAATGCGCACCACCCCGTGATGTTTTTCACACTCCTACTAGTGAATGTAATGTAACACACACCCATACAATGCGCACCACCCCGTGATGTTTTTCTCACTCCTACTAGTGAATGTAATGTAACACACATCCATACAATGCGCACCACTCCGTGATGTTTTTCTCACTCCTACTAGTGAATCTCATGTAACACACACCCATACAATGCGCCCCACCCCGTGATGTTTTTCTCACTCTTACTAGTGAATCTAAAGTAACACACACCCATACAATGCGCACCACCCCGCGATGTTTTTCAGAAACCTATCCTACATTGCCTCTGCATGTTCCCTGACCTCCCCATGCTGACCACCCCGCGGTGCTTTTCTCCATCCTACATTGCCACTCACTGCCTATCCTAATTCAGACCCTCCAATTCACACCACCCCGTGTGTTTCTCACTCCTACTAGTGAATGTAATGTAACACACACCCATACAATGCGCACCACCCCATGATGTTTTTCTCACTCCTACTAGTGAATGTAATGTAACACACACTCATACAATGCGCACCACCCCGTGATGTTTTTCTCACTCCTACTAGTGAATGTAATGTAACACACACCCATACAATGCGCACCAGCCCGTGATGTTTTTCTCACTCCTACTAGTGAATCTAATGTAACACACACCCATACAATGCGCATCACCCCGCGATGTTTTTCAGAAACCTATCCTACATTGCCACTGCATGTTCCCTGACCTCCCCATGCTGACCAACCCGCGGTCCTTTTCTCCATCCTACATTGCCACTCACTGCCTATCCTAATTAAGACCCTCCGATTCACACCACCCCGTGATGTTTTTCTCACTCCTACTAGTGAATGTAATGTAACACACACCCATACAATGCGCACCACCCCGTGATGTTTTTCTCACTCCTATTAGTGAATGTAATGTAACACACACCCATACAATGCGCACCACCCCGTGATGTTTTTCTCACTCCTACTAGTGAATCTAATGTAACACACACCCATACAATGCGCATCACCCCGCGATGTTTTTCGGAAACCTATCCTACATTGCCACTGCATGTTCCCTGACCTCCCCATGCTGACCACCCCGCGGTGCTTTTCTCCATCCTACATTGCCACTCACTGCCTATCCTTATTCAGACCCTCCGATTCACACCACCCCGTGATGTTTTTCTCACTCCTACTAGTGAATGGAATGTAACACACACCCATACAATGCATACCAACCCCTGATGTTTTTCTCACTCCTACTAGTGAATGTAATGTAACACACACCCATACAATGCGCACCACCCCGTGATGTTTTTCTCACTCCTACTAGTGAATGTAATATAACACACACCCATACAATGCGCACCACCCCGTGATGTTTTTCTCACTCCTACTAGTGAATGTAATGTAACACACACCCATACAATGCGCACCACCCCGTGATGTTTTTCTCACTCCTACTAGTGAATCTAATGTAACACACACCTATACAATGCGCATCACCCCGCGATGTTTTTCAGAAACCTATCCTACATTGCCACTGCATGTTCCCTGACCTCCCCATGCTGACCACCCCGCGGTGCTTTTCTCCATCCTACATTGCCACTCACTGGCTATCCTAATTCAGACCCTCCGATTCACACCACCCCGTGATGTTTTTCTCACTCCTACTAGTGAATGTAATGTAACACACACCCATACAATGCGCACCACCCCGTGATGCTTTTCTCACTCCTACTAGTGAATGTAATGTAACACACACCCATACAATGCGCACCACCCCGTGATGTTTTTCTCACTCCTACTAGTGAATGTAATGTAACACACACCCATACAATGCGCACCACCCCGTGATGTTTTTCTCACTCCTACTAGTGAATGTAATGTAACACACACCCATACAATGCGCACCACCCTGTGATGTTTTTCTCACTCCTACTAGTGAATGTAATGTAACACACACCCATACAATGCGTACCACCCCGTGATCTTTTTCTCACTCCTACTAGTGAATGTAATGTAACACACACCCATACAATGCGCACCACCCCGTGATGTTTTTCTCATTCCTACTGGTGAATGTAATGTAACACACACCCATACAATGCGCACCACCCCGCGATGTTTTTCAGAAACCTATCCTACATTGCCGCTGCATGTTCCCTGACCTCCCCATGCTCACCACCCCGCGGTGCTTTTCTCCATCCTACATTGCCAATCACTGCCTATCCTAATTAAGACCCTCCGATTCACACCACCCCGTGATGTTTTTCTCACTCCTACTAGTGAATGTAATGTAACACACACCCATACAATGCGCACCACCCCGTGATGTTTTTCTCACTCCTATTAGTGAATGTAATGTAACACACACCCATACAATGCGCACCACCCCGTGATGTTTTTCTCACTCCTACTAGTGAATCTAATGTAACACACACCCATACAATGCGCATCACCCCGCGATGTTTTTCAGAAACCTATCCTACATTGCCACTGCATGTTCCCTGACCTCCCCATGCTGACCACCCCGCGGTGCTTTTCTCCATCCTACATTGCCACTCACTACCTATCCTTATTCAGACCCTCCGATTCACACCACCCCGTGATGTTTTTCTCACTTCTACTAGTGAATGTAATGTAACACACAACCATATAATGCGCACCACCCCGTGATGTTTTTCTCACTCCTACTAGTGAATGGAATGTAACACACACCCATACAATGCATACCAACCCGTGATGTTTTTCTCACTCCTACTAGTGAATGTAATGTAACACACACCCATACAATGCGCACCACCCCGTGATGTTTTTCTCACTCCTACTAGTGAATGTAATATAACACACACCCATACAATGCGCACCACCATGTGATGTTTTTCTCACTCCTACTAGTGAATGTAATGTAACACACACCCATACAATGCGCACCACCCCATGATGTTTTTCTCACTCCTACTAGTGAATGTAATGTAACACACACCCATAAAATGCGCACCACCCCGTGATGTTTTTCTCACTCCTAATAGTGAATGTAATGTAACACACACCCATACAATGCGCACCACCCCGTGAGGTTTATCTCACTCCTACTAGTGAATGTAATGTAACACACACCCATACAATGCGCACCTCCCCGTGATGTTTTTGTCACTCCTGCTAGTGTATGTAATGTAACACACACCCATACAATGCGCACCACCCCGTGATGTTTTTCTCACTCCTACTAGTGAATGTAATGTAACACACACCCATACAATGCGCACCACCCCGTGATGTTTTTCTCACTCCTACTAGTGAATGTAATGTAACACACACCCATACAATGCGCACCACCCCGCGATGTTTTTCAGAAACCTATCCTACATTGCCACTGCATGTTCCCTGACCTCCCCATGCTCACCCCCCCGCGGTGCTTTTCTCCATCCTACATTGCCAATCACTGCCTATCCTAATTCAGACCCTCCGATTCAAACCACCCCGTGATGTTTTTCTCACTCCTACTAATGAATATAATGTAACACACACCCATACAATGCGCACCACCCCGTGATGTTTTTCTCACTACTACTAGTGAATGTTATGTAACACACACCCATACAATGCGCACCACCCCGTGATGTTTTTCTCACTACTACTAGTGAATGTAATGTAACACACACCCATACAATGCGCACCACCCCGTGATGTTTTTCTCACTCCTACTAGTGAATGTAATGTAACACACACCCATACAATGCGCACCACCCCGTGATGTTTTTCTCACTCCTACCAGTGAATGTAATGTAACACACACCCATACAATGCGCACCACCTCGTGATGTTTTTCTCACTCCTATTAGTGAAAGTAATGTAACACACACCCATACAATGCGCACCACCCCGTGATGTTTTTCTCACTCCTACTAGTGAATCTAATGTAACACACACCCATACAATGCGCACCACCCCGCGATGTTTTTCAGAAACCTATCCTACATTGCCTCTGCATGTTCCCTGACCTCCCCATGCTGACCACCCCGCGGTGCTTTTCTCCATCCTACATTGCCACTCACTGCCTATCCTAATTCAGACCCTCCGATTCACACCACCCCGTGTTTTTCTCACTCCTACTAGTGAATGTAATGTAACACACACCCATACAATGCGCACCACCCCATGATGTTTTTCTCACTCCTACTAGTGAATGTAATGTAACACACACTCATACAATGCGCACCACCCCGTGATGTTTTTCTCACTCCTACTAGTGAATGTAATGTAACACACACCCATACAATGCGCACCACCCCGTGATGTTTTTCTCACTCCTACTAGTGAATCTAATGTAACACACACCCATACAATGCGCATCACCCCGCGATGTTTTTCAGAAACCTATCCTACATTGCCACTGCATGTTCCCTGACCTCCCCATGCTGACCAACCCGCGGTCCTTTTCTCCATCCTACATTGCCACTCACTGCCTATCCTAATTAAGACCCTCCGATTCACACCACCCCGTGATGTTTTTCTCACTCCTACTAGTGAATGTAATGTAACACACACCCATACAATGCGCACCACCCCGTGATGTTTTTCTCACTCCTATTAGTGAATGTAATGTAACACACACCCATACAATGCGCACCACCCCGTGATGTTTTTCTCACTCCTACTAGTGAATCTAATGTAACACACACCCATACAATGCGCATCACCCCGCGATGTTTTTCGGAAACCTATCCTACATTGCCACTGCATGTTCCCTGACCTCCCCATGCTGACCACCCCGCGGTGCTTTTCTCCATCCTACATTGCCACTCACTGCCTATCCTTATTCAGACCCTCCGATTCACACCACCCCGTGATGTTTTTCTCACTTCTACTAGTGAATGTAATGTAACACACACCCATACAATGAGCACCACCCCGTGATGTTTTTCTCACTCCTACTAGTGAATGGAATGTAACACACACCCATACAATGCATACCAACCCCTGATGTTTTTCTCACTCCTACTAGTGAATGTAATGTAACACACACCCATACAATGCGCACCACCCCGTGATGTTTTTCTCACTCCTACTAGTGAATGTAATATAACACACACCCATACAATGCGCACCACCCCGTGATGTTTTTCTCACTCCTACTAGTGAATGTAATGTAACACACACCGATACAATGCGCACCACCCCGTGATGTTTTTCTCACTCCTACTAGTGAATCTAATGTAACACACACCTATACAATGCGCATCACCCCGCGATGTTTTTCAGAAACCTATCCTACATTGCCACTGCATGTTCCCTGACCTCCCCATGCTGACCACCCCGCGGTGCTTTTCTCCATCCTACATTGCCACTCACTGGCTATCCTAATTCAGACCCTCCGATTCACACCACCCCGTGATGTTTTTCTCACTCCTACTAGTGAATGTAATGTAACACACACCCATACAATGCGCACCACCCCGTGATGTTTTTCTCACTCCTACTAGTGAATGTAATGTAACACACACCCATACAATGCGCACCACCCCGTGATGTTTTTCTCACTCCTACTAGTGAATGTAATGTAACACACACCCATACAATGCGCACCACCCTGTGATGTTTTTCTCACTCCTACTAGTGAATGTAATGTAACACACACCCATACAATGCGTACCACCCCGTGATCTTTTTCTCACTCCTACTAGTGAATGTAATGTAACACACACCCATACAATGCGCACCACCCCGTGATGTTTTTCTCATTCCTACTAGTGAATGTAATGTAACACACACCCATACAATGCGCACCACCCCGCGATGTTTTTCAGAAACCTATCCTACATTGCCACTGCATGTTCCCTGACCTCCCCATGCTCACCACCCCGCGGTGCTTTTCTCCATCCTACATTGCCAATCACTGCCTATCCTAATTAAGACCCTCCGATTCACACCACCCCGTGATGTTTTTCTCACTCCTACTAGTGAATGTAATGTAACACACACCCATACAATGCGCACCACCCCGTGATGTTTTTCTCACTCCTATTAGTGAATGTAATGTAACACACACCCATACAATGCGCACCACCCCGTGATGTTTTTCTCACTCCTACTAGTGAATCTAATGTAACACACACCCATACAATGCGCATCACCCCGCGATGTTTTTCAGAAACCTATCCTACATTGCCACTGCATGTTCCCTGACCTCCCCATGCTGACCACCCCGCGGTGCTTTTCTCCATCCTACATTGCCACTCACTACCTATCCTTATTCAGACCCTCCGATTCACACCACCCCGTGATGTTTTTCTCACTTCTACTAGTGAATGTAATGTAACACACACCCATATAATGCGCACCACCCCGTGATGTTTTTCTCACTCCTACTAGTGAATGGAATGTAACACACACCCATACAATGCATACCAACCCGTGATGTTTTTCTCACTCCTACTAGTGAATGTAATGTAACACACACCCATACAATGCGCACCACCCCGTGATGTTTTTCTCACTCCTACTAGTGAATGTAATATAACACACACCCATACAATGCGCACCACCATGTGATGTTTTTCTCACTCCTACTAGTGAATGTAATGTAACACACACCCATACAATGCGCACCACCCCATGATGTTTTTCTCACTCCTACTAGTGAATGTAATGTAACACACACCCATAAAATGCGCACCACCCCGTGATGTTTTTCTCACTCCTAATAGTGAATGTAATGTAACACACACCCATACAATGCGCACCACCCCGTGAGGTTTATCTCACTCCTACTAGTGAATGTAATGTAACACACACCCATACAATGCGCACCACCCCGTGATGTTTTTCTCACTCCTACTAGTGAATCTAATGTAACACACACCCATACAATGCTCACCACCCCGTGACGTTTTTCTCACTCCTACTAGTGAATCTAATGTAACACCCACCCATACAATGCGCACCACCCCGTGATGTTTTTCTCACTCCTACTAGTGAATGTAATGTAACACACCCATACAATGCGCACCACACCGTGATGTTTTTCTCACTCCTACTAGTGAATGTAATGTAACACACACCCATACAATGCGCACCACCCCGTGAGGTTTATCTCACTCCTACTAGTGAATGTAATGTAACGCACACCCATACAATGCGCACCACCCCGTGATGTTTTTCTCACTCCTACTAGTGAATGTAATGTAACACACACCCATACAATGCGCACCACCCCGTGATGTTTTTCTCACTCCTACTAGTGAATCTAATGTAACACACACACATACAATGCGCACCACCCCGTGATGTTTTTCTCACTCCTAGTAGTGAATGTAATGTAACACACACCCATACAATGCGCACCACCCCGTGATGTTTTTCTCACTCCTACTAGTGAATGTAATGTAACACACAGCCATACAATGCGCACCACCCCGTGATGTTTTTCTCACTACTACTAGTGAATGTAATGTAACACACACCCATGCAATGCGCACCACCCCGTGATGTTTTTCTCACTCCTACTAGTGAATCTAATGTAACACACACCCATACAATGCGCACCACCCCGTGATGTTTTTCTCACTGCTACTAGTGAATGGAATGTAACACACACCCATACAATGCATACCAACCCGTGATGTTTTTCTCACTCCTACTAGTGAATGTAATGTAACACACACCCATACAATGCGCACCACCCCGTGATGTTTTTCTCACTCCTACTAGTGAATGTAATATAACACACACCCATACAATGCGCACCACCATGTGATGTTTTTCTCACTCCTACTAGTGAATGTAATGTAACACACACCCATACAATGCGCACCACCCCATGATGTTTTTCTCACTCCTACTAGTGAATGTAATGTAACACACACCCATAAAATGCGCACCACCCCGTGATGTTTTTCTCACTCCTAATAGTGAATGTAATGTAACACACACCCATACAATGCGCACCACCCCGTGAGGTTTATCTCACTCCTACTAGTGAATGTAATGTAACACACACCCATACAATGCGCACCACCCCGTGATGTTTTTCTCACTCCTACTAGTGAATCTAATGTAACACACACCCATACAATGCTCACCACCCCGTGACGTTTTTCTCACTCCTACTAGTGAATCTAATGTAACACCCACCCATAAAATGCGCACCACCCCGTGATGTTTTTCTCACTCCTACTAGTGAATGTAATGTAACACACCCGTACAATGCGCACCTCCCCGTGATGTTTTTCTCACTCCTACTAGTGAATGTAATGTAACACACACCCATACAATGCGCACCACCCCGTGAGGTTTATCTCACTCCTACTAGTGAATGTAATGTAACGCACACCCATACAATGCGCACCACCCCGTGATGTTTTTCTCACTCCTACTAGTGAATGTAATGTAACACACACCCATACAATGCGCACCACCCCGTGATGTTTTTCTCACTCCTACTAGTGAATCTAATGTAACACACACCCATACAATGCGCACCACCCCGTGATGTTTTTCTCACTCCTAGTAGTGAATGGAATGTAACACACACCCATACAATGCGCACCACCCCGTGATGTTTTTCTCACTCCTACTAGTGAATGTAATGTAACACACACCCATACAATGCGCACCACCACGTGATGTTTTTCTCACTACTACTAGTGAATCTAATGTAACACACACCCATACAATGCGCACCACCCCGTGATGTTTTTCTCACTCCTACTAGTGAATCTAATGTAACACACACCCATACAATGCGCACCACCCCGTGATGTTTTTCTCACTCCTACTAGTGAATGTAATGTAAAACACACCCATACAATGCTCACCACCCCGTGATGTTTTTCTCACTCCTACTAGTGAATGTAATGTAACACACACCCATACAATGCGCACCACCTCATGATGTTTTTCTCACTCCTACTAGTGAATGTAATGTAACACACACCCATACAATGCGCACCACCCCGTGATGTTTTTCAGAAACCTATCCTAAATTGCCTCTGCATGTTTCCTGACCTCCCCATGCTGACCACCCCGCGGTGCTTTTCTCCATCCTACATTGCCACTCACTGCCTATCCTAATTCAGACCCTCAGATTCACACCACCCCGTGTTTTTCTCACTCCTACTAGTGAATGTAATGTAACACACACCCATACAATGCGCACCACCCCGTGATGTTTTTCTCACTCCTACTAGTCAATGTAATGTAACACACAGCCATACAATGCGCACCACCCCGTGATGTTTTTCTCACTCCTACTAGTGAATGTAATGTAACACACACCCATACAATGCGCACCACCCCGTGATGTTTTTCTCACTCCTACTAGTGAATCTAATGTAACACACACCCATACAATGCGCACCACCCCGTGATGTTTTTCTCACTCCTACTAGTGAATCTAATGTAACACACACCCGTACAATGCGCACCACCCTGTGATGTTTTTCTCACTCCTACTAGTGAATGTAATGTAACACACCCCATACAATGCGCACCACCCCGTGTAGTTTTTCTCACTCCTACTAGTGAATCTAATGTAACACACACCCATACAATGCGCAACACCCCGTGATGTTTTTCTCACTCATACTAGTGAATGTAATGTAACACACACCCATACAATGCGCACCTCCCCGTGATGTTTTTGTCACTCCTGCTAGTGTATGTAATGTAACACACACCCATACAATGCGCACCACCCCGTGATGTTTTTCTCACTCCTACTAGTGAATGTAATGTAACACACACCCATACAATGCGCACCACCCCGCGATGTTTTTCAGAAACCTATCCTACATTGCCACTGCATGTTCCCTGACCTCCCCATGCTCACCACCCCGCGGTGCTTTTCTCCATCCTACATTGCCAATCACTGCTTATCCTAATTCAGACCCTCCGATTCACAACACCCCGTGATGTTTTTCTTACTCCTACTAATGAATGTAATGTAACACACACCCATACAATGCGCACCACCCCGTAATGTTTTTCTCACTCCATATAGTGAATGTAATGTAACACACACCCATACAATGCGCACCACCCCGTGATGTTTTTCTCACTCCTACTAGTGAATGTAATGTAACACACACCCATACAATGCACACCAGCCCGTGATGTTTTTCTCACTCCTACTAGTGAATGTAATGTAACACACACCCATACAATGCGTACCACCCCGTGATCTTTTTCTCACTCCTACTAGTGAATGTAATGTAACACACACCCATACAATGCGCACCACCCCGTGATGTTTTTCTCATTCCTACTAGTGAATGTAATGTAACACACACCCATACAATGCGCACCACCCCGCGATGTTTTTCAGAAACCTATCCTACATTGCCACTGCATGTTCCCTGACCTCCCCATGCTCACCCCCCCGCGGTGCTTTTCTCCATCCTACATTGCCAATCACTGCCTATCCTAATTCAGACCCTCCGATTCAAACCACCCCGTGATGTTTTTCTCACTCCTACTAATGAATATAATGTAACACACACCCATACAATGCGCACCACCCCGTGATGTTTTTCTCACTACTACTAGTGAATGTTATGTAACACACACCCATACAATGCGCACCACCCCGTGATGTTTTTCTCACTCCTACTAGTGAATCTAATGTAACACACACCCATACAATGCGCACCACCCCGCGATGTTTTTCAGAAACCTATCCTACATTGCCACTGCATGTTCCCTGACCTCCCCATGCTCACCCCCCCGCGGTGCTTTTCTCCATCCTACATTGCCAATCACTGCCTATCCTAATTCAGACCCTCCGATTCAAACCACCCCGTGATGTTTTTCTCACTCCTACTAATGAATATAATGTAACACACACCCATACAATGCGCACCACCCCGTGTAGATTTTCTCACTCCTACTAGTGAATCTAATGTAACACACACCCATACAATGCGCACCACCCCGTGATGTTTTTCTCACTCCTACTAGTGAATGTAATGTAAAACACACCCATACAATGCGCACCACCCCGTGATGTTTTTCTCACTCCTACTAGTGAATGTAATGTAACACACACCCATACAATGCGCACCACCTCGTGATGTTTTTCTCACTCCTACTAGTGAAAGTAATGTAACACACACCCATACAATGCGCACCACCCCGTGATGTTTTTCTCACTCCTACTAGTGAATCTAATGTAACACACACCCGTACAATGCGCACCACCCCGCGATGTTTTTCAGAAACCTATCCTACATTGCCTCTGCATGTTCCCTGACCTCCCCATGCTGACCACCCCGCGGTGCTTTTCTCCATCCTACATTGCCACTCACTGCCTATCCTAATTCAGACCCTCCGATTCACACTACCCCGTGTTTTTCTCACTCCTACTAGTGAATGTAATGTAACACACACCCATACAATGCGCACCACCCCATGATGTTTTTCTCACTCCTACTAGTGAATGTAATGTAACACACACTCATACAATGCGCACCACCCCGTGATGTTTTTCTCACTCCTACTAGTGAATGTAATGTAACACACACCCATACAATGCGCACCACCCCGTGATGTTTTTCTCACTCCTACTAGTGAATCTAATGTAACACACACCCATACAATGCGCACCACCCCATTATGTTTTTCTCACTCCTACTAGTGAATCTAATGTAACACACACCCGTACAATGCGCACCACCCCGTGATGTTTTTCTCACTCCTACTAGTGAATGTAATGTAACACACACCCATACAATGCGCAACACCCCGCGATGTTTTTCAGAAACCTATCCTACATTGCCACTGCATGTTCCCTGACCTCCCCATGCTGACGACCCCGCGGTGCTTTTCTCCATCCTACATTGCCACTCACTGGCTATCCTAATTCAGACCCTCCGATTCACACCACCCCGTGATGTTTTTCTCACTCCTACTAGTAAATGTAATGTAACACACACCCATACAATGCGCACCACCCCGTGATGCTTTTCTCACTCCTACTAGTGAATGTAATGTAACACACACCCATACAATGCGCACCACCCCGTGATGTTTTTCTCACTCCTACTAGTGAATGTAATGTAACACACACCCATACAATGCGCACCACCCCGTGATGTTTTTCTCACTCCTACTAGTGAATGTAATGTAACACACACCCATACAATGCGCACCACCCCGTGATGTTTTTCTCACTCCTACTAGTGAATGTAATGTAACACACACCCATACAATGCGTACCACCCCGTGATCTTTTTCTCACTCCTACTAGTGAATGTAATGTAACACACACCCATACAATGCGCACCACCCCGTGATGTTTTTCTCATTCCTACTAGTGAATGTAATTTAACACACACCCATGCAATGCGCACCACCCCGCGATGTTTTTCAGAAACCTATCCTACATTGCCACTGCATGTTCCCTGACCTCCCCATGCTCACCACCCCGCGGTGCTTTTCTCCATCCTACATTGCCAATCACTGCCTATCCTAATTAAGACCCTCCGATTCACACCACCCCGTGATGTTTTTCTCACTCCTACTAGTGAATGTAATGTAACACACACCCATACAATGCGCACCACCCCGTGATGTTTTTCTCACTCCTATTAGTGAATGTAATGTAACACACACCCATACAATGCGCACCACCCCGTGATGTTTTTCTCACTCTTACTAGTGAATCTAATGTAACACACACCCATACAATGCGCATCACCCCGCGATGTTTTTCAGAAACCTATCCTACATTGCCACTGCATGTTCCCTGACCTCCCCATGCTGACCACCCCGCGGTGCTTTTCTCCATCCTACATTGCCACTCACTACCTATCCTTATTCAGACCCTCCGATTCACACCACCCCGTGATGTTTTTCTCACTTCTACTAGTGAATGTAATGTAACACACACCCATATAATGCGCACCACCCCGTGATGTTTTTCTCACTCCTACTAGTGAATGGAATGTAACACACACCCATACAATGCATACCAACCCGTGATGTTTTTCTCACTCCTAGTAGTGAATGTAATGTAACACACACCCATACAATGCGCACCACCCCGTGATGTTTTTCTCACTCCTACTAGTGAATGTAATGTAACACACAGCCATACAATGCGCACCACCCCGTGATGTTTTTCTCACTACTACTAGTGAATGTAATGTAACACACACCCATGCAATGCGCACCACCCCGTGATGTTTTTCTCACTCCTACTAGTGAATCTAATGTAACACACACCCATACAATGCGCACCACCCCGTGATGTTTTTCTCACTGCTACTAGTGAATGGAATGTAACACACACCCATACAATGCATACCAACCCGTGATGTTTTTCTCACTCCTACTAGTGAATGTAATGTAACACACACCCATACAATGCGCACCACCCCGTGATGTTTTTCTCACTCCTACTAGTGAATGTAATATAACACACACCCATACAATGCGCACCACCATGTGATGTTTTTCTCACTCCTACTAGTGAATGTAATGTAACACACACCCATACAATGCGCACCACCCCATGATGTTTTTCTCACTCCTACTAGTGAATGTAATGTAACACACACCCATAAAATGCGCACCACCCCGTGATGTTTTTCTCACTCCTAATAGTGAATGTAATGTAACACACACCCATACAATGCGCACCACCCCGTGAGGTTTATCTCACTCCTACTAGTGAATGTAATGTAACACACACCCATACAATGCGCACCACCCCGTGATGTTTTTCTCACTCCTACTAGTGAATCTAATGTAACACACACCCATACAATGCTCACCACCCCGTGACGTTTTTCTCACTCCTACTAGTGAATCTAATGTAACACCCACCCATACAATGCGCACCACCCCGTGATGTTTTTCTCACTCCTACTAGTGAATGTAATGTAACACACCCATACAATGCGCACCACCCCGTGATGTTTTTCTCACTCCTACTAGTGAATGTAATGTAACACACACCCATACAATGCGCACCACCCCGTGAGGTTTATCTCACTCCTACTAGTGAATGTAATGTAACGCACACCCATACAATGCGCACCACCCCGTGATGTTTTTCTCACTCCTACTAGTGAATGTAATGTAACACACACCCATACAATGCGCACCACCCCGTGATGTTTTTCTCACTCCTACTAGTGAATCTAATGTAACACACACCCATACAATGCGCACCACCCCGTGATGTTTTTCTCACTCCTAGTAGTGAATGGAATGTAACACACACCCATACAATGCGCACCACCCCGTGATGTTTTTCTCACTCCTACTAGTGAATGTAATGTAACAAACACCCATACAATGCGCACCACCCCGTGATGTTTTTCTCACTACTACTAGTGAATCTAATGTAACACACACCCATACAATGCGCACCACCCCGTGATGTTTTTCTCACTCCTACTAGTGAATCTAATGTAACACACACCCATACAATGCGCACCACCCCGTGATGTTTTTCTCACTCCTACTAGTGAATGTAATGTAAAACACACCCATACAATGCTCACCACCCCGTGATGTTTTTCTCACTCCTACTAGTGAATGTAATGTAACACACACCCATACAATGCGCACCACCTCATGATGTTTTTCTCACTCCTACTAGTGAATGTAATGTAACACACACCCATACAATGCGCACCACCCCGCGATGTTTTTCAGAAACCTATCCTAAATTGCCTCTGCATGTTTCCTGAACTCCCCATGCTGACCACCCCGCGGTGCTTTTCTCCATCCTACATTGCCACTCACTGCCTATCCTAATTCAGACCCTCAGATTCACACCACCCCGTGTTTTTCTCACTCCTACTAGTGAATGTAATGTAACACACACCCATACAATGCGCACCACCCCGTGATGTTTTTCTCACTCCTACTAGTCAATGTAATGTAACACACAGCCATACAATGCGCACCACCCCGTGATGTTTTTCTCACTCCTACTAGTGAATGTAATGTAACACACACCCATACAATGCGCACCACCCCGTGATGTTTTTCTCACTCCTACTAGTGAATCTAATGTAACACACACCCATACAATGCGCACCACCCCGCGATGTTTTTCAGAAACCTATCCTACATTGCCTCTGCATGTTCCCTGACCTCCCCATGCTGACCACCCCGCGGTGCTTTTCTCCATCCTACATTGCCACTCACTGCCTATCCTAATTCAGACCCTCCGATTCACACCACCCCGTGTTTTTCTCACTCCTACTAGTGAATGTAATGTAACACACACCCATACAATGCGCACCACCCCATGATGTTTTTCTCACTCCTACTAGTGAATGTAATGTAACACACACTCATACAATGCGCACCACCCCGTGATGTTTTTCTCACTCCTACTAGTGAATGTAATGTAACACACACCCATACAATGCGCACCACCCCGTGATGTTTTTCTCACTCCTACTAGTGAATCTAATGTAACACACACCCATACAATGCGCACCACCCCATTATGTTTTTCTCACTCCTACTAGTGAATCTAATGTAACACACACCCGTACAATGCGCACCACCCCGTGATGTTTTTCTCACTCCTACTAGTGAATGTAATGTAACACACACCCATACAATGCGCAACACCCCGCGATGTTTTTCAGAAACCTATCCTACATTGCCACTGCATGTTCCCTGACCTCCCCATGCTGACCACCCCGCGGTGCTTTTCTCCATCCTACATTGCCACTCACTGGCTATCCTAATTCAGACCCTCCGATTCACACCACCCCGTGATGTTTTTCTCACTCCTACTAGTAAATGTAATGTAACACACACCCATACAATGCGCACCACCCCGTGATGCTTTTCTCACTCCTACTAGTGAATGTAATGTAACACACACCCATACAATGCGCACCACCCCGTGATGTTTTTCTCACTCCTACTAGTGAATGTAATGTAACACACACCCATACAATGCGCACCACCCCGTGATGTTTTTCTCACTCCTACTAGTGAATGTAATGTAACACACACCCATACAATGCGCACCACCCCGTGATGTTTTTCTCACTCCTACTAGTGAATGTAATGTAACACACACCCATACAATGCGTACCACCCCGTGATCTTTTTCTCACTCCTACTAGTGAATGTAATGTAACACACACCCATACAATGCGCACCACCCCGTGATGTTTTTCTCATTCCTACTAGTGAATGTAATTTAACACACACCCATACAATGCGCACCACCCCGCGATGTTTTTCAGAAACCTATCCTACATTGCCACTGCATGTTCCCTGACCTCCCCATGCTCACCACCCCGCGGTGCTTTTCTCCATCCTATATTGCCAATCACTGCCTATCCTAATTAAGACCCTCCGATTCACACCACCCCGTGATGTTTTTCTCACTCCTACTAGTGAATGTAATGTAACACACACCCATACAATGCGCACCACCCCGTGATGTTTTTCTCACTCCTATTAGTGAATGTAATGTAACACACACCCATACAATGCGCACCACCCCGTGATGTTTTTCTCACTCTTACTAGTGAATCTAATGTAACACACACCCATACAATGCGCATCACCCCGCGATGTTTTTCAGAAACCTATCCTACATTGCCACTGCATGTTCCCTGACCTCCCCATGCTGACCACCCCGCGGTGCTTTTCTCCATCCTACATTGCCACTCACTACCTATCCTTATTCAGACCCTCCGATTCACACCACCCCGTGATGTTTTTCTCACTTCTACTAGTGAATGTAATGTAACACACACCCATATAATGCGCACCACCCCGTGATGTTTTTCTCACTCCTACTAGTGAATGGAATGTAACACACACCCATACAATGCATACCAACCCGTGATGTTTTTCTCACTCCTAGTAGTGAATGTAATGTAACACACACCCATACAATGCGCACCACCCCGTGATGTTTTTCTCACTCCTACTAGTGAATGTAATGTAACACACAGCCATACAATGCGCACCACCCCGTGATGTTTTTCTCACTACTACTAGTGAATGTAATGTAACACACACCCATGCAATGCGCACCACCCCGTGATGTTTTTCTCACTCCTACTAGTGAATCTAATGTAACACACACCCATACAATGCGCACCACCCCGTGATGTTTTTCTCACTGCTACTAGTGAATGGAATGTAACACACACCCATACAATGCATACCAACCCGTGATGTTTTTCTCACTCCTACTAGTGAATGTAATGTAACACACACCCATACAATGCGCACCACCCCGTGATGTTTTTCTCACTCCTACTAGTGAATGTAATATAACACACACCCATACAATGCGCACCACCCCGCGATGTTTTTCTCACTCCTACTAGTGAATGTAATGTAACACACACCCATACAATGCGCACCACCCCGTGATGTTTTTCTCACTCCTACTAGTGAATGTAATGTAACACACACCCATACAATGCGTACCACCCCGTGATCTTTTTCTCACTCCTATTAGTGAATGTAATGTAACACACACCCATACAATGCGCACCACCCCGTGATGTTTTTCTCACTCCTACTAGTGAATGTAATGTAACACACACCCATACAATGCGCACCACCCCGCGATGTTTTTCAGAAACCTATCCTACATTGCCACCCCATGTTCCCTGACCTCCCCATTCTCACCACCCCGCGGTGCTTTTCTCCATCCTACATTGCCAATCACTGCCTATCCTAATTCAGACCCTCCGATTAACACCACCCCGTGATGTTTTTCTCACTCCTAATAATGAATGTAATGTAACACACACCCATACAATGCGCACCACCCCGTGATGTTTTTCTCACTCCTACTAGTGAATGTAATGTAACACACACCCATAGAATGCGCACCACCCCGCGATGTTTTTCAGAAACCTATCCTACATTGCCACTGCATGTTCCCTGACCTCCCCATGCTCACCACCCCGCGGTGCTTTTCTCCATCCTACATTGCCAATCACTGCTTATCCTAATTCAGACCCTCCGATTCACAACACCCCGTGATGTTTTTCTTACTCCTACTAATGAATGTAATGTAACACACACCCATACAATGCGCACCACCCCGTGATGTTTTTCTCACTCCTACTAGTGAATGTAATGTAACACACCAATACAATGCACACCACCCCGTGATGTTTTTCTCACTCCTACTAGTGAATGTAATGTAACACACACCCATACAATGCGCACCACCCCGTGAGGTTTATCTCACTCCTACTAGTGAATGTAATGTAACGCACACCCATACAATGCGCACCACCCCGTGATGTTTTTCTCACTCCTACTAGTGAATGTAATGTAACACACACCCATACAATGCGCACCACCCCGTGATGTTTTTCTCACTCCTACTAGTGAATCTAATGTAACACACACCCATACAATGCGCACCACCCCGTGATGTTTTTCTCACTCCTAGTAGTGAATGGAATGTAACACACACCCATACAATGCGCACCACCCCGTGATGTTTTTCTCACTCCTACTAGTGAATGTAATGTAACACACACCCATACAATGCGCACCACCCCGTGATGTTTTTCTCACTACTACTAGTGAATCTAATGTAACACACACCCATACAATGCGCACCACCCCGTGATGTTTTTCTCACTCCTACTAGTGAATCTAATGTAACACACACCCATACAATGCGCACCACCCCGTGATGTTTTTCTCACTCCTACTAGTGAATGTAATGTAAAACACACCCATACAATGCTCACCACCCCGTGATGTTTTTCTCACTCCTACTAGTGAATGTAATGTAACACACACCCATACAATGCGAACCACCTCATGATGTTTTTCTCACTCCTACTAGTGAATGTAATGTAACACACACCCATACAATGCGCACCACCCCGCGATGTTTTTCAGAAACCTATCCTAAATTGCCACTGCATGTTTCCTGAACTCCCCATGCTGACCACCCCGCGGTGCTTTTCTCCATCCTACATTGCCACTCACTGCCTATCCTAATTCAGACCCTCAGATTCACACCACCCCGTGTTTTTCTCACTCCTACTAGTGAATGTAATGTAACACACACCCATACAATGCGCACCACCCCGTGATGTTTTTCTCACTCCTACTAGTCAATGTAATGTAACACACAGCCATACAATGCGCACCACCCCGTGATGTTTTTCTCACTCCTACTAGTGAATGTAATGTAACACACACCCATACAATGCGCACCACCCCGTGATGTTTTTCTCACTCCTACTAGTGAATCTAATGTAACACACACCCATACAATGCGCACCACCCCGTGATGTTTTTCTCACTCCTACTAGTGAATCTAATGTAACACACACCCGTACAATGCGCACCACCCTGTGATGTTTTTCTCACTCCTACTAGTGAATGTAATGTAACACACCCCATACAATGCGCACCACCCCGTGTAGTTTTTCTCACTCCTACTAGTGAATCTAATGTAACACACACCCATACAATGCGCAACACCCCGTGATGTTTTTCTCACTCATACTAGTGAATGTAATGTAACACACACCCATACAATGCGCACCTCCCCGTGATGTTTTTGTCACTCCTGCTAGTGTATGTAATGTAACACACACCCATACAATGCGCACCACCCCGTGATGTTTTTCTCACTCCTACTAGTGAATGTAATGTAACACACACCCATACAATGCGCACCACCCCGCGATGTTTTTCAGAAACCTATCCTACATTGCCACTGCATGTTCCCTGACCTCCCCATGCTCACCACCCCGCGGTGCTTTTCTCCATCCTACATTGCCAATCACTGCTTATCCTAATTCAGACCCTCCGATTCACAACACCCCGTGATGTTTTTCTTACTCCTACTAATGAATGTAATGTAACACACACCCATACAATGCGCACCACCCCGTGATGTTTTTCTCACTCCTAATAGTGAATGTAATGTAACACACACCCATACAATGCACACCAGCCCGTGATGTTTTTCTCACTCCTACTAGTGAATGTAATGTAACACACACCCATACAATGCACACCAGCCCGTGATGTTTTTCTCACTCCTACTAGTGAATGTAATGTAACACACACCCATACAATGCGTACCACCCCGTGATCTTTTTCTCACTCCTACTAGTGAATGTAATGTAACACACACCCATACAATGCGCACCACCCCGTGATGTTTTTCTCATTCCTACTAGTGAATGTAATGTAACACACACCCATACAATGCGCACCACCCCGCGATGTTTTTCAGAAACCTATCCTACATTGCCACTGCATGTTCCCTGACCTCCCCATGCTCACCCCCCCGCGGTGCTTTTCTCCATCCTACATTGCCAATCACTGCCTATCCTAATTCAGACCCTCCGATTCACACCACCCCGCGATGTTTTTCTCACTCCTACTAGTGAATGTAATGTAACACACACCCATACAATGCGCACCACCCCGTGATGCTTTTCTCACTCCTACTAGTGAATGTAATGTAACACACACCCATACAATGCGCACCACCCCGTGATGTTTTTCTCACTCCTACTAGTGAATGTAATGTAACACACACCCATACAATGCGCACCACCCCGTGATGGTTTTCTCACTCCTAATAGTGAATGTAATGTAACACACACCCATACAATGCGCACCACCCCGCGATGTTTTTCTCACTCCTACTAGTGAATGTAATGTAACACACACCCATACAATGCGCACCACCCCGTGATGTTTTTCTCACTCCTACTAGTGAATGTAATGTAACACACACCCATACAATGCGTACCACCCCGTGATCTTTTTCTCACTCCTATTAGTGAATGTAATGTAACACACACCCATACAATGCGCACCACCCCGTGATGTTTTTCTCACTCCTACTAGTGAATGTAATGTAACACACACCCATACAATGCGCACCACCCCGCGATGTTTTTCAGAAACCTATCCTACATTGCCACCCCATGTTCCCTGACCTCCCCATTCTCACCACCCCGCGGTGCTTTTCTCCATCCTACATTGCCAATCACTGCCTATCCTAATTCAGACCCTCCGATTAACACCACCCCGTGATGTTTTTCTCACTCCTAATAATGAATGTAATGTAACACACACCCATACAATGCGCACCACCCCGTGATGTTTTTCTCACTCCTACTAGTGAATGTAATGTAACACACACCCATAGAATGTGCACCACTCCGTGATGTTTTTCTCACTCCTACTAGTGAATGTAATGTAACACACACCCATACAATGCGCACCACCCCGTGATGTTTTTCTTCCTCCTACTAGTGAATGTAATATAACACACACCCATACAATGCGCAACACCCCGCGATGTTTTTCAGAAACCTATCCTACATTGCCACTGCCTGTTCCCTAACCTCCCAATGCTGACCACCCCGCGGTGCTTTTCTCCATCCTACATTGCCACTCACTGCCTATCCTAATTCAGACCCTCCGATTCACACCAACCCGTGATGTTTTTCTCACTCCTACTAGTGAATGTAATGTAACACACACGCATACAATGCGCACCACCCCGTGATGTTTTTCTCACTCCTACTAGTGAATGTAATGTAACACACACCCATACAATGCGCACCACCCCGTGATGTTTTTCTCACTCCTACTAGTGAATGTAATGTAACACACACCCATACAATGCGCACCACCCCGTGATGTTTTTCTCACTCCTACATGTGAGTCTAATGTAACACACACCCATACAATGCGCACCACCCCATGATGTTTTTCTCACTCCTACTAGTGAATCTAATGTAACACACACCCATACAATGCGCACCACCCCGTGATGTTTTTGTCACTCCTGCTAGTGAATGTAATGTAACACACACCCATACAATTCGCACCACCCCGTGATGTTTTTCTCACTCCTACTAGTGAATGTAATGTAACACACACCCATACAATGTGCAACAAACCGCGATATTTTTCAGAAGCCTATCCTACATTGCCACTGCATGTTCCCTGACCTCCCCATGCTCACCACCCCGCGGTGCTTTTCTCCATCCTACATTGCCAATCACTGCCTATCCTAATTCAGACCCTCCGATTCACACCACCCCGTGATGTTTTTCTCACTCCTACTAATGAATGTAATGTAACACACACCCATACAATGCACACCACCCCGTGATGTTTTTCTCACTCCTACTAGTGAATGTAATGTAACACACACCCATACAATGCGCACCACCCCGTGATGTTTTTCTCACTCCTACTAGTGAATGCAATGTAACACACACCCATGCAATGCGCACCACTCCGTGATGTTTTTCTCACTCCTACTAGTGAATGTAATGTAACACACACCCATACAATGCGCACCACCCCGTGATGTTATTCTCACTCCTACTAGTGAATGTAATGTAACACACCCCCATACAATGCTCACCACCCCGCGATGTTTTTCAGAAACCTATCCTACATTGCCACTGCATGTTCCCTGACCTCCCCATGCTGACCACCCCGCGGTGCTTGTCTCCATCCTACATTGCCACTCACTGCCTATCTTAATTCAGACCCTCCGATTCACACCACCCCGTGATGTTTTTCTCACTCCTACTAGTGAATGTAATGTAACACACACCCATACAATGCGCACCACCCCGTGATGTTTTTCTCACTCCTATTAGTGAATGTAATGTAACACACACCCATACAATGCGCACCACTCCGTGATGTTTTTCTCACTCCTACTAGTGAATCTAATGTAACACACACCCATACAATGCGCATCACCCCGCGATGTTTTTCAGAAACCTATCCTACATTGCCACTGCATGTTCCCTGACCTCCCCATGCTGACCACCCCGCGGTGCTTTTCTCCATCCTACATTGCCACTCACTGGCTATCGTAATTCAGACCCTCCGATTCACACCACCCCATGATGTTTTTCTCACTCCTACTAGTGAATGTAATGTAACACGCACCCATACAATGCGCACCACCCCGTGATGTTTTTCTCACTCCTACTAGTGAATGTAATGTAACACACACCCATACAATGCGCACCACGCCGTGATGTTTTTCTCACTCCTACTAGTGAATGTAATGTAACACACACCCATACAATGCGCACCACCCCGTGATGTTTTTCTCACTCCTAATAGTGAATGTAATGTAACACACACCCATACAATGCGCACCACCCCGTGATGTTTTTCTCACTCCTACTAGTGAATGTAATGTAACACACACCCATACAATGCGCACCACCCTGTGATGTTTTTCTCACTCCTACTAGTGAATGTAATGTAACACACACCCATACAATGCGTACCACCCCGTGATCTTTTTCTCACTCCTACTAGTGAATGTAATGTAACACACACCCATACATTGCGCACCACCCCGTGATGTTTTTCTCATTCCTACTAGTGAATGTAATGTAACACACACCCATACAATGCGCACCACCCCGCGATGTTTTTCAGAAACCTATCCTACATTGCCACTGCATGTTCCCTGACCTCCCCATGCTCACCACCCCGCGGTGCTTTTCTCCATCCTACATTGCCAATCACTGCCTATCCTAATTCAGACCCTCCGATTCACATCACCCCGTGATGTTTTTCTCACTCCTACTAATGAATGTAATGTAACACACACCCATACAATGCGCACCACCCCGTGATGTTTTTCTCACTCCTATTAGTGAATGTAATGTAACACACACCCATACAATGCGCACCACCCCATGATGTTTTTCTCACTCCTACTAGTGAATGTAATGTAACACACACCCATGCAATGCGCACCACTCCGTGATGTTTTTCTCACTCCTACTAGTGAATGTAATGTAACACACACCCATACAATGCGCACCACCCCATGATGTTTTTCTCACTCCTACTAGTGAATGTAATGTAACACACTCCCATACAATGCGCACCACCCCGCGATGTTTTTCAGAAACCTATCCTACATTGCCACTGCATGTTCCCTGACCTCCCCATGCTGACCAACCCGCGGTGCTTTTCTCCATCCTACATTGCCACTCACTGCCTATCCTAAATAAGACCCTCCGATTCACACCACCCCGTGATGTTTTTCTCACTCCTACTAGTGAATGTAATGTAACACACACCCATACAATGCGCACCACCCCGTGATGTTTTTCTCACTCCTATTAGTGAATGTAATGTAACACACACCCATACAATGCGCACCACCCCGTGATGTTTTTCTCACTCCTACTAGTGAATGTAATGTAACACACACCCATACAATGCGCACCACCCCGTGATGTTTTTCTCACTCCTACTAGTGAATGTAATGTAACACATACCCATACAATGCGCAGAACCCCGTGATGTTTTTCTCACTCCTACTAGTGAATGTAATGTAACACACACCCATACAATGCGCACCACCCCGTGATGTTTTTCTCACTCCTAATAGTGAATGTAATGTAACACACACCCATACAATGCGCACCACCCCGTGATGTTTTTCTCACTCCTACTAGTGAATGTAATGTAACACACACCCATACAATGCGCACCTCCCCGTGATGTTTTTCTCACTCCTACTAGTGAATGTAATGTAACACACACCCATACAATGCGCACCACCCCGTGATCTTTTTCTCACTCCCACTAGTGAATGTAATGTAACACACACCCATACAATGCGCACCACCCCGTGATGTTTTTCTCACTCCTACTAGTGAATGTAATGTAACACACACCCATACAATGCGCACCACCCCGCGATGTTTTTCAGAAACCTATCCTACATTGCCACTGCATGTTCCCTGACCTCCCCATGCTCACCACCCCGCGGTGCTTTTCTCCATCCTACATTGCCAATCAGTGCCTATCCTTATACAGACCCTCCGATTCACACCACCCCGTGATGTTTTTCTCACTCCTACTAATGAATGTAATGTAACACACACCCATACAATGCGCACCACCCCGTGATGTTTTTCTCACTCCTACTAGAGAATGTAATGTAACACACACCCATACAATGCGCACCACCCCATGATGTTTTTCTCACTCCTACTAGTGAATGTAATGTAACACACACCCATGAAATGCGCCCCACTCCGTGATGTTTTTCTCACTCCTACTAGTGAATGTAATGTAACACACACCCATACTATGCGCACCACCCCGTGATGTTTTTCTCACTCCTACTAGTGAATCTAATGTAACACACACCCATACAATGCTCACCACCCCGTGACGTTTTTCTCACTCCTACTAGTGAATCTAATGTAACACACACCCATACAATTCGCACCACCCCGTGATGTTTTTCTCACTCCTACTAGTGAATGTAATGTAACACACACCCATAAAATGCGCACCACCCCGTGATGTTTTTCTCACTCCTAATAGTGAATGTAATGTAACACACACCCATACAATGCGCACCACCCCGTGAAGTTTATCTCACTCCTACTAGTGAATGTAATGTAACACACACCCATACAATGCGCACCACCCCGTGATGTTTTTCTCACTCCTACTAGTGAATGTAATGTAACACACACCCATACAATGCTCACCACCCCGTGACGTTTTTCTCACTCCTACTAGTGAATCTAATGTAACACCCACCCATACAATGCGCACCACCCCGTGATGTTTTTCTCACTGCTACTAGTGAATGTAATGTAACACACCCATACAATGCGCACCACCCCGTGATGTTTTTCTCACTCCTACTAGTGAATGTAATGTAACACACACCCATACAATGCGCACCACCCCATGAGGTTTATCTCACTCCTACTAGTGAATGTAATGTAACACACACCCATACAATGCGCACCACCCCGTGATGTTTTTCTCACTCCTACTAGTGAATGTAATGTAACACACACCCATACAATGCGCACCACCCCGTGATGTTTTTCTCACTCCTACTAGTGAATCTAATGTAACACACACCCATACAATGCGCACCACCCATTGATGTTTTTCTCACTCCTACTAGTGTATCTAATGTAACACAAACCCATACAATGCGCACCACCCCGTGATGTTTTTCTCACTCCTACTAGTGAATGTAATGTAACACACACCCATACAATGCGCACCAGCCCGTGATGTTTTTCTCACTACTACTAGTTAATCTAATGTAACACACACCCATACAATGCGCACCACCCCGTGATGTTTTTCTCACTCCTACTAGTGAATCTAATGTAACACACACCCATACAATGCGCACCACCCCGTGATATTTTTCTCACTCCTACTAGTGAATGTAATGTAAAACACACCCATACAATGCTCACCACCCCGTGATGTTTTTCTCACTCCTACTAGTGAATGTAATGTAACACACACCCATACAATGCGCACCACCCCGTGATGTTTTTCTCACTCCTACTAGAGAATGTAATGTAAAACACACCCATACAATGCGCACAACCCCGTGATGTTTTTCTCACTCCTACTAGTGAATCTAATGTAACACACACCCATACAATGCGCACCACCCCGCGATGTTTTTCAGAAACCTATCCTTCATTGCCTCTGCATGTTTCCTGACCTCCCCATGCTGACCACCCCGCGGTGCTTTTCTCCATCCTACATTGCCACTCACTGCCTATCCTAATTCAGACCCTCCGATTCACACCACCCCGTGTTTTTCTCACTCCTACTAGTGAATGTAATGTAACACACACCCATACAATGCGCACCACCCCGTGATGTTTTTCTCACTCCTACTAGTGAATGTAATGTAACACACAGCCATACAATGCGCACCACCCCATGATGTTTTTCTCACTCCTACTAGTGAATGTAATGTAACACACACCCATACAATGCGCACCACCCCGTGATATTTTTCTCACTCCTACTAGTGAATCTAATGTAACACACACCCATACAATGCGCACCACCCCGTGATGTTTTTCTCACTCCTACTAGTGAATCTAATGTAACACACACCCGTACAATGCGCACCACCCCGTGATGTTTTTCTCACTCCTACTAGTGAATGTAATGTAACACACACGCATACAATGCGCACCACCCCGTGTAGTTTTTCTCACTCCTACTAGTGAATCTAATGTAACACACACCCATACAATGCGCAACACCCCGTGATGTTTTTCTCACTCATACTAGTGAATGTAATGTAACACACACCCATACAATGCGCACCTCCCCGTGATGTTTTTGTCACTCCTGCTAGTGTATGTAATGTAACACACACCCATACAATGCGCACCACCCCGTGATGTTTTTCTCACTCCTACTAGTGAATGTAATGTAACACACACCCATACAATGCGCACCACCCCGCGATGGTTTTCAGAAACCTATCCTACATTGCCACTGCATGTTCCCTGACCTCCCCATGCTGACCACCCCGCGGTGCTTTTCTCCATCCTACATTGCCAATCACTGCTTATCCTAATTCAGACCCTCCGATTCACAACACGCTGTGATGTTTTTCTTACTCCTACTAATGAATGTAATGTAACACACACCCATACAATGCGCACCACCCCGTGATGTTTTTCTCACTCCTAATAGTGAATGTAATGTCACACACCCATACAATGCGCACCACCCCGTGATGTTTTTCTCACTCCTACTAGTGAATGTAATGGAACACACACCCATACAATGCGCACCACCCCGTGATGTTTTTCTCACTCCTACTAGTGAATGTAATGTAACACACACCCATACAATGCGTACCACCCCGTGATCTTTTTCTCACTCCTACTAGTGAATGTAATGTAACACACACCCATACAATGCGCACCACCCCGTGATGTTTTTCTCATTCCTACTAGTGAATGTAATGTAACACACCCCCATACAATGCTCACCACCCCGCGATGTTTTTCAGAAACCTATCCTACATTGCCACTGCATGTTCCCTGACCTCCCCATGCTGACCACCCCGCGGTGCTTTTCTCCATCCTACATTGCCACTCACTGCCTATCTTAATTCAGACCCTCCGATTCACACCACCCCGTGATGTTTTTCTCACTCCTACTAGTGAATGTAATGTAACACACACCCATACAATGCGCACCACCCCGTGATGTTTTTCTCACTCCTATTAGTGAATGTAATGTAACACACACCCATACAATGCGCACCACTCCGTGATGTTTTTCTCACTCCTACTAGTGAATCTAATGTAACACACACCCATACAATGCGCATCACCCCGCGATGTTTTTCAGAAACCTATCCTACATTGCCACTGCATGTTCCCTGACCTCCCCATGCTGACCACCCCGCGGTGCTTTTCTCCATCCTACATTGCCACTCACTGGCTATCGTAATTCAGACCCTCCGATTCACACCACCCCATGATGTTTTTCTCACTCCTACTAGTGAATGTAATGTAACACGCACCCATACAATGCGCACCACCCCGTGATGTTTTTCTCACTCCTACTAGTGAATGTAATGTAACACACACCCATACAATGCGCACCACCCCGTGATGTTTTTCTCACTCCTACTAGTGAATGTAATGTAACACACACCCATACAATGCGCACCACCCCGTGATGTTTTTCTCACTCCTAATAGTGAATGTAATGTAACACACACCCATACAATGCGCACCACCCCGTGATGTTTTTCTCACTCCTACTAGTGAATGTAATGTAACACACACCCATACAATGCGCACCACCCTGTGATGTTTTTCTCACTCCTACTAGTGAATGTAATGTAACACACACCCATACAATGCGCACCACCCCATGATGTTTTTCTCACTCCTACTAGTGAATGTAATGTAACACACCCCCATACAATGCGCACCACCCCGCGATGTTTTTCAGAAACCTATCCTACATTGCCACTGCATGTTCCCTGACCTCCCCATGCTGACCAACCCGCGGTGCTTTTCTCCATCCTACATTGCCACTCACTGCCTATCCTAAATAAGACCCTCCGATTCACACCACCCCGTGATGTTTTTCTCACTCCTACTAGTGAATGTAATGTAACACACACCCATACAATGCGCACCACCCCGTGATGTTTTTCTCACTCCTATTAGTGAATGTAATGTAACACACACCCATACAATGCGCACCACCCCGTGATGTTTTTCTCACTCCTACTAGTGAATGTAATGTAACACACACCCATACAATGCGCACCACCCCGTGATGTTTTTCTCACTCCTACTAGTGAATGTAATGTAACACATACCCATACAATGCGCAGAACCCCGTGATGTTTTTCTCACTCCTACTAGTGAATGTAATGTAACACACACCCATACAATGCGCACCACCCCGTGATGTTTTTCTCACTCCTAATAGTGAATGTAATGTAACACACACCCATACAATGCGCACCACCCCGTGATGTTTTTCTCACTCCTACTAGTGAATGTAATGTAACACACACCCATACAATGCGCACCTCCCCGTGATGTTTTTCTCACTCCTACTAGTGAATGTAATGTAACACACACCCATACAATGCGCACCACCCCGTGATCTTTTTCTCACTCCCACTAGTGAATGTAATGTAACACACACCCATACAATGCGCACCACCCCGTGATGTTTTTCTCACTCCTACTAGTGAATGTAATGTAACACACACCCATACAATGCGCACCACCCCGCGATGTTTTTCAGAAACCTATCCTACATTGCCACTGCATGTTCCCTGACCTCCCCATGCTCACCACCCCGCGGTGCTTTTCTCCATCCTACATTGCCAATCAGTGCCTATCCTTATTCAGACACTCCGATTCACACCACCCCGTGATGTTTTTCTCACTCCTACTAATGAATGTAATGTAACACACACCCATACAATGCGCACCACCCCGTGATGTTTTTCTCACTCCTACTAGTGAATGTAATGTAACACACACCCATACAATGCGCACCACCCCATGATGTTTTTCTCACTCCTACTAGTGAATGTAATGTAACACACACCCATGAAATGCGCCCCACTCCGTGATGTTTTTCTCACTCCTACTAGTGAATGTAATGTAACACACACCCATACAATGCGCACCACCCCGTGATGTTTTTCTCACTCCTACTAGTGAATCTAATGTAACACACACCCATACAATGCTCACCACCCCGTGACGTTTTTCTCACTCCTACTAGTGAATCTAATGTAACACACACCCATACAATTCGCACCACCCCGTGATGTTTTTCTCACTCCTACTAGTGAATGTAATGTAACACACACCCATAAAATGCGCACCACCCCGTGATGTTTTTCTCACTCCTAATAGTGAATGTAATGTAACACACACCCATACAATGCGCACCACCCCGTGAGGTTTATCTCACTCCTACTAGTGAATGTAATGTAACACACACCCATACAATGCGCACCACCCCGTGATGTTTTTCTCACTCCTACTAGTGAATGTAATGTAACACACACCCATACAATGCTCACCACCCCGTGACGTTTTTCTCACTCGTACTAGTGAATCTAATGTAACACCCACCCATACAATGCGCACCACCCCGTGATGTTTTTCTCACTGCTACTAGTGAATGTAATGTAACACACCCATACAATGCGCACCACCCCGTGATGTTTTTCTCACTCCTACTAGTGAATGTAATGTAACACACACCCATACAATGCGCACCACCCCATGAGGTTTATCTCACTCCTACTAGTGAATGTAATGTAACACACACCCATACAATGCGCACCACCCCGTGATGTTTTTCTCACTCCTACTAGTGAATGTAATGTAACACACACCCATACAATGCGCACCACCCCGTGATGTTTTTCTCACTCCTACTAGTGAATCTAATGTAACACACACCCATACAATGCGCACCACCCATTGATGTTTTTCTCACTCCTACTAGTGTATCTAATGTAACACAAACCCATACAATGCGCACCACCCCGTGATGTTTTTCTCACTCCTACTAGTGAATGTAATGTAACACACACCCATACAATACGCACCACCCCGTGATGTTTTTCTCACTACTACTAGTGAATCTAATGTAACACACACCCATACAATGCGCACCACCCCGTGATGTTTTTCTCACTCCTACTAGTGAATCTAATGTAACACACACCCATACAATGCGCACCACCCCGTGATATTTTTCTCACTCCTACTAGTGAATGTAATGTAAAACACACCCATACAATGCTCACCACCCCGTGATGTTTTTCTCACTCCTACTAGTGAATGTAATGTAACACACACCCATACAATGCGCACCACCCCGTGATGTTTTTCTCACTCCTACTAGAGAATGTAATGTAACACACACCCATACAATGCGCACAACCCCGTGATGTTTTTCTCACTCCTACTAGTGAATCTAATGTAACACACACCCATACAATGCGCACCAACCCGCGATGTTTTTCAGAAACCTATCCTACATTGCCTCTGCATGTTTCCTGACCTCCCCATGCTGACCACCCGGCGGTGCTTTTCTCCATCCTACATTGCCACTCACTGCCTATCCTAATTCAGACCCTCCGATTCACACCACCCCGTGTTTTTCTCACTCCTACTAGTGAATGTAATGTAACACACACCCATACAATGCGCACCACCCCGTGATGTTTTTCTCACTCCTACTAGTGAATGTAATGTAACACACAGCCATACAATGCGCACCACCCCATGATGTTTTTCTCACTCCTACTAGTGAATGTAATGTAACACACACCCATACAATGCGCACCACCCCGTGATGTTTTTCTCACTCCTACTAGTGAATCTAATGTAACACACACCCATACAATGCGCACCACCCCGTGATGTTTTTCTCACTCCTACTAGTGAATCTAATGTAACACACACCCGTACAATGCGCACCACCCCGTGATGTTTTTCTCACTCCTACTAGTGAATGTAATGTAACACACACCCATACAATGCGCACCACCCCGTGTAGTTTTTCTCACTCCTACTAGTGAATCTAATGTAACACACACCCATACAATGCGCAACACCCCGTGATGTTTTTCTCACTCATACTAGTGAATGTAATGTAACACACACCCATACAATGCGCACCTCCCCGTGATGTTTTTGTCACTCCTGCTAGTGTATGTAATGTAACACACACCCATACAATGCGCACCACCCCGTGATGTTTTTCTCACTCCTACTAGTGAATGTAATGTAACACACACCCATACAATGCGCACCACCCCGCGATGGTTTTCAGAAACCTATCCTACATTGCCACTGCATGTTCCCTGACCTCCCCATGCTGACCACCCCGCGGTGCTTTTCTCCATCCTACATTGCCAATCACTGCTTATCCTAATTCAGACCCTCCGATTCACAACACCCTGTGATGTTTTTCTTACTCCTACTAATGAATGTAATGTAACACACACCCATACAATGCGCACCACCCCGTGATGTTTTTCTCACTCCTAATAGTGAATGTAATGTCACACACCCATACAATGCGCACCACCCCGTGATGTTTTTCTCACTCCTACTAGTGAATGTAATGGAACACACACCCATACAATGCGCAACACCCCGTGATGTTTTTCTCACTCCTACTAGTGAATGTAATGTAACACACACCCATACAATGCGTACCACCCCGTGATCTTTTTCTCACTCCTACTAGTGAATGTAATGTAACACACACCCATACAATGCGCACCACCCCGTGATGTTTTTCTCATTCCTACTAGTGAATGTAATGTAACACACACCCATACAATGCGCACCACCCCGCGATGTTTTTCAGAAACCTATCCTACATTGCCACTGCATGTTCCCTGACCTCCCCATGCTCACCACCCCGCGGTGCTTTTCTCCATCCTACATTGCCAATCACTGCCTATCCTAATTCAGACCCTCCGATTCAAACCACCCCGTGATGTTTTTCTCACTCCTACTAATGAATGTAATGTAACACACACCCATACAATGCGCACCACCCCGTGATGTTTTTCTCACTACTACTAGTGAATGTTATGTAACACACACCCATACAATGCGCACCACCCCGTGATGTTTTTCTCACTACTACTAGTGAATCTAATGTAACACACACCCATACAATGCGCACCACCCCGTGATGTTTTTCTCACTCCTACTAGTGAATGTAATGTAACACACACCCATACAATGCGCACCACCCCATGATGTTTTTCTCACTCCTACTAGTGAATGTAATGTAACACACCCCCATACAATGCGCACCACCCCGCGATGTTTTTCAGAAACCTATCCTACATTGCCACTGCATGTTCCCTGACCTCCCCATGCTGACCAACCCGCGGTGCTTTTCTCCATCCTACATTGCCACTCACTGCCTATCCTAAATAAGACCCTCCGATTCACACCACCCCGTGATGTTTTTCTCACTCCTACTAGTGAATGTAATGTAACACACACCCATACAATGCGCACCACCCCGTGATGTTTTTCTCACTCCTACTAGTGAATGTAATGTAACACATACCCATACAATGCGCAGAACCCCGTGATGTTTTTCTCACTCCTACTAGTGAATGTAATGTAACACACACCCATACAATGCGCACCTCCCCGTGATGTTTTTCTCACTCCTACTAGTGAATGTAATGTAACACACACCCATACAATGCGCACCACCCCGTGATCTTTTTCTCACTCCCACTAGTGAATGTAATGTAACACACACCCATACAATGCGCACCACCCCGTGATGTTTTTCTCACTCCTACTAGTGAATGTAATGTAACACACACCCATACAATGCGCACCACCCCGCGATGTTTTTCAGAAACCTATCCTACATTGCCACTGCATGTTCCCTGACCTCCCCATGCTCACCACCCCGCGGTGCTTTTCTCCATCCTACATTGCCAATCAGTGCCTATCCTTATTCAGACCCTCCGATTCACACCACCCCGTGATGTTTTTCTCACTCCTACTAATGAATGTAATGTAACACACACCCATACAATGCGCACCACCCTGTGATGTTTTTCTCACTCCTACTAGTGAATGTAATGTAACACACACCCATACAATGCGCACCACCCCATGATGTTTTTCTCACTCCTACTAGTGAATGTAATGTAACACACACCCATGAAATGCGCCCCACTCCGTGATGTTTTTCTCACTCCTACTAGTGAATGTAATGTAACACACACCCATACAATGCGCACCACCCCGTGATGTTTTTCTCACTCCTACTAGTGAATCTAATGTAACACACACCCATACAATGCTCACCACCCCGTGACGTTTTTCTCACTCCTACTAGTGATTCTAATGTAACACACACCCATACAATTCGCACCACCCCGTGATGTTTTTCTCACTCCTACTAGTGAATGTAATGTAACACACACCCATAAAATGCGCACCACCCCGTGATGTTTTTCTCACTCCTAATAGTGAATGTAATGTAACACACACCCATACAATGCGCACCACCCCGTGAGGTTTATCTCACTCCTACTAGTGAATGTAATGTAACACACACCCATACAATGCGCACCACCCCGTGATGTTTTTCTCACTCCTACTAGTGAATGTAATGTAACACACACCCATACAATGCTCACCACCCCGTGACGTTTTTCTCACTCCTACTAGTGAATCTAATGTAACACCCACCCATACAATGCGCACCACCCCGTGATGTTTTTCTCACTGCTACTAGTGAATGTAATGTAACACACCCATACAATGCGCACCACCCCGTGATGTTTTTCTCACTCCTACTAGTGAATGTAATGTAACACACACCCATACAATGCGCACCACCCCATGAGGTTTATCTCACTCCTACTAGTGAATGTAATGTAACACACACCCATACAATGCGCACCACCCCGTGATGTTTTTCTCACTCCTACTAGTGAATGTAATGTAACACACACCCATACAATGCGCACCACCCCGTGATGTTTTTCTCACTCCTACTAGTGAATCTAATGTAACACACACCCATACAATGCGCACCACCCATTGATGTTTTTCTCACTCCTACTAGTGTATCTAATGTAACACAAACCCATACAATGCGCACCACCCCATGATGTTTTTCTCACTCCTACTAGTGAATGTAATGTAACACACACCCATACAATGCGCACCACCCCGTGATGTTTTTCTCACTCCTACTAGTGAATCTAATGTAACACACACCCATACAATGCGCACCACCCCGTGATGTTTTTCTCACTCCTACTAGTGAATCTAATGTAACACACACCCGTACAATGCGCACCACCCCGTGATGTTTTTCTCACTCCTACTAGTGAATGTAATGTAACACACACCCATACAATGCGCACCACCCCGTGTAGTTTTTCTCACTCCTACTAGTGAATCTAATGTAACACACACCCATACAATGCGCAACACCCCGTGATGTTTTTCTCACTCATACTAGTGAATGTAATGTAACACACACCCATACAATGCGCACCTCCCCGTGATGTTTTTGTCACTCCTGCTAGTGTATGTAATGTAACACACACCCATACAATGCGCACCACCCCGTGATGTTTTTCTCACTCCTACTAGTGAATGTAATGTAACACACACCCATACAATGCGCACCACCCCGCGATGGTTTTCAGAAACCTATCCTACATTGCCACTGCATGTTCCCAGACCTCCCCATGCTGACCACCCCGCGGTGCTTTTCTCCATCCTACATTGCCAATCACTGCTTATCCTAATTCAGACCCTCCGATTCACAACACCCTGTGATGTTTTTCTTACTCCTACTAATGAATGTAATGTAACACACACCCATACAATGCGCACCACCCCGTGATGTTTTTCTCACTCCTAATAGTGAATGTAATGTCACACACCCATACAATGCGCACCACCCCGTGATGTTTTTCTCACTCCTACTAGTGAATGTAATGGAACACACACCCATACAATGCGCAACACCCCGTGATGTTTTTCTCACTCCTACTAGTGAATGTAATGTAACACACACCCATACAATGCGTACCACCCCGTGATCTTTTTCTCACTCCTACTAGTGAATGTAATGTAACACACACCCATACAATGCGCACCACCCCGTGATGTTTTTCTCATTCCTACTAGTGAATGTAATGTAACACACACCCATACAATGCGCACCACCCCGCGATGTTTTTCAGAAACCTATCCTACATTGCCACTGCATGTTCCCTGACCTCCCCATGCTCACCACCCCGCGGTGCTTTTCTCCATCCTACATTGCCAATCACTGCCTATCCTAATTCAGACCCTCCGATTCAAACCACCCCGTGATGTTTTTCTCACTCCTACTAATGAATGTAATGTAACACACACCCATACAATGCGCACCACCCCGTGATGTTTTTCTCACTACTACTAGTGAATGTTATGTAACACACACCCATACAATGCGCACCACCCCGTGATGTTTTTCTCACTACTACTAGTGAATCTAATGTAACACACACCCATACAATGCGCACCACCCCGTGATGTTTTTCTCACTCCTACTAGTGAATGTAATGTAACACACACCCATACAATGCGCACCACCCCATGATGTTTTTCTCACTCCTACTAGTGAATGTAATGTAACACACCCCCATACAATGCGCACCACCCCGCGATGTTTTTCAGAAACCTATCCTACATTGCCACTGCATGTTCCCTGACCTCCCCATGCTGACCAACCCGCGGTGCTTTTCTCCATCCTACATTGCCACTCACTGCCTATCCTAAATAAGACCCTCCGATTCACACCACCCCGTGATGTTTTTCTCACTCCTACTAGTGAATGTAATGTAACACACACCCATACAATGCGCACCACCCCGTGATGTTTTTCTCACTCCTACTAGTGAATGTAATGTAACACATACCCATACAATGCGCAGAACCCCGTGATGTTTTTCTCACTCCTACTAGTGAATGTAATGTAACACACACCCATACAATGCGCACCTCCCCGTGATGTTTTTCTCACTCCTACTAGTGAATGTAATGTAACACACACCCATACAATGCGCACCACCCCGTGATCTTTTTCTCACTCCCACTAGTGAATGTAATGTAACACACACCCATACAATGCGCACCACCCCGTGATGTTTTTCTCACTCCTACTAGTGAATGTAATGTAACACACACCCATACAATGCGCACCACCCCGCGATGTTTTTCAGAAACCTATCCTACATTGCCACTGCATGTTCCCTGACCTCCCCATGCTCACCACCCCGCGGTGCTTTTCTCCATCCTACATTGCCAATCAGTGCCTATCCTTATTCAGACCCTCCGATTCACACCACCCCGTGATGTTTTTCTCACTCCTACTAATGAATGTAATGTAACACACACCCATACAATGCGCACCACCCCGTGATGTTTTTCTCACTCCTACTAGTGAATGTAATGTAACACACACCCATACAATGCGCACCACCCCATGATGTTTTTCTCACTCCTACTAGTGAATGTAATGTAACACACACCCATGAAATGCGCCCCACTCCGTGATGTTTTTCTCACTCCTACTAGTGAATGTAATGTAACACACACCCATACAATGCGCACCACCCCGTGATGTTTTTCTCACTCCTACTAGTGAATCTAATGTAACACACACCCATACAATGCTCACCACCCCGTGACGTTTTTCTCACTCCTACTAGTGATTCTAATGTAACACACACCCATACAATTCGCACCACCCCGTGATGTTTTTCTCACTCCTACTAGTGAATGTAATGTAACACACACCCATAAAATGCGCACCACCCCGTGATGTTTTTCTCACTCCTAATAGTGAATGTAATGTAACACACACCCATACAATGCGCACCACCCCGTGAGGTTTATCTCACTCCTACTAGTGAATGTAATGTAACACACACCCATACAATGCGCACCACCCCGTGATGTTTTTCTCACTCCTACTAGTGAATGTAATGTAACACACACCCATACAATGCTCACCACCCCGTGACGTTTTTCTCACTCCTACTAGTGAATCTAATGTAACACCCACCCATACAATGCGCACCACCCCGTGATGTTTTTCTCACTGCTACTAGTGAATGTAATGTAACACACCCATACAATGCGCACCACCCCGTGATGTTTTTCTCACTCCTACTAGTGAATGTAATGTAACACACACCCATACAATGCGCACCACCCCATGAGGTTTATCTCACTCCTACTAGTGAATGTAATGTAACACACACCCATACAATGCGCACCACCCCGTGATGTTTTTCTCACTCCTACTAGTGAATGTAATGTAACACACACCCATACAATGCGCACCACCCCGTGATGTTTTTCTCACTCCTACTAGTGAATCTAATGTAACACACACCCATACAATGCGCACCACCCATTGATGTTTTTCTCACTCCTACTAGTGTATCTAATGTAACACAAACCCATACAATGCGCACCACCCCGTGATGTTTTTCTCACTCCTACTAGTGAATGTAATGTAACACACACCCATACAATGCGCACCACCCCGTGATGTTTTTCTCACTACTACTAGTGAATCTAATGTAACACACACCCATACAATGCGCACCACCCCGTGATGTTTTTCTCACTCCTACTAGTGAATCTAATGTAACACACACCCATACAATGCGCACCACCCCGTGATATTTTTCTCACTCCTACTAGTGAATGTAATGTAAAACACACCCATACAATGCTCACCACCCCGTGATGTTTTTCTCACTCCTACTAGTGAATGTAATGTAACACACACCCATACAATGCGCACCACCCCGTGATGTTTTTCTCACTCCTACTAGAGAATGTAATGTAACACACACCCATACAATGCGCACAACCCCGTGATGTTTTTCTCACTCCTACTAGTGAATCTAATGTAACACACACCCATACAATGCGCACCACCCCGCGATGTTTTTCAGAAACCTATCCTACATTGCCTCTGCATGTTTCCTGACCTCCCCATGCTGACCACCCCGCGGTGCTTTTCTCCATCCTACATTGCCACTCACTGCCTATCCTAATTGAGACCCTCCGATTCACACCACACCGTGTTTTTCTCACTCCTACTAGTGAATGTAATGTAACACACACCCATACAATGCGCACCACCCCGTGATGTTTTTCTCACTCCTACTAGTGAATGTAATGTAACACACAGCCATACAATGCGCACCACCCCATGATGTTTTTCTCACTCCTACTAGTGAATGTAATGTAACACACACCCATACAATGCGCACCACCCCGTGATGTTTTTCTCACTCCTACTAGTGAATCTAATGTAACACACACCCATACAATGCGCACCACCCCGTGATGTTTTACTCACTCCTACTAGTGAATCTAATGTAACACACACCCATACAATGCGCACCACCCCGTGATGTTTTTCTCACTCCTACTAGTGAATGTAATGTAACACACACCCATACAATGCGCACCACCCCGTGTAGTTTTTCTCACTCCTACTAGTGAATCTAATGTAACACACACCCATACAATGCGCAACACCCCGTGATGTTTTTCTCACTCATACTAGTGAATGTAATGTAACACACACCCATACAATGCGCACCTCCCCGTGATGTTTTTGTCACTCCTGCTAGTGTATGTAATGTAACACACACCCATACAATGCGCACCACCCCGTGATGTTTTTCTCACTCCTACTAGTGAATGTAATGTAACACACACCCATACAATGCGCACCACCCCGCGATGGTTTTCAGAAACCTATCCTACATTGCCACTGCATGTTCCCTGACCTCCCCATGCTGACCACCCCGCGGTGCTTTTCTCCATCCTACATTGCCAATCACTGCTTATCCTAATTCAGACCCTCCGATTCACAACACCCTGTGATGTTTTTCTTACTCCTACTAATGAATGTAATGTAACACACACCCATACAATGCGCACCACCCCGTGATGTTTTTCTCACTCCTAATAGTGAATGTAATGTCACACACCCATACAATGCGCACCACCCCGTGATGTTTTTCTCACTCCTACTAGTGAATGTAATGGAACACACACCCATACAATGCGCACCACCCCGTGATGTTTTTCTCACTCCTACTAGTGAATGTAATGTAACACACACCCATACAATGCGTACCACCCCGTGATCTTTTTCTCACTCCTACTAGTGAATGTAATGTAACACACACCCATACAATGCGCACCACCCCGTGATGTTTTTCTCATTCCTACTAGTGAATGTAATGTAACACACACCCATACAATGCGCACCACCCCGCGATGTTTTTCAGAAACCTATCCTACATTGCCACTGCATGTTCCCTGACCTCCCCATGCTCACCACCCCGCGGTGCTTTTCTCCATCCTACATTGCCAATCACTGCCTATCCTAATTCAGACCCTCCGATTCAAACCACCCCGTGATGTTTTTCTCACTCCTACTAATGAATGTAATGTAACACACACCCATACAATGCGCACCACCCCGTGATGTTTTTCTCACTACTACTAGTGAATGTTATGTAACACACACCCATACAATGCGCACCACCCCGTGATGTTTTTCTCACTACTACTAGTGAATCTAATGTAACACACACCCATACAATGCGCACCACCCCGTGATGTTTTTCTCACTCCTACTAGTGAATGTAATGTAACACACACCCATACAATGCGCACCACCCCATGATGTTTTTCTCACTCCTACTAGTGAATGTAATGTAACACACCCCCATACAATGCGCACCACCCCGCGATGTTTTTCAGAAACCTATCCTACATTGCCACTGCATGTTCCCTGACCTCCCCATGCTGACCAACCCGCGGTGCTTTTCTCCATCCTACATTGCCACTCACTGCCTATCCTAAATAAGACCCTCCGATTCACACCACCCCGTGATGTTTTTCTCACTCCTACTAGTGAATGTAATGTAACACACACCCATACAATGCGCACCACCCCGTGATGTTTTTCTCACTCCTATTAGTGAATGTAATGTAACACACACCCATACAATGCGCACCACCCCGTGATGTTTTTCTCACTCCTACTAGTGAATGTAATGTAACACACACCCATACAATGCGCACCACCCCGTGATGTTTTTCTCACTCCTACTAGTGAATGTAATGTAACACATACCCATACAATGCGCAGAACCCCGTGATGTTTTTCTCACTCCTACTAGTGAATGTAATGTAACACACACCCATACAATGCGCACCACCCCGTGATGTTTTTCTCACTCCTAATAGTGAATGTAATGTAACACACACCCATACAATGCGCACCACCCCGTGATGTTTTTCTCACTCCTACTAGTGAATCTAATGTAACACACACCCATACAATGCGCACCTCCCCGTGATGTTTTTCTCACTCCTACTAGTGAATGTAATGTAACACACACCCATACAATGCGCACCACCCCGTGATCTTTTTCTCACTCCCACTAGTGAATGTAATGTAACACACACCCATACAATGCGCACCACCCCGTGATGTTTTTCTCACTCCTACTAGTGAATGTAATGTAACACACACCCATACAATGCGCACCACCCCGCGATGTTTTTCAGAAACCTATCCTACATTGCCACTGCATGTTCCCTGACCTCCCCATGCTCACCACCCCGCGGTGCTTTTCTCCATCCTACATTGCCAATCAGTGCCTATCCTTATTCAGACCCTCCGATTCACACCACCCCGTGATGTTTTTCTCACTCCTACTAATGAATGTAATGTAACACACACCCATACAATGCGCACCACCCCGTGATGTTTTTCTCACTCCTACTAGTGAATGTAATGTAACACACACCCATACAATGCGCACCACCCCCTGATGTTTTTCTCACTCCTACTAGTGAATGTAATGTAACACACACCCATGAAATGCGCCCCACTCCGTGATGTTTTTCTCACTCCTACTAGTGAATGTAATGTAACACACACCCATACAATGCGCACCACACCGTGATGTTTTTCTCACTCCTACTAGTGAATCTAATGTAACACACACCCATACAATGCTCACCACCCCGTGACGTTTTTCTCACTCCTACTAGTGAATCTAATGTAACACACACCCATACAATTCGCACCACCCCGTGATGTTTTTCTCACTCCTACTAGTGAATGTAATGTAACACACACCCATAAAATGCGCACCACCCCGTGATGTTTTTCTCACTCCTAATAGTGAATGTAATGTAACACACACCCATACAATGCGCACCACCCCGTGAGGTTTATCTCACTCCTACTAGTGAATGTAATGTAACACACACCCATACAATGCGCACCACCCCGTGATGTTTTTCTCACTCCTACTAGTGAATGTAATGTAACACACACCCATACAATGCTCACCACCCCGTGACGTTTTTCTCACTCGTACTAGTGAATCTAATGTAACACCCACCCATACAATGCGCACCACCCCGTGATGTTTTTCTCACTGCTACTAGTGAATGTAATGTAACACACCCATACAATGCGCACCACCCCGTGATGTTTTTCTCACTCCTACTAGTGAATGTAATGTAACACACACCCATACAATGCGCACCACCCCATGAGGTTTATCTCACTCCTACTAGTGAATGTAATGTAACACACACCCATACAATGCGCACCACCCCGTGATGTTTTTCTCACTCCTACTAGTGAATGTAATGTAACACACACCCATACAATGCGCACCACCCCGTGATGTTTTTCTCACTCCTACTAGTGAATCTAATGTAACACACACCCATACAATGCGCACCACCCATTGATGTTTTTCTCACTCCTACTAGTGTATCTAATGTAACACAAACCCAAACAATGCGCACCACCCCGTGATGTTTTTCTCACTCCTACTAGTGAATGTAATGTAACACACACCCATACAATGCGCACCACCCCGTGATGTTTTTCTCACTACTACTAGTGAATCTAATGTAACACACACCCATACAATGCGCACCACCCCGTGATGTTTTTCTCACTCCTACTAGTGAATCTAATGTAACACACACCCATACAATGCGCACCACCCCGTGATATTTTTCTCACTCCTACTAGTGAATGTAATGTAAAACACACCCATACAATGCTCACCACCCCGTGATGTTTTTCTCACTCCTACTAGTGAATGTAATGTAACACACACCCATACAATGCGCACCACCCCGTGATGTTTTTCTCACTCCTACTAGAGAATGTAATGTAACACACACCCATACAATGCGCACAACCCCGTGATGTTTTTCTCACTCCTACTAGTGAATCTAATGTAACACACACCCATACAATGCGCACCACCCCGCGATGTTTTTCAGAAACCTATCCTACATTGCCTCTGCATGTTTCCTGACCTCCCCATGCTGACCACCCCGCGGTGCTTTTCTCCATCCTACATTGCCACTCACTGACTATCCTAATTCAGACCCTCCGATTCACACCACCCCGTGTTTTTCTCACTCCTACTAGTGAATGTAATGTAACACACACCCATACAATGCGCACCACCCCGTGATGTTTTTCTCACTCCTACTAGTGAATGTAATGTAACACACACCCATACAATGCGCACCACCCCATGATGTTTTTCTCACTCCTACTAGTGAATGTAATGTAACACACACCCATACAATGCGCACCACCCCGTGATGTTTTTCTCACTCCTACTAGTGAATCTAATGTAACACACACCCATACAATGCGCACCACCCCGTGATGTTTTTCTCACTCCTACTAGTGAATCTAATGTAACACACACCCGTACAATGCGCACCACCCCGTGATGTTTTTCTCACTCCTACTAGTGAATGTAATGTAACACACACCCATACAATGCGCACCACCCCGTGTAGTTTTTCTCACTCCTACTAGTGAATCTAATGTAACACACACCCATACAATGCGCAACACCCCGTGATGTTTTTCTCACTCATACTAGTGAATATAATGTAACACACACCCATACAATGCGCACCTCCCCGTGATGTTTTTGTCACTCCTGCTAGTGTATGTAATGTAACACACACCCATACAATGCGCACCACCCCGTGATGTTTTTCTCACTCCTACTAGTGAATGTAATGTAACACACACCCATACAATGCGCACCACCCCGCGATGGTTTTCAGAAACCTATCCTACATTGCCACTGCATGTTCCCTGACCTCCCCATGCTGACCACCCCGCGGTGCTTTTCTCCATCCTACATTGCCAATCACTGCTTATCCTAATTCAGACCCTCCGATTCACAACACCCTGTGATGTTTTTCTTACTCCTACTAATGAATGTAATGTAACACACACCCATACAATGCGCACCACCCCGTGATGTTTTTCTCACTCCTAATAGTGAATGTAATGTCACACACCCATACAATGCGCACCACCCCGTGATGTTTTTCTCACTCCTACTAGTGAATGTAATGGAACACACACCCATACAATGCGCACCACCCCGTGATGTTTTTCTCACTCCTACTAGTGAATGTAATGTAACACACACCCATACAATGCGTACCACCCCGTGATCTTTTTCTCACTCCTACTAGTGAATGTAATGTAACACACACCCATACAATGCGCACCACCCCGTGATGTTTTTCTCATTCCTACTAGTGAATGTAATGTAACACACACCCATACAATGCGCACCACCCCGCGATGTTTTTCAGAAACCTATCCTACATTGCCACTGCATGTTCCCTGACCTCCCCATGCTCACCACCCCGCGGTGCTTTTCTCCATCCTACATTGCCAATCACTGCCTATCCTAATTCAGACCCTCCGATTCAAACCACCCCGTGATGTTTTTCTCACTCCTACTAATGAATGTAATGTAACACACACCCATACAATGCGCACCACCCCGTGATGTTTTTCTCACTACTACTAGTGAATGTTATGTAACACACACCCATACAATGCGCACCACCCCGTGATGTTTTTCTCACTACTACTAGTGAATCTAATGTAACACACACCCATACAATGCGCACCACCCCGTGATGTTTTTCTCACTCCTACTAGTGAATGTAATGTAACACACACCCATACAATGCGCACCACCTCGTGATATTTTTCTCACTCCTACTAGTGAATGTAATGTAACACACACCCATACAATGCGAACCACCCCGTGATATTTTTCTCACTCCTACTAGTGAATCTAATGTAACACACACCCATACAATGCGCACCACCCCGCGATGTTTTTCAGAAACCTATCCTACATTGCCTCTGCATGTTCCCTGACCTCCCCATGCTGACCACCCCGCGGTGCTTTTCTCCATCCTACATTGCCACTCACTGCCTATCCTAATTCAGACCCTCCGATTCACACCACCCCGTGTTTTTCTCACTCCTACTAGTGAATGTAATGTAACACACACCCATACAATGCGCACCACCCCGTGATGTTTTTCTCACTCCTACTAGTGAATGTAATGTAACACACAGCCATACAATGCGCACCACCCCGTGATGTTTTTCTCACTCCTACTAGTGAATGTAATGTAACACACACCCATACAATGCGCACCACCCCGTGATGTTTTTCTCACTCCTACTAGTGAATCTAATGTAACACACACCCATACAATGCGCACCACCCCGTGATGTTTTTCTCACTCCTACTAGTGAATCTAATGTAACACACACCCATACAATGCGCACCACCCATTGATGTTTTTCTCACTCCTACTAGTGTATCTAATGTAACACACACCCATACAATGCGCACCACCCCGTGATGTTTTTCTCACTCCTACTAGTGAATGTAATGTAACACACACCCATACAATGCGCACCACCCCGTGATGTTTTTCTCACTACTACTAGTGAATCTAATGTAACACACACCCATACAATGCGCACCACCCCGTGATGTTTTTCTCACTCCTACTAGTGAATCTAATGTAACACACACCCATACAATGCGCACCACCCCGTGATGTTTTTCTCACTCCTATTAGTGAATGTAATGTAACACACACCCATACAATGCGCACCACCCCGTGATGTTTTTCTCACTCCTACTAGTGAATGTAATGTAACACACACCCATACAATGCGCACCACCCCGTGATGTTTTTCTCACTCCTACTAGGGAATGTAATGTAACACATACCCATACAATGCGCAGAACCCCGTGATGTTTTTCTCACTCCTACTAGTGAATGTAATGTAACACACACCCATACAATGCGCACCACCCCGTGATGTTTTTCTCACTCCTAATAGTGAATGTAATGTAACACACACCCATACAATGCGCACCACCCCGTGATGTTTTTCTCACTCCTACTAGTGAATCTAATGTAACACACACCCATACAATGCGCACCTCCCCGTGATGTTTTTCTCACTCCTACTAGTGAATGTAATGTAACACACACCCATACAATGCGCACCACCCCGTGATCTTTTTCTCACTCCCACTAGTGAATGTAATGTAACACACACCCATACAATGCGCACCACCCCGTGATGTTTTTCTCACTCCTACTAGTGAATGTAATGTAACACACACCCATACAATGCGCACCACCCCGCGATGTTTTTCAGAAACCTATCCTACATTGCCACTGCATGTTCCCTGACCTCCCCATGCTCACCACCCCGCGGTGCTTTTCTCCATCCTACATTGCCAATCAGTGCCTATCCTTATTCAGACCCTCCGATTCACACCACCCCGTGATGTTTTTCTCACTCCTACTAATGAATGTAATGTAACACACACCCATACAATGCGCACCACCCCGTGATGTTTTTCTCACTCCTACTAGTGAATGTAATGTAACACACACCCATACAATGCGCACCACCCCCTGATGTTTTTCTCACTCCTACTAGTGAATGTAATGTAACACACACCCATGAAATGCGCCCCACTCCGTGATGTTTTTCTCACTCCTACTAGTGAATGTAATGTAACACACACCCATACAATGCGCACCACCCCGTGATGTTTTTCTCACTCCTACTAGTGAATCTAATGTAACACACACCCATACAATGCTCACCACCCCGTGACGTTTTTCTCACTCCTACTAGTGAATCTAATGTAACACACACCCATACAATTCGCACCACCCCGTGATGTTTTTCTCACTCCTACTAGTGAATGTAATGTAACACACACCCATAAAATGCGCACCACCCCGTGATGTTTTTCTCACTCCTAATAGTGAATGTAATGTAACACACACCCATACAATGCGCACCACCCCGTGAGGTTTATCTCACTCCTACTAGTGAATGTAATGTAACACACACCCATACAATGCGCACCACCCCGTGATGTTTTTCTCACTCCTACTAGTGAATGTAATGTAACACACACCCATACAATGCTCACCACCCCGTGACGTTTTTCTCACTCGTACTAGTGAATCTAATGTAACACCCACCCATACAATGCGCACCACCCCGTGATGTTTTTCTCACTGCTACTAGTGAATGTAATGTAACACACCCATACAATGCGCACCACCCGTGATGTTTTTCTCACTCCTACTAGTGAATGTAATGTAACACACACCCATACAATGCGCACCACCCCATGAGGTTTATCTCACTCCTACTAGTGAATGTAATGTAACACACACCCATACAATGCGCACCACCCCGTGATGTTTTTCTCACTCCTACTAGTGAATGTAATGTAACACACACCCATACAATGCGCACCACCCCGTGATGTTTTTCTCACTCCTACTAGTGAATCTAATGTAACACACACCCATACAATGCGCACCACCCTTGATGTTTTTCTCACTCCTACTAGTGTATCTAATGTAACACAAACCCAAACAATGCGCACCACCCCGTGATGTTTTTCTCACTCCTACTAGTGAATCTAATGTAACACACACCCATACAATGCGCACCACCCCGCGATGTTTTTCAGAAACCTATCCTACATTGCCTCTGCATGTTTCCTGACCTCCCCATGCTGACCACCCCGCGGTGCTTTTCTCCATCCTACATTGCCACTCACTGCCTATCCTAATTCAGACCCTCCGATTCACACCACCCCGTGTTTTTCTCACTCCTACTAGTGAATGTAATGTAACACACACCCATACAATGCGCACCACCCCGTGATGTTTTTCTCACTCCTACTAGTGAATGTAATGTAACACACACCCATACAATGCGCACCACCCCATGATGTTTTTCTCACTCCTACTAGTGAATGTAATGTAACACACACCCATACAATGCGCACCACCCCGTGATGTTTTCTCACTCCTACTAGTGAATCTAATGTAACACACACCCATACAATGCGCACCACCCCGTGATGTTTTTCTCACTCCTACTAGTGAATCTAATGTAACACACACCCGTACAATGCGCACCACCCCGTGATGTTTTTCTCACTCCTACTAGTGAATGTAATGTAACACACACCCATACAATGCGCACCACCCCGTGTAGTTTTTCTCACTCCTACTAGTGAATCTAATGTAACACACACCCATACAATGCGCAACACCCCGTGATGTTTTTCTCACTCATACTAGTGAATATAATGTAACACACACCCATACAATGCGCACCTCCCCGTGATGTTTTTGTCACTCCTGCTAGTGTATGTAATGTAACACACACCCATACAATGCGCACCACCCCGTGATGTTTTCTCACTCCTACTAGTGAATGTAATGTAACACACACCCATACAATGCGCACCACCCCGCGATGGTTTTCAGAAACCTATCCTACATTGCCACTGCATGTTCCCTGACCTCCCCATGCTGACCACCCCGCGGTGCTTTTCTCCATCCTACATTGCCAATCACTGCTTATCCTAATTCAGACCCTCCGATTCACAACACCCTGTGATGTTTTTCTTACTCCTACTAATGAATGTAATGTAACACACACCCATACAATGCGCACCACCCCGTGATGTTTTTCTCACTCCTAATAGTGAATGTAATGTCACACACCCATACAATGCGCACCACGCCGTGATGTTTTTCTCACTCCTACTAGTGAATGTAATGGAACACACACCCATACAATGCGCACCACCCCGTGATGTTTTTCTCACTCCTACTAGTGAATGTAATGTAACACACACCCATACAATGCGTACCACCCCGTGATCTTTTTCTCACTCCTACTAGTGAATGTAATGTAACACACACCCATACAATGCGCACCACCCCGTGATGTTTTTCTCATTCCTACTAGTGAATGTAATGTAACACACACCCATACAATGCGCACCACCCCGCGATGTTTTTCAGAAACCTATCCTACATTGCCACTGCATGTTCCCTGACCTCCCCATGCTCACCACCCCGCGGTGCTTTTCTCCATCCTACATTGCCAATCACTGCCTATCCTAATTCAGACCCTCCGATTCAAACCACCCCGTGATGTTTTTCTCACTCCTACTAATGAATGTAATGTAACACACACCCATACAATGCGCACCACCCCGTGATGTTTTTCTCACTCCTAATAGTGAATGTAATGTCACACACCCATACAATGCGCACCACCCCGTGATGTTTTTCTCACTCCTACTAGTGAATGTAATGGAACACACACCCATACAATGCGCACCACCCCGTGATGTTTTTCTCACTCCTACTAGTGAATGTAATGTAACACACACCCATACAATGCGTACCACCCCGTGATCTTTTTCTCACTCCTACTAGTGAATGTAATGTAACACACACCCATACAATGCGCACCACCCCGTGATGTTTTTCTCATTCCTACTAGTGAATGTAATGTAACACACACCCATACAATGCGGCACCCCGCGATGTTTTTCAGAAACCTATCCTACATTGCCACTGCATGTTCCCTGACCTCCCCATGCTCTCCACCCCGCGGTGCTTTTCTCCATCCTACATTGCCAATCACTGCCTATCCTAATTCAGACCCTCCGATTCAAACCACCCGTGATGTTTTTCTCACTCCTACTAATGAATGTAATGTAACACACACCCATACAATGCGCACCACCCCGTGATGTTTTTTCTCACTACTACTAGTGAATGTTATGTAACACACACCCATACAATGCGCACCACCCCGTGATGTTTTTCTCACTACTACTAGTGAATCTAATGTAACACACACCCATACAATGCGCACCACCCGTGATGTTTTTCTCACTCCTACTATGAATGTAATGTAACACACACCCATACAATGCGCACCACCCCATGATGTTTTTCTCACTCCTACTAGTGAATGTAATGTAACACACCCCCATACAATGCGCACCACCCCGCGATGTTTTTCAGAACCTATCCTACATTGCCACTGCATGTTCCCTGACCTCCCCATGCTGACCAACCCGCGGTGCTTTTCTCCATCCTACAATGCCACTCACTGCCTATCCTAAATAAGACCCTCCGATTCACACCACCCCGTGATGTTTTTCTCACTCCTACTAGTGAATGTAATGTAACACACACCCATACAATGCGCACCACCCCGTGATGTTTTTCTCACTCCTATTAGTGAATGTAATGTAACACACACCCATACAATGCGCACCACCCGTGATGTTTTTTCTCACTCCTACTAGTGAATGTAATGTAACACACACCCATACAATGCGCACCACCCCGTGATGTTTTTCTCACTCCTACTAGTGAATGTAATGTAACACATACCATACAATGCGCAGAACCCCGTGATGTTTTTCTCACTCCTACTAGTGAATGTAATGTAACACACACCCATACAATGCGCACCACCCCCGTGATGTTTTTCTCACTCCTAATAGTGAATGTAATGTAACACACACCCATACAATGCGCACCACCCCGTGATGTTTTTCTCACTCCTACTAGTGAATGTAATGTAACACACACCCATACAATGCGCACCTCCCCGTGATGTTTTTCTCACTCCTACTAGTGAATGTAATGTAACACACACCCATACAATGCGCACCACCCCGTGATGTTTTTCTCACTCCTACTAGTGAATGTAATTGTAACACACACACATACAATGCGCACCACCCCGCGATTGTTTTTCAGAAACCTATCCTACATTGCCACTGCATGTTCCCTGACCTCCGCATGCTCACCACCCCGCGGTGCTTTTCTCCATCCTACATTGCCAATCAGTGCCTATCCTTATTCAGACCCTCCGATTCACACCACCCCGTGATGTTTTTCTCACTCCTACTAATGAATGTAATGTAACACACACCCATACAATGCGCACCACCCCGTGATGTTTTTCTCACTCCTACTAGTGAATGTAATGTAACACACACCCATACAATGCGCACCACCCCCTGATGTTTTTCTCACTCCTACTAGTGAATGTAATGTAACACACACCCATGAAATGCGCCCCACTCCGTGATGTTTTCTCACTCCTACTAGTGAATGTAATGTAACACACACCCATACAATGCGCACCACCCCGTGATGTTTTCTCACTCTACTAGTGAATCTAATGTAACACACACCCATACAATGCTCACCACCCCGTGACGTTTTTCTCACTCCTACTAGTGAATCTAATGTAACACACACCCATACAATTCGCACCACCCCGTGATGTTTTTCTCACTCCTACTAGTGAATGTAATGTAACACACACCCATAAAATGCGCACCACCCCGTGATGTTTTCTCACTCCTAATAGTGAATGTAATGTAACACACACCCATACAATGCGCACCACCCCGTGAGGTTTATCTCACTCCTACTAGTGAATGTATGTAACACACACCCATACAATGCGCACCACCCGTGATGTTTTTCTCACTCCTACTAGTGAATGTAATGTAACACACACCCATACAATGCTCACCACCCCGTGACGTTTTTCTCATCCTACTAGTGAATCTAATGTAACACCCACCCATACAATGCACACCACCCCGTGATGTTTTTCTCACTGCTACTAGTGAATGTAATGTAACACACCCATACAATGCGCACCACCCCGTGATGTTTTTCTCACTCCTACTAGTGAATGTTATGTAACACACACCCATACAATGCGCACCACCCCATGAGGTTTATCTCACTCCTACTAGTGAATGTAATGTAACACACACCCATACAATGCGCACCACCCCGTGATGTTTTTCTCACTCCTACTAGTGAATGTAATGTAACACACACCCATACATGCGCACCACCCCGTGATGTTTTTCTCACTCCTACTAGTGAATCTAATGTAACACACACCCATACAATGCGCACCACCCATTGATGTTTTTCTCACTCCTACTAGTGTATCTAATGTAACACAAACCCATACAATGCGCACCACCCCGTGATGTTTTTCTCACTCCTACTAGTGAATGTAATGTAACACACACCCATACAATGCGCACCACCCGTGATGTTTTTCTCACTACTATAGTGAATCTAATGTAACACACACCCATACAATGCGCACCACCCCGTGATGTTTTTCTCACTCCTACTAGTGAATCTAATGTAACACACACCCATACAATGCGCACCACCCCGTGATATTTTTCTCACTCCTACTAGTGAATGTAATGTAAAACACACCCATACAATGCTCACCACCCCGTGATGTTTTCTCACTCCTACTAGTGAATGTAATGTAACACACACCCATACAATGCACACCACCCCGTGATGTTTTTCTCACTCCTACTAGAGAATGTAATGTAACACACACCCATACAATGCGCACAACCCCGTGATGTTTTTCTCACTCCTACTACTGAATCTAATGTAACACACACCCATACAATGCGCACCACCCCGCGATGTTTTTTCAGAAACCTATCCTACATTGCCTCTGCATGTTTCCTGACCTCCCCATGCTGACCACCCCGCGGTGCTTTTCTCCATCCTACATTGCCACTCACTGCCTATCCTAATTCAGACCCTCCGATTCACACCACCCGTGTTTTCTCACTCCTACTAGTGAATGTAATGTAACACACACCCATACAATGCGCACCACCCCGTGATGTTTTTCTCACTCCTACTAGTGAATGTAATGTAACACACAGCCATACAATGCGCACACCCATGATGTTTTTCTCACTACTACTAGTGAATGTAATGTACACACACCCATACAATGCGCACCACCCCGTGATGTTTTTCTCACTCCTACTAGTGAATCTAATGTAACACACACCCATACAATGCGCACCACCCCGTGATGTTTTTCTCACTCCTACTAGTGAATCTAATGTAACACACACCTGTACAATGCGCACCACCCCGTGATGTTTTTCTCACTCCTACTAGTGAATGTAATGTAACACACACCCATACAATGCGCACACCCGTGTAGTTTTTCTCACTCCTACTAGTGAATCTAATGTAACACACACCCATACAATGCGCAACACCCCGTGATGTTTTTCTCACTCATACTAGTGAATATAATGTAACACACACCCATACAATGCGCACCTCCCCGTGATGTTTTTGTCACTCCTGCTAGTGTATGTAATGTAACACACACCCATACAATGCGCACCACCCCGTGATGTTTTTTCTCACTCCTACTAGTGAATGTAATGTAACACACACCCATACAATGCGCACCACCCCGCGATGGTTTTCAGAAACCTATCCTACATTGCCACTGCATGTTCCCTGACCTCCCCCATGCTGACCACCCCGCGGTGCTTTTCTCCATCCTACATTGCCCAATCACTGCTTATCCTAATTCAGACCCTGCTTATCCTAATTCAGACCCTCCGATTCACAACACCCTGTGATGTTTTTCTTACTCCTACTAATGAATGTAATGTAACACACACCCATACAATGCGCACCACCCCGTGATGTTTTTCTCACTCCTAATAGTGAATGTAATGTCACACACCCATACAATGCGCACCACCCCGTGATGTTTTTCTCACTCCTACTAGTGAATGTAATGGAACACACACCCATACAATGCGCACCACCCCGTGATGTTTTTCTCACTCCTACTAGTGAATGTAATGTAACACACACCCATACAATGCGTACCACCCCGTGATCTTTTTCTCACTCCTACTAGTGAATGTAATGTAACACACACCCATACAATGCGCACCACCCCGTGATGTTTTTCTCATTCCTACTAGTGAATGTAATGTAACACACACCCATACAATGCGCACCACCCCGCGATGTTTTTCAGAAACCTATCCTACATTGCCACTGCATGTTCCCTGACCTCCCCATGCTCACCACCCCGCGGTGCTTTTCTCCATCCTACATTGCCAATCACTGCCTATCCTAATTCAGACCCTCCGATTCAAACCACCCCGTGATGTTTTTCTCACTCCTACTAATGAATGTAATGTAACACACACCCATACAATGCGCACCACCCCGTGATGTTTTTCTCACTACTACTAGTGAATGTTATGTAACACACACCCATACAATGCGCACCACCCCGTGATGTTTTTCTCACTCCTACTAGTGAATCTAATGTAACACACACCCATACAATGCGCACCACCCATTGATGTTTTTCTCACTCCTACTAGTGTATCTAATGTAACACACACCCATACAATGCGCACCACCCCGTGATGTTTTTCTCACTCCTACTAGTGAATGTAATGTAACACACACCCATACAATGCGCACCACCCCGTGATGTTTTTCTCACTACTACTAGTGAATCTAATGTAACACACACCCATACAATGCGCACCACCCCGTGATGTTTTTCTCACTCCTACTAGTGAATCTAATGTAACACACACCCATACAATGCGCACCACCCCGTGATGTTTTTCTCAATCCTACTAGTGAATGTAATGTAAAACACACCCATACAATGCTCACCACCCCGTGATGTTTTTCTCACTCCTACTAGTGAATGTAATGTAACACACACCCATACAATGTGCACCACCTCGTGATGTTTTTCTCACTCCTACTAGTGAATGTAATGTAACACACACCCATACAATGCGCACCACCCCGTGATGTTTTTCTCACTCCTACTAGTGAATCTAATGTAACACACACCCATACAATGCGCACCACCCCGCGATGTTTTTCAGAAACCTATCCTACATTGCCTCTGCATGTTTCCTGACCTCCCCATGCTGACCACCCCGCGGTGCTTTTCTCCATCCTACATTGCCACTCACTGCCTATCCTAATTCAGACCCTCCGATTCACACCACCCCGTGTTTTTCTCACTCCTACTAGTGAATGTAATGTAACACACACCCATACAATGCGCACCACCCCGTGATGTTTTTCTCACTCCTACTAGTGAATGTAATGTAACACACAGCCATACAATGCGCACCACCCCGTGATGTTTTTCTCACTCCTACTAGTGAATGTAATGTAACACACACCCATACAATGCGCACCACCCCGTGATGTTTTTCTCACTCCTACTAGTGAATCTAATGTAACACACACCCATACAATGAGCACCACCCCGTGATGTTTTTCTCACTCCTACTAGTGAATCTAATGTAACACACACCCGTACAATGCGCACCACCCCGTGATGTTTTTCTCACTCCTACTAGTGAATGTAATGTAACACACACCCATGAAATGCGCCCCACCCCGTGTAGTTTTTCTCACTCCTACTAGTGAATCTAATGTAACACACACCCATACAATGCGCAACACCCCGTGATGTTTTTCTCACTCCTACTAGTGAATCTAATGTAACACACACCCATACAATGCTCACCACCCCGTGACGTTTTTCTCACTCCTACTAGTGAATCTAATGTAACACACACCCATACAATTCGCACCACCCCGTGATGTTTTTCTCACTCCTACTAGTGAATGTAATGTAACACACACCCATAAAATGCGCACCACCCCGTGATGTTTTTCTCACTCCTAATAGTGAATGTAATGTAACACACACCCATACAATGCGCACCACCCCGTGAGGTTTATCTCACTCCTACTAGTGAATGTAATGTAACACACACCCATACAATGCGCACCACCCCGTGATGTTTTTCTCACTCCTACTAGTGAATGTAATGTAACACACACCCATACAATGCTCACCACCCCGTGACGTTTTTCTCACTCCTACTAGTGAATCTAATGTAACACCCACCCATACAATGCACACCACCCCGTGATGTTTTTCTCACTGCTACTAGTGAATGTAATGTAACACACCCATACAATGCGCACCACCCCGTGATGTTTTTCTCACTCCTACTAGTGAATGTAATGTAACACACACCCATACAATGCGCACCACCCCATGAGGTTTATCTCACTCCTACTAGTGAATGTAATGTAACACACACCCATACAATGCGCACCACCCCGTGATGTTTTTCTCACTCCTACTAGTGAATGTAATGTAACACACACCCATACAATGCGCACCACCCCGTGATGTTTTTCTCACTCCTACTAGTGAATCTAATGTAACACACACCCATACAATGCGCACCACCCATTGATGTTTTTCTCACTCCTACTAGTGTATCTAATGTAACACAAACCCATACAATGCGCACCACCCCGTGATGTTTTTCTCACTCCTACTAGTGAATGTAATGTAACACACACCCATACAATGCGCACCACCCCGTGATGTTTTTCTCACTACTACTAGTGAATCTAATGTAACACACACCCATACAATGCGCACCACCCCGTGATGTTTTTCTCACTCCTACTAGTGAATCTAATGTAACACACACCCATACAATGCGCACCACCCCGTGATATTTTTCTCACTCCTACTAGTGAATGTAATGTAAAACACACCCATACAATGCTCACCACCCCGTGATGTTTTTCTCACTCCTACTAGTGAATGTAATGTAACACACACCCATACAATGCACACCACCCCGTGATGTTTTTCTCACTCCTACTAGAGAATGTAATGTAACACACACCCATACAATGCGCACAACCCCGTGATGTTTTTCTCACTCCTACTACTGAATCTAATGTAACACACACCCATACAATGCGCACCACCCCGCGATGTTTTTCAGAAACCTATCCTACATTGCCTCTGCATGTTTCCTGACCTCCCCATGCTGACCACCCCGCGGTGCTTTTCTCCATCCTACATTGCCACTCACTGCCTATCCTAATTCAGACCCTCCGATTCACACCACCCCGTGTTTTTCTCACTCCTACTAGTGAATGTAATGTAACACACACCCATACAATGCGCACCACCCCGTGATGTTTTTCTCACTCCTACTAGTGAATGTAATGTAACACACAGCCATACAATGCGCACCACCCCATGATGTTTTTCTCACTCCTACTAGTGAATGTAATGTAACACACACCCATACAATGCGCACCACCCCGTGATGTTTTTCTCACTCCTACTAGTGAATCTAATGTAACACACACCCATACAATGCGCACCACCCCGTGATGTTTTTCTCACTCCTACTAGTGAATCTAATGTAACACACACCTGTACAATGCGCACCACCCCGTGATGTTTTTCTCACTCCTACTAGTGAATGTAATGTAACACACACCCATACAATGCGCACCACCCCGTGATGTTTTTCTCACTCCTACTAGTGAATGTAATGTAACACACACCCATACAATGCGTACCACCCCGTGATCTTTTTCTCACTCCTACTAGTGAATGTAATGTAACACACACCCATACAATGCGCACCACCCCGTGATGTTTTTCTCATTCCTACTAGTGAATGTAATGTAACACACACCCATACAATGCGCACCACCCCGCGATGTTTTTCAGAAACCTATCCTACATTGCCACTGCATGTTCCCTGACCTCCCCATGCTCACCACCCCGCGGTGCTTTTCTCCATCCTACATTGCCAATCACTGCCTATCCTAATTCAGACCCTCCGATTCAAACCACCCCGTGATGTTTTTCTCACTCCTACTAATGAATGTAATGTAACACACACCCATACAATGCGCACCACCCCGTGATGTTTTTCTCACTACTACTAGTGAATGTTATGTAACACACACCCATACAATGCGCACCACCCCGTGATGTTTTTCTCACTCCTACTAGTGAATCTAATGTAACACACACCCATACAATGCGCACCACCCATTGATGTTTTTCTCACTCCTACTAGTGAATGTAATGTAACACACAGCCATACAATGCGCACCACCCCGTGATGTTTTTCTCACTCCTACTAGTGAATGTAATGTAACACACACCCATACAATGCGCACCACCCCGTGATGTTTTTCTCACTCCTACTAGTGAATCTAATGTAACACACACCCATACAATGAGCACCACCCCGTGATGTTTTTCTCACTCCTACTAGTGAATCTAATGTAACACACACCCATACAATGCGCACCACCCCGTGATGTTTTTCTCAATCCTGCTAGTGAATGTAATGTAAAACACACCCATACAATGCTCACCACCCCGTGATGTTTTTCTCACTCCTACTAGTGAATGTAATGTAACACACACCCATACAATGTGCACCACCTCGTGATGTTTTTCTCACTCCTACTAGTGAATGTAATGTAACACACACCCATACAATGCGCACCACCCCGTGATGTTTTTCTCACTCCTACTAGTGAATCTAATGTAACACACACCCATACAATGCGCACCACCCCGCGATGTTTTTCAGAAACCTATCCTACATTGCCTCTGCATGTTTCCTGACCTCCCCATGCTGACCACCCCGCGGTGCTTTTCTCCATCCTACATTGCCACTCACTGCCTATCCTAATTCCGACCCTCCGATTCACACCACCCCGTGTTTTTCTCACTCCTACTAGTGAATGTAATGTAACACACACCCATACAATGCGCACCACCCCGTGATGTTTTTCTCACTCCTACTAGTGAATGTAATGTAACACACAGCCATACAATGCGCACCACCCCGTGATGTTTTTCTCACTCCTACTAGTGAATGTAATGTAACACACACCCATACAATGCGCACCACCCCGTGATGTTTTTCTCACTCCTACTAGTGAATCTAATGTAACACACACCCATACAATGAGCACCACCCCGTGATGTTTTTCTCACTCCTACTAGTGAATCTAATGTAACACACACCCGTACAATGCGCACCACCCCGTGATGTTTTTCTCACTCCTACTAGTGAATGTAATGTAACACACACCCATACAATGCGCACCACCCCGTGTAGTTTTTCTCACTCCTACTAGTGAATCTAATGTAACACACACCCATACAATGCGCAACACCCCGTGATGTTTTTCTCACTCATACTAGTGAATGTAATGTAACACACACCCATACAATGCGTACCACCCCGTGATCTTTTTCTCACTCCTACTAGTGAATGTAATGTAACACACACCCATACAATGCGCACCACCCCGTGATGTTTTTCTCACTCCTACTAGTGAATCTAATGTAACACACACCCATACAATGCGCACCACCCCGCGATGTTTTTCAGAAACCTATCCTACATTGCCACTGCATGTTCCCTGACCTCCCCATGCTCACCACCCCGCGGTGCTTTTCTCCATCCTACATTGCCAATCACTGCCTATCCTAATTCAGACCCTCCGATTCAAACCACCCCGTGATGTTTTTCTCACTCCTACTAATGAATGTAATGTAACACACACCCATACAATGCGCACGACCCCGTGATGTTTTTCTCACTACTACTAGTGAATGTTATGTAACACACACCCATACAATGCGCACCACCCCGTGATGTTTTTCTCACTACTACTAGTGAATCTAATGTAACACACACCCATACAATGCGCACCACCCCGTGATGTTTTTCTCACTCCTACTAGTGAATGTAATGTAAAACACACCCATACAATGCGCACCACCCCGTGATGTTTTTCTCACTCCTACTAGTGAATGTAATGTAACACACACCCATACAATGCGCACCACCTCGTGATGTTTTTCTCACTCCTACTAGTGAATGTAATGTAACACACACCCATACAATGCGAACCACCCCGTGATATTTTTCTCACTCCTACTAGTGAATCTAATGTAACACACACCCATACAATGCGCAGCACCCCGCGATGTTTTTCAGAAACCTATCCTACATTGCCTCTGCATGTTCCCTGACCTCCCCATGCTGACCACCCCGCGGTGCTTTTCTCCATCCTACATTGCCACTCACTGCCTATCCTAATTCAGACCCTCCGATTCACACCACCCCGTGTTTTTCTCACTCCTACTAGTGAATGTAATGTAACACACACCCATACAATGCGCACCACCCCGTGATGTTTTTCTCACTCTTACTAGTGAATGTAATGTAACACACAGCCATACAATGCGCACCACCCCGTGATGTTTTTCTCACTCCTACTAGTGAATGTAATGTAACACACACCCATACAATGCGCACCACCCCGTGATGTTTTTCTCACTCCTACTAGTGAATCTAATGTAACACACACCCATACAATGCGCACCACCCCGTGATGTTTTTCTCACTCCTACTAGTGAATCTAATGTAACACACACCCATACAATGCGCACCACCCCGTGATGTTTTTCTCACTCCTACTAGTGAATCTAATGTAACACACACCCATATAATGCGCACCACCCATTGATGTTTTTCTCACTCCTACTAGTGTATCTAATGTAACACACACCCATACAAAGCGCACCACCCCGTGATGTTTTTCTCACTCCTACTAGTGAATGTAATGTAACACACACCCATACAATGCGCACCACCCCGTGATGTTTTTCTCACTACTACTAGTGAATCTAATGTAACACACACCCATACAATGCGCACCACCCCGTGATGTTTTTCTCAATCCTACTAGTGAATGTAATGTAAAACACACCCATACAATGCTCACCACCCCGTGATGTTTTTCTCACTCCTACTAGTGAATGTAATGTAACACACACCCATACAATGTGCACCACCTCGTGATGTTTTTCTCACTCCTACTAGTGAATGTAATGTAACACACACCCATACAATGCGCACCACCCCGTGATGTTTTTCTCACTCCTACTAGTGAATCTAATGTAACACACACCCATACAATGCGCACCACCCCGCGATGTTTTTCAGAAACCTATCCTACATTGCCTCTGCATGTTTCCTGACCTCCCCATGCTGACCACCCCGCGGTGCTTTTCTCCATCCTACATTGCCACTCACTGCCTATCCTAATTCAGACCCTCCGATTCACACCACCCCGTGTTTTTCTCACTCCTACTAGTGAATGTAATGTAACACACACCCATACAATGCGCACCACCCCGTGATGTTTTTCTCACTCCTACTAGTGAATGTAATGTAACACACAGCCATACAATGCGCACCACCCCGTGATGTTTTTCTCACTCCTACTAGTGAATGTAATGTAACACACACCCATACAATGCGCACCACCCCGTGATGTTTTTCTCACTCCTACTACTGAATGTAATGTAACACACACCCATACAATGCGTACCACCCCGTGATCTTTTTCTCTCTCCTACTAGTGAATGTAATGTAACACACACCCATACAATGCGCACCACCCCGTGATGTTTTTCTCACTCCTACTAGTGAATCTAATGTAACACACACCCATACAATGCGCACCACCCCGTGATGTTTTTCTCACTCCTACTAGTGAATCTAATGTAACACACACCCATATAATGCGCACCACCCATTGATGTTTTTCTCACTCCTACTAGTGTATCTAATGTAACACACACCCATACAAAGCGCACCACCCCGTGATGTTTTTCTCACTCCTACTAGTGAATGTAATGTAACACACACCCATACAATGCGCACCACCCCGTGATGTTTTTCTCACTCCTACTAGTGAATCTAATGTAACACACACCCATACAATGCGCACCACCCCGTGATGTTTTTCTCAATCCTACTAGTGAATGTAATGTAAAACACACCCATACAATGCTCACCACCCCGTGATGTTTTTCTCACTCCTACTAGTGAATGTAATGTAACACACACCCATACAATGTGCACCACCTCGTGATGTTTTTCTCACTCCTACTAGTGAATGTAATGTAACACACACCCATACAATGCGCACGACCCCGTGATGTTTTTCTCACTCCTACTAGTGAATCTAATGTAACACACACCCATACAATGCGCACCACCCCGCGATGTTTTTCAGAAACCTATCCTACATTGCCTCTGCATGTTTCCTGACCTCCCCATGCTGACCACCCCGCGGTGCTTTTCTCCATCCTACATTGCCACTCACTGCCTATCCTAATTCAGACCCTCCGATTCACACCACCCCGTGTTTTTCTCACTCCTACTAGTGAATGTAATGTAACACACACCCATACAATGCGCACCACCCCGTGATGTTTTTCTCACTCCTACTAGTGAATGTAATGTAACACACAGCCATACAATGCGCACCACCCCGTGATGTTTTTCTCACTCCTACTAGTGAATGTAATGTAACACACACCCATACAATGCGCACCACCCCGTGATGTTTTTCTCACTCCTACTAGTGAATCTAATGTAACACACACCCATACAATGAGCACCACCCCGTGATGTTTTTCTCACTCCTACTAGTGAATCTAATGTAACACACACCCGTACAATGCGCACCACCCCGTGATGTTTTTCTCACTCCTACTAGTGAATGTAATGTAACACACACCCATACAATGCGCACCACCCCGTGTAGTTTTTCTCACTCCTACTAGTGAATCTAATGTAACACACACCCATACAATGCGCAACACCCCGTGATGTTTTTCTCACTCATACTAGTGAATGTAATGTAACACACACCCATACAATGCGCACCTCCCCGTGATGTTTTTGTCACTCCTGCTAGTGTATGTAATGTAACACACACCCATACAATGCGCACCACCCCGTGATGTTCTTCTCACTCCTACTAGTGAATGTAATGTAACACACACCCATACAATGCGCACCACCCCGCGATGTTTTTCAGAAACCTATCCTACATTGCCACTGCATGTTCCCTGACCTCCCCATGCTGACTACCCCGCGGTGCTTTTCTCCATCCTACATTGCCAATCACTGCTTATCCTAATTCAGACCCTCCGATTCACAACACCCCATGATGTTTTTCTTACTCCTACTAATGAATGTAATGTAACACACACCCATACAATGCGCACCACCCCGTGATGTTTTTCTCACTCCTAATCGGGAATGTAATGTAACACACACCCATACAATGCGCACCACCCCGTGATGTTTTTCTCACTCCTACTAGTGAATGTAATGTAACACACACCCATACAATGCGCACCACCCCGTGATGTTTTTCTCACTCCTACTAGTGAATGTAATGTAACACACACCCATACAATGCGTACCATCCCGTGATCTTTTTCTCACTCCTACTAGTGAATGTAATGTAACACACACCCATACAATGCGCACCACCCCGTGATGTTTTTCTCATTCCTACTAGTGAATGTAATGTAACACACACCCATACAATGCGCACCACCCCCGATGTTTTTCAGAAACCTATCCTACATTGCCACTGCATGTTCCCTGACCTCCCCATGCTCACCACCCCGCGGTGCTTTTCTCCATCCTACATTGCCAATCACTGCCTATCCTAATTCAGACCCTCCGATTCAAACCACCCCGTGATGTTTTTCTCACTCCTACTAATGAATGTAATGTAACACACACCCATACAATGCGCACCACCCCGTGATGTTTTTCTCACTACTACTAGTGAATGTTATGTAACACACACCCATACAATGCACACCACCGCGTGATGTTTTTCTCACTACTACTAGTGAATCTAATGTAACACACACCCATACAATGCGCACCACCCCGTGATGTTTTTCTCACTCCTACTAGTGAATGTAATGTAAAACACACCCATACAATGCGCACCACCCCGTGATGTTTTTCTCACTCCTACTAGTGAATGTAATGTAACACACACCCATACAATGCGCACCACCTCGTGATGTTTTTCTCACTCCTACTAGTGTATGTAATGTAACAAACACCCATACAATGCGCACCACCCCGTGATGTTTTTCTCACTCCTACTGGTGAATCTAATGTAACACACACCCATACAATGCGCACCACCCCGCGATGTTTTTCAGAAACCTATCCTACATTGCCTCTGCATGTTCCCTGACCTCCCCATGCTGACCACCCCGCGGTGCTTTTCTCCATCCTACATTGCCACTCACTGCCTATCCTAGTTCAGACCCTCCGATTCACACCACCCCATGTTTTTCTCACTCCTACTAGTGAATGTAATGTAACACACACCCATACAATGCGCACCACCCCGTGATGTTTTTCTCACTCCTACTAGTGAATGTAATGTAACACACACTAATACAATGCGCACCACCCCGTGATGATTTTCTCACTCCCACTAGTGAATGTAATGTAACACACACCCATACAATGCGCACCACCCCGTGATGTTTTTCTCACTCCTACTAGTGAATCTAATGTAACACACACCCATACAATGCGCACCACCCCATGATGTTTTTCTCACTCCCACTAGTGAATCTAATGTAACACACACCCGTACAATGCGCACCACCCGGTGATGTTTTTCTCACTCCTACTAGTGAATGTAATGTAACACACACCCATACAATGCGCACCACCCCGTGTAGTTTTTCTCACTCCTATTAGTGAATCTAATGTAACACACACCCATACAATGCGCAACACCCCGTGATGTTTTTCTCACTCATACTAGTGAATGTAATGTAACACACACCCATACAATGCGCAGCACCCCGTGATGTTTTTGTCACTCCTGCTAGTGTATGTAATGTAACACACACCCATACAATGCGCAACACCCCGTGATGTTTTTCTCACTCCTACTAGTGAATGTAATGTAACACACACCCATACAATGCGCACCACCCCGCGATGTTTTTCAGAAACCTATCCTACATTGCCACTGCATGTTCCCTGACCTCCCCATGCTCACCACCCCGCGGTGCTTTTCTCCATCCTACATTGCCAATCACTGCTTATCCTAATTCAGACCCTCCGATTCACACCACCCCGTGATGTTTTTCTCACTCCTACTAGTGAATGTAATGTAACACACACCCATACAATGCGCACCACCCCGTGATGTTTTTCTCACTCCTAATAGTGAATGTAATGTAACACACACCCATACAATGCGCACCACCCCGTGATGTTTTTCTCACTCCTACTAGTGAATCTAATGTAACACACACCCATACAATGCGCACCACCCCGTGATGTTTTTCTCAATCCTACTAGTGAATGTAATGTAAAACACACCCATACAATGCTCACCACCCCGTGATGTTTTTCTCACTCCTACTAGTGAATGTAATGTAACACACACCCATACAATGTGCACCACCTCGTGATGTTTTTCTCACTCCTACTAGTGAATGTAATGTAACACACACCCATACAATGCGCACGACCCCGTGATGTTTTTCTCACTCCTACTAGTGAATCTAATGTAACACACACCCATACAATGCGCACCACCCCGCGATGTTTTTCAGAAACCTATCCTACATTGCCTCTGCATGTTTCCTGACCTCCCCATGCTGACCACCCCGCGGTGCTTTTCTCCATCCTACATTGCCACTCACTGCCTATCCTAATTCAGACCCTCCGATTCACACCACCCCGTGTTTTTCTCACTCCTACTAGTGAATGTAATGTAACACACACCCATACAATGCGCACCACCCCGTGATGTTTTTCTCACTCCTACTAGTGAATGTAATGTAACACACAGCCATACAATGCGCACCACCCCGTGATGTTTTTCTCACTCCTACTAGTGAATGTAATGTAACACACACCCATACAATGCGCACCACCCCGTGATGTTTTTCTCACTCCTACTAGTGAATCTAATGTAACACACACCCATACAATGAGCACCACCCCGTGATGTTTTTCTCACTCCTACTAGTGAATCTAATGTAACACACACCCGTACAATGCGCACCACCCCGTGATGTTTTTCTCACTCCTACTAGTGAATGTAATGTAACACACACCCATACAATGCGCACCACCCCGTGTAGTTTTTCTCACTCCTACTAGTGAATCTAATGTAACACACACCCATACAATGCGCAACACCCCGTGATGTTTTTCTCACTCATACTAGTGAATGTAATGTAACACACACCCATACAATGCGCACCTCCCCGTGATGTTTTTGTCACTCCTGCTAGTGTATGTAATGTAACACACACCCATACAATGCGCACCACCCCGTGATGTTCTTCTCACTCCTACTAGTGAATGTAATGTAACACACACCCATACAATGCGCACCACCCCGCGATGTTTTTCAGAAACCTATCCTACATTGCCACTGCATGTTCCCTGACCTCCCCATGCTGACTACCCCGCGGTGCTTTTCTCCATCCTACATTGCCAATCACTGCTTATCCTAATTCAGACCCTCCGATTCACAACACCCCATGATGTTTTTCTTACTCCTACTAATGAATGTAATGTAACACACACCCATACAATGCGCACCACCCCGTGATGTTTTTCTCACTCCTAATCGGGAATGTAATGTAACACACACCCATACAATGCGCACCACCCCGTGATGTTTTTCTCACTCCTACTAGTGAATGTAATGTAACACACACCCATACAATGCGCACCACCCCGTGATGTTTTTCTCACTCCTACTAGTGAATGTAATGTAACACACACCCATACAATGCGTACCATCCCGTGATCTTTTTCTCACTCCTACTAGTGAATGTAATGTAACACACACCCATACAATGCGCACCACCCCGTGATGTTTTTCTCATTCCTACTAGTGAATGTAATGTAACACACACCCATACAATGCGCACCACCCCCGATGTTTTTCAGAAACCTATCCTACATTGCCACTGCATGTTCCCTGACCTCCCCATGCTCACCACCCCGCGGTGCTTTTCTCCATCCTACATTGCCAATCACTGCCTATCCTAATTCAGACCCTCCGATTCAAACCACCCCGTGATGTTTTTCTCACTCCTACTAATGAATGTAATGTAACACACACCCATACAATGCGCACCACCCCGTGATGTTTTTCTCACTACTACTAGTGAATGTTATGTAACACACACCCATACAATGCACACCACCGCGTGATGTTTTTCTCACTACTACTAGTGAATCTAATGTAACACACACCCATACAATGCGCACCACCCCGTGATGTTTTTCTCACTCCTACTAGTGAATGTAATGTAAAACACACCCATACAATGCGCACCACCCCGTGATGTTTTTCTCACTCCTACTAGTGAATGTAATGTAACACACACCCATACAATGCGCACCACCTCGTGATGTTTTTCTCACTCCTACTAGTGTATGTAATGTAACAAACACCCATACAATGCGCACCACCCCGTGATGTTTTTCTCACTCCTACTGGTGAATCTAATGTAACACACACCCATACAATGCGCACCACCCCGCGATGTTTTTCAGAAACCTATCCTACATTGCCTCTGCATGTTCCCTGACCTCCCCATGCTGACCACCCCGCGGTGCTTTTCTCCATCCTACATTGCCACTCACTGCCTATCCTAGTTCAGACCCTCCGATTCACACCACCCCATGTTTTTCTCACTCCTACTAGTGAATGTAATGTAACACACACCCATACAATGCGCACCACCCCGTGATGTTTTTCTCACTCCTACTAGTGAATGTAATGTAACACACACTAATACAATGCGCACCACCCCGTGATGATTTTCTCACTCCCACTAGTGAATGTAATGTAACACACACCCATACAATGCGCACCACCCCGTGATGTTTTTCTCACTCCTACTAGTGAATCTAATGTAACACACACCCATACAATGCGCACCACCCCATGATGTTTTTCTCACTCCCACTAGTGAATCTAATGTAACACACACCCGTACAATGCGCACCACCCGGTGATGTTTTTCTCACTCCTACTAGTGAATGTAATGTAACACACACCCATACAATGCGCACCACCCCGTGTAGTTTTTCTCACTCCTATTAGTGAATCTAATGTAACACACACCCATACAATGCGCAACACCCCGTGATGTTTTTCTCACTCATACTAGTGAATGTAATGTAACACACACCCATACAATGCGCACCACCCCGTGATGTTTTTGTCACTCCTGCTAGTGTATGTAATGTAACACACACCCATACAATGCGCAACACCCCGTGATGTTTTTCTCACTCCTACTAGTGAATGTAATGTAACACACACCCATACAATGCGCACCACCCCGCGATGTTTTTCAGAAACCTATCCTACATTGCCACTGCATGTTCCCTGACCTCCCCATGCTCACCACCCCGCGGTGCTTTTCTCCATCCTACATTGCCAATCACTGCTTATCCTAATTCAGACCCTCCGATTCACACCACCCCGTGATGTTTTTCTCACTCCTACTAGTGAATGTAATGTAACACACACCCATACAATGCGCACCACCCCGTGATGTTTTTCTCACTCCTACTAGTGAATCTAATGTAACACCCACCCATACAATGCGCACCACCCCGTGATGTTTTTCTCACTGCTACTAGTGAATGTAATGTAACACACCCATACAATGCGCACCACCCCGTGATGTTTTTCTCACTCCTACTAGTGAATGTAATGTAACACACACCCATACAATGCGCACCACCCCGTGAGGTTTATCTCACTCCTACTATTGAATGTAATGTAACACACACCCATACAATGCGCACCACCCCGTGATGTTTTTCTCACTCCTAATAGTGAATGTAATGTAACACACACCCATACAATGCGCACCACGCCGTGATATTTTTCTCACTCCTACTAGTGTATGTAATGTAACACACACCCATACAATGCGCACCACCCCGTGATGTTTTTCTCACTCCTACTAGTGAATGTAATGTAACACACACCCATACAATGCGTACCACACCGTGATCATTTTCTCACTCCTACTAGTGCATGTAATGTAACACACACCCATACAATGCGCACCACCCCGTGATGTTTTTCTCATTCCTACTAGTGAATGTAATGTAACACACACCCATACAATGCGCACCACCCCGCGATGTTTTTCAGAAACCTATCCTACATTGCCACTGCATGTTCCCTGACCTCCCCATGCTCACCACCCCGCGGTGCTTTTCTCCATCCTACATTGCCAATCACTGCCTATCCTAATTCAGACCCTCCGATTCAAACCACCCCGTGATGTTTTTCTCACTCCTACTAATGAATGTAATGTAACACACACCCATACAATGCGCACCACCCCGTGATGTTTTTCTCACTACTACTAGTGAATGTTATGTAACACACACCCATACAATGCGCACCACCCCGTGATGTTTTTCTCACTACTACTAGTGAATCTAATGTAACACACACCCATACAATGCGCACCACCCCGTGATGTTTTTCTCACTCCTACTAGTGAATGTAATGTAAAACACACCCATACAATGCGCACCACCCCGTGATGTTTTTCTCACTCCTACTAGTGAATGTAATGTAACACACACCCATACAATGCGCACCACCTCGTGATGTTTTTCTCACTCCTACTAGTGAATGTAATGTAACACACACCCATACAATGCGAACCACCCCGTGATATTTTTCTCACTCCTACTAGTGAATCTAATGTAACACACACCCATACAATGCGCACCACCCCGCGATGTTTTTCAGAAACCTATCCTACATTGCCTCTGCATGTTCCCTGACCTCCCCATGCTGACCACCCCGCGGTGCTTTTCTCCATCCTACATTGCCACTCACTGCCTATCCTAATTCAGACCCTCCGATTCACACCACCCCGTGTTTTTCTCACTCCTACTAGTGAATGTAATGTAACACACACCCATACAATGCACACCACCCCGTGATGTTTTTCTCACTCCTACTAGTGAATGTAATGTAACACACAGCCATACAATGCGCACCACCCCGTGATGTTTTTCTCACTCCTACTAGTGAATGTAATGTAACACACACCCATACAATGCGCACCACCCCGTGATGTTTTTCTCACTCCTACTAGTGAATCTAATGTAACACACACCCATACAATGCGCACCACCCCGTGATGTTTTTCTCACTCCTACTAGTGAATCTAATGTAACACACACCCATACAATGCGCACCACCCATTGATGTTTTTCTCACTACTACTAGTGTATCTAATGTAACACACACCCATACAATGCGCACCACCCCGTGATGTTTTTCTCACTCCTACTAGTGAATGTAATGTAACACACACCCATACAATGCGCACCACCCCGTGATGTTTTTCTCACTGCTACTAGTGAATGTAATGTAACACACCCATACAATGCGCACCACCCCGTGATGTTTTTCTCACTCCTACTAGTGAATGTAATGTAACACACACCCATACAATGCGCACCACCCCGTGAGGTTTATCTCACTCCTACTATTGAATGTAATGTAACACACACCCATACAATGCGCACCACCCCGTGATGTTTTTCTCACTCCTAATAGTGAATGTAATGTAACACACACCCATACAATGCGCACCACGCCGTGATATTTTTCTCACTCCTACTAGTGTATGTAATGTAACACACACCCATACAATGCGCACCACCCCGTGATGTTTTTCTCACTCCTACTAGTGAATGTAATGTAACACACACCCATACAATGCGTACCACACCGTGATCATTTTCTCACTCCTACTAGTGCATGTAATGTAACACACACCCATACAATGCGCACCACCCCGTGATGTTTTTCTCATTCCTACTAGTGAATGTAATGTAACACACACCCATACAATGCGCACCACCCCGCGATGTTTTTCAGAAACCTATCCTACATTGCCACTGCATGTTCCCTGACCTCCCCATGCTCACCACCCCGCGGTGCTTTTCTCCATCCTACATTGCCAATCACTGCCTATCCTAATTCAGACCCTCCGATTCAAACCACCCCGTGATGTTTTTCTCACTCCTACTAATGAATGTAATGTAACACACACCCATACAATGCGCACCACCCCGTGATGTTTTTCTCACTACTACTAGTGAATGTTATGTAACACACACCCATACAATGCGCACCACCCCGTGATGTTTTTCTCACTACTACTAGTGAATCTAATGTAACACACACCCATACAATGCGCACCACCCCGTGATGTTTTTCTCACTCCTACTAGTGAATGTAATGTAAAACACACCCATACAATGCGCACCACCCCGTGATGTTTTTCTCACTCCTACTAGTGAATGTAATGTAACACACACCCATACAATGCGCACCACCTCGTGATGTTTTTCTCACTCCTACTAGTGAATGTAATGTAACACACACCCATACAATGCGAACCACCCCGTGATATTTTTCTCACTCCTACTAGTGAATCTAATGTAACACACACCCATACAATGCGCACCACCCCGCGATGTTTTTCAGAAACCTATCCTACATTGCCTCTGCATGTTCCCTGACCTCCCCATGCTGACCACCCCGCGGTGCTTTTCTCCATCCTACATTGCCACTCACTGCCTATCCTAATTCAGACCCTCCGATTCACACCACCCCGTGTTTTTCTCACTCCTACTAGTGAATGTAATGTAACACACACCCATACAATGCGCACCACCCCGTGATGTTTTTCTCCCTCCTACTAGTGAATGTAATGTAACACACAGCCATACAATGCGCACCACCCCGTGATGTTTTTCTCACTCCTACTAGTGAATGTAATGTAACACACACCCATACAATGCGCACCACCCCGTGATGTTTTTCTCACTCCTACTAGTGAATCTAATGTAACACACACCCATACAATGTGCACCACCCCGTGATGTTTTTCTCACTCCTACTAGTGAATCTAATGTAACACACACCCATACAATGCGCACCACCCATTGATGTTTTTCTCACTACTACTAGTGTATCTAATGTAACACACACCCATACAATGCGCACCACCCCGTGATGTTTTTCTCACTCCTACTAGTGAATGTAATGTAACACACACCCATACAATGCGCACCACCCCGTGATGTTTTTCTCACTACTACTAGTGAATCTAATGTAACACACACCCATACAATGCGCACCACCCCGTGATGTTTTTCTCACTCCTACTAGTGAATCTAATGTAACACACACCCATACAATGCGCACCACCCCGTGATGTTTTTCTCAATCCTACTAGTGAATGTAATGTAAAACACACCCATACAATGCTCACCACCCCGTGATGTTTTTCTCACTCCTACTAGTGAATGTAATGTAACACACACCCATACAATGTGCACCACCTCGTGATGTTTTTCTCACTCCTACTAGTGAATGTAATGTAACACACACCCATACAATGCGCACCACCCCGTGATGTTTTTCTCACTCCTACTAGTGAATCTAATGTAACACACACCCATACAATGCGCACCACCCCGCGATGTTTTTCAGAAACCTATCCTATATTGCCTCTGCATGTTTCCTGACCTCCCCATGCTGACCACCCCGCGGTGCTTTTCTCCATCCTACATTGCCACTCACTGCCTATCCTAATTCAGACCCTCCGATTCACACCACCCCGTGTTTTTCTCACTCCTACTAGTGAATGTAATGTAACACACACCCATACAATGCGCACCACCCCGTGATGTTTTTCTCACTCCTACTAGTGAATGTAATGTAACACACAGCCATACAATGCGCACCACCCCGTGATGTTTTTCTCACTCCTACTAGTGAATGTAATGTAACACACACCCATACAATGCGCACCACCCCGTGATGTTTTTCTCACTCCTACTAGTGAATCTAATGTAACACACACCCATACAATGCGCACCACCCCGTGATGTTTTTCTCACTCCTACTAGTGAATCTAATGTAACACACACCCATACAATGCGCACCACCCCGTGATGTTTTTCTCACTCCTACTAGTGAATCTAATGTAACACACACCCATACAATGAGCACCACCCCGTGATGTTTTTCTCACTCCTACTAGTGAATCTAATGTAACACACACCCGTACAATGCGCACCACCCCGTGATGTTTTTCTCACTCCTACTAGTGAATGTAATGTAACACACACCCATACAATGCGCACCACCCCGTGTAGTTTTTCTCACTCCTACTAGTGAATCTAATGTAACACACACCCATACAATGCGCAACACCCCGTGATGTTTTTCTCACTCATACTAGTGAATGTAATGTAACACACACCCATACAATGCGTACCACCCCGTGATGTTTTTCTCACTCCTACTAGTGAATGTAATGTAACACACACCCATACAATGCGCACCACCCTGTGATGTTTTTCTCATTCCTACTAGTGAATGTAATGTAACACACACCCATACAATGCGCACCACCCCGCGATGTTTTTCAGAAACCTATCCTACATTGCCACTGCATGTTCCCTGACCTCCCCATGCTCACCACCCCGCGGTGCTTTTCTCCATCCTACATTGCCAATCACTGCCTATCCTAATTCAGACCCTCCGATTCAAACCACCCCGTGATGTTTTTCTCACTCCTACTAATGAATGTTATGTAACACACACCCATACAATGCGCACCACCCCGTGATGTTTTTCTCACTACTACTAGTGAATCTAATGTAACACACACCCATACAATGCGCACCACCCCGTGATGTTTTTCTCACTCCTACTAGTGAATGTAATGTAAAACACACCCATACAATGCGCACCACCCCGTGATGTTTTTCTCACTCCTACTAGTGAATGTAATGTAACACACACCCATACAATGCGCACCACCTCGTGATGTTTTTCTCACTCCTACTAGTGAATGTAATGTAACACACACCCATACAATGCGAACCACCCCGTGATATTTTTCTCACTCCTACTAGTGAATCTAATGTAACACACACCCATACAATGCGCACCACCCCGCGATGTTTTTCAGAAACCTATCCTACATTGCCTCTGCATGTTCCCTGACCTCCCCATGCTGACCACCCCGCGGTGCTTTTCTCCATCCTACATTGCCACTCACTGCCTATCCTAATTCAGACCCTCCGATTCACACCACCCCGTGTTTTTCTCACTCCTACTGGTGAATGTAATGTAACAACACACCCATACAATGCGCACCACCCCGTGATGTTTTTCTCACTCCTACTAGTGAATGTAATGTAACACACAGCCATACAATGCGCACCACCCCGTGATGTTTTTCTCACTCCTACTAGTGAATGTAATGTAACACACACCCATACAATGCGCACCACCCCGTGATGTTTTTCTCACTCCTACTAGTGAATCTAATGTAACACACACCCATACAATGCGCACCACCCCGTGATGTTTTTCTCACTCCTACTAGTGAATCTAATGTAACACACACCCATACAATGCGCACCACCCATTGATGTTTTTCTCACTCCTACTAGTGTATCTAATGTAACACACACCCATACAATGCGCACCACCCCGTGATGTTTTTCTCACTCCTACTAGTGAATGTAATGTAACACACACCCATACAATGCGCACCACCCCGTGATGTTTTTCTCACTACTACTAGTGAATCTAATGTAACACACACCCATACAATGCGCACCACCCCGTGATGTTTTTCTCACTCCTACTAGTGAATCTAATGTAACACACACCCATACAATGCGCACCACCCCGTGATGTTTTTCTCAATCCTACTAGTGAATGTAATGTAAAACACACCCATACAATGCTCACCACCCCGTGATGTTTTTCTCACTCCTACTAGTGAATGTAATGTAACACACACCCATACAATGTGCACCACCACGTGATGTTTTTCTCACTCCTACTAGTGAATGTAATGTAACACACACCCATACAATGCGCACCACCCCGTGATGTTTTTCTCACTCCTACTAGTGAATCTAATGTAACACACACCCATACAATGCGCACCACCCCGCGATGTTTTTCAGAAACCTATCCTACATTGCCTCTGCATGTTTCCTGACCTCCCCATGCTGACCACCCCGCGGTGCTTTTCTCCATGCTACATTGCCACTCACTGCCTATCCTAATTCAGACCCTCCGATTCACACCACCCCGTGTTTTTCTCACTCCTACTAATGAATGTAATGTAACACACACCCATACAATGCGCACCACCCCGTGATGCTTTTCTCACTCCTACTAGTGAATCTAATGTAACACACACCCATACAATGCGCACCACCCCATGATGTTTTTCTCACTCCTACTAGTGAATCTAATGTAACACACACCCGTACAATGCGCACCACCCGGTGATGTTTTTCTCACTCCTACTAGTGAATGTAATGTAACACACACCCATACAATGCGCACCACCCCGTGTAGTTTTTCTCACTCCTACTAGTGAATCTAATGTAACACACACCCATACAATGCGCAACACCCCGTGATGTTTTTCTCACTCATACTAGTGAATGTAATGTAACACACACCCATACAATGCGCACCACCCCGTGATGTTTTTGTCACTCCTGCTAGTTTATGTAATGTAACACACACCCATACAATGCGCAACACCCCGTGATGTTTTTCTCACTCCTACTAGTGAATGTAATGTAACACACACCCATACAATGCGCACCACCCCGCGATGTTTTTCAGAAACCTATCCTACATTGCCACTGCATGTTCCCTGACCTCCCCATGCTCACCACCCCGCGGTGCTTTTCTCCATCCTACATTGCCAATCACTGCTTATCCTAATTCAGACCCTCCGATTCACACCACCCCGTGATGTTTTTCTTACTCCTACTAATGAATGTAATGTAACACACACCCATACAATGCGCACCACCCCGTGATGTTTTTCTCACTCCTAATAGTGAATGTAATGTAACACACACCCATACAATGCGCACCACGCCGTGATGTTTTTGTCACTCCTACTAGTGTATGTAATGTAACACACACCCATACAATGCGCACCACCCCGTGATGTTTTTCTCACTCCTACTAGTGAATGTAATGTAACACACACCCATACAATGCGTACCACCCCGTGATCATTTTCTCACTCCTACTAGTGCATGTAATGTAACACACACCCATACAATGCGCACCACCCCGTGATGTTTTTCTCATTCCTACTAGTGAATGTAATGTAACACACACCCATACAATGCGCACCACCCTGCGATGTTTTTCAGAAACCTATCCTACATTGCCACTGCATGTTCCCTGACCTCCCCATGCTCACCACCCCGCGGTGCTTTTCTCCATCCTACATTGCGAATCACTGCCTATCCTAATTCAGACCCTCCGATTCACACCACCCCGTGATGTTTTTCTCACTCCTACTAATGAATGTAATGTAACACACACCCATACAATGCGCACCACCCCGTGATGTTTTTCTCACTCCTACTAGTGAATGTAATGTAACACACACCCATACAATGCGCACCACCCCATGATGTTTTTCTCACTCCTACTAGTGAATGTAATGTAACACACACCCATGCAATGCGCACCACTCCGTGATGTTTTTCGCACTCCTACTAGTGAATGTAATGTAACACACACCCATACAATGTGCACCACCCCGTGATGTTTTTCTCACTCCTACTAGTGAATGTAATGTAACACACCCGCATACAATGTGCACCACCCCGCGATGTTTTTCAGAAACCTATCCTACATTGCCACTGCATGTTCCCTGACCTCCCCATGCTGACCAACCCGCGGTGCTTTTCTCCATCCTACATTGCCACTCACTGCCTATCCTAATTAAGACCCTCCGATTCACACCACCCCGTGATGTTTTTCTCACTCCTACTAGTGAATGTAATGTAACACACACCCATACAATGCGCACCACCCCGTGATGTTTTTCTCACTCCTATTAGTGAATGTAATGTAACACACACCCATACAATGCGCACCAACCCGTGATGTTTTTCTCACTCCTACTAGTGAATGTAATGTAACACACACCCATACAATGCGCACCACCCCATGATGTTTTTCTCACTCCTACTAGTGAATGTAATATAACACACACCCATACAATGCGCACCACCCCGTGATGTTTTTCTCACTCCTACTAGTGAATGTAATGTAACACACACCCATACAATGCGCACCACCCCATGATGTTTTTCTCACTCCTACTAGTGAATGTAATGTAACACACACCCATACAATGAGCACCACCCCGTGATGTTTTTCTCACTCCTACTAGTGAATCTAATGTAACACACACCCATACAATGCTCACCACCCCGTGACGTTTTTCTCACTCCTACTAGTGAATCTAATGTAACACACACCCATACAATTTGCACCACCCCGTGATGTTTTTCTCACTCCTACTAGTGAATGTAATGTAACACACACCCATAAAATGCGCACCACCCCGTGATGTTTTTCTCACTCCTAATAGTGAATGTAATGTAACACACACCAATACAATGCTCACCACCCCGTGAGGTTTATGTCACTCCTACTAGTGAATGTAATGTAACACACACCCATACAATGCGTACCACACCGTGATCATTTTCTCACTCCTACTAGTGCATGTAATGTAACACACACCCATACAATGCGCACCACCCCGTGATGTTTTTCTCATTCCTACTAGTGAATGTAATGTAACACACACCCATACAATGCGCACCACCCCGCGATGTTTTTCAGAAACCTATCCTACATTGCCACTGCATGTTCCCTGACCTCCCCATGCTCACCACCCCGCGGTGCTTTTCTCCATCCTACATTGCCAATCACTGCCTATCCTAATTCAGACCCTCCGATTCAAACCACCCCGTGATGTTTTTCTCACTCCTACTAATGAATGTAATGTAACACACACCCATACAATGCGCACCACCCCGTGATGTTTTTCTCACTACTACTAGTGAATGTTATGTAACACACACCCATACAATGCGCACCACCCCGTGATGTTTTTCTCACTACTACTAGTGAATCTAATGTAACACACACCCATACAATGCGCACCACCCCGTGATGTTTTTCTCACTCCTACTAGTGAATGTAATGTAAAACACACCCATACAATGCGCACCACCCCGTGATGTTTTTCTCACTCCTACTAGTGAATGTAATGTAACACACACCCATACAATGCGCACCACCTCGTGATGTTTTTCTCACTCCTACTAGTGAATGTAATGTAACACACACCCATACAATGCGAACCACCCCGTGATATTTTTCTCACTCCTACTAGTGAATCTAATGTAACACACACCCATACAATGCGCACCACCCCGCGATGTTTTTCAGAAACCTATCCTACATTGCCTCTGCATGTTCCCTGACCTCCCCATGCTGACCACCCCGCGGTGCTTTTCTCCATCCTACATTGCCACTCACTGCCTATCCTAATTCAGACCCTCCGATTCACACCACCCCGTGTTTTTCTCACTCCTACTAGTGAATGTAATGTAACACACACCCATACAATGCGCACCACCCCGTGATGTTTTTCTCCCTCCTACTAGTGAATGTAATGTAACACACAGCCATACAATGCGCACCACCCCGTGATGTTTTTCTCACTCCTACTAGTGAATGTAATGTAACACACACCCATACAATGCGCACCACCCCGTGATGTTTTTCTCACTCCTACTAGTGAATCTAATGTAACACACACCCATACAATGTGCACCACCCCGTGATGTTTTTCTCACTCCTACTAGTGAATCTAATGTAACACACACCCATACAATGCGCACCACCCATTGATGTTTTTCTCACTACTACTAGTGTATCTAATGTAACACACACCCATACAATGCGCACCACCCCGTGATGTTTTTCTCACTCCTACTAGTGAATGTAATGTAACACACACCCATACAATGCGCACCACCCCGTGATGTTTTTCTCACTACTACTAGTGAATCTAATGTAACACACACCCATACAATGCGCACCACCCCGTGATGTTTTTCTCACTCCTACTAGTGAATCTAATGTAACACACACCCATACAATGCGCACCACCCCGTGATGTTTTTCTCAATCCTACTAGTGAATGTAATGTAAAACACACCCATACAATGCTCACCACCCCGTGATGTTTTTCTCACTCCTACTAGTGAATGTAATGTAACACACACCCATACAATGTGCACCACCTCGTGATGTTTTTCTCACTCCTACTAGTGAATGTAATGTAACACACACCCATACAATGCGCACCACCCCGTGATGTTTTTCTCACTCCTACTAGTGAATCTAATGTAACACACACCCATACAATGCGCACCACCCCGCGATGTTTTTCAGAAACCTATCCTATATTGCCTCTGCATGTTTCCTGACCTCCCCATGCTGACCACCCCGCGGTGCTTTTCTCCATCCTACATTGCCACTCACTGCCTATCCTAATTCAGACCCTCCGATTCACACCACCCCGTGTTTTTCTCACTCCTACTAGTGAATGTAATGTAACACACACCCATACAATGCGCACCACCCCGTGATGTTTTTCTCACTCCTACTAGTGAATGTAATGTAACACACAGCCATACAATGCGCACCACCCCGTGATGTTTTTCTCACTCCTACTAGTGAATGTAATGTAACACACACCCATACAATGCGCACCACCCCGTGATGTTTTTCTCACTCCTACTAGTGAATCTAATGTAACACACACCCATACAATGCGCACCACCCCGTGATGTTTTTCTCACTCCTACTAGTGAATCTAATGTAACACACACCCATACAATGCGCACCACCCCGTGATGTTTTTCTCACTCCTACTAGTGAATCTAATGTAACACACACCCATACAATGAGCACCACCCCGTGATGTTTTTCTCACTCCTACTAGTGAATCTAATGTAACACACACCCGTACAATGCGCACCACCCCGTGATGTTTTTCTCACTCCTACTAGTGAATGTAATGTAACACACACCCATACAATGCGCACCACCCCGTGTAGTTTTTCTCACTCCTACTAGTGAATCTAATGTAACACACACCCATACAATGCGCAACACCCCGTGATGTTTTTCTCACTCATACTAGTGAATGTAATGTAACACACACCCATACAATGCGTACCACCCCGTGATGTTTTTCTCACTCCTACTAGTGAATGTAATGTAACACACACCCATACAATGCGCACCACCCTGTGATGTTTTTCTCATTCCTACTAGTGAATGTAATGTAACACACACCCATACAATGCGCACCACCCCGCGATGTTTTTCAGAAACCTATCCTACATTGCCACTGCATGTTCCCTGACCTCCCCATGCTCACCACCCCGCGGTGCTTTTCTCCATCCTACATTGCCAATCACTGCCTATCCTAATTCAGACCCTCCGATTCAAACCACCCCGTGATGTTTTTCTCACTCCTACTAATGAATGTTATGTAACACACACCCATACAATGCGCACCACCCCGTGATGTTTTTCTCACTACTACTAGTGAATCTAATGTAACACACACCCATACAATGCGCACCACCCCGTGATGTTTTTCTCACTCCTACTAGTGAATGTAATGTAAAACACACCCATACAATGCGCACCACCCCGTGATGTTTTTCTCACTCCTACTAGTGAATGTAATGTAACACACACCCATACAATGCGCACCACCTCGTGATGTTTTTCTCACTCCTACTAGTGAATGTAATGTAACACACACCCATACAATGCGAACCACCCCGTGATATTTTTCTCACTCCTACTAGTGAATCTAATGTAACACACACCCATACAATGCGCACCACCCCGCGATGTTTTTCAGAAACCTATCCTACATTGCCTCTGCATGTTCCCTGACCTCCCCATGCTGACCACCCCGCGGTGCTTTTCTCCATCCTACATTGCCACTCACTGCCTATCCTAATTCAGACCCTCCGATTCACACCACCCCGTGTTTTTCTCACTCCTACTGGTGAATGTAATGTAACAACACACCCATACAATGCGCACCACCCCGTGATGTTTTTCTCACTCCTACTAGTGAATGTAATGTAACACACAGCCATACAATGCGCACCACCCCGTGATGTTTTTCTCACTCCTACTAGTGAATGTAATGTAACACACACCCATACAATGCGCACCACCCCGTGATGTTTTTCTCACTCCTACTAGTGAATCTAATGTAACACACACCCATACAATGCGCACCACCCCGTGATGTTTTTCTCACTCCTACTAGTGAATCTAATGTAACACACACCCATACAATGCGCACCACCCATTGATGTTTTTCTCACTCCTACTAGTGTATCTAATGTAACACACACCCATACAATGCGCACCACCCCGTGATGTTTTTCTCACTCCTACTAGTGAATGTAATGTAACACACACCCATACAATGCGCACCACCCCGTGATGTTTTTCTCACTACTACTAGTGAATCTAATGTAACACACACCCATACAATGCGCACCACCCCGTGATGTTTTTCTCACTCCTACTAGTGAATCTAATGTAACACACACCCATACAATGCGCACCACCCCGTGATGTTTTTCTCAATCCTACTAGTGAATGTAATGTAAAACACACCCATACAATGCTCACCACCCCGTGATGTTTTTCTCACTCCTACTAGTGAATGTAATGTAACACACACCCATACAATGTGCACCACCACGTGATGTTTTTCTCACTCCTACTAGTGAATGTAATGTAACACACACCCATACAATGCGCACCACCCCGTGATGTTTTTCTCACTCCTACTAGTGAATCTAATGTAACACACACCCATACAATGCGCACCACCCCGCGATGTTTTTCAGAAACCTATCCTACATTGCCTCTGCATGTTTCCTGACCTCCCCATGCTGACCACCCCGCGGTGCTTTTCTCCATGCTACATTGCCACTCACTGCCTATCCTAATTCAGACCCTCCGATTCACACCACCCCGTGTTTTTCTCACTCCTACTAATGAATGTAATGTAACACACACCCATACAATGCGCACCACCCCGTGATGCTTTTCTCACTCCTACTAGTGAATCTAATGTAACACACACCCATACAATGCGCACCACCCCATGATGTTTTTCTCACTCCTACTAGTGAATCTAATGTAACACACACCCGTACAATGCGCACCACCCGGTGATGTTTTTCTCACTCCTACTAGTGAATGTAATGTAACACACACCCATACAATGCGCACCACCCCGTGTAGTTTTTCTCACTCCTACTAGTGAATCTAATGTAACACACACCCATACAATGCGCAACACCCCGTGATGTTTTTCTCACTCATACTAGTGAATGTAATGTAACACACACCCATACAATGCGCACCACCCCGTGATGTTTTTGTCACTCCTGCTAGTTTATGTAATGTAACACACACCCATACAATGCGCAACACCCCGTGATGTTTTTCTCACTCCTACTAGTGAATGTAATGTAACACACACCCATACAATGCGCACCACCCCGCGATGTTTTTCAGAAACCTATCCTACATTGCCACTGCATGTTCCCTGACCTCCCCATGCTCACCACCCCGCGGTGCTTTTCTCCATCCTACATTGCCAATCACTGCTTATCCTAATTCAGACCCTCCGATTCACACCACCCCGTGATGTTTTTCTTACTCCTACTAATGAATGTAATGTAACACACACCCATACAATGCGCACCACCCCGTGATGTTTTTCTCACTCCTAATAGTGAATGTAATGTAACACACACCCATACAATGCGCACCACGCCGTGATGTTTTTGTCACTCCTACTAGTGTATGTAATGTAACACACACCCATACAATGCGCACCACCCCGTGATGTTTTTCTCACTCCTACTAGTGAATGTAATGTAACACACACCCATACAATGCGTACCACCCCGTGATCATTTTCTCACTCCTACTAGTGCATGTAATGTAACACACACCCATACAATGCGCACCACCCCGTGATGTTTTTCTCATTCCTACTAGTGAATGTAATGTAACACACACCCATACAATGCGCACCACCCTGCGATGTTTTTCAGAAACCTATCCTACATTGCCACTGCATGTTCCCTGACCTCCCCATGCTCACCACCCCGCGGTGCTTTTCTCCATCCTACATTGCGAATCACTGCCTATCCTAATTCAGACCCTCCGATTCACACCACCCCGTGATGTTTTTCTCACTCCTACTAATGAATGTAATGTAACACACACCCATACAATGCGCACCACCCCGTGATGTTTTTCTCACTCCTACTAGTGAATGTAATGTAACACACACCCATACAATGCGCACCACCCCATGATGTTTTTCTCACTCCTACTAGTGAATGTAATGTAACACACACCCATGCAATGCGCACCACTCCGTGATGTTTTTCGCACTCCTACTAGTGAATGTAATGTAACACACACCCATACAATGTGCACCACCCCGTGATGTTTTTCTCACTCCTACTAGTGAATGTAATGTAACACACCCGCATACAATGTGCACCACCCCGCGATGTTTTTCAGAAACCTATCCTACATTGCCACTGCATGTTCCCTGACCTCCCCATGCTGACCAACCCGCGGTGCTTTTCTCCATCCTACATTGCCACTCACTGCCTATCCTAATTAAGACCCTCCGATTCACACCACCCCGTGATGTTTTTCTCACTCCTACTAGTGAATGTAATGTAACACACACCCATACAATGCGCACCACCCCGTGATGTTTTTCTCACTCCTATTAGTGAATGTAATGTAACACACACCCATACAATGCGCACCAACCCGTGATGTTTTTCTCACTCCTACTAGTGAATGTAATGTAACACACACCCATACAATGCGCACCACCCCATGATGTTTTTCTCACTCCTACTAGTGAATGTAATATAACACACACCCATACAATGCGCACCACCCCGTGATGTTTTTCTCACTCCTACTAGTGAATGTAATGTAACACACACCCATACAATGCGCACCACCCCATGATGTTTTTCTCACTCCTACTAGTGAATGTAATGTAACACACACCCATACAATGAGCACCACCCCGTGATGTTTTTCTCACTCCTACTAGTGAATCTAATGTAACACACACCCATACAATGCTCACCACCCCGTGACGTTTTTCTCACTCCTACTAGTGAATCTAATGTAACACACACCCATACAATTTGCACCACCCCGTGATGTTTTTCTCACTCCTACTAGTGAATGTAATGTAACACACACCCATAAAATGCGCACCACCCCGTGATGTTTTTCTCACTCCTAATAGTGAATGTAATGTAACACACACCAATACAATGCTCACCACCCCGTGAGGTTTATGTCACTCCTACTAGTGAATGTAATGTAACACACACCCATACAATGCGCACCACCCCGTGATGTTTTTCTCACTCCTACTAGTGAATCTAATGTAACACCCACCCATACAATGTGCACCACCCCTTGATGTTTTTCTCACTGCTACTAGTGAATGTAATGTAACACACCCATACAATGCGCACCACCCCGTGATATTTTTCTCACTCCTACTAGTGAATGTAATGTAACACACACCCATACAATGCGCAACACCCCGTGAGGTTTATCTCACTCCTACTATTGAATGTAATGTAACACACACCCATACAATGCGCACCACCCCGTGATGTTTTTCTCACTCCTACTAGTGAATGTAATGTAACACACACCCATACAATGCGCACCACCCCGTGATGTTTTTCTCACTCCTACTAGTGAATGTAATGTAACACACACCCATACAATGCGCACCACCCCGTGATGTTTTTCTCACTCCTACTAGTGTATCTAATGTAACACACACCCATACAATGCGCACCACCCCGTGATGTTTTTCTCACTCCTACTAGTGAATGTAATGTAACACACACCCATACAATGCGCACCACCCCGTGATGTTTTTCTCACTACTACTAGTGAATCTAATGTAACACACACCCATACAATGCGCACCACCCCGTGATGTTTTTCTCACTCCTACTAGTGAATCTAATGTAACACACACCCATACAATGCGCACCACCCCGTGATGTTTTTCTCACTCCTACTAGTGAATGTACTGTAAAACACACCCATACAATGCGCACCACCCCTTGATGTTTTTCTCACTCCTACTAGTGAATGTAATGTAACACACACCCATACAATGCGCACCACCTCGTGATGTTTTTCTCACTCCTACTAGTGAATGTAATGTAACACACACCCATACAATTCGCACCACCCCGCGATGTTTTTCAGAAACCTATCCTACATTGCCTCTGCATGTTCCCTGACCTCCCCATGCTGACCACCCCGCGGTGCTTTTGTCCATCCTACATTGCCACTCACTGCCTATCCTAATTCAGACCCTCCGATTCACACCACCCTGTGTTTTTCTCACTCCTACTATTGAATGTAATGTAACACACACCCATACAATGCGCACCACCCCGTGATGTTTTTCTCACTCCTACTAGTGAATGTAATGTAACACACACCCATACAATGTGCACCACCCCGTGATGTTTTTCTCACTCCTACTAGTGAATGTAATGTAACACACACCCATACAATGCGCACCACCGCGTGATGTTTTTCTCACTCCTACTAGTGAATCTAATGTAACACACACCCATACAATGCGCACCACCACATGATGTTTTTCTCACTCCTACTAGTGAATCTAATGTAACACACACCCGTACAATGCGCACCACCCCGTGATGTTTTTCTCACTCCTACTAGTGAATGTAATGTAACACACACCAATACAATGCGCACCACCCCGTGTAGTTTTTCTCACTCCTACTAGTGAATCTAATGTAACACACACCCATACAATGCGCAACACCCCGTGATGTTTTTCTCACTCATACTAGTGAATGTAATGTAACACACACCCATACAATGCGCACAACCCCGTGATGTTTTTGTCACTCCTGCTAGTGTATGTAATGTAACACACACCCATACAATGCGCACCACCCCGTGATGTTTTTCTCACTCCTACTAGTGAATGTAATGTAACACACACCCATACAATGCGCACCACCCCGCGATGTTTTTCAGAAACCTATCCTACATTGCCACTGCATGTTCCCTGACCTCCCCATGCTCACCACCCCGCGGTGCTTTTCTCCATCCTACATTGCCAATCACTGCTTATCCTAATTCAGACCCTCCGATTCACATCACCCCGTGATGTTTTTCTTACTCCTACTAATGAATGTAATGTAACACACACCCATACAATGCGCACCACCCGGTGATGTTTTTCTCACTCCTACTAGTGAATGTAATGTAACACACACCCATACAATGCGCACCACCCCGTGATGTTTTTCTCACTCCTACTAGTGAATGTAATGTAACACACACCAATGCAATGCGCACCACTCCGTGATGTTTTTCTCACTCCTACTAGTGAATGTAATGTAACACACACCCATACAATGCGCACCACCCCGCGATGTTTTTCTGAAACCTATCCTACATTGCGACTGCAAGTTCCCTGACCTCCCCATGCTGACCAACCCGCGGTGCTTTTCTCCATCCTACATTGCCACTCACTGCCTATGCTAATTCAGACCCTCCGATTCACACCACCCGGTGATGTTTTTCTCAGTCCTACTAGTGAATGTAATGTAACACACACCCGTACAATGCGCACCACCCCGTGATGTTATTCTCACTCCTACTAGTGAATGTAATGTAACACACACCCATACAATGCGCACCACCCCGCGATGTTTTTCAGAAACCTATCCTACATTGCCACTGCATGTTCCCTGACCTCCCCATGCTGACCAACCCGCGGTGCTTTTCTCCATCCTACATTGCCACTCACTGCCTATCCTAATTCAGACCCTCCGATTCACACCACCCCGTGATGTTTTTCTCACTCCTACTAGTGAATGTAATGTAACACACACAGATACAATGCGCACCACCCCGGGATGTTTTTCTCACTCCTGCTAGTGAATCTAATGTAACACACACCCATACAATTCGCACCACCCCGTTTTGTTTTTCTCACTGCTACTAGTGAATGTAATGTAACACACCCATACAATGCGCACCACCCCGTGATGTTTTTCTCACTCCTACTAGTGAATGTAATGTAACACACACCCATACAATGCGCACCACCCCGTGAGGTTTATCTCACTCCTACTAGTGAATGTAATGTAACACACACCCATACAATGCGCACCACCCCGTGATGTTTTTCTCACTCCTACTAGTGAATCTAATGTAACACACACCCATACAATGCGCACCACCCCATTATGTTTTTCTCACTCCTACTAGTCAATCTAATGTAACACACACCCATACAATGCGCACCACCCCGTGATGTTTTTCTCACTCCTACTAGTGAATCTAATGTAACACACACCCATATAATGCGAACCACCCCGTGATGTTTTTCTCACTCCTACTAGTGAATGTAATGTAACACACACCCATACAATGCGCACCACCCCGTGATGTTTTTCTCACTCCTACTAGTGAATCTAATGTAACACACACCCATACAATGCGCACCACCCCGTGATGTGTTTCTCACTCCTACTAGTGAATCTAATGTAACACACACCCATACAATGCGCACCACCCCATGATGTTTTTCTCACTCCTACTAGTGAATGTAATGTAAAACACACCCATACAATGCACACCACCCCGTGATGTTTTTCTCACTCCTACTAGTGAATGTAATGTAACACACACCCATACAATGCGCACCACCCCGTGATGTTTTTCTCACTGCTACTAGTGAATGTAATGTAACACACACCCATACAATGCGCACCACCCCGGGATGTTTTTCTCAATCCTACTAGTGAATGTAATGTAACATACACCCATGCAATGCGCACCACCCCGTGATGTTTTTCTCATTCCTACTAGTGAATGTAATGTAACAAACACCCATACAATGCGCACCACCCCGTGATGTTTTTCTCACTCCTATTAGTGAATGTAATGTAACACACACCCATACAATGCGCACCACCCCGTGATGTTTTTCTCACTCCTACTAGTGAATCTAATGTAACACACACCCATACAATGCGCACCACCCCGTGATGTTTTTCTCACTCCTACTAGTCAATCTAATGTAACACACACCCATAAAATGCGCACCACCCCGTGATGTTTTTCTCACTCCTAATAGTGAATGTAATGTAACACACACCCATACAATGCGCACCACCCCGTGAGGTTTTTCTCACTCCTACTAGTGAATGTAATGTAAAACACACCCATACAATGCGCACCACCCCGTGATGTTTTTCTCACTCCTATTAGTGAATGTAATGTAACACACACCCATACAATGCGCACCACCCCGTGATGTTTTTCTCACTCCTACTAGTTAATCTAATGTAACACACACCCATACAATGCGCACCACCCCGTGATGTTTTTCTCACTCCTACTAGTGAATCTAATGTAACACACACCCATACAATTCGCACCACCCCGCGATGTTTTTCAGAAACCTATCCTACATTGCCACTGCATGTTCCCTGACCTCCCCATGCTGACCACCCCGCGGTGCTTTTCTCCATCCTACATTGCCAATCACTGCCTATCCTAATTCAGACCCTCTGATTCACACCACCCCGTGACGTTTTTTTCACTCCTACTAATGAATGTAATGTAACACACACCCATACAATGCGCACCACCCCGTGATGTTTTTCTCACTCCTACTAGTGAATGTAATGTAACACACACCCATACAATGCACACCACCCCGTGATGTTTTTCTCACTGCTACTAGTGAATGTAATGTAACACACCCATACAATGCGCACCACCCCGTGATGTTTTTCTCACTCCTACTAGTGAATGTAATGTAACACACACCCATACAATGCGCACCACCCCGCGATGTTTTTCAGAAACCTATCCTACATTGCCACTGCATGTTCCCTGACCTCCCCATGCTGACCAACCCGCGGTGCTTTTCTCCATCCTACATTGCCACTCACTGCCTATCCTAATTCAGACCCTCCGATTCACACCACCCCGTGATGTTTTTCTCACTCCTACTAGTGAATGTAATGTAACACACACCCATACAATGCGCACCACCCCGGGATGTTTTTCTCACTCCTACTAGTGAATCTAATGTAACACACACCCATACAATTCGCACCACCCCGTGATGTTTTTCTCACTGCTACTAGTGAATGTAATGTAACACACCCATACAATGCGCACCACACCGTGAGGTTTATCTCACTCCTACTAGTGAATGTAATGTAACACACACCCATACAATGCGCACCACCCCGTGATGTTTTTCTCACTCCTACTAGTGAATCTAATGTAACACACACCCATACAATGCGCACCACCCCATGATGTTTTTCTCACTCCTACTAGTCAATCTAATGTAACACACACCCATACAATGCGCACCACCCCGTGATGTTTTTCTCACTCCTACTAGTGAATCTAATGTAACACACACCCATATAATGCGAACCACCCCGTGATGTTTTTCTCACTCCTACTAGTGAATGTAATGTAACACACACCCATACAATGCGCACCACCCCGTGATGTTTTTCTCACTCCTACTTGTGAATCTAATGTAACACACACCCATACAATGCGCACCACCCCGTGATGTTTTTCTCACTCCTACTAGTGAATGTAATGTAAAACACACCCATACAATGCACACCACCCCGTGATGTTTTTCTCACTCCTACTAGTGAATGTAATGTAACACACACCCATACAATGCGCACCACCCCGTGATGTTTTTCTCACTGCTACTAGTGAATGTAATGTAACACACACCCATACAATGCGCACCACCCCGGGATGTTTTTCTCAATCCTACTAGTGAATGTAATGTAACATACACCCATGCAATGCGCACCACCCCGTGAGGTTTTTCTCACTCCTACTAGTGAATGTAATGTAAAACACACCCATACAATGCGCACCACCCCGTGATGTTTTTCTCACTCCTATTAGTGAATGTAATGTAACACACACCCATACAATGCGCACCACCCCGTGATGTTTTTCTCACTCCTACTAGTTAACCTAATGTAACACACACCCATACAATGCGCACCACCCCGTGATGTTTTTCTCACTCCTACTAGTGAATCTAATGTAACACACACCCATACAATTCGCACCACCCCGCGATGTTTTTCAGAAACCTATCCTACATTGCCACTGCATGTTCCCTGACCTCCCCATGCTGACCACCCCGCGGTGCTTTACTCCATCCTACATTGCCAATCACTGCCTATCCTAATTCAGACCCTCTGATTCACACCACCCCGTGACGTTTTTTTCACTCCTACTAATGAATGTAATGTAACACACACCCATACAATGCGCACCACCCCGTGATGTTTTTCTCACTCCTACTAGTGAATGTAATGTAACACACACCCATACAATGCACACCACCCCGTGATGTTTTTCTCACTGCTACTAGTGAATGTAATGTAACACACCCATACAATGCGCACCACCCCGTGATGTTTTTCTCACTCCTACTAGTGAATGTGATGTAACACACACCCATACAATGCGCACCACACCTTGATGTTTTTCTCACTCCTACAAGTGAATGTAATGTAACACACACCCATACAATGTGCACACCCCCTGATGTTTTTCTCACTCCTACTAGTGAATCTAATGTAACACACACCCATACAATGCGCACCACCCCGTGATGTTTTTCTCACTCCTACTAGTGAATGTAATGTAACACACACCCATACAATGCGCACCACCCCGCGATGTTTTTCAGAAACCTATCCTACATTGCCACTGCATGTTCCCTGACCTCCCCATGCTCACCACCCCGCGGTGCTTTTCTCCATCCTACATTGCCTATCACTGCCTATCCTAATTCAGACCCTCCGATTCACACCACCCCGTGATGTTTTTCTCACTCCTACTAATGAATGTAATGTAACACACACCCATACAATGCGCACCACCCCGTGATGTTTTTCTCACTCCTACTAGTGAATGTAATGTAACACACACCCATACAATGCGCACCACCCCGTGATGTTTTTCTCACTCCTACTAGTGAATGTAATGTAACACACACCCATACAATGCGCACCACCCCGTGATGTTTTTCTCACTCCTACTAGTGAATGTAATGTAACACACACCCATACAATGCGCACCACCCCGTGATGTTTTTCTCACTCCTATTAGTGAATGTAATGTAACACACACCCATACAATGCGCACCACCCCGTGATGTTTTTCTCACTCCTATTAGTGAATGTAATGTAACACACACCCATACAATGCGCACCACCCCGTGATGTTTTTCTCACTCCTACTAGTGAATGTAATGTAACACACACCCATACAATGCGCACCACCCCGTGATGTTTTTCTCACTCCTACTAGTGAATCTAATGTAACACACACCCATGCAATGCGCACCACACCGTGATGTTTTTCTCACTGCTACTAGTGAATGTCATGTAACACACACCCATACAATGCGCACCACCCCGTGATGTTTTTCTCACTGCTACTAGTGAAGGTCATGTAACACACACCCATACAATGCGCACCACCCCGTGATGTTTTTCTCACTCCAAGTGAATCTAATGTAACACACACCCATACAATGCGCATAACCCCGTGATGTTTTTCTCACTCCTACTAGTGAATCTAATGTAACACACACCCATACAATGCGCACCACCCCGTGATGTTTTTCTCACTCCTACTAGTGAATCTATTGTAACACACCCCCATACAATGCGCACCACCCCATGATGTTTTTCTCACTCCTACTAGTGAATGTAATGTAACACACACTCATACAATGCGCACCACCCCGAGATGTTTTTTTCACTGCTACTAGTGAATGTAATGTAACACACACCCATACAATGCGCACCACCCCGCGATATTTTTCAGAAACCTATCCTACATTGCCACTGCATGTTCCCTGACCTCCCAATGCTGATCACCTTGCGGTGCTTTTCTCCATCCTACATTGCCACTCACTGCCTATCCTAATTCAGACCCTCCGATTCACACCACCTGGTGATGTTTTTCTCACTCCTAGTATTGAATGTAATGTAACACACACCCATACAATGCGCACCACCCCGTGATGTTTTTCTCACTCCTACTCGTGAATGTAATGTAACACACACCCATACAATGCGCACCACCCCGTGATGTTTTTCTCACTCCTACTAGTGAATCTAATGTAACACACACTCATACAATGCGCACCACCCCGTGATGTTTTTCTCACTGCTACTAGTGAATGTAATGTAACACACACCCATACAATGCGCACCACCCCGGGATGTTTTTCTCAATCCTACTAGTGAATGTAATGTAACATACACCCATACAATGCGCACCACCCCGTGATGTTTTTCTCATTCCTACTAGTGAATGTAATGTAAAACACACCCATACAATGCGCACCACCCCGTGATGTTTTTCTCACTCCTATTAATGAATGTAATGTAACACACACCCATACAATGCGCACCACCCCGTGATATTTTTCTCACTCCTACTAGTGAATCTAATGTAACACACACCCATACAATGCGCACCACCCCGTGATGTTTTTCTCACTCCTACTAGTCAATCTAATGTAACACACACCCATAAAATGCGCACCACCCCGTGATGTTTTTCTCACTCCTAATAGTGAATGTAATGTAACACACACCCATACAATGCGCACCACCCCGTGAGGTTTTTCTCACTCCTACTAGTGAATGTAATGTAAAACACACCCATACAATGCGCACCACCCCGTGATGTTTTTCTCACTCCTATTAGTGAATGTAATGTAACACACACCCATACAATGCGCACCACCCCGTGATGTTTTTCTCACTCCTACTAGTTAACCTAATGTAACACACACCCATACAATGCGCACCACCCCGTGATGTTTTTCTCACTCCTACTAGTGAATCTAATGTAACACACACCCATACAATTCGCACCACCCCGCGATGTTTTTCAGAAACCTATCCTACATTGCCACTGCATGTTCCCTGACCTCCCCATGCTGACCACCCCGCGGTGCTTTACTCCATCCTACATTGCCAATCACTGCCTATCCTAATTCAGACCCTCTGATTCACACCACCCCGTGACGTTTTTTTCACTCCTACTAATGAATGTAATGTAACACACACCCATACAATGCGCACCACCCCGTGATGTTTTTCTCACTCCTACTAGTGAATGTAATGTAACACACACCCATACAATGCACACCACCCCGTGATGTTTTTCTCACTGCTACTAGTGAATGTAATGTAACACACCCATACAATGCGCACCACCCCGTGATGTTTTTCTCACTCCTACTAGTGAATGTGATGTAACACACACCCATACAATGCGCACCACACCTTGATGTTTTTCTCACTCCTACAAGTGAATGTAATGTAACACACACCCATACAATGTGCACACCCCCTGATGTTTTTCTCACTCCTACTAGTGAATCTAATGTAACACACACCCATACAATGCGCACCACCCCGTGATGTTTTTCTCACTCCTACTAGTGAATGTAATGTAACACACACCCATACAATGCGCACCACCCCGCGATGTTTTTCAGAAACCTATCCTACATTGCCACTGCATGTTCCCTGACCTCCCCATGCTCACCACCCCGCGGTGCTTTTCTCCATCCTACATTGCCTATCACTGCCTATCCTAATTCAGACCCTCCGATTCACACCACCCCGTGATGTTTTTCTCACTCCTACTAATGAATGTAATGTAACACACACCCATACAATGCGCACCACCCCGTGATGTTTTTCTCACTCCTACTAGTGAATGTAATGTAACACACACCCATACAATGCGCACCACCCCGTGATGTTTTTCTCACTCCTACTAGTGAATGTAATGTAACACACACCCATACAATGCGCACCACCCCGTGATGTTTTTCTCACTCCTACTAGTGAATGTAATGTAACACACACCCATACAATGCGCACCACCCCGTGATGTTTTTCTCACTCCTATTAGTGAATGTAATGTAACACACACCCATACAATGCGCACCACCCCGTGATGTTTTTCTCACTCCTATTAGTGAATGTAATGTAACACACACCCATACAATGCGCACCACCCCGTGATGTTTTTCTCACTCCTACTAGTGAATGTAATGTAACACACACCCATACAATGCGCACCACCCCGTGATGTTTTTCTCACTCCTACTAGTGAATCTAATGTAACACACACCCATGCAATGCGCACCACACCGTGATGTTTTTCTCACTGCTACTAGTGAATGTCATGTAACACACACCCATACAATGCGCACCACCCCGTGATGTTTTTCTCACTGCTACTAGTGAAGGTCATGTAACACACACCCATACAATGCGCACCACCCCGTGATGTTTTTCTCACTCCAAGTGAATCTAATGTAACACACACCCATACAATGCGCATAACCCCGTGATGTTTTTCTCACTCCTACTAGTGAATCTAATGTAACACACACCCATACAATGCGCACCACCCCGTGATGTTTTTCTCACTCCTACTAGTGAATCTATTGTAACACACCCCCATACAATGCGCACCACCCCATGATGTTTTTCTCACTCCTACTAGTGAATGTAATGTAACACACACTCATACAATGCGCACCACCCCGAGATGTTTTTTTCACTGCTACTAGTGAATGTAATGTAACACACACCCATACAATGCGCACCACCCCGCGATATTTTTCAGAAACCTATCCTACATTGCCACTGCATGTTCCCTGACCTCCCAATGCTGATCACCTTGCGGTGCTTTTCTCCATCCTACATTGCCACTCACTGCCTATCCTAATTCAGACCCTCCGATTCACACCACCTGGTGATGTTTTTCTCACTCCTAGTATTGAATGTAATGTAACACACACCCATACAATGCGCACCACCCCGTGATGTTTTTCTCACTCCTACTCGTGAATGTAATGTAACACACACCCATACAATGCGCACCACCCCGTGATGTTTTTCTCACTCCTACTAGTGAATCTAATGTAACACACACTCATACAATGCGCACCACCCCGTGATGTTTTTCTCACTGCTACTAGTGAATGTAATGTAACACACACCCATACAATGCGCACCACCCCGGGATGTTTTTCTCAATCCTACTAGTGAATGTAATGTAACATACACCCATACAATGCGCACCACCCCGTGATGTTTTTCTCATTCCTACTAGTGAATGTAATGTAAAACACACCCATACAATGCGCACCACCCCGTGATGTTTTTCTCACTCCTATTAATGAATGTAATGTAACACACACCCATACAATGCGCACCACCCCGTGATATTTTTCTCACTCCTACTAGTGAATCTAATGTAACACACACCCATACAATGCGCACCACCCCGTGATGTTTTTCTCACTCCTACTAGTCAATCTAATGTAACACACACCCATAAAATGCGCACCACCCCGTGATGTTTTTCTCACTCCTAATAGTGAATGTAATGTAACACACACCCATACAATGCGCACCACCCCGTGAGGTTTTTCTCACTCCTACTAGTGAATGTAATGTAAAACACACCCATACAATGCGCACCACCCCGTGATGTTTTTCTCACTCCTATTAGTGAATGTAATGTAACACACACCCATACAATGCGCACCACCCCGTGATGTTTTTCTCACTCCTACTAGTTAATCTAATGTAACACACACCCATACAATGCGCACCACCCCGTGATGTTTTTCTCACTCCTACTAGTGAATCTAATGTAACACACACCCATACAATTCGCACCACCCCGCGATGTTTTTCAGAAACCTATCCTACATTGCCACTGCATGTTCCCTGACCTCCCCATGCTGACCACCCCGCGGTGCTTTTCTCCATCCTACATTGCCAATCACTGCCTATCCTAATTCAGACCCTCTGATTCACACCACCCCGTGACGTTTTTTTCACTCCTACTAATGAATGTAATGTAACACACACCCATACAATGCACACCACCCCGTGATGTTTTTCTCACTCCTACTAGTGAATGTAATGTAACACACACCCATACAATGCACACCACCCCGTGATGTTTTTCTCACTGCTACTAGTGAATGTAATGTAACACACCCATACAATGCGCACCACCCCGTGATGTTTTTCTCACTCCTACTAGTGAATGTGATGTAACACACACCCATACAATGCGCACCACCACGTGATGTTTTTCTCACTCCTACTAGTGAATGTAATGTAACACACACCCATACAATGAGCACCACCACGTGATGTTTTTATCACTCCTACTAGTGAATCTAACGTAACACACACCCATACAATGCGCACCACCCGGTGATGTTTTTCTCACTCCTACTAGTGAATCTAATGTAACACACACCCATACAATGCGCACCACCCCGTGATGTTTTTCTCACTCCTACAAGTGAATGTAATGTAACACACACCCATACAATGTGCACCCCCCCTGATGTTTTTCTCACTCCTACTAGTGAATCTAATGTAACACACACCCATACAATACGCACCACCCCGTGATGTTTTTCTCACTCCTACTAGTGAATGTAATGTAACACACACCCATACAATGCGCACCACCCCGCGATGTTTTTCAGAAACCTATCCTACATTGCCACTGCATGTTCCCTGACCTCCCCATGCTCACCACCCCGCGGTGCTTTTCTCCATCCTACATTGCCTATCACTGCCTATCCTAATTCAGACCCTCCGATTCACACAACCCCGTGATGTTTTTCTCACTCCTACTAATGAATGTCATGTAACACACACCCATACAATGCGCACCACCCCGTGATGTTTTTCTCACTCCTACTAGTGAATGTAATGTAACACACACCCATACAATGCGCACCACCCCGTGATGTTTTTCTCACTCCTACTAGTGAATGTAATGTAACACACACCCATACAATGCGCACCACCCCGTGATGTTTTTCTCACTCCTACTAGTGAATGTAATGTAACACACACCCATACAATGCGCACCACCCCGTGATGTTTTTCTCACTCCTATTAGTGAATGTAATGTAACACACACCCATACAATGCGCACCACCCCGTGATGTTTTTCTCACTCCTATTAGTGAATGTAATGTAACACACACCCATACAATGCGCACCACCCCGTGATGTTTTTCTCACTCCTACTAGTGAATGTAATGTAACACACACCCATACAATGCGCACCACCCCGTGATGTTTTTCTCACTCCTACTAGTGAATCTAATGTAACACACACCCATGCAATGCGCACCACCCCGTGATGTTTTTCTCACTGCTACTAGTGAATGTCATGTAACACACACCCATACAATGCGCACCACCCCGTGATGTTTTTCTCACTGCTACTAGTGAATGTCATGTAACACACACCCATACAATGCGCACCACCCCATGATGTTTTTCTCACTCCAAGTGAATCTAATGTAACACACACCCATACAATGCGCATAACCCCGTGATGTTTTTCTCACTCCTACTAGTGAATCTAATGTAACACACACCCATACAATGCGCACCACCCCGTGATGTTTTTCTCTCTCCTACTAGTGAATCTAATGTAACACACACCCATACAATGCGCACCACCCCGTGATGTTTTTCTCACTCCTACTAGTGAATCTAATGTAACACACACCCATACAATTCGCACCACCCCGCGATGATTTTCAGAAACCTATCCTACATTGCCACTGCATGTTCCCTGACCTCCCCATGCTGACCACCCCGCGGTGCTTTTCTCCATCCTACATTGCCAATCACTGCCTATCCTAATTCAGACCCTCTGATTCACACCACCCCGTGACGTTTTTTTCACTCCTACTAATGAATGTAATGTAACACACACCCATACAATGCGCACCACCCCGTGATGTTTTTCTCACTCCTACTAGTGAATGTAATGTAACACACACCCATACAATGCACACCACCCCGTGATGTTTTTCTCACTGCTACTAGTGAATGTAATGTAACACACCCATACAATGCGCACCACCCCGTGATGTTTTTCTCACTCCTACTAGTGAATGTGATGTAACACACACCCATACAATGCGCACCACCCCGTGATGTTTTTCTCACTCCTACTAGTGAATGTAATGTAACACACACCCATACAATGAGCACCACCCCGTGATGTTTTTATCACTCCTACTAGTGAATCTAACGTAACACACACCCATACAATCCGCACCACCCCGTGATGTTTTTCTCACTCCTACTAGTGAATCTAATGTAACACACACCCATACAATGCGCACCACCCCGTGATGTTTTTCTCACTCCTACAAGTGAATGTAATGTAACACACACCCATACAATGTGCACCCGCCCTGATGTTTTTCTCACTCCTACTAGTGAATCTAATGTAACACACACCCATACAATGCGCACCACCCCGTGATGTTTTTCTCACTCCTACTAGTGAATGTAATGTAACACACACCCATACAATGCGCACCACCCCGCGATGTTTTTCAGAAACCTATCCTACATTGCCACTGCATGTTCCCTGACCTCCCCATGCTCACCACCCCGCGGTGCTTTTCTCCATCCTACATTGCCTATCACTGCCTATCCTAATTCAGACCCTCCGATTCACACCACCCCGTGATGTTTTTCTCACTCCTACTAATGAATGTAATGTAACACACACCCATACAATGCGCACCACCCCGTGATGTATTTCTCACTCCTACTAGTGAATGTAATGTAACACACACCCATACAATGCGCACCACCCCGTGATGTTTTTCTCACTCCTACTAGTGAATGTAATGTAACACACACCCATACAATGCGCACCACCCCGTGATGTTTTTCTCACTCCTACTAGTGAATGTAATGTAACACATACCCATACAATGCGCACCACCCCGTGATGTTTTTCTCACTCCTATTAGTGAATGTAATGTAACACACACCCATACAATGCGCACCACCCCGTGATGTTTTTCTCACTCCTATTAGTGAATGTAATGTAACACACACCCATACAATGCGCACCACCCCGTGATGTTTTTCTCACTCCTACTAGTGAATGTAATGTAACACACACCCATACAATGCGCACCACCCCGTGATGTTTTTCTCACTCCTACTAGTGAATCTAATGTAACACACACCCATGCAATGCGCACCACCCCGTGATGTTTTTCTCACTGCTACTAGTGAATGTCATGTAACACACACCCATACAATGCGCACCACCCCGTGATGTTTTTCTCACTGCTACTAGTGAATGTCATGTAACACACACCCATACAATGCGCACCACCCCGTGATGTTTTTCTCACTCCAAGTGAATCTAATGTAACACACACCCATACAATGCGCATAACCCCGTGATGTTTTTCTCACTCCTACTAGTGAATCTAATGTAAAACACACCCATACAATGCGCACCACCCCGTGATGTTTTTCTCTCTCCTACTAGTGAATCTAATGTAACACACACCCATACAATGCGCACCACCCCGTGATGTTTTTCTCACTCCTACTAGTGAATCTAATGTAACACACACCCATACAATTCGCACCACCCCGCGATGATTTTCAGAAACCTATCCTACATTGCCACTGCATGTTCCCTGACCTCCCCATGCTGACCACCCCGCGGTGCTTTTCTCCATCCTACATTGCCAATCACTGCCTATCCTAATTCAGACCCTCTGATTCACACCACCCCGTGACGTTTTTTTCACTCCTACTAATGAATGTAATGTAACACACACCCATACAATGCGCACCACCCCGTGATGTTTTTCTCACTCCTACTAGTGAATGTAATGTAACACACACCCATACAATGCACACCACCCCGTGATGTTTTTCTCACTGCTACTAGTGAATGTAATGTAACACACCCATACAATGCGCACCACCCCGTGATGTTTTTCTCACTCCTACTAGTGAATGTGATGTAACACACACCCATACAATGCGCACCACCCCGTGATGTTTTTCTCACTCCTACTAGTGAATGTAATGTAACACACACCCATACAATGAGCACCACCCCGTGATGTTTTTATCACTGCTACTAGTGAATCTAACGTAACACACACCCATACAATCCGCACCACCCCGTGATGTTTTTCTCACTCCTACTAGTGAATCTAATGTAACACACACCCATACAATGCGCACCACCCCGTGATGTTTTTCTCACTCCTACAAGTGAATGTAATGTAACACACACCCATACAATGCGCACCACCCCGTGATGTTTTTCTCACTCCTATTAGTGAATGTAATGTAACACACACCCATACAATGCGCACCACCCCGTGATGTTTTTCTCACTCCTACTAGTGAATGTAATGTAACACACACCCATACAATGAGCACCACCCCGCGATGTTTTTCACAAACCTATCCTACATTGCCACTGCATGTTCCCTGACCTCCCCATGCTGACCACCCCGCGGTGCTTTTCTCCATCCTACATTGCCACTCACTGCCTATCCTAATTCAGACACTCCGATTCACACCACCCCGTGATGTTTTTCTCACTCCTACTAGTGAATGTAATGTAACACACACCCATACAATGCGCACCACCCCGTGATGTTTTTCTCACTCCTATTAGTGAATGTAATGTAACACACACCCATACAATGCGCACCACCCCGTGATGTTTTTCTCAATCCTACTAGTGAATGTAATGTAACACACACCCATACAATGCGCATCACCCCGCGATGTTTTTCAGAAACCTATCCTACATTGCCACTGCATGTTCCCTGACCTCCCCATGCTGACCACCCCGCGGTGCTTTTCTCCATCCTACATTGCCACTCACTGCCTATCCTAATTCAGACCCTCCGATTCACACCACCCCGTGATGTTTTTCTCACTCCTACTAGTGAATGTAATGTAACACACACCCATACAATGCGCACCACCCCGTGATGTTTTTCTCACTCCTACTAGTGATTGTAATGTAACACACACCCATACAATGCGCACCACCCCGTGATGTATTTCTCACTCCTACTAGTGAATGTAATGTAACACACACCCATACAATGCGCACCACCCCGTGATGTTTTTCTCACTCCTACTAGTGAATGTAATGTAACACACACCCATACAATGCGCACCACCCCGTGATGTTTTTCTCACTCCTACTAGTGAATGTAATGTAACACACACCCATACAATGCGCACCACCCCGTGATGTTTTTCTCACTCCTATTAGTGAATGTAATGTAACACACACCCATACAATGCGCACCACCCCGTGATGTTTTTCTCACTCCTATTAGTGAATGTAATGTAACACACACCCATACAATGCGCACCACCCCGTGATGTTTTTCTCACTCCTACTAGTGAATGTAATGTAACACACACCCATACAATGCGCACCACCCCGTGATGTTTTTCTCACTCCTACTAGTGAATCTAATGTAACACACACCCATGCAATGCGCACCACCCCGTGATGTTTTTCTCACTGCTACTAGTGAATGTCATGTAACACACACCCATACAATGCGCACCACCCCGTGATGTTTTTCTCACTGCTACTAGTGAATGTCATGTAACACACACCCATACAATGCGCACCACCCCATGATGTTTTTCTCACTCCAAGTGAATCTAATGTAACACACACCCATACAATGCGCACCACCCCGTGATGTTTTTCTCACTCCTATTAGTGAATGTAATGTAACACACACCCATACAATGCGCACCACCCCGTGATGTTTTTCTCACTCCTACTAGTGAATGTAATGTAACACACACCCATACAATGCGCACCACCCCGTGATGTTTTTCTCACTCCTACTAGTGAATCTAATGTAACACACACCCATGCAATGCGCACCACCCCGTGATGTTTTTCTCACTGCTACTATTGAATGTCATGTAACACACACCCATACAATGCGCACCACCCCGTGATGTTTTTCTCACTGCTACTAGTGAATGTCATGTAACACACACCCATACAATGTGCACCACCCCATGATGTTTTTCTCACTCCAAGTGAATCTAATGTAACACACACCCATACAATGCGCACCACCCCGTGATGTTTTTCTCACTCCTATTAGTGAATGTAATGTAACACACACCCATACAATGCGCACCACCCCGTGATGTTTTTCTCACTCCTATTAGTGAATGTAATGTAACACACACCCATACAATGCGCACCACCCCGTGATGTTTTTCTCACTCCTACTAGTGAATGTAATGTAACACACACCCATACAATGCGCACCACCCCGTGATGTTTTTCTCACTCCTACTAGTGAATCTAATGTAACACACACCCATGCAATGCGCACCACCCCGTGATGTTTTTCTCACTGCTACTAGTGAATGTCATGTAACACACACCCATACAATGCGCACCACCCCGTGATGTTTTTCTCACTCCAAGTGAATCTAATGTAACACACACCCATACAATGCGAACAACCCCGTTATGTTTTTCTCACTCCTACTAGTGAATGTAATGTAACACACACCCATACAATGCGCACCACCCCATGATGTTTTCTCACTCATAGTAGTGAATGTAATGTAACACACACCCATACAATGCGCATAACCCCGTGATGTTTTTCTCCCTCCTACTAGTGAATCTAATGTAACACACACCCATACAATGCGCACCACCCCGTGATGTTTTTCTCACTCCTACTAGTGAATCTAATGTAACACACACCCATACAATGCGCACCACCCCATGATGTTTTTCTCACTCCTACTAGTGAATGTAATGTAACACACACTCATACAATGCGCACCACCCCGTGATGTTTTTTTCACTGCTACTAGTGAATGTCATGTAACACACACCCATACAATGCGCACCACCCCGTGATGTTTTTCTCACTCCAAGTGAATCTAATGTAACACACACCCATACAATGCGAACAACCCCGTTATGTTATTCTCACTCCTACTAGTGAATGTAATGTAACACACACCCATACAATGCGCACCACCCCGTGATGTTTTCTCACTCATAGTAGTGAATGTAATGTAACACACACCCATACAATGCGCATAACCCCGTGATGTTTTTCTCCCTCCTACTAGTGAATCTAATGTAACACACACCCATACAATGCGCACCACCCCGTGATGTTTTTCTCACTCCTACTAGTGAATCTAATGTAACACACACCCATACAATGCGCACCACCCCATGATGTTTTTCTCACTCCTACTAGTGAATGTAATGTAACACACACTCATACAATGCGCACCACCCCGTGATGTTTTTTTCACTGCTACTAGTGAATGTAATGTAACACACACCCATACAATGCGCACCACCCCGCGATATTTTTCCGAAACCTATCCTACATTGCCACTGCATGTTCCCTGACCTCCCAATGCTGATCACCTTGCGGTGCTTTTCTCCATCCTACATTGCCACTCACTGCCTATCCTAATTCAGACCCTCCGATTCACACCACCTGGTGATGTTTTTCTCACTCCTAGTATTGAATGTAATGTAACACACACCCATACAATGCGCACCACCCCGTGATGTTTTTCTCACTCCTACTCGTGAATGTAATGTAACACACACCCATACAATGCGCACCACCCCGTGATGTTTTTCTCACTGCTACTAGTGAATGTAATGTAACGCACACCCATACAATGCGCACCACCCCGTGATGTTTTTCTCACTCCTACTAGTGAATCTAATGTAACACACACTCATACAATGCGCACCACCCCGTGATGTTTGTCTCACTGCTACTAGTGAATGTAATGTAACACACACCCATACAATGCGCACCACCCCGTGATGTTTTTCTCACTGCTACTAGTGAATGTAATGTAACGCACACCCATACAATGCGCACCACCCCGTGATATTTTTCTCACTCCTACTAGTGAATGTAATGTAACACACACCCATACAATGCGCACCACCCCGTGATGTTTTTCTCACTCCTACTAGTGAATGTAATGTAACACACACCCATACAATGCGCACCACCCCGTGATGTTTTTCTCACTCCTACTATTGAATGTAATGTAACACACACCCATACAATGCGCACCACCCCTTGATGTTTTTCTCACTCCTACTAGTGAATGTAATGTAACACACACCCATACAATGAGCACCACCCCGCGATGTTTTTCACAAAGCTATCCTACATTGCCACTGCATGTTCCCTGACCTCCCCATGCTGACCACCCCGCGGTGCTTTTCTCCATCCTACATTGCCACTCACTGCCTATCCTAACTCAGACACTCCGATTCACACCACCCCGTGATGTTTTTCTCACTCCTACTAGTGAATGTAATGTAACACACACCCATACAATGCGCACCACCCCGTGATGTTTTTCTCACTCCTATTAGTGAATGTAATGTAACACACACCCATACAATGCGCACCACCCCGTGATGTTTTTCTCACTCCTACTAGTGAATGTAATGTAACACACACCCATACAATGCGCATCAACCCGCGATGTTTTTCAGAAACCTATCCTACATTGCCACTGCATGTTCCCTGACCTCCCCATGCTGACCACCCCGCGGTGCTTTTCTCCATCCTACATTGCCACTCACTGCCTATCCTAATTCAGACCCTCTGATTCACACCACCCCGTGATGTTTTTCTCACTCCTACTAGTGAATGTAATGTAACACACACCCATACAATGCGCACCACCCCGTGATGTTTTTCTCACTCCTACTAGTGAATGTAATGTAACACACACCCATACAATGCGCACCACCCCGTGATGTTTTTCTCACTCCTACTAGTGAATGTAATGTAACACACACCCATACAATGCGCACCACCCCGTGATGTTTTTCTCACTCCTACTAGTGAATGTAATGTAACACACACCCATACAATGCTCACCACCCCGTGATGTTTTTCTCACTCCTAATAGTGAATGTAATGTAACACACACCCATACAATGCTCACCACCCCGTGATGTTTTTCTCACTCCTACTAGTGAATGTAATGTAACACACACCCATACAATGCGCACCACCCCGTGATGTTTTTCTCACTCCTACTAGTGAATGTAATGTAACACACACCCATACAATGCGTACCACCCCGTGATCTTTTTCTCACTCCTACTAGTGAATGTAATGTAACACACACCCATACAATGCGAACCACCCCGTGATGTTTTTCTCACTCCTACTAGTGAATGTAATGTAACACACACCCATACAATGCGCACCACCCCGCGATGTTTTTCAGAAACCTATCCTACATTGCCACTGCATATTCCCTGACCTCCCCATGCTCACCACCCCGCGGTGCTTTTCTCCATCCTACATTGCCAATCACTGCCTATCCTAATTCAGACCCTCCGATTCACACCACCCCTTGATGTTTTTCTCACTCCTACTAATGAATGTAATGTAACACACACCCATACAATGCGCACCACCCCGTGATGTTTTTCTCACTCCTACTAGTGAATGTAATGTAACACACACCCATACAATGCACACCACCCCATGATGTTTTTCTCACTCCTACTCGTGAATGTAATGTAACACACACCCATGCAATGCGCACAACTCCGTGATGTTTTTCTCACTCCTACTTGTGAATGTAATGTAACACACACCCATACAATGCGCACCACCCCGTGATGTTTTTCTCACTCCTACTAGTGAATGTAATGTACACACACCCATACAATGCGCACCACCCCGTGATGTTTTTCTCACTGCTACTAGTGAATGTAATGTAACACACACCCATACAATGCGCACCACCCCGTGATGTTTTTCTCACTCCTACTAGTGAATGTAATGTAACACACACCCATACAAGCGCACCACCCCGCGATGTTTTTCTCACTCCTACTAGTGAATGTAATGTAACACACACCCATACAATGCGCACCACCCCGTGATATTTTTCTCACTCCTACTAGTGAATGTAATGTAACACACACCCATACAATGCGCACCACCCCGTGATATTTTTCTCACTCCTACTAGTGAATGTAATGTAACACACACCCATAAAATGCGCACCACCCCGTGATTTTTTTCTCACTCCTACTATTGAATGTAATGTAACACACACCCATACAATGCGCACCACCCCGTGATGTTTTTCTCACTCCTATTAGTGAATGTAATGTAACACACACCCATACAATGCGCACCACCCCTGATGTTTTTCTCACTCCTACTAGGGAATGTAATGTAACACACACCCATACAATGCGCACCACCCCGTGATGTTTTTCTCACTCCTACTAGTGAATCTAATGTAACACACATCCATGCAATGCGCACCACCCCGTGATGTTTTTCTCACTGCTACTAGTGAATGTCATGTAACACACACCCATACAATGCGCACCACCCCGTGATGTTTTTCTCACTGCTACTAGTGAATGTCATGTAACACACACCCATACAATGCGCACCACCCCGTGATGTTTTTCTCACTCCAAGTGAATCTAATGTAACACACACCCATACAATGCGCACCACCCCGTGATGTTTTTCTCACTCCTATTAGTGAATGTAATGTAACACACACCCATACAATGCGCACCACCCCGTGATGTTTTTCTCACTCCTATTAGTGAATGTAATGTAACACACACCCATACAATGCGCACCACCCCGTGATGTTTTTCTCACTCCTACTAGTGAATGTAATGTAACACACACCCATACAATGCGCACCACCCCGTGATGTTTTTCTCACTCCTACTAGTGAATCTAATGTAACACACACCCATGCAATGCGCACCACCCCGTGATGTTTTTCTCACTGCTACTAGTGAATGTCATGTAACACACACCCATACAATGCGCACCACCCCGTGATGTTTTTCTCACTGCTACTAGTGAATGTCATGTAACACACACCCATACAATGCGCACCACCCCGTGATATTTTTCTCACTCCAAGTGAATCTAATGTAACACACACCCATACAATGCGAACAACCCCGTTATGTTTTTCTCACTCCTACTAGTGAATGTAATGTAACACACACCCATACAATGCGCACCACCCCATGATGTTTTCTCACTCATAGTAGTGAATGTAATGTAACACACACCCATACAATGCGCATAACCCCGTGATGTTTTTCTCCCTCCTACTAGTGAATCTAATGTAACACACACCCATACAATGCGCACCACCCCGTGATGTTTTTCTCACTCCTACTAGTGAATGTAATGTAACACACACTCATACAATGCGCACCACCCCGTGATGTTTTTTTCACTGCTACTAGTGAATGTAATGTAACACACACCCATACAATGCGCACCACCCCGCGATATTTTTCAGAAACCTATCCTACATTGCCACTGCATGTTCCCTGACCTCCCAATGCTGATCACCTTGCGGTGCTTTTCTCCATCCTACATTGCCACTCACTGCCTATCCTAATTCAGACCCTCCGATTCACACCACCTGGTGATGTTTTTCTCACTCCTAGTATTGAATGTAATGTAACACACACCCATACAATGCGCACCACCCCGTGATGTTTTTCTCACTCCTACTCGTGAATGTAATGTAACACACACCCATACAATGCGCACCACCCCGTGATGTTTTTCTCCCTCCTACTAGTGAATCTAATGTAACACACACCCATACAATGCGCACCACCCCGTGATGTTTTTCTCACTCCTACTAGTGAATCTAATGTAACACACACCCATACAATGCGCACCACCCCATGATGTTTTTCTCACTCCTACTAGTGAATGTAATGTAACACACACTCATACAATGCGCACCACCCCGTGATGTTTTTTTCACTGCTACTAGTGAATGTCATGTAACACACACCCATACAATGCGCACCACCCCATGATGTTTTTCTCACTCCAAGTGAATCTAATGTAACACACACCCATACAATGCGAACAACCCCGTTATGTTATTCTCACTCCTACTAGTGAATGTAATGTAACACACACCCATACAATGCGCACCACCCCGTGATGTTTTCTCACTCATAGTAGTGAATGTAATGTAACACACACCCATACAATGCGCATAACCCCGTGATGTTTTTCTCCCTCCTACTAGTGAATCTAATGTAACACACACCCATACAATGCGCACCACCCCGTGATGTTTTTCTCACTCCTACTAGTGAATCTAATGTAACACACACCCATACAATGCGCACCACCCCATGATGTTTTTCTCACTCCTACTAGTGAATGTAATGTAACACACACTCATACAATGCGCACCACCCCGTGATGTTTTTTTCACTGCTACTAGTGAATGTAATGTAACACACACCCATACAATGCGCACCACCCCGCGATATTTTTCAGAAACCTATCCTACATTGCCACTGCATGTTCCCTGACCTCCCAATGCTGATCACCTTGCGGTGCTTTTCTCCATCCTACATTGCCACTCACTGCCTATCCTAATTCAGACCCTCCGATTCACACCACCTGGTGATGTTTTTCTCACTCCTAGTATTGAATGTAATGTAACACACACCCATACAATGCGCACCACCCCGTGATGTTTTTCTCACTCCTACTCGTGAATGTAATGTAACACACACCCATACAATGCGCACCACCCCGTGATGTTTTTCTCACTGCTACTAGTGAATGTAATGTAACGCACACCCATACAATGCGCACCACCCCGTGATGTTTTTCTCACTCCTACTAGTGAATCTAATGTAACACACACTCATACAATGCGCACCACCCTGTGATGTTTGTCTCACTGCTACTAGTGAATGTAATGTAACACACACCCATACAATGCGCACCACCCCGTTATGTTTTTCTCACTGCTACTAGTGAATGTAATGTAACGCACACCCATACAATGCGCACCACCCCGTGATATTTTTCTCACTCCTACTAGTGAATGTAATGTAACACACACCCATACAATGCGCACCACCCCGTGATGTTTTTCTCACTCCTACTAGTGAATGTAATGTAACACACACCCATACAATGCGCACCACCCCGTGATGTTTTTCTCACTCCTACTATTGAATGTAATGTAACACACACCCATACAATGCGCACCACCCCTTGATGTTTTTCTCACTCCTACTAGTGAATGTAATGTAACACACACCCATACAATGAGCACCACCCCGCGATGTTTTTCACAAACCTATCCTACATTGCCACTGCATGTTCCCTGACCTCCCCATGCTGACCACCCCGCGGTGCTTTTCTCCATCCTACATTGCCACTCACTGCCTATCCTTATTCAGACACTCCGATTCACACCACCCCGTGATGTTTTTCTCACTCCTACTAGTGAATGTAATGTAACACACACCCATACAATGCGCACCACCCCGTGATGTTTTTCTCACTCCTATTAGTGAATGTAATGTAACACACACCCATACAATGCGCACCACCCCGTGATGTTTTTCTCACTCCTACTAGTGAATGTAATGTAACACACACCCATACAATGCGCATCACCCCGCGATGTTTTTCAGAAACCTATCCTACATTGCCACTGCATGTTCCCTGACCTCCCCATGCTGACCACCCCGCGGTGCTTTTCTCCATCCTACATTGCCACTCACTGCCTATCCTAATTCAGACCCTCCGATTCACACCACCCCGTGATGTTTTTCTCACTCCTACTAGTGAATGTAATGTAACACACACCCATACAATGCGCACCACCCCGTGATGTATTTCTCACTCCTACTAGTGAATGTAATGTAACACACACCCATACAATGCGCACCACCCCGTGATGTTTTTCTCACTCCTACTAGTGAATGTAATGTAACACACACCCATACAATGCGCACCACCCCGTGATGTTTTTTTTCACTCCTACTAGTGAATGTAATGTAACACACACCCATACAATGCGCACCACCCCGTGATGTTTTTCTCACTCCTATTAGTGAATGTAATTTAACACACACCCATACAATGCGCACCACCCCGTGATGTTTTTCTCACTCCTATTAGTGAATGTAATGTAACACACACCCATACAATGCGCACCACCCCGTGATGTTTTTCTCACTCCTACTAGTGAATGTGATGTAACACACACCCATACAATGCGCACCACCCCGTGATGTTTTTCTCACTCCTACTAGTGAATCTAATGTAACACACACCCATGCAATGCGCACCACCCCGTGATGTTTTTCTCACTGCTACTAGTGAATGTCATGTAACACACACCCATACAAAGCGCACCACCCCGTGATGTTTTTCTCACTGCTACTAGTGAATGTCATGTAACACACACCCATACAATGCGCACCACCCCGTAATGTTTTTCTCACTCCAAGTGAATCTAATGTAACACACACCCATACAATGCGAACAACCCCGTTATGTTTTTCTCACTCCTACTAGTGAATGTAATGTAACACACACCCATACAATGCGCACCACCCCGTGATGTTTTCTCACTCATAGTAGTGAATGTAATGTAACACACACCCATACAATGTGCATAACCCCGTGATGTTTTTCTCCCTCCTACTAGTGAATCTAATGTAACACACACCCATACAATGCGCACCACCCCGTGATGTTTTTCTCACTCCTACTAGTGAATCTAATGTAACACACACCCATACAATGCGCACCACCCCATGATGTTTTTCTCACTCCTACTAGTGAATGTAATGTAACACACACTCATACAATGCGCACCACCCCGTGATGTTTTTTTCACTGCTACTAGTGAATGTAATGTAACACACACCCATACAATGCGCACCACCCCGCGATATTTTTCAGAAACCTATCCTACATTGCCACTGCATGTTCCCTGACCTCCCAATGCTGATCACCTTGCGGTGCTTTTCTCCATCCTACATTGCCACTCACTGCCTATCCTAATTCAGACCCTCCGATTCACACCACCTGGTGATGTTTTTCTCACTCCTAGTATTGAATGTAATGTAACACACACCCATACAATGCGCACCACCCCGTGATGTTTTTCTCACTCCTACTCGTGAATGTAATGTAACACACACCCATACAATGCGCACCACCCCGTGATGTTTTTCTCACTGCTACTAGTGAATGTAATGTAACGCACACCCATACAATGCGCACCACCCCGTGATGTTTTTCTCACTCCTACTAGTGAATCTAATGTAACACACACTCATACAATGCGCACCACCCCGTGATGTTTGTCTCACTGCTACTAGTGAATGTAATGTAACACACACCCATACAATGCGCACCACCCCGTGATGTTTTTCTCACTGCTACTAGTGAATGTAATGTAACGCACACCCATACAATGCGCACCACCCCGTGATATTTTTCTCACTCCTACTAGTGAATGTAATGTAACACACACCCATACAATGCGCACCACCCCGTGATGTTTTTCTCACTCCTACTAGTGAATGTAATGTAACACACACCCATACAATGCGCACCACCCCGTGATGTTTTTCTCACTCCTACTATTGAATGTAATGTAACACACACCCATACAATGCGCACCACCCCTTGATGTTTTTCTCACTCCTACTAGTGAATGTAATGTAACACACACCCATACAATGAGCACCACCCCGCGATGTTTTTAACAAAGCTATCCTACATTGCCACTGCATGTTCCCTGACCTCCCCATGCTGACCACCCCGCGGTGCTTTTCTCCATCCTACATTGCCACTCACTGCCTATCCTAACTCAGACACTCCGATTCACACCACCCCGTGATGTTTTTCTCACTCCTACTAGTGAATGTAATGTAACACACACCCATACAATGCGCACCACCCCGTGATGTTTTTCTCACTCCTATTAGTGAATGTAATGTAACACACACCCATACAATGCGCACCACCCCGTGATGTTTTTCTCACTCCTACTAGTGAATGTAATGTAACACACACCCATACAATGCGCATCAACCCGCGATGTTTTTCAGAAACCTATCCTACATTGCCACTGCATGTTCCCTGACCTCCCCATGCTGACCACCCCGCGGTGCTTTTCTCCATCCTACATTGCCACTCACTGCCTATCCTAATTCAGACCCTCTGATTCACACCACCCCGTGATGTTTTTCTCACTCCTACTAGTGAATGTAATGTAACACACACCCATACAATGCGCACCACCCCGTGATGTTTTTCTCACTCCTACTAGTGAATGTAATGTAACACACACCCATACAATGCGCACCACCCCGTGATGTTTTTCTCACTCCTACTAGTGAATGTAATGTAACACACACCCATACAATGCGCACCACCCCGTGATGTTTTTCTCACTCCTACTAGTGAATGTAATGTAACACACACCCATACAATGCTCACCACCCCGTGATGTTTTTCTCACTCCTAATAGTGAATGTAATGTAACACACACCCATACAATGCTCACCACCCCGTGATGTTTTTCTCACTCCTACTAGTGAATGTAATGTAACACACACCCATACAATGCGCACCACCCCGTGATGTTTTTCTCACTCCTACTAGTGAATGTAATGTAACACACACCCATACAATGCGTACCACCCCGTGATCTTTTTCTCACTCCTACTAGTGAATGTAATGTAACACACACCCATACAATGCGAACCACCCCGTGATGTTTTTCTCACTCCTACTAGTGAATGTAATGTAACACACACCCATACAATGCGCACCACCCCGCGATGTTTTTCAGAAACCTATCCTACATTGCCACTGCATATTCCCTGACCTCCCCATGCTCACCACCCCGCGGTGCTTTTCTCCATCCTACATTGCCAATCACTGCCTATCCTAATTCAGACCCTCCGATTCACACCACCCCTTGATGTTTTTCTCACTCCTACTAATGAATGTAATGTAACACACACCCATACAATGCGCACCACCCCGTGATGTTTTTCTCACTCCTACTAGTGAATGTAATGTAACACACACCCATACAATGCACACCACCCCATGATGTTTTTCTCACTCCTACTCGTGAATGTAATGTAACACACACCCATGCAATGCGCACAACTCCGTGATGTTTTCTCACTCCTACTTGTGAATGTAATGTAACACACACCCATACAATGCGCACCACCCCGTGATGTTTTTCTCACTCCTACTAGTGAATGTAATGTACACACACCCATACAATGCGCACCACCCCGTGATGTTTTTCTCACTGCTACTAGTGAATGTAATGTAACACACACCCATACAATGCGCACCACCCCGTGATGTTTTTCTCACTCCTACTAGTGAATGTAATGTAACACACACCCATACAAGCGCACCACCCCGCGATGTTTTTCTCACTCCTACTAGTGAATGTAATGTAACACACACCCATACAATGCGCACCACCCCGTGATATTTTTCTCACTCCTACTAGTGAATGTAATGTAACACACACCCATACAATGCGCACCACCCCGTGATATTTTTCTCACTCCTACTAGTGAATGTAATGTAACACACACCCATAAAATGCGCACCACCCCGTGATGTTTTTCTCACTCCTACTATTGAATGTAATGTAACACACACCCATACAATGCGCACCACCCCTTGATGTTTTTCTCACTCCTACTAGTGAATGTAATGTAACACACACCCATACAATGAGCACCACCCCGCGATGTTTTTCACAAACCTATCCTACATTGCCACTGCATGTTCCCTGACCTCCCCATGCTGACCACCCCGCGGTGCTTTTCTCCATCCTACATTGCCACTCACTGCCTATCCTAATTCAGACACTCCGATTCACACCACCCCGTGATGATTTTCTCACTCCTACTAGTGAATGTAATGTAACACACACCCATACAATGCGCACCACCCCGTGATGTTTTTCTCACTCCTATTAGTGAATGTAATGTAACACACACCCATACAATGCGCACCACCCCGTGATGTTTTTCTCACTCCTACTAGTGAATGTAATGTAACACACACCCATACAATGCGCATCACCCCGCGATGTTTTTCAGAAACCTATCCTACATTGCCACTGCATGTTCCCTGACCTCCCCATGCTGACCACCCCGCGGTGCTTTTCTCCATCCTACATTGCCACTCACTGCCTATCCTAATTCAGACCCTCCGATTCACACCACCCCGTGATGTTTTTCTCACTCCTACTAGTGAATGTAATGTAACACACACCCATACAATGCGCACCACCCCGTGATGTTTTTCTCACTCCTACTAGTGTTTGTAATGTAACACACACCCATACAATGCGCACCACCCCGTGATGTATTTCTCACTCCTACTAGTGAATGTAATGTAACACACACCCATACAATGCGCACCACCCCGTGATGTTTTTCTCACTCCTACTAGTGAATGTAATGTAACACACACCCATACAATGCGCACCACCCCGTGATGTTTTTCTCACTCCTACTAGTGAATGTAATGTAACACACACCCATACAATGCGCACCACCCCGTGATGTTTTTCTCACTCCTATTAGTGAATGTAATGTAACACACACCCATACAATGCGCACCACCCCGTGATGTTTTTCTCACTCCTATTAGTGAATGTAATGTAACACACACCCATACAATGCGCACCACCCCTGATGTTTTTCTCACTCCTACTAGGGAATGTAATGTAACACACACCCATACAATGCGCACCACCCCGTGATGTTTTTCTCACTCCTACTAGTGAATCTAATGTAACACACACCCATGCAATGCGCACCACCCCGTGATGTTTTTCTCACTGCTACTAGTGAATGTCATGTAACACACACCCATACAATGCGCACCACCCCGTGATGTTTTTCTCACTGCTACTAGTGAATGTCATGTAACACACACCCATACAATGCGCACCACCCCGTGATGTTTTTCTCACTCCAAGTGAATCTAATGTAACACACACCCATACAATGCGCACCACCCCGTGATGTTTTTCTCACTCCTATTAGTGAATGTAATGTAACACACACCCATACAATGTGCACCACCCCGTGATGTTTTTCTCACTCCTATTAGTGAATGTAATGTAACACACACCCATACAATGCGCACCACCCCGTGATGTTTTTCTCACTCCTACTAGTGAATGTAATGTAACACACACCCATACAATGCGCACCACCCCGTGATGTTTTTCTCACTCCTATTAGTGAATGTAATGTAACACACACCCATACAATGTGCACCACCCCGTGATGTTTTTCTCACTCCTATTAGTGAATGTAATGTAACACACACCCATACAATGCGCACCACCCCGTGATGTTTTTCTCACTCCTACTAGTGAATCTAATGTAACACACACCCATGCAATGCGCACCACCCCGTGATGTTTTTCTCACTGCTACTAGTGAATGTCATGTAACACACACCCATACAATGCGCACCACCCCGTGATGTTTTTCTCACTGCTACTAGTGAATGTCATGTAACACACACCCATACAATGCGCACCACCCCGTGATATTTTTCTCACTCCAAGTGAATCTAATGTAACACACACCCATACAATGCGAACAACCCCGTTATGTTTTTCTCACTCCTACTAGTGAATGTAATGTAACACACACCCATACAATGCGCACCACCCCATGATGTTTTCTCACTCATAGTAGTGAATGTAATGTAACACACACCCATACAATGCGCATAACCCCGTGATGTTTTTCTCCCTCCTACTAGTGAATCTAATGTAACACACACCCATACAATGCGCACCACCCCGTGATGTTTTTCTCACTCCTACTAGTGAATGTAATGTAACACACACTCATACAATGCGCACCACCCCGTGATGTTTTTTTCACTGCTACTAGTGAATGTAATGTAACACACACCCATACAATGCGCACCACCCCGCGATATTTTTCAGAAACCTATCCTACATTGCCACTGCATGTTCCCTGACCTCCCAATGCTGATCACCTTGCGGTGCTTTTCTCCATCCTACATTGCCACTCACTGCCTATCCTAATTCAGACCCTCCGATTCACAACACCTGGTGATGTTTTTCTCACTCCTAGTATTGAATGTAATGTAACACACACCCATACAATGCGCACCACCCCGTGATGTTTTTCTCACTCCTACTCGTGAATGTAATGTAACACACACCCATACAATGCGCACCACCCCGTGATGTTTTTCTCCCTCCTACTAGTGAATCTAATGTAACACACACCCATACAATGCGCACCACCCCGTGATGTTTTTCTCACTCCTACTAGTGAATCTAATGTAACACACACCCATACAATGCGCACCACCCCATGATGTTTTTCTCACTCCTACTAGTGAATGTAATGTAACACACACTCATACAATGCGCACCACCCCGTGATGTTTTTTTCACTGCTACTAGTGAATGTCATGTAACACACACCCATACAATGCGCCCCACCCCATGATGTTTTTCTCACTCCAAGTGAATCTAATGTAACACACACCCATACAATGCGAACAACCCCGTTATGTTATTCTCACTCCTACTAGTGAATGTAATGTAACACACACCCATACAATGCGCACCACCCCGTGATGTTTTCTCACTCATAGTAGTGAATGTAATGTAACACACACCCATACAATGCGCATAACCCCGTGATGTTTTTCTCCCTCCTACTAGTGAATCTAATGTAACACACACCCATACAATGCGCACCACCCCGTGATGTTTTTCTCACTCCTACTAGTGAATCTAATGTAACACACACCCATACAATGCGCACCACCCCATGATGTTTTTCTCACTCCTACTAGTGAATGTAATGTAACACACACTCATACAATGCGCACCACCCCGTGATGTTTTTTTCACTGCTACTAGTGAATGTAATGTAACACACACCCATACAATGCGCACCACCCCGCGATATTTTTCAGAAACCTATCCTACATTGCCACTGCATGTTCCCTGACCTCCCAATGCTGATCACCTTGCGGTGCTTTTCTCCATCCTACATTGCCACTCACTGCCTATCCTAATTCAGACCCTCCGATTCACACCACCTGGTGATGTTTTTCTCACTCCTAGTATTGAATGTAATGTAACACACACCCATACAATGCGCACCACCCCGTGATGTTTTTCTCACTCCTACTCGTGAATGTAATGTAACACACACCCATACAATGCGCACCACCCCGTGATGTTTTTCTCACTGCTACTAGTGAATGTAATGTAACGCACACCCATACAATGCGCACCACCCCGTGATGTTTTTCTCACTCCTACTAGTGAATCTAATGTAACACACACTCATACAATGCGCACCACCCCGTGATGTTTGTCTCACTGCTACTAGTGAATGTAATGTAACACACACCCATACAATGCGCACCACCCCGTGATGTTTTTCTCACTGCTACTAGTGAATGTAATGTAACGCACACCCATACAATGCGCACCACCCCGTGATATTTTTCTCACTCCTACTAGTGAATGTAATGTAACACACACCCATACAATGCGCACCACCCCGTGATGTTTTTCTCACTCCTACTATTGAATGTAATGTAACACACACCCATACAATGCGCACCACCCCTTGATGTTTTTCTCACTCCTACTAGTGAATGTAATGTAACACACACCCATACAATGAGCACCACCCCGCGATGTTTTTCACAAACCTATCCTACATTGCCACTGCATGTTCCCTGACCTCCCCATGCTGACCACCCCGCGGTGCTTTTCTCCATCCTACATTGCCACTCACTGCCTATCCTAATTCAGACACTCCGATTCACACCACCCCGTGATGTTTTTCTCACTCCTACTAGTGAATGTAATGTAACACACACCCATACAATGCGCACCACCCCGTGATGTTTTTCTCACTCCTATTAGTGAATGTAATGTAACACACACCCATACAATGCGCACCACCCCGTGATGTTTTTCTCACTCCTACTAGTGAATGTAATGTAACACACACCCATACAATGCGCATCACCCCGCGATGTTTTTCAGAAACCTATCCTACATTGCCACTGCATGTTCCCTGACCTCCCCATGCTGACCACCCCGCGGTGCTTTTCTCCATCCTACATTGCCACTCACTGCCTATCCTAATTCAGACCCTCCGATTCACACCACCCCGTGATGTTTTTCTCACTCCTGCTAGTGAATGTAATGTAACACACACCCATACAATGCGCACCACCCCGTGATGTTTTTCTCACTCCTACTAGTGAATGTAATATAACACACACCCATACAATGCGCACCACCCCGTGATGTATTTCTCACTCCTACTAGTGAATGTAATGTAACACACACCCATACAATGCGCACCACCCCGTGATGTTTTTCTCACTCCTACTAGTGAATGTAATGTAACACACACCCATACAATGCGCACCACCCCGTGATGTTTTTCTCACTCCTACTGGTGAATGTAATGTAACACACACCCATACAATGCGCACCACCCCGTGATGTTTTTCTCACTCCTATTAGTGAATGTAATGTAACACACACCCATACAATGCGCACCACCCCGTGATGTTTTTCTCACTCCTATTAGTGAATGTAATGTAACACACACCCATACAATGCGCACCACCCCGTGATGTTTTTCTCACTCCTACTAGTGAATGTAATGTAACACACACCCATACAATGCGCACCACCCCGTGATGTTTTTCTCACTCCTACTAGTGAATCTAATGTAACACACACCCATGCAATGCGCACCACCCCGTGATGTTTTTCTCACTGCTACTAGTGAATGTCATGTAACACACACCCATACAATGCGCACCACCCCGTGATGTTTTTCTCACTGCTACTAGTGAATGTCATGTAACACACACCCATACAATGCGCACCACCCCGTGATGTTTTTCTCACTCCTACTAGTGAATGTAATGTAACACACACTCATACAATGCGCACCACCCCGTGATGTTTTTTTCACTGCTACTAGTGAATGTAATGTAACACACACCCATACAATGCGCACCACCCCGCGATATTTTTCAGAAACCTATCCTACATTGCCACTGCATGTTCCCTGACCTCCCAATGCTGATCACCTTGCGGTGCTTTTCTCCATCCTACATTGCCACTCACTGCCTATCCTAATTCAGACCCTCCGATTCACACCACCTGGTGATGTTTTTCTCACTCCTAGTATTGAATGTAATGTAACACACACCCATACAATGCGCACCACCCCGTGATGTTTTTCTCACTCCTACTCGTGAATGTAATGTAACACACACCCATACAATGCGCACCACCCCGTGATGTTTTTCTCACTGCTACTAGTGAATGTAATGTAACGCACACCCATACAATGCGCACCACCCCGTGATGTTTTTCTCACTCCTACTAGTGAATCTAATGTAACACACACTCATACAATGCGCACCACCCCGTGATGTTTGTCTCACTGCTACTAGTGAATGTAATGTAACACACACCCATACAATGCGCACCACCCCGTGATGTTTTTCTCACTGCTACTAGTGAATGTAATGTAACGCACACCCATACAATGCGCACCACCCCGTGATATTTTTCTCACTCCTACTAGTGAATGTAATGTAACACACACCCATACAATGCGCACCACCCCGTGATGTTTTTCTCACTCCTACTATTGAATGTAATGTAACACACACCCATACAATGCGCACCACCCCTTGATGTTTTTCTCACTCCTACTAGTGAATGTAATGTAACACACACCCATACAATGAGCACCACCCCGCGATGTTTTTCACAAACCTATCCTACATTGCCACTGCATGTTCCCTGACCTCCCCATGCTGACCACCCCGCGGTGCTTTTCTCCATCCTACATTGCCACTCACTGCCTATCCTAATTCAGACACTCCGATTCACACCACCCCGTGATGTTTTTCTCACTCCTACTAGTGAATGTAATGTAACACACACCCATACAATGCGCACCACCCCGTGATGTTTTTCTCACTCCTATTAGTGAATGTAATGTAACACACACCCATACAATGCGCACCACCCCGTGATGTTTTTCTCACTCCTACTAGTGAATGTAATGTAACACACACCCATACAATGCGCATCACCCCGCGATGTTTTTCAGAAACCTATCCTACATTGCCACTGCATGTTCCCTGACCTCCCCATGCTGACCACCCCGCGGTGCTTTTCTCCATCCTACATTGCCACTCACTGCCTATCCTAATTCAGACCCTCCGATTCACACCACCCCGTGATGTTTTTCTCACTCCTGCTAGTGAATGTAATGTAACACACACCCATACAATGCGCACCACCCCGTGATGTTTTTCTCACTCCTACTAGTGAATGTAATGTAACACACACCCATACAATGCGCACCACCCCGTGATGTATTTCTCACTCCTACTAGTGAATGTAATGTAACACACACCCATACAATGCGCACCACCCCGTGATGTTTTTCTCACTCCTACTAGTGAATGTAATGTAACACACACCCATACAATGCGCACCACCCCGTGATGTTTTTCTCACTCCTACTGGTGAATGTAATGTAACACACACCCATACAATGCGCACCACCCCGTGATGTTTTTCTCACTCCTATTAGTGAATGTAATGTAACACACACCCATACAATGCGCACCACCCCGTGATGTTTTTCTCACTCCTATTAGTGAATGTAATGTAACACACACCCATACAATGCGCACCACCCCGTGATGTTTTTCTCACTCCTACTAGTGAATGTAATGTAACACACACCCATACAATGCGCACCACCCCGTGATGTTTTTCTCACTCCTACTAGTGAATCTAATGTAACACACACCCATGCAATGCGCACCACCCCGTGATGTTTTTCTCACTGCTACTAGTGAATGTCATGTAACACACACCCATACAATGCGCACCACCCCGTGATGTTTTTCTCACTGCTACTAGTGAATGTCATGTAACACACACCCATACAATGCGCACCACCCCGTGATGTTTTTCTCACTCCTACTAGTGAATGTAATGTAACACACACTCATACAATGCGCACCACCCCGTGATGTTTTTTTCACTGCTACTAGTGAATGTAATGTAACACACACCCATACAATGCGCACCACCCCGCGATATTTTTCAGAAACCTATCCTACATTGCCACTGCATGTTCCCTGACCTCCCAATGCTGATCACCTTGCGGTGCTTTTCTCCATCCTACATTGCCACTCACTGCCTATCCTAATTCAGACCCTCCGATTCACACCACCTGGTGATGTTTTTCTCACTCCTAGTATTGAATGTAATGTAACACACACCCATACAATGCGCACCACCCCGTGATGTTTTTCTCACTCCTACTCGTGAATGTAATGTAACACACACCCATACAATGCGCACCACCCCGTGATGTTTTTCTCACTGCTACTAGTGAATGTAATGTAACGCACACCCATACAATGCGCACCACCCCGTGATGTTTTTCTCACTCCTACTAGTGAATCTAATGTAACACACACTCATACAATGCGCACCACCCCGTGATGTTTGTCTCACTGCTACTAGTGAATGTAATGTAACACACACCCATACAATGCGCACCACCCCGTGATGTTTTTCTCACTGCTACTAGTGAATGTAATGTAACGCACACCCATACAATGCGCACCACCCCGTGATATTTTTCTCACTCCTACTAGTGAATGTAATGTAACACACACCCATACAATGCGCACCACCCCGTGATGTTTTTCTCACTCCTACTATTGAATGTAATGTAACACACACCCATACAATGCGCACCACCCCTTGATGTTTTTCTCACTCCTACTAGTGAATGTAATGTAACACACACCCATACAATGAGCACCACCCCGCGATGTTTTTCACAAACCTATCCTACATTGCCACTGCATGTTCCCTGACCTCCCCATGCTGACCACCCCGCGGTGCTTTTCTCCATCCTACATTGCCACTCACTGCCTATCCTAATTCAGACACTCCGATTCACACCACCCCGTGATGTTTTTCTCACTCCTACTAGTGAATGTAATGTAACACACACCCATACAATGCGCACCACCCCGTGATGTTTTTCTCACTCCTATTAGTGAATGTAATGTAACACACACCCATACAATGCGCACCACCCCGTGATGTTTTTCTCACTCCTACTAGTGAATGTAATGTAACACACACCCATACAATGCGCATCACCCCGCGATGTTTTTCAGAAACCTATCCTACATTGCCACTGCATGTTCCCTGACCTCCCCATGCTGACCACCCCGCGGTGCTTTTCTCCATCCTACATTGCCACTCACTGCCTATCCTAATTCAGACCCTCCGATTCACACCACCCCGTGATGTTTTTCTCACTCCTGCTAGTGAATGTAATGTAACACACACCCATACAATGCGCACCACCCCGTGATGTTTTTCTCACTCCTACTAGTGAATGTAATGTAACACACACCCATACAATGCGCACCACCCCGTGATGTATTTCTCACTCCTACTAGTGAATGTAATGTAACACACACCCATACAATGCGCACCACCCCGTGATGTTTTTCTCACTCCTACTAGTGAATGTAATGTAACACACACCCATACAATGCGCACCACCCCGTGATGTTTTTCTCACTCCTACTGGTGAATGTAATGTAACACACACCCATACAATGCGCACCACCCCGTGATGTTTTTCTCACTCCTATTAGTGAATGTAATGTAACACACACCCATACAATGCGCACCACCCCGTGATGTTTTTCTCACTCCTATTAGTGAATGTAATGTAACACACACCCATACAATGCGCACCACCCCGTGATGTTTTTCTCACTCCTACTAGTGAATGTAATGTAACACACACCCATACAATGCGCACCACCCCGTGATGTTTTTCTCACTCCTACTAGTGAATCTAATGTAACACACACCCATGCAATGCGCACCACCCCGTGATGTTTTTCTCACTGCTACTAGTGAATGTCATGTAACACACACCCATACAATGCGCACCACCCCGTGATGTTTTTCTCACTGCTACTAGTGAATGTCATGTAACACACACCCATACAATGCGCACCACCCCGTGATGTTTTTCTCACTCCTACTAGTGAATGTAATGTAACACACACTCATACAATGCGCACCACCCCGTGATGTTTTTTTCACTGCTACTAGTGAATGTAATGTAACACACACCCATACAATGCGCACCACCCCGCGATATTTTTCAGAAACCTATCCTACATTGCCACTGCATGTTCCCTGACCTCCCAATGCTGATCACCTTGCGGTGCTTTTCTCCATCCTACATTGCCACTCACTGCCTATCCTAATTCAGACCCTCCGATTCACACCACCTGGTGATGTTTTTCTCACTCCTAGTATTGAATGTAATGTAACACACACCCATACAATGCGCACCACCCCGTGATGTTTTTCTCACTCCTACTCGTGAATGTAATGTAACACACACCCATACAATGCGCACCACCCCGTGATGTTTTTCTCACTGCTACTAGTGAATGTAATGTAACGCACACCCATACAATGCGCACCACCCCGTGATGTTTTTCTCACTCCTACTAGTGAATCTAATGTAACACACACTCATACAATGCGCACCACCCCGTGATGTTTGTCTCACTGCTACTAGTGAATGTAATGTAACACACACCCATACAATGCGCACCACCCCGTGATGTTTTTCTCACTGCTACTAGTGAATGTAATGTAACGCACACCCATACAATGCGCACCACCCCGTGATATTTTTCTCACTCCTACTAGTGAATGTAATGTAACACACACCCATACAATGCGCACCACCCCGTGATGTTTTTCTCACTCCTACTATTGAATGTAATGTAACACACACCCATACAATGCGCACCACCCCTTGATGTTTTTCTCACTCCTACTAGTGAATGTAATGTAACACACACCCATACAATGAGCACCACCCCGCGATGTTTTTCACAAACCTATCCTACATTGCCACTGCATGTTCCCTGACCTCCCCATGCTGACCACCCCGCGGTGCTTTTCTCCATCCTACATTGCCACTCACTGCCTATCCTAATTCAGACACTCCGATTCACACCACCCCGTGATGTTTTTCTCACTCCTACTAGTGAATGTAATGTAACACACACCCATACAATGCGCACCACCCCGTGATGTTTTTCTCACTCCTATTAGTGAATGTAATGTAACACACACCCATACAATGCGCACCACCCCGTGATGTTTTTCTCACTCCTACTAGTGAATGTAATGTAACACACACCCATACAATGCGCATCACCCCGCGATGTTTTTCAGAAACCTATCCTACATTGCCACTGCATGTTCCCTGACCTCCCCATGCTGACCACCCCGCGGTGCTTTTCTCCATCCTACATTGCCACTCACTGCCTATCCTAATTCAGACCCTCCGATTCACACCACCCCGTGATGTTTTTCTCACTCCTGCTAGTGAATGTAATGTAACACACACCCATACAATGCGCACCACCCCGTGATGTTTTTCTCACTCCTACTAGTGAATGTAATGTAACACACACCCATACAATGCGCACCACCCCGTGATGTATTTCTCACTCCTACTAGTGAATGTAATGTAACACACACCCATACAATGCGCACCACCCCGTGATGTTTTTCTCACTCCTACTAGTGAATGTAATGTAACACACACCCATACAATGCGCACCACCCCGTGATGTTTTTCTCACTCCTACTGGTGAATGTAATGTAACACACACCCATACAATGCGCACCACCCCGTGATGTTTTTCTCACTCCTATTAGTGAATGTAATGTAACACACACCCATACAATGCGCACCACCCCGTGATGTTTTTCTCACTCCTATTAGTGAATGTAATGTAACACACACCCATACAATGCGCACCACCCCGTGATGTTTTTCTCACTCCTACTAGTGAATGTAATGTAACACACACCCATACAATGCGCACCACCCCGTGATGTTTTTCTCACTCCTACTAGTGAATCTAATGTAACACACACCCATGCAATGCGCACCACCCCGTGATGTTTTTCTCACTGCTACTAGTGAATGTCATGTAACACACACCCATACAATGCGCACCACCCCGTGATGTTTTTCTCACTGCTACTAGTGAATGTCATGTAACACACACCCATACAATGCGCACCACCCCGTGATGTTTTTCTCACTCCTACTAGTGAATGTAATGTAACACACACTCATACAATGCGCACCACCCCGTGATGTTTTTTTCACTGCTACTAGTGAATGTAATGTAACACACACCCATACAATGCGCACCACCCCGCGATATTTTTCAGAAACCTATCCTACATTGCCACTGCATGTTCCCTGACCTCCCAATGCTGATCACCTTGCGGTGCTTTTCTCCATCCTACATTGCCACTCACTGCCTATCCTAATTCAGACCCTCCGATTCACACCACCTGGTGATGTTTTTCTCACTCCTAGTATTGAATGTAATGTAACACACACCCATACAATGCGCACCACCCCGTGATGTTTTTCTCACTCCTACTCGTGAATGTAATGTAACACACACCCATACAATGCGCACCACCCCGTGATGTTTTTCTCACTGCTACTAGTGAATGTAATGTAACGCACACCCATACAATGCGCACCACCCCGTGATGTTTTTCTCACTCCTACTAGTGAATCTAATGTAACACACACTCATACAATGCGCACCACCCCGTGATGTTTGTCTCACTGCTACTAGTGAATGTAATGTAACACACACCCATACAATGCGCACCACCCCGTGATGTTTTTCTCACTGCTACTAGTGAATGTAATGTAACGCACACCCATACAATGCGCACCACCCCGTGATATTTTTCTCACTCCTACTAGTGAATGTAATGTAACACACACCCATACAATGCGCACCACCCCGTGATGTTTTTCTCACTCCTACTATTGAATGTAATGTAACACACACCCATACAATGCGCACCACCCCTTGATGTTTTTCTCACTCCTACTAGTGAATGTAATGTAACACACACCCATACAATGAGCACCACCCCGCGATGTTTTTCACAAACCTATCCTACATTGCCACTGCATGTTCCCTGACCTCCCCATGCTGACCACCCCGCGGTGCTTTTCTCCATCCTACATTGCCACTCACTGCCTATCCTAATTCAGACACTCCGATTCACACCACCCCGTGATGTTTTTCTCACTCCTACTAGTGAATGTAATGTAACACACACCCATACAATGCGCACCACCCCGTGATGTTTTTCTCACTCCTATTAGTGAATGTAATGTAACACACACCCATACAATGCGCACCACCCCGTGATGTTTTTCTCACTCCTACTAGTGAATGTAATGTAACACACACCCATACAATGCGCATCACCCCGCGATGTTTTTCAGAAACCTATCCTACATTGCCACTGCATGTTCCCTGACCTCCCCATGCTGACCACCCCGCGGTGCTTTTCTCCATCCTACATTGCCACTCACTGCCTATCCTAATTCAGACCCTCCGATTCACACCACCCCGTGATGTTTTTCTCACTCCTGCTAGTGAATGTAATGTAACACACACCCATACAATGCGCACCACCCCGTGATGTTTTTCTCACTCCTACTAGTGAATGTAATGTAACACACACCCATACAATGCGCACCACCCCGTGATGTATTTCTCACTCCTACTAGTGAATGTAATGTAACACACACCCATACAATGCGCACCACCCCGTGATGTTTTTCTCACTCCTACTAGTGAATGTAATGTAACACACACCCATACAATGCGCACCACCCCGTGATGTTTTTCTCACTCCTACTGGTGAATGTAATGTAACACACACCCATACAATGCGCACCACCCCGTGATGTTTTTCTCACTCCTATTAGTGAATGTAATGTAACACACACCCATACAATGCGCACCACCCCGTGATGTTTTTCTCACTCCTATTAGTGAATGTAATGTAACACACACCCATACAATGCGCACCACCCCGTGATGTTTTTCTCACTCCTACTAGTGAATGTAATGTAACACACACCCATACAATGCGCACCACCCCGTGATGTTTTTCTCACTCCTACTAGTGAATCTAATGTAACACACACCCATGCAATGCGCACCACCCCGTGATGTTTTTCTCACTGCTACTAGTGAATGTCATGTAACACACACCCATACAATGCGCACCACCCCGTGATGTTTTTCTCACTGCTACTAGTGAATGTCATGTAACACACACCCATACAATGCGCACCACCCCGTGTTGTTTTTCTCACTCCAAGTGAATCTAATGTAACACACACCCATACAATGCGAACAACCCCGTTATGTTTTTCTCACTCCTACTAGTGAATGTAATGTAACACACACCCATACAATGCGCACCACCCCGTGATGTTTTCTCACTCATAGTAGTGAATGTAATGTAACACACACCCATACAATGCGCATAACCCCGTGATGTTTTTCTCCCTCCTACTAGTGAATCTAATGTAACACACACCCATACAATGCGCACCACCCCGTGATGTTTTTCTCACTCCTACTAGTGAATCTAATGTAACACACACCCATACAATGCGCACCACCCCATGATGTTTTTCTCACTCCTACTAGTGAATGTAATGTAACACACACTCATACAATGCGCACCACCCCGTGATGTTTTTTTCACTGCTACTAGTGAATGTAATGTAACACACACCCATACAATGCGCACCACCCCGCGATATTTTTCAGAAACCTATCCTACATTGCCACTGCATGTTCCCTGACCTCCCAATGCTGATCACCTTGCGGTGCTTTTCTCCATCCTACATTGCCACTCACTGCCTATCCTAATTCAGACCCTCCGATTCACACCACCTGGTGATGTTTTTGTCACTCCTAGTATTGAATGTAATGTAACACACACCCATACAATGCGCACCACCCCGTGATGTTTTTCTCACTCCTACTCGTGAATGTAATGTAACACACACCCATACAATACGCACCACCCCGTGATGTTTTTCTCACTGCTACTAGTGAATGTAATGTAACGCACACCCATACAATGCGCACCACCCCGTGATGTTTTTCTCACTCCTACTAGTGAATCTAATGTAACACACACTCATACAATGCGCACCACCCCGTGATGTTTGTCTCACTGCTACTAGTGAATGTAATGTAACACACACCCATACAATGCGCACCACCCCGTGATGTTTTTCTCACTGCTACTAGTGAATGTAATGTAACGCACACCCATACAATGCGCACCACCCCGTGATATTTTTCTCACTCCTACTAGTGAATGTAATGTAACACACACCCATACAATGCGCACCACCCCGTGATGTTTTTCTCACTCCTACTAGTGAATGTAATGTAACACACACCCATACAATGCGCACCACCCCGTGATGTTTTTCTCACTCCTACTATTGAATGTAATGTAACACACACCCATACAATGCGCACCACCCCTTGATGTTTTTCTCACTCCTACTAGTGAATGTAATGTAACACACACCCATACAATGAGCACCACCCCGCGATGTTTTTCACAAAGCTATCCTACATTGCCACTGCATGTTCCCTGACCTCCCCATGCTGACCACCCCGCGGTGCTTTTCTCCATCCTACATTGCCACTCACTGCCTATCCTAACTCAGACACTCCGATTCACACCACCCCGTGATGTTTTTCTCACTCCTACTAGTGAATGTAATGTAACACACACCCATACAATGCGCACCACCCCGTGATGTTTTTCTCACTCCTATTAGTGAATGTAATGTAACACACACCCATACAATGCGCACCACCCCGTGATGTTTTTCTCACTCCTACTAGTGAATGTAATGTAACACACACCCATACAATGCGCATCAACCCGCGATGTTTTTCAGAAACCTATCCTACATTGCCACTGCATGTTCCCTGACCTCCCCATGCTGACCACCCCGCGGTGCTTTTCTCCATCCTACATTGCCACTCACTGCCTATCCTAATTCAGACCCTCTGATTCACACCACCCCGTGATGTTTTTCTCACTCCTACTAGTGAATGTAATGTAACACACACCCATACAATGCGCACCACCCCGTGATGTTTTTCTCACTCCTACTAGTGAATCTAATGTAACACACACCCATACAATGCGCACCACCCCGTGATGTTTTTCTCACTCCTACTAGTGAATGTAATGTAACACACACCCATACAATGCGCACCACCCCGTGATGTTTTTCTCACTCCTACTAGTGAATGTAATGTAACACACACCCATACAATGCTCACCACCCCGTGATGTTTTTCTCACTCCTAATAGTGAATGTAATGTAACACACACCCATACAATGCTCACCACCCCGTGATGTTTTTCTCACTCCTACTAGTGAATGTAATGTAACACACACCCATACAATGCGCACCACCCCGTGATGTTTTTCTCACTCCTACTAGTGAATGTAATGTAACACACACCCATACAATGCGTACCACCCCGTGATCTTTTTCTCACTCCTACTAGTGAATGTAATGTAACACACACCCATACAATGCGAACCACCCCGTGATGTTTTTCTCACTCCTACTAGTGAATGTAATGTAACACACACCCATACAATGCGCACCACCCCGCGATGTTTTTCAGAAACCTATCCTACATTGCCACTGCATATTCCCTGACCTCCCCATGCTCACCACCCCGCGGTGCTTTTCTCCATCCTACATTGCCAATCACTGCCTATCCTAATTCAAACCCTCCGATTCACACCACCCCTTGATGTTTTTCTCACTCCTACTAATGAATGTAATGTAACACACACCCATACAATGCGCACCACCCCGTGATGTTTTTCTCACTCCTACTAGTGAATGTAATGTAACACACACCCATACAATGCACACCACCCCATGATGTTTTTCTCACTCCTACTCGTGAATGTAATGTAACACACACCCATGCAATGCGCACAACTCCGTGATGTTTTTCTCACTCCTACTTGTGAATGTAATGTAACACACACCCATACAATGCGCACCACCCCGTGATGTTTTTCTCACTCCTACTAGTGAATGTAATGTACACACACCCATACAATGCGCACCACCCCGTGATGTTTTTCTCACTGCTACTAGTGAATGTAATGTAACACACACCCATACAATGCGCACCACCCCGTGATGTTTTTCTCACTCCTACTAGTGAATGTAATGTAACACACACCAATACAAGCGCACCACCCCGCGATGTTTTTCTCACTCCTACTAGTGAATGTAATGTAACACACACCCATACAATGCGCACCACCCCGTGATATTTTTCTCACTCCTACTAGTGAATGTAATGTAACACACACCCATACAATGCGCACCACCCCGTGATGTTTTTCTCACTCCTACTAGTGAATGTAATGTAACACACACCCATACAATGCGCACCACCCCGCGATGTTTTTCTCACTCCTACTATTGAATGTAATGTAACACACACCCATACAATGCGCACCACCCCTTGATGTTTTTCTCACTCCTACTAGTGAATGTAATGTAACACACACCCATACAATGAGCACCACCCCGCGATGTTTTTCACAAACCTATCCTACATTGCCACTGCATGTTCCCTGACCTCCCCATGCTGACCACCCCGCGGTGCTTTTCTCCATCCTACATTGCCACTCACTGCCTATCCTAATTCAGACACTCCGATTCACACCACCCCGTGATGTTTTTCTCACTCCTACTAGTGAATGTAATGTAACACACACCCATACAATGCGCACCACCCCGTGATGTTTTTCTCACTCCTATTAGTGAATGTAATGTAACACACACCCATACAATGCGCACCACCCCGTGATGTTTTTCTCACTCCTACTAGTGAATGTAATGTAACACACACCCATACAATGCGCATCACCCCGCGATGTTTTTCAGAAACCTATCCTACATTGCCACTGCATGTTCCCTGACCTCCCCATGCTGACCACCCCGCGGTGCTTTTCTCCATCCTACATTGCCACTCACTGCCTATCCTAATTCAGACCCTCCGATTCACACCACTCCGTGATGTTTTTCTCACTCCTACTAGTGAATGTAATGTAACACACACCCATACAATGCGCACCACCCCGTGATGTTTTTCTCACTCCTACTAGTGATTGTAATGTAACACACACCCATACAATGCGCACCACCCCGTGATGTATTTCTCACTCCTACTAGTGAATGTAATGTAACACACACCCATACAATTCGCACCACCCCGTGATGTTTTTCTCACTCCTACTAGTGAATGTAATGTAACACACACCCATACAATGCGCACCACCCCGTGATGTTTTTCTCACTCCTACTAGTGAATGTAATGTAACACACACCCATACAATGCGCACCACCCCGTGATGTTTTTCTCACTCCTATTAGTGAATGTAATGTAACACACACCCATACAATGCGCACCACCCCGTGATGTTTTTCTCACTCCTATTAGTGAATGTAATGTAACACACACCCATACAATGCGCACCACCCCGTGATGTTTTTCTCACTCCTACTAGTGAATGTAATGTAACACACACCCATACAATGCGCACCACCCCGTGATGTTTTTCTCACTCCTACTAGTGAATCTAATGTAACACACACCCATGCAATGCGCACCACCCCGTGATGTTTTTCTCACTGCTACTAGTGAATGTCATGTAACACACACCCATACAATGCGCACCACCCCGTGATGTTTTTCTCACTGCTACTAGTGAATGTCATGTAACACACACCCATACAATGCGCACCACCCCGTGATGTTTTTCTCACTCCAAGTGAATCTAATGTAACACACACCCATACAATGCGCACCACCCCGTGATGTTTTTCTCACTCCTATTAGTGAATGTAATGTAACACACACCCATACAATGCGCACCACCCCGTGATGTTTTTCTCACTCCTATTAGTGAATGTAATGTAACACACACCCATACAATGCGCACCACCCCGTGATGTTTTTCTCACTCCTACTAGTGAATGTAATGTAACACACACCCATACAATGCGCACCACCCCGTGATGTTTTTCTCACTCCTACTAGTGAATCTAATGTAACACACACCCATGCAATGCGCACCACCCCGTGATGTTTTTCTCACTGCTACTAGTGAATGTCATGTAACACACACCCATACAATGCGCACCACCCCGTGATGTTTTTCTCACTGCTACTAGTGAATGTCATGTAACACACACCCATACAATGCGCACCACCCCGTGATGTTTTTCTCACTCCTACTAGTGAATGTAATGTAACACACACCCATACAATGCGCACCACCCCGTGATGTTTTTCTCACTCCTACTAGTGAATCTAATGTAACACACACCCATGCAATGCGCACCACCCCGTGATGTTTTTCTCACTGCTACTAGTGAATGTCATGTAACACACACCCATACAATGCGCACCACCCCGTGATGTTTTTCTCACTGCTACTAGTGAATGTAATGTAACGCACACCCATACAATGCGCACCACCCCGTGATATTTTTCTCACTCCTACTAGTGAATGTAATGTAACACACACCCATACAATGCGCACCACCCCGTGATGTTTTTCTCACTCCTACTAGTGAATGTAATGTAACACACACCCATACAATGCTCACCACCCCGTGATGTTTTTCTCACTCCTAATAGTGAATGTAATGTAACACACACCCATACAATGCTCACCACCCCGTGATGTTTTTCTCACTCCTACTAGTGAATGTAATGTAACACACACCCATACAATGCGCACCACCCCGTGATGTTTTTCTCACTCCTACTAGTGAATGTAATGTAACACACACCCATACAATGCGTACCACCCCGTGATCTTTTTCTCACTCCTACTAGTGAATGTAATGTAACACACACCCATACAATGCGAACCACCCCGTGATGTTTTTCTCACTCCTACTAGTGAATGTAATGTAACACACACCCATACAATGCGCACCACCCCGCGATGTTTTTCAGAAACCTATCCTACATTGCCACTGCATATTCCCTGACCTCCCCATGCTCACCACCCCGCGGTGCTTTTCTCCATCCTACATTGCCAATCACTGCCTATCCTAATTCAAACCCTCCGATTCACACCACCCCTTGATGTTTTTCTCACTCCTACTAATGAATGTAATGTAACACACACCCATACAATGCGCACCACCCCGTGATGTTTTTCTCACTCCTACTAGTGAATGTAATGTAACACACACCCATACAATGCACACCACCCCATGATGTTTTTCTCACTCCTACTCGTGAATGTAATGTAACACACACCCATGCAATGCGCACAACTCCGTGATGTTTTTCTCACTCCTACTTGTGAATGTAATGTAACACACACCCATACAATGCGCACCACCCCGTGATGTTTTTCTCACTCCTACTAGTGAATGTAATGTACACACACCCATACAATGCGCACCACCCCGTGATGTTTTTCTCACTGCTACTAGTGAATGTAATGTAACACACACCCATACAATGCGCACCACCCCGTGATGTTTTTCTCACTCCTACTAGTGAATGTAATGTAACACACACCAATACAAGCGCACCACCCCGCGATGTTTTTCTCACTCCTACTAGTGAATGTAATGTAACACACACCCATACAATGCGCACCACCCCGTGATATTTTTCTCACTCCTACTAGTGAATGTAATGTAACACACACCCATACAATGCGCACCACCCCGTGATGTTTTTCTCACTCCTACTAGTGAATGTAATGTAACACACACCCATACAATGCGCACCACCCCGCGATGTTTTTCTCACTCCTACTATTGAATGTAATGTAACACACACCCATACAATGCGCACCACCCCTTGATGTTTTTCTCACTCCTACTAGTGAATGTAATGTAACACACACCCATACAATGAGCACCACCCCGCTATGTTTTTCACAAACCTATCCTACATTGCCACTGCATGTTCCCTGACCTCCCCATGCTGACCACCCCGCGGTGCTTTTCTCCATCCTACATTGCCACTCACTGCCTATCCTAATTCAGACACTCCGATTCACACCACCCCGTGATGTTTTTCTCACTCCTACTAGTGAATGTAATGTAACACACACCCATACAATGCGCACCACCCCGTGATGTTTTTCTCACTCCTATTAGTGAATGTAATGTAACACACACCCATACAATGCGCACCACCCCGTGATGTTTTTCTCACTCCTACTAGTGAATGTAATGTAACACACACCCATACAATGCGCATCACCCCGCGATGTTTTTCAGAAACCTATCCTACATTGCCACTGCATGTTCCCTGACCTCCCCATGCTGACCACCCCGCGGTGCTTTTCTCCATCCTACATTGCCACTCACTGCCTATCCTAATTCAGACCCTCCGATTCACACCACTCCGTGAAGTTTTTCTCACTCCTACTAGTGAATGTAATGTAACACACACCCATACAATGCGCACCACCCCGTGATGTTTTTCTCACTCCTACTAGTGATTGTAATGTAACACACACCCATACAATGCGCACCACCCCGTGATGTATTTCTCACTCCTACTAGTGAATGTAATGTAACACACACCCATACAATTCGCACCACCCCGTGATGTTTTTCTCACTCCTACTAGTGAATGTAATGTAACACACACCCATACAATGCGCACCACCCCGTGATGTTTTTCTCACTCCTACTAGTGAATGTAATGTAACACACACCCATACAATGCGCACCACACCGTGATGTTTTTCTCACTCCTATTAGTGAATGTAATGTAACACACACCCATACAATGCGCACCACCCCGTGATGTTTTTCTCACTCCTATTAGTGAATGTAATGTAACACACACCCATACAATGCGCACCACCCCTGATGTTTTTCTCACTCCTACTAGTGAATGTAATGTAACACACACCCATACAATGCGCACCACCCCGTGATGTTTTTCTCACTCCTACTAGTGAATCTAATGTAACACACACCCATGCAATGCGCACCACCCCGTGATGTTTTTCTCACTGCTACTAGTGAATGTCATGTAACACACACCCATACAATGCGCACCACCCCGTGATGTTTTTCTCACTGCTACTAGTGAATGTCATGTAACACACACCCATACAATGCGCACCACCCCGTGATGTTTTTCTCACTCCAAGTGAATCTAATGTAACACACACCCATACAATGCGCACCACCCCGTGATGTTTTTCTCACTCCTATTAGTGAATGTAATGTAACACACACCCATACAATGCGCACCACCCCGTGATGTTTTTCTCACTCCTATTAGTGAATGTAATGTAACACACACCCATACAATGCGCACCACCCCGTGATGTTTTTCTCACTCCTACTAGTGAATGTAATGTAACACACACCCATACAATGCGCACCACCCCGTGATGTTTTTCTCACTCCTACTAGTGAATCTAATGTAACACACACCCATGCAATGCGCACCACCCCGTGATGTTTTTCTCACTGCTACTAGTGAATGTCATGTAACACACACCCATACAATGCGCACCACCCCGTGATGTTTTTCTCACTGCTACTAGTGAATGTCATGTAACACACACCCATACAATGCGCACCACCCCGTGATATTTTTCTCACTCCAAGTGAATCTAATGTAACACACACCCATACAATGCGAACAACCCCGTTATGTTTTTCTCACTCCTACTAGTGAATGTAATGTAACACACACCCATACAATGCGCACCACCCCATGATGTTTTCTCACTCATAGTAGTGAATGTAATGTAACACACACCCATACAATGCGCATAACCCCGTGATGTTTTTCTCCCTCCTACTAGTGAATCTAATGTAACACACACCCATACAATGCGCACCACCCCGTGATGTTTTTCTCACTCCTACTAGTGAATCTAATGTAACACACACCCATACAATGCGCACCACCCCATGATGTTTTTCTCACTCCCACTAGTGAATGTAATGTAACACACACTCATACAATGCGCACCACCCCGTGATGTTTTTTTCACTGCTACTAGTGAATGTCATGTAACACACACCCATACAATGCGCACCACCCCGTGATGTTTTTCTCACTCCAAGTGAATCTAATGTAACACACACCCATACAATGCGAACAACCCCGTTATGTTATTCTCACTCCTACTAGTGAATGTAATGTAAGACACACCCATACAATGCGCACCACCCCGTGATGTTTTCTCACTCATAGTAGTGAATGTAATGTAACACACACCCATACAATGCGCATAACCCCGTGATGTTTTTCTCCCTCCTACTAGTGAATCTAATGTAACACACACCCATACAATGCGCACCACCCCGTGATGTTTTTCTCACTCCTACTAGTGAATCTAATGTAACACACACCCATACAATGCGCACCACCCCATGATGTTTTTCTCACTCCTACTAGTGAATGTAATGTAACACACACTCATACAATGCGCACCACCCCGTGATGTTTTTTTCACTGCTACTAGTGAATGCAATGTAACACACACCCATACAATACGCACCACCCCGCGATATTTTTCAGAAACCTATCCTACATTGCCACTGCATGTTCCCTGACCTCCCAATGCTGATCACCATGCGGTGCTTTTCTCCATCCTACATTGCCACTCACTGCCTATCCTAATTCAGACCCTCCGATTCACACCACCTGGTGATGTTTTTCTCACTCCTAGTATTGAATGTAATGTAACACACACCCATACAATGCGCACCACCCCGTGATGTTTTTCTCACTCCTACTCGTGAATGTAATGTAACACACACCCATACAATGCGCACCACCCCGTGATGTTTTTCTCACTGCTACTAGTGAATGTAATGTAACGCACAACCATACAATGCGCACCACCCCGTGATGTTTTTCTCACTCCTACTAGTGAATCTAATGTAACACACACTCATACAATGCGCACCACCCCGTGATGTTTGTCTCACTGCTACTAGTGAATGTAATGTAACACACACCCATACAATGCGCACCACCCCGTGATGTTTTTCTCACTGCTACTAGTGAATGTAATGTAACGCACACCCATACAATGCGCACCACCCCGTGATATTTTTCTCACTCCTACTAGTGAATGTAATGTAACACACACCCATACAATGCGCACCACCCCGTGATGTTTTTCTCACTCCTACTAGTGAATGTAATGTAACACACACCCATACAATGCGCACCACCCCGTGATGTTTTTCTCACTCCTACTATTGAATGTAATGTAACACACACCCATACAATGCGCACCACCCCTTGATGTTTTTCTCACTCCTACTAGTGAATGTAATGTAACACACACCCATACAATGAGCACCACCCCGCGATGTTTTTCACAAACCTATCCTACATTGCCACTGCATGTTCCCTGACCTCCCCATGCTGACCACCCCGCGGTGCTTTTCTCCATCCTACATTGCCACTCACTGCCTATCCTAATTCAGACACTCCGATTCACACCACCCCGTGATGTTTTTCTCACTCCTACTAGTGAATGTAATGTAACACACACCCATACAATGCGCACCACCCCGTGATGTTTTTCTCACTCCTATTAGTGAATGTAATGTAACACACACCCATACAATGCGCACCACCCCGTGATGTTTTTCTCACTCCTACTAGTGAATGTAATGTAACACACACCCATACAATGCGCATCACCCTGCGATGTTTTTCAGAAACCTATCCTACATTGCCACTGCATGTTCCCTGACCTCCCCATGCTGACCACCCCGCGGTGCTTTTCTCCATCCTACATTGCCACTCACTGCTTATCCTAATTCAGACACTCCGATTCACACCACCCCGTGATGTTTTTCTCACTCCTACTAGTGAATGTAATGTAACACACACCCATACAATGCGCACCACCCCGTGATGTTTTTCTCACTCCTATTAGTGAATGTAATGTAACACACACCCATACAATGCGCACCACCCCGTGATGTTTTTCTCACTCCTACTAGTGAATGTAATGTAACACACACCCATACAATGCGCACCACCCCATGATGTTTTTCTCACTCCTACTAGTGAATGTAATGTAACACACACCCATACAAGGCGCACCACCCCGTGATGTATTTCTCACTCCTACTAGTGAATGTAATGTAACACACACCCATACAATGCGCACCACCCCGTGATATTTTTCTCACTCCTACTAGTGAATGTAATGTAACACACACCCATAAAATGCGCACCACCCCGTGATGTTTTTCTCACTCCTACTAGTGAATGTAATGTAACACACACCCATACAATGCGCACCACCCCGTGATGTTTTTCTCACTCCTACTAGTGAATGTAATGTAACACACACCCATACAATGCGCACCACCCCGTGATGTTTTTCTCACTCCTATTAGTGAATGTAATGTAACACACACCCATACAATGCGCACCACCCCGTGATGTTTTTCTCACTCCTACTAGTGAATGTAATGTAACACACACCCATACAATGCGCACCACCCCGTGATGTTTTTCTCACTCCTACTAGTGAATCTAATGTAACACACACCCATGCAATGCGCACCACCCCGTGATGTTTTTCTCACTGCTACTAGTGAATGTCATGTAACACACACCCATACAATGCGCACCACCCCGTGATGTTTTTCTCACTGCTACTAGTGAATGTCATGTAACACACACCCATACAATGCGCACCACCCCGTGATATTTTTCTCACTCCAAGTGAATCTAATGTAACACACACCCATACAATGCGAACAACCCCGTTATGTTTTTCTCACTCCTACTAGTGAATGTAATGTAACACACACCCATACAATGCGCACCACCCCGTGATGTTTTCTCACTCATAGTAGTGAATGTAATGTAACACACACCCATACAATGCGCATAACCCCGTGATGTTTTTCTCCCTCCTACTAGTGAATCTAATGTAACACACACCCATACAATGCGCACCACCCCGTGATGTTTTTCTCACTCCTACTAGTGAATCTAATGTAACACACACCCATACAATGCGCACCACCCCATGATGTTTTTCTCACTCCTACTAGTGAATGTAATGTAACACACACTCATACAATGCGCACCACCCCGTGATGTTTTTTTCACTGCTACTAGTGAATGTAATGTAACACACACCCATACAATGCGCACCACCCCGCGATATTTTTCAGAAACCTATCCTACATTGCCACTGCATGTTCCCTGACCTCCCAATGCTGATCACCTTGCGGTGCTTTTCTCCATCCTACATTGCCACTCACTGCCTATCCTAATTCAGACCCTCCGATTCACACCACCTGGTGATGTTTTTCTCACTCCTAGTATTGAATGTAATGTAACACACACCCATACAATGCACACCACCCCGTGATGTTTTTCTCACTCCTACTAGTGAATGTAATGTAACACACACCCATACAATGCGCACCACCCCGTGATGTTTTTCTCACTGCTACTAGTGAATGTAATGTAACGCACACCCATACAATGCGCACCACCCCGTGATGTTTTTCTCACTCCTACTAGTGAATCTAATGTAACACACACTCATACAATGCGCACCACCCCGTGATGTTTGTCTCACTGCTACTAGTGAATGTAATGTAACACACACCCATACAATGCGCACCACCCCGTGATGTTTTTCTCACTGCTACTAGTGAATGTAATGTAACGCACACCCATACAATGCGCACCACCCCGTGATATTTTTCTCACTCCTACTAGTGAATGTAATGTAACACACACCCATACAATGCGCACCACCCCGTGATGTTTTTCTCACTCCTACTAGTGAATGTAATGTAACACACACCCATACAATGCACACCACCCCGTGATGTTTTTCTCACTCCTACTATTGAATGTAATGTAACACACACCCATACAATGCGCACCACCCCTTGATGTTTTTCTCACTCCTACTAGTGAATGTAATGTAACACACACCCATACAATGAGCACCACCCCGCGATGTTTTTCACAAAGCTATCCTACATTGCCACTGCATGTTCCCTGACCTCCCCATGCTGACCACCCCGCGGTGCTTTTCTCCATCCTACATTGCCACTCACTGCCTATCCTAATTCAGACACTCCGATTCACACCACCCCGTGATGTTTTTCTCACTCCTACTAGTGAATGTAATGTAACACACACCCATACAATGCGCACCACCCCGTGATGTTTTTCTCACTCCTATTAGTGAATGTAATGTAACACACACCCATACAATGCGCACCACCCCGTGATGTTTCTCTCACTCCTACTAGTGAATGTAATGTAACACACACCCATACAATGCGCATCACCCCGCGATGTTTTTCAGAAACCTATCCTACATTGCCACTGCATGTTCCCTGACCTCCCCATGCTGACCACCCCGCGGTGCTTTTCTCCATCCTACATTGCCACTCACTGCCTATCCTAATTCAGACCCTCTGATTCACACCACCCCGTGATGTTTTTCTCACTCCTACTAGTGAATGTAATGTAACACACACCCATACAATGCGCACCACCCCGTGATGTTTTTCTCACTCCTACTAGTGAATGTAATGTAACACACACCCATACAATGCGCACCACCCCTTGATGTTTTTCTCACTCCTACTAGTGAATGTAATGTAACACACACCCATACAATGCGCACCACCCCGTGATGTTTTTCTCACTCCTACTAGTGAATGTAATGTAACACACACCCATACAATGCGCACCACCCGTCATGTTTTTCTCACTCCTAATAGTGAATGTAATGTAACACACACCCATACAATGCTCACCACCCCGTGATGTTTTTCTCACTCCTACTAGTGAATGTAATGTAACACACACCCATACAATGCGCACCACCCCGTGATGTTTTTCTCACTCCTACTAGTGAATGTAATGTAACACACACCCATACAATGCGTACCACCCCGTGATCTTTTTCTCACTCCTACTAGTGAATGTAATGTAACACACACCCATACAATGCGAACCACCCCGTGATGTTTTTCTCACTCCTACTAGTGAATGTAATGTAACACACACCCATACAATGCGCACCACCCCGCGATGTTTTTCAGAAACCTATCCTACATTGCCACTGCATATTCCCTGACCTCCCCATGCTCACCACCCCGCGGTGCTTTTCTCCATCCTACATTGCCAATCACTGCCTATCCTAATTCAGACCCTCCGATTCACACCACCCCTTGATGTTTTTCTCACTCCTACTAATGAATGTAATGTAACACACACCCATACAATGCGCACCACCCCGTGATGTTTTTCTCACTCCTACTAGTGAATGTAATGTAACACACACCCATACAATGCGCACCACCCCATGATGTTTTTCTCACTCCTACTCGTGAATGTAATGTAACACACACCCATGCAATGCGCACAACTCCGTGATGTTTTTCTCACTCCTACTTGTGAATGTAATGTAACACACACCCATACAATGCGCACCACCCCGTGATGTTTTTCTCACTCCTACTAGTGAATGTAATGTAACACACACCCATCAATGCGCACCACCCCGTGATGTTTTTCTCACTGCTACTAGTGAATGTAATGTAACACACACCCATACAATGCGCACCACCCCGTGATGTTTTTCTCACTCCTACTAGTGAATGTAATGTAACACACACCCATACAATGCGCACCACCCCGCGATGTTTTTCTCACTCCTACTAGTGAATGTAATGTAACACACACCCATACAATGAGCACCACCCCGCGATGTTTTTCACAAACCTATCCTACATTGCCACTGCATGTTCCCTGACCTCCCCATGCTGACCACCCCGCGGTGCTTTTCTCCATCCAACATTGCCACTCACTGCCTATCCTAATTCAGACACTCCGATTCACACCACCCCGTGATGTTTTTCTCACTCCTACTAGTGAATGTAATGTAACACACACCCATACAATGCGCACCACCCCGTGATGTTTTTCTCACTCCTATTAGTGAATGTAATGTAACACACACCCATACAATGCGCAGCACCCCGTGATGTTTTTCTCACTCCTACTAGTGAATGTAATGTAACACACACCCATACAATGCGCATCACCCCGCGATGTTTTTCAGAAACCTATCCTACATTGCCACTGCATGTTCCCTGACCTCCACATGCTGACCACCCCGCGGTGCTTTTCTCCATCCTACATTGCCACTCACTGCCTATCCTAATTCAGACCCTCCGATTCACACCGCCCCGTGATGTTTTTCTCACTCCTACTAGTGAATGTAATGTAACACACACCCATACAATGCGCACCACCCCGTGATGTTTTTCTCACTCCTACTAGTGAATGTAATGTAACACACACCCATACAATGCGCACCACCCCGTGATGTATTTCTCACTCCTACTAGTGAATGTAATGTAACACACACCCATACAATGCGCACCACCCCGTGATGTTTTTCTCACTCCTACTAGTGAATGTAATGTAACACACACCCATACAATGCGCACCACCCCGTGATGTTTTTCTCACTCCTACTAGTGAATGTAATGTAACACACACCCATACAATGCGCACCACCCCGTGATGTTTTTCTCACTCCTATTAGTGAATGTAATGTAACACACACCCATACAATGCGCACCACCCCGCGATATTTTTCAGAAACCTATCCTACATTGCCACTGCATGTTCCCTGACCTCCCAATGCTGATCACCTTGCGGTGCTTTTCTCCATCCTACATTGCCACTCACTGTCTATCCTAATTCAGACCCTCCGATTCACACCACCTGGTGATGTTTTTCTCACTCCTAGTATTGAATGTAATGTAACACACACCCATACAATGCGCACCACCCCGTGATGTTTTTCTCACTCCTACTCGTGAATGTAATGTAACACACACCCATACAATGCGCACCACCCCGTGATGTTTTTCTCACTGCTACTAGTGAATGTAATGTAACGCACACCCATACAATGCGCACCACCCCGTGATGTTTTTCTCACTCCTACTAGTGAATCTAATGTAACACACACTCATACAATGCGCACCACCCCGTGATGTTTGTCTCACTGCTACTAGTGAATGTAATGTAACACACACCCATACAATGCGCACCACCCCGTGATGTTTTTCTCACTGCTACTAGTGAATGTAATGTAACGCACACCCATACAATGCGCACCACCCCGTGATATTTTTCTCACTCCTACTAGTGAATGTAATGTAACACACACCCATACAATGCGCACCACCCCGTGATGTTTTTCTCACTCCTACTAGTGAATGTAATGTAACACACACCCATACAATGCGCACCACCCCGTGATGTTTTTCTCACTCCTACTATTGAATGTAATGTAACACACACCCATACAATGCGCACCACCCCTTGATGTTTTTCTCACTCCTACTAGTGAATGTAATGTAACACACACCCATACAATGAGCACCACCCCGCGATGTTTTTCACAAACCATTCCTACATTGCCACTGCATGTTCCCTGACCTCCCCATGCTGACCACCCCGCGGTGCTTTTCTCCATCCTACATTGCCACTCACTGCCTATCCTAATTCAGACACTCCGATTCACACCACCCCGTGATGTTTTTCTCACTCCTACTAGTGAATGTAATGTAACACACACCCATACAATGCGCACCACCCCGTGATGTTTTTCTCACTCCTATTAGTGAATGTAATGTAACACACACCCATACAATGCGCACCACCCCGTGATGTTTTTCTCACTCCTACTAGTGAATGTAATGTAACACACACCCATACAATGCGCATCACCCCGCGATGTTTTTCAGAAACCTATCCTACATTGCCACTGCATGTTCCCTGACCTCCCCATGCTGACCACCCCGCGGTGCTTTTCTCCATCCTACATTGCCACTCACTGCCTATCCTAATTCAGACCCTCCGATTCACACCACCCCGTGATGTTTTTCTCACTCCTACTAGTGAATGTAATGTAACACACACCCATACAATGCGCACCACCCCGTGATGTTTTTCTCACTCCTACTAGTGAATGTAATGTAACACACACCCATACAATGCGCACCACCCCGTGATGTTTTTCTCACTCCTACTAGTGAATGTAATGTAACACACAACCATACAATGCGCACCACCCCGTGATGTTTTTCTCACTCCTACTAGTGAATGTAATGTAACACACACCCATACAATGCGCACCACCCCGTGATGTTTTTCTCACTCCTAATAGTGAATGTAATGTAACACACACCCATACAATGCTCACCACCCCGTGATGTTTTTCTCACTCCTACTAGTGAATGTAATGTAACACACACCCATACAATGCGCACCACCCCGTGATGTTTTTCTCACTCCTACTAGTGAATGTAATGTAACACACACCCATACAATGCGTACCACCCCGTGATCTTTTTCTCACTCCTACTAGTGAATGTAATGTAACACACACCCATACAATGCGAACCACCCCGTGATGTTTTTCTCACTCCTACTAGTGAATGTAATGTAACACACACCCATACAATGCGCACCACCCCGCGATGTTTTTCAGAAACCTATCCTACATTGCCACTGCATATTCCCGGACCTCCCCATGCTCACCACCCCGCGGTGCTTTTCTCCATCCTACATTGCCAATCACTGCCTATCCTAATTCAGACCCTCCGATTCACACCACCCCTTGATGTTTTTCTCACTCCTACTAATGAATGTAATGTAACACACACCCATACAATGCTCACCACCCCGTGATGTTTTTCTCACTCCTACTAGTGAATGTAATGTAACACACACCCATACAATGCGCACCACCCCATGATGTTTTTCTCACTCCTACTCGTGAATGTAATGTAACACACACCCATGCAATGCGCACAACTCCGTGATGTTTTTCTCACTCCTACTAGTGAATGTAATGTAACACACACCCATACAATGCGCACCACCCCGTGATGTTTTTCTCACTCCTACTAATGAATGTAATGTAACACACACCCATACAATGCGCACCACCCCGTGATGTTTTTCTCACTGCTACTAGTGAATGTAATGTAACACACACCCATACAATGCGCACCACCCCGTGATGTTTTTCTCACTCCTACTAGTGAATCTAATGTAACACACACCCATACAATTCGCACCACCCCGCGATGTTTTTCTCACTCCTACTAGTCAATGTAATGTAACACACACCCATACAATGCGCACCACCCCGTGATGTTTTTCTCACTCCTACTAGTGAATGTAATGTAACACACACCCATACAATGCGCACCACCCCGTGATGTTTTTCTCACTCCTCCTAGTGAATGTAATGTAACACACACCCATACAATGCGCACCACCCCGTGATGTTTTTCTCACTGCTACTAGTGAATGTAATGTAACACACACCCATACAATGCGCACCACCCCGTGATGTTTTTCTGACTCCTACTAGTGAATGTAATGTAACACACACCCATACAATGCGCACCACCCCGTGATGCTTTTGTCACTCCTACTAGTGAATGTAATGTAACACACACCCATACAATGCGCACCACCCAGTGATGTTTTTCTCACTCCTACTAGTGAATGTAATGTAACACACACCCATACAATGCGCACCACCCCGCGATGTTTTTCAGAAACCTATCCTACATTGCCACCCCATGTTCCCTGACCTCCCCATTCTCACCACCCCGCGGTGCTTTTCTCCATCCTACATTGCCAATACCTGCCTATCCTAATTCAGACACTCCGATTAACACCACCCCGTGATGTTTTTCTCACTCCTACTAATGAATGTAATGTAACACACACCGATACAATGCGCACCACCCCGTGATGTTTTTCTCACTCCTACTAGTGAATGTAATGTAACACACACACATACAATGCGCACCACCCCGTGATGTTTTTCTCACTCCTACTAGTGAATGTAATGTAACACACACACATAGAATGTGCACCACTGCGTGATGTTTTTCTCACTCCTACTAGTGAATGTAATGTAACACACACCCATACGATGCGCACCACCCCGTGATGTTTTTCTCACTCCTACTAGTGAATGTAAGGTAAAACACACCCATAGAATGCGCACCACCCCGCGATGTTTTTCAGAAACCTATCCTACATTGCCACTGCATGTTCCCTGACCTCCCAATGCTGACCACCCCGCGGTGCTTTTCTCCATCCTACATTGCCACTCACTGCCTATCCTAATTCAGACCCTCCGATTCACACCACCACGTGATGTTTTTCTCACTCCTACTAGTGAATGTAATGTAACACACACCCATACAATGCGCACCACCCCGTGATGTTTTTCTCACTCCTACTAGTGAGTGTAAGGTAACAAACACCCATAAAACGCACACCAACCCGTGATGTTTTTCTCACTCCTACTAGTGAATGTAATGTAACACACACCCATACAATGCGCACCACCCCGTGAAGTTTTTCTCACTCCTACTAGTGAATGTAATGTAACACACACCCATACAATGCGCACCACCCCGTGATGTTTTTCTCACTCCTACTAGTGAATGTAATGTAACACACACTCATACAATGCTCACCACCCCGTGATGTTTTTCTCACTCCTACTACTGAATGTAATGTAACACACACCCATACAATGCGCACCGCCCCGTGATGTTTTTCTCACTCCTACTAGTGAATCTAATGTAACACACACCCATACAATGGGCACCACCCCGTGATGTTTTTGTCACTCCTGCTAGTGAATGTAATGTAACACACACCCATACAATGCGCACCACCCCATGTAGTTTTTCTCACTCCTACTAGTGAATCTAATGTAACACACACCCATAAAATGCGCACCACCCCGTGATGTTTTTCTCACTCCTACTAGTGAATGTAATGTAACACACACCCATACAATGCGCACCACCCCGTGATGTTTTTGTCACTCCTGCTAGTGAATGTAATGTAACACACACCCATACAATGCGCACCACCCCGTGATGTTTTTCTCACTCCTATTAGTGAATGTAATGTAACACACACCCATACAATGCGCACCACCCCGCGATGTTTTTCAGAAACCTATCCTACATTGCCACTACATGTTCCCTGACCTCCCCATGCTCACCACCCCGCGGTGCTTTTCTCCATCCTACATTGCCAATCACTGCCTATCCTAAATCAGACCCTCCGATTCACACCACCCCGTGATGTTTTTCTCACTCCTACTAATGAATGTAATGTAACACACACCCATACAATGCGCACCACCCCGTGATGTTTTTCTCACTCCTACTAGTGAATGTAATGTAACACACACCCATACAATGCGCACCACCCCATGATGTTTTTCTCACTCCTACTAGTGAATGCAATGTAACACACACCCATGCAATGCGCACCACCCCGTGATGTTTTTCTCACTCCTACTAGTGAATGTAATGTAACACACACCCATACAATGCGCACCACCCCGTGATGTTTTACTCACTCCTATTAGTGAATGTAATGTAACACACACCCATACAATGCGCACCACCCCGTGATGTTTTTCTCACTCCTACTAGTGAATCTAATATAACACACACCCATACAATGCGCATCACCCCGCGATGTTTTTCAGAAACCTATCCTACATTGCCACTGCATGTTCCCTGACCTCCCCATGCTGACCACCCCGCGGTGCTTTTCTCCATCCTACATTGCCACTCACTGCCTATCCTAATTCAGACCCTCCGATTCACACCACCCCGTGTTGTTTTTCTCACTCCTACTAGTGAATGTAATGTAACACACACCCATACAATGCGCACCACCCCGTGATGTTTTTCTCACTCCTACTAGTGAATGTAATGTAACACACACCCATACAATGCGCCCCACCCCGTGATGTTTTTCTCACTCCTACTAGTGAATGTAATGTAACACACACCCATACAATGCGCACCACCCCGTGATGTTTTTCTCACTCCTAATAGTGAATGTAATGTAACACACACCCATACAATGCGCACCACCCCGTGATGTTTTTCTCACTCCTACTAGTGAATGTAATGTAACACACACCCATACAATGCGCACCACCCCGTGATGTTTTTCTCACTCCTACTAGTGAATGTAATGTAACACACACCCATACAATGCGTACCACCCCGTGATCTTTTTCTCACTCCTACTAGTGAATGTAATGTAACACACAACCATACAGTGCGCACCACCCCGTGATGTTTTTCTCATTCCTACTAGTGAATGTAATGTAACACACACCCATACAATGCGCACCACCCCGCGATGTTTTTCAGAAACCTATCCTACATTGCCACTGCATGTTCCCTGACCTCCCCATGCTCACCACCCCGCGGTGCTTTTCTCCATCCTACATTGCCAATCACTGCCTATCCTAATTCAGACCCTCCGATTCACACCACCCCGTGAGGTTTTTCTCACTCCTACTAATGAATGTAATGTAACACACACCCATACAATGCGCACCACCCCGTGATGTTTTTCTCACTCCTACTAGTGAATGTAATGTAACACACACCCATACAATGCGCACCACCCCATGATGTTTTTCTCACTCCTACTAGTGAATGTAATGTAACACACACCCATGCAATGCGCACCACTCCATGATGTTTTTCTCACTCCTACTAGTGAATGTAATGTAAAACACACCCATACAATGCGCACCACCCCGTGATGTTTTTCTCACTCCTACTAGTGAATGTAATGTAACACACACCCATACAATGCGCATCACCCCGCGATGTTTTTCAGAAACCTATCCTACATTGCCACTGCATGTTCCCTGACCTCCCCATGCTGACCACCACACGGTGCTTTTCTCCATCCTACAATGCCACTCACTGCCTATCCTTATTCAGACCCTCCGATTCACACCACCCCGTGATGTTTTTCTCACTTCTACTAGTGAATGTAATGTAACACACACCCATACAATGCGCACCACCCCGTGATGTTTTTCTCACTCCTACTAGTGAATGTAATGTAACACACACCCATACAATGCATACCAACCCGTGATGTTTTTCTCACTCCTACTAGTGAATGTAATGTAACACACACCCATACAATGCGCACCACCCCGTGATGTTTTTCTCACTCCTACTAGTGAATGTAATGTAACACACACCCATACAATGCGCACCACCCCGTGATGTTTTTCTCACTCCTACTAGTGAATGTAATATAACACACACCCATACAATGCGCACCACCCCGTGATGTTTTTCTCACTCCTACTAATGAATGTAATGTAACACACACCCATACAATGAGCACAACCCCGTGATGTTTTTCTCACTCCTACTAGTGAATGTAATGTAACACACACCCATACAATGCTCACCACCCCGTGACGTTTTTCTCACTCCTACTAGTGAATCTAATGTAACACACACCCATACAATGCGCACCACCCCATGACGTTTTTCTCACTCCTACTACTGAATGTAATGTAACACACACCCATAAAATGCGCACCACCCCGTGATGTTTTTCTCACTCCTAATAGTGAATGTAATGTAACACACACCCATACAATGCGCACCACCCCGTGATGTTTTTCTCACTCCTACTAGTGAATGTAATGTAACACACACCCATACAATGCGCACCACCCCGTGATGTTTTTCTCACTCCTACTAGTGAATCTAATGTAACACCCACCCATACAATGCGCACCACCCCGTGATGTTTTTCTCACTGCTACTAGTGAATGTAATGTAACACACCCATACAATGCGCACCAGCCCGTGATGTTTTTCTCACTCCTACTAGTGAATGTAATGTAACACACACCCATACAATGCGCACCACCCCGTGAGGTTTATCTCACTCCTACTAGTGAATGTAATGTAACACACACCCATACAATGCGCACCACCCCGTGATGTTTTTCTCACTACTACTAGTGAATGTAATGTAACACACACTCATACAATGCGCACCACCCCGTGATGTTTTTCTCACTCCTACTAGTGAATGTAATGTAACACACACCCATACAATGCGCACCACCCCGTGATGTTTTTCTCACTCCTACTAGTGAATGTAATGTAACACACACCCATACAATGCGCACCACCCCGTGATGTTTTTCTCACTCCTACTACTGAATGTAATGTAACACACACCCATACAATGCGAACCACCCCGTGATGCTTTTCTCACTCCTACTAGTGAATGTAATGTAACACACACCCATACAATGCGCACCACCCCGTGATGCTTTTCTCACTCCTACTAGTGAATGTAATGTAACACACACCCATACAATGCGCACCACCCCGTGATGTTTTTCTCACTCCTACTAGTGAATGTAATGTAACACACACCCATACAGAGCGCACCACCCCGCGATGTTTTTCAGAAACCTATCCTACATTGCCACTGCATGTTCCCTGACCTCCCCATGCTGACCACCCTGCAGTGCATTTCTCCATCCTACATTGCCACTCACTGCCTATCCTAATTCAGACCATGCGATTCACACCACCCCGTGATGTTTTTCTCACTCCTACTAGTGAATGGAATGTAACACACACCCATACAATGCGCACCACCCCGTGAAGTTTTTCTCACTGCTACTAGTGAATGTAATGTAACACACACCCATACAATGCGCACCACCCCGTGATGTTTTTCTCACTCCTACTAGTGAATGTAATGTAACACACACCCATACAGTGCGCACCACCCCGCGATGTTTTTCAGAAACCTATCCTACATTGCCACTGCATGTTCCCTGACCTCCCCATGCTGACCACCCCGCAGTGCTTTTCTCCATCCTACATTGCCACTCACTGCCTATCCTAATTCAGACCATGCGATTCACACCACCCCGTGATGTTTTTCTCACTCCTACTAGTGAATGCAATGTAACACACACCCATACAATGCGCACCACCCTGTGATGTTTTTCTCACTCCTACTAGTGAATGTAATGTAACACACACCCATACAATGCGCACCACCCCGTGAGGTTTTTCTCACTGCTACTAGTGAATGTAATGTAACACACACCCATACAATCCGCACCACCCCGTGATGTTTTTCTCACTCCTACTAGTGAATGTAATGTAACACACACCCATACAATGCGCACCACCCCGTGATGTTTTTCTCACTCCTACTAGTGAATGTAATGTAACACACACCCATACAATGCGCACCACCCCGTGATGTTTTTCTCACTCCTACTAGTGAATGTAATGTAACACACACCCATACAATGCGCACCACCCCGTGATGTTTTTCTCACTCCTACTAGTGAATGTAATGTAACACACACCCATACAATGCGCATCACCCCGTGATGTTTTTCTCACTCCTACTAGTGAATGTAATGTAGCACACACCCATACAATGCGCACCACCCCGTGATGTTTTTCTCACTCCTACTAGTGAATGTAATGTAACACACACCCATACAATGCGCACCACCCCGCGATGTTTTTCAGAAACCTATCCTACATTGCCACTGCATGTTCCCTGACCTCCCCATGCTGACCACCCCGCAGTGCTTTTCTCCATCCTACAATGCCACTCACTGCCTATCCTAATTCAGACCCTGCGATTCACACCACCCCATGATGTTTTTCTCACTCCTACTAGTGAATGCAATGTAACACACACCCATACAATGCGCACCACCCTGTGGTGTTTTTCTCACTCCTACTAGTGAATGTAATGTAACACACACCCATACAATGCGCACCACCCCGTGATGTTTTTCTGACTGCTACTATTGAATGTAATATAACACACACCCATATAATGCGCACCACCCCGTGATGTTTTTATCACTCCTACTAGTGAATGTAATGTAACACACACCCATACAATGCGCACCACCCCGTGAAGTTTTTCTCACTGCTACTAGTGAATGTAATGTAACACACACCCATACAATGCGCACCACCCCGTGATGTTTTTCTCACTCCTACTAGTGAATGTAATGTAACACACACCCATACAATGCGCACCAACCCGTGATGTTGTTCTCACTCCTACTAGTGAATGTAATGTAACACACACCCATACAATGCGCACCACGCCGTGATGTTTTTCTCACTCCTACTAGTGAATGTAATGTAACACACACCCATAAAATGCGCACCACCCCGTGATGTTTATCTCACTCCTACTAGTGAATGTAATGTAACACACACCCATACAATGCGCACCACCCCGTGATGTTTTTCTCACTCCTACTAGTGAATGTAATGTAACACACACCCATACAATGCGCACCACCCCGTGATGTTTTTCTCACTCCTACTAGTGAATGTAATGTAACACACACCCATACAATGCGCACCACCCCGTGATGTTTTTCTCACTCCTACTAGTGAATGTAATGTAACACACACCCATACAATGCACACCACCCCGTGATGTTTTTCTCACTCCTACTAGTGAATGTAATGTAACACACACCCATACAATGCGCACCACCCCGTGATGTTTTTCTCACTCCTACTACTGAATGTAATGTAACACACACCCATACAATGCGAACCACCCCGTGATGCTTTTCTCACTCCTACTAGTGAATGTAATGTAACACACACCCATACAATGCGCACCACCCCGTGATGCTTTTCTCACTCCTACTAGTGAATGTAATGTAACACACACCCATACAATGCGCACCACCCCGTGATGTTTTTCTCACTCCTACTAGTGAATGTAATGTAACACACACCCATACAGAGCGCACCACCCCGCGATGTTTTTCAGAAACCTATCCTACATTGCCACTGCATGTTCCCTGACCTCCCCATGCTGACCACCCTGCAGTGCATTTCTCCATCCTACATTGCCACTCACTGCCTATCCTAATTCAGACCATGCGATTCACACCACCCCGTGATGTTTTTCTCACTCCTACTAGTGAATGGAATGTAACACAAACCCATACAATGCGCACCACCCCGTGAAGTTTTTCTCACTGCTACTAGTGAATGTAATGTAACACACACCCATACAATGCGCACCACCCCGTGATGTTTTTCTCACTCCTACTAGTGAATGTAATGTAACACACACCCATACAATGCGCACCACCCCGTGATGTTTTTCTCACTCCTACTAGTGAATGTAATGTAACACACACCCATACAATGCGCACCACCCCGTGATGTTTTTCTCACTCCTACTAGTGAATGTAATGTAACACACACCCATACAATGCGCACCACCCCGTGATGTTTTTCTCACTCCTACTAGTGAATGTAATGTAACACACACCCATACAATGCGCACCACCCCGTGATGTTTTTCTCACTCCTACTAGTGAATGTAATGTAACACACACCCATACAATGCGCACCACCCCGTGATGTTTTTCTCACTCCTACTAGTGAATGTAATGTAACACACACCCATACAATGCGCACCACCCCGTGATGTTTTTCTCACTCCTACTAGTGAATGTAATGTAACACACACCCATACAATGCGCACCACCCCGTGATGCTTTTCTCACTCCTACTAGTGAATGTAATGTAACACACACCCATACAATGCGCACCACCCCGTGATGCTTTTCTCACTCCTACTAGTGAATGTAATGTAACACACACCCATACAATGCGCACCACCCCGTGATGTTTTTCTCACTCCTACTAGTGAATGTAATGTAACACACACCCATACAGAGCGCACCACCCCGCGATGTTTTTCAGAAACATATCCTACATTGCCACTGCATGTTCCCTGACCTCCCCATGCTGACCACCCTGCAGTGCATTTCTCCATCCTACATTGCCACTCACTGCCTATCCTAATTCAGACCATGCGATTCACACCACCCCGTGATGTTTTTCTCACTCCTACTAGTGAATGCAATGTAACACACACCCATACAATGCACACCACCCTGTGATGTTTTTCTCACTCCTACTGGTGAATGTAATGTAACACACACCCATACAATGCGCACCACCCCGTGATGTTTTTCTCACTCCTACTAATGAATGTAATGTAACACACACCCATACAATGCGCACCACCCCGTGATGTTTTTCTCACTCCTACTAGTGAATGTAATGTAACACACACCCATACAATGCGCACCACCCCGTGATGTTTTTCTCACTGCTACTAGTGAATGTAATGTCACACACACCCATACAATGCGCACCACCCCGTGATGTTTTTCTCAATCCTACTAGTGAATGTAATGTAACACACACCCATACAATGCGCACCACCCCGTGATGTTTTTCTCACTCCTACTAGTGAATGTAATGTAACACACACCCATACAATGCGCACCACCCCGTGATGTTTTTCTCACTCCTACTAGTGAATGTAATGTAACACACACCCATACAATGCGCACCACCCCGTGATGTTTTTCTCACTCCTACTAGTGAATGTAATGTAACACACACCCATACAATGCGCACCACCCCATGATGTTTTTCTCACTCCTACTAGTGAATGTAATGTAACACACACCCATACAATGCGCACCACAACGTGATGTTTTTCTCACTCCTACTACTGAATGTAATGTAACACACACCCATACAATGCGCACCACCCCGTGATGCTTTTCTCACTCCTACTAGTGAATGTAATGTAACACACACCCATACAATGCGCACCACCCCGTGATGTTTTTCTCACTCCTACTAGTGAATGTAATGTAACACACACCCATACAGTGCGCACCACCCCGCGATGTTTTTCAGAAACCTATCCTACATTGCCACTGCATGTTCCCTGACCTCCCCATGCTGACCACCCCGCAGTGCTTTTCTCCATCCTACATTGCCACTCACTGCCTATCCTAATTCAGACCATGCGATTCACACCACCCCGTGATGTTTTTCTCACTCCTACTAGTGAATGCAATGTAACACACACCCATACAATGCGCACCACCCTGTGATGTTTTTCTCACTCCTACTAGTGAATGTAATGTAACACACACCCATACAATGCGCACCACCCCGTGATGTTTTTCTCACTGCTACTAGTGAATGTAATGTAACACACACCCATACAATCCGCACCACCCCGTGATGTTTTTCTCACTCCTACTAGTGAATGTAATGTAACACACACCCATACAATGCGCACCACCCCGTGATGTTTTTCTCACTCCTACTAGTGAATGTAATGTAACACACACCCATACAATGCGCACCACCCCGTGATGTTTTTCTCACTCCTACTAGTGAATGTAATGTAACACACACCCATACAATGCGCACCACCCCGTGATGTTTTTCTCACTCCTACTAGTGAATGTAATGTAACACACACCCATACAATGCGCATCACCCCGTGATGTTTTTCTCACTCCTACTAGTGAATGTAATGTAGCACACACCCATACAATGCGAACCACCCCGTGATGTTTTTCTCACTCCTACTAGTGAATGTAATGTAACACACACCCATACAATGCGCACCACCCCGCGATGATTTTCAGAAACCTATCCTACATTGCCACTGCATGTTCCCTGACCTCCCCATGCTGACCACCCCGCAGTGCTTTTCTCCATCCTACAATGCCACTCACTGCCTATCCTAATTCAGACCCTGCGATTCACACCACCCCATGATGTTTTTCTCACTCCTACTAGTGAATGCAATGTAACACACACCCATACAATGCGCACCACCCTGTGGTGTTTTTCTCACTCCTACTAGTGAATGTAATGTAACACACACCCATACAATGCGCACCACCCCGTGATGTTTTTCTCACTCCTATTAGTGAATGTAATGTAACACACACCCATACAATGCGCACCACCCCGTGATGTTTTTCTCACTCCTACTAGTGAATGTAATGTAACACACACCCATACAATGCGCACCACCCAGTGATGTTTTTCTCACTCCTACTAGTGAATGTAATGTAACACACACCCATACAATGCGCACCACCCCGTGATGTTTTTCTCACTCCTACTAGTGAATGTAATGTAACACACACCCATACAATGCGCACCACCCCGTGATGTTTTTCTCACTCCTACTACTGAATGTAATGTAACACACACCCATACAATGCGCACCACCCCGTGATGTTTTTCTCACTCCTACTACTGAATGTAATGTAACACACACCCATACAATGCGCACCACCCCGTGATGCTTTTCTCACTCCTACTAGTGAATGTAATGTAACACACACCCATACAATGCGCACTACCCCGTGATGTTTTTCTCACTCCTACTAGTGAATGTAATGTAACACACACCCATACAGTGCGCACCACCCAGCGATGTTTTTCAGAAACCTATCCTACATTGCCACTGCATGTTCCCTGACCTCCCCATGCTGACCACCCCGCAGTGCTTTTCTCCATCCTACATTGCCACTCACTGCCTATCCTAATTCAGACCATGCGATTCACACCACCCCGTGATGTTTTTCTCACTCCTACTAGTGAATGCAATGTAACACACACCCATAAAATGCGCACCACCCTGTGATGTTTTTCTCACTGCTACTAGTGAATGTAATGTAACACACACCCATACAATGCGCACCACCCCGTGATTTTTTTCTCACTGCTACTAGTGAATTTAATGTAACACACACCCATACAATGCGCACCACCCCGTGATGTTTTTCTCACTCCTACTAGTGAATGTAAAGTAACACACACCCATACAATGCGCACCACCCCGTGATGTTTTTCTCACTCCTACTAGTGAATGTAATGTAACACACACCCATACAATGCGCACCACCCCGTGATGTTTTTCTCACTCCTACTAGTGAATGTAATATAACACACACCCATACAATGCGCACCACCCCGTGATGTTTTTCTCACTCCTACTAGTGAATGTAATGTAACACACACCCATACAATGCGCACCACCCCGTGATGTTTTTCTCACTCCTAATAGTGAATGTAATGTAACACACACCCATACAATGCGCACCACCCCGTGATGTTTTTCTCACTCCTACTAGTGAATGTAATGTAACACACACCCACACAATGCGCACCACCCCGCGATGTTTTTCAGAAACCTATCCTACATTGCCACTGCATGTTCCCTGACCTCCCCATGCTGACCACCCCGCAGTGCTTTTCTTCATCATACAATGCCACTCACTGCCTATCCTAATTCAGACCCTGCGATTCACACCACCCCGTGATGTTTTTCTCACTCCCACTAGTGAATGCAATGTAACACACACCCATACAATGCGCACCACCCCGTGATGTTTTTCTCACTGCTACTATTGAATGTAATATAACACACACCCATACAATGCGCACCACCCCGTGATGTATTTCTCACTCCTACTAGTGAATGTAATGTAACACACACCCATACAATGCGCACCACCCCGTGAAGTTTTTCTCACTGCTACTAGTGAATGTAATGTAACACACACCCATACAATGCGCACCACCCCGTGATGTTTTTCTCACTCCTACTAATGAATGTAATGTAACACACACCCATACAATGCGCACCACCCCGTGATGTTGTTCTCACTCCTACTAGTGAATGTAATGTAACACACACCCATACAATGCGCACCACGCCGTGATGTTTTTCTCACTCCTACTAGTGAATGTAATGTAACACACACCCATAAAATGCGCACCACCCCGTGATGTTTATCTCACTCCTACTAGTGAATGTAATGTAACACACACCCATACAATGCGCACCACCCCGTGATGTTTTTCTCACTCCTACTAGTGAATGTAATGTAACACACACCCATACAATGCGCACCACCCCGTGATGTTTTTCTCACTCCTACTAGTGAATGTAATGTAACACACACCCATACAATGCGCACCACCCCGTGATGTTTTTCTCACTCCTACTAGTGAATGTAATGTAACACACACCCATACAATGCACACCACCCCGTGATGTTTTTCTCACTCCTACTAGTGAATGTAATGTAACACACACCCATACAATGCGCACCACCCCGTGATGTTTTTCTCACTCCTACTACTGAATGTAATGTAACACACACCCATACAATGCGAACCACCCCGTGATGCTTTTCTCACTCCTACTAGTGAATGTAATGTAACACACACCCATACAATGCGCACCACCCCGTGATGCTTTTCTCACTCCTACTAGTGAATGTAATGTAACACACACCCATACAATGCGCACCACCCCGTGATGTTTTCTCACTCCTACTAGTGAATGTAATGTAACACACACCCATACAGAGCGCACCACCCCGCGATGTTTTTCAGAAACCTATCCTACATTGCCACTGCATGTTCCCTGACCTCCCCATGCTGACCACCCTGCAGTGCATTTCTCCATCCTACATTGCCACTCACTGCCTATCCTAATTCAGACCATGCGATTCACACCACCCCGTGATGTTTTTCTCACTCCTACTAGTGAATGGAATGTAACACACACCCATACAATGTGCACCACCCGTGAAGTTTTTCTCACTGCTACTAGTGAATGTAATGTAACACACACCCATACAATGCGCACCACCCCGTGATGTTTTTCTCACTCCTACTAGTGAATGTAATGTAACACACACCCATACATGCGCACCACCCCGTGATGTTTTTCTCACTCCTACTAGTGAATGTAATGTAACACACACCCATACAATGCGCACCACCCCGTGATGTTTTTCTCACTCCTACTAGTGAATGTAATGTAACACACACCCATACAATGCGCACCACCCCGTGATGTTTTTCTCACTCCTACTAGTGAATGTAATGTAACACACACCCATACAATGCGCACCACCCCGTGATGTTTTTCTCACTCCTACTAGTGAATGTAATGTAACACACACCCATACAATGCGCACCACCCCGTGATGTTTTTCTCACTCCTACTAGTGAATGTAATGTAACACACACCCATACAATGCGCACCACCCCGTGATGTTTTTCTCACTCCTACTAGTGAATGTAATGTAACACACACCCATACAATGCGCACCACCCCGTGATGCTTTTCTCACTCCTACTAGTGAATGTAATGTAACACACACCCATACAATGCGCACCACCCCGTGATGCTTTTCTCACTCCTACTAGTGAATGTAATGTAACACACACCCATACAATGCGCACCACCCCGTGATGTTTTTCTCACTCCTACTAGTGAATGTAATGTAACACACACCCATACAGAGCGCACCACCCCGCGATGTTTTTCAGAAACATATCCTACATTGCCACTGCATGTTCCCTGACCTCCCCATGCTGACCACCCTGCAGTGCATTTCTCCATCCTACATTGCCACTCACTGCCTATCCTAATTCAGACCATGCGATTCACACCACCCCGTGATGTTTTTCTCACTCCTACTAGTGAATGCAATGTAACACACACCCATACAATGCACACCACCCTGTGATGTTTTTCTCACTCCTACTAGTGAATGTAATGTAACACACACCCATACAATGCGCACCACCCCGTGATGTTTTTCTCACTCCTACTAATGAATGTAATGTAACACACACCCATACAATGCGCACCACCCCGTGATGTTTTTCTCACTCCTACTAGTGAATGTAATGTAACACACACCCATACAATGCGCACCACCCCGTGAAGTTTTTCTCACTGCTACTAGTGAATGTAATGTCACACACACCCATACAATGCGCACCACCCCGTGATGTTTTTCTCAATCCTACTAGTGAATGTAATGTAACACACACCCATACAATGCGCACCACCCCGTGATGTTTTTCTCACTCCTACTAGTGAATGTAATGTAACACACACCCATACAATGCGCACCACCCCGTGATGTTTTTCTCACTCCTACTAGTGAATGTAATGTAACACACACCCATACAATGCGCACCACCCCGTGATGTTTTTCTCACTCCTACTAGTGAATGTAATGTAACACACACCCATACAATGCGCACCACCCCGTGATGTTTTTCTCACTCCTACTAGTGAATGTAATGTAACACACACCCATACAATGCGCACCACCCCGTGATGTTTTTCTCACTCCTACTACTGAATGTAATCTAACACACACCCATACAATGCGCACCACCCCGTGATGCTTTTCTCACTCCTACTAGTGAATGTAATGTAACACACACCCATACAATGTGCACCACCCCGTGATGTTTTTCTCACTCCTACTAGTGAATGTAATGTAACACACACCCATACAGTGCGCACCACCCCGCGATGTTTTTCAGAAACCTATCTTACATTGCCACTGCATGTTCCCTGACCTCCCCATGCTGACCACCCCGCAGTGCTTTTCTCCATCCTACATTGCCACTCACTGCCTATCCTAATTCAGACCATGCGATTCACACCACCCCGTGATGTTTTTCTCACTCCTACTAGTGAATGCAATGTAACACACACCCATACAATGCGCACCACCCTGTGATGTTTTTCTCACTCCTACTAGTGAATGTAATGTAACACACACCCATACAATGCGCACCACCCCGTGATGTTTTTCTCACTGCTACTAGTGAATGTAATGTAACACACACCCATATAATCCGCACCACCCCGTGATGTTTTTCTCACTCCTACTAGTGAATGTAATGTAACACACACCCATACAATGCGCACCACCCCGTGATGTTTTTCTCACTCCTACTAGTGAATGTAATGTAACACACACCCATACAATGCGCACCACCCCGTGATGTTTTTCTCACTCCTACTAGTGAATGTAATGTAACACACACCCATACAATGCGCACCACCCCGTGATGTTTTTCTCACTCCTACTAGTGAATGTAATGTAACACACACCCATACAATGCGCATCACCCCGTGATGTTTTTCTCACTCCTACTAGTGAATGTAATGTAGCACACACCCATACAATGCGCACCACCCCGTGATGTTTTTCTCACTCCTACTAGTGAATGTAATGTAACACACACCCATACAATGCGCACCACCCCGCGATGTTTTTCAGAAACCTATCCTACATTGCCACTGCATGTTCCCTGACCTCCCCATGCTGACCACCCCGCAGTGCTTTTCTCCATCCTACAATGCCACTCACTGCCTATCCTAATTCAGACCCTGCGATTCACACCACCCCATGATGTTTTTCTCACTCCTACTAGTGAATGCAATGTAACACACACCCATACAATGCGCACCACCCTGTGGTGTTTTTCTCACTCCTACTAGTGAATGTAATGTAACACACACCCATACAATGCGCACCACCCCGTGATGTTTTTCTCACTCCTACTAGTGAATGTAATGTAACACACACCCATACAATGCGCACCACCCCGTGATGTTTTTCTCACTCCTACTAGTGAATGTAATGTAACACACACCCATACAATGCGCACCACCCAGTGATGTTTTTCTCACTCCTACTAGTGAATGTAATGTAACACACACCCATACAATGCGCACCACCCCGTGATGTTTTTCTCACTCCTACTAGTGAATGTAATGTAACACACACCCATACAATGCGCACCACCCCGTGATGTTTTTCTCACTCCTACTAGTGAATGTAATGTAACACACACCCATACAATGCGCACCACCCCGTGATGTTTTTCTCACTCCTACTACTGAATGTAATGTAACACACACCCATACAATGCGCACCACCCCGTGATGCTTTTCTCACTCCTACTAGTGAATGTAATGTAACACACACCCATACAATGCGCACCACCCCGTGATGTTTTTCTCACTCCTACTAGTGAATGTAATGTAACACACACCCATACAGTGCGCACCACCCAGCGATGTTTTTCAGAAACCTATCCTACATTGCCACTGCATGTTCCCTGACCTCCCCATGCTGACCACCCCGCAGTGCTTTTCTCCATCCTACATTGCCACTCACTGCCTATCCTAATTCAGACCATGCGATTCACACCACCCCGTGATGTTTTTCTCACTCCTACTAGTGAATGCAATGTAACACACACCCATAAAATGCGCACAACCCTGTGATGTTTTTCTCACTGCTACTAGTGAATGTAATGTAACACACACCCATACAATGCGCACCACCCCGTGATTTTTTTCTCACTGCTACTAGTGAATTTAATGTAACACACACCCATACAATGCGCACCACCCCGTGATGTTTTTCTCACTCCTACTAGTGAATGTAATGTAACACACACCCATACAATGCGCACCACCCCGTGATGTTTTTCTCACTCCTACTAGTGAATGTAATGTAACACACACCCATACAATGCGCACCACCCCGTGATGTTTTTCTCACTCCTACTAGTGAATGTAATATAACACACACCCATACAATGCGCACCACCCCGTGATGTTTTTCTCACTCCTACTAGTGAATGTAATGTAACACACACCCATACAATGCGCACCACCCCGTGATGTTTTTCTCACTCCTAATAGTGAATGTAATGTAACACACACCCATACAATGCGCACCACCCCGTGATGTTTTTCTCACTCCTACTAGTGAATGTAATGTAACACACACCCACACAATGCGCACCACCCCGCGATGTTTTTCAGAAACCTATCCTACATTGCCACTGCATGTTCCCTGACCTCCCCATGCTGACCACCCCGCAGTGCTTTTCTTCATCATACAATGCCACTCACTGCCTATCCTAATTCAGACCCTGCGATTCACACCACCCCGTGATGTTTTTCTCACTCCCACTAGTGAATGCAATGTAACACACACCCATACAATGCGCACCACCCTATGGTGTTTTTCTCACTCCTACTAGTGAATGTAATGTAACACACACCCATACAATGCGCACCACCCCGTGATGTTTTTCTCACTGCTACTATTGAATGTAATATAACACACACCCATACAATGCGCACCACCCCGTGATGTATTTCTCACTCCTACTAGTGAATGTAATGTAACACACACCCATACAATGCGCACCAGCCCGCGATGTTTTTGTCACTCCTACTAGTGAATGTAATGTAACACACACCCATACAATGCGCACCACCCCGTGATGTTTTTCTCACTGCTACTAGTGAATGTAATGTAACACACACCCATACAATGCGCACCACCCCGTGATGTTTTTCTCACTCCTACTAGTGAATGTAATGTAACACACACCCATACAATGCGCACCACCCCGTGATGTTTTTCTCACTCCTACTAGTAAATGTAATGTAACACACACCCATACAATGCGCACCACCCCGTGATGTTTTTCTCACTCCTACTCGTGAATGTAATGTAACACACACCCATACAATGCGCACCACCCCGTGATGTTTTTCTCACTCCTACTAGTGAATGTAATGTAACACACACCCATACAATGCGCACCACCCCGCGATGTTTTTCAGAAACCTATCCTACATTGCCACAGCATGTTCCCTGACCTCCCCATGCTGACCACCCCGCAGTGCTTTTCTCCATCCTACATTGCCACTCACTGCCTATCCTAATTCAGACCCTGCGATTCACACCACCTCGTGATGTTTTTCTCACTCCTACTAGTGAATGCAATGTAACACACACCCATACAATGCGCACAACCCTGTGATGCTTTTCTCACTCCTACTAGTGAATGTAATGTAACACACACCCATACAATGCGCACCACCCCATGATGCTTTTCTCACTGCTACTAGTGAATGTAATGTAACACACACCCATACAATGCGCACCACCCCGTGATGGTTTTCTCACTCCTACTAGTGAATGTAATGTAACACACACCCATACAATGCGCACCACCCCGTGATGTTTTTCTCACTCCTACTAGTGAATGTAATGTAACACACACCCATAAAATGCGCACCACCCCGTGATGTTTTTCTCACTCCTACTAGTGAATGTAATGTAACACACACCCATACAATGCGCACCACCCCGTGATGTTTTTCTCACTGCTACTAGTGAATGTAATGTAACACACACCCATACAATGCGCACCACCCCGTGATGTTTTTCTCACTCCTACTAGTGAATGTATTGTAACACACACCCATACAATGCGCACCACCCCGCGATGTTTTTCTCACTCCTACTAGTGAATCTAATGTAACACACACCCATACAATGCGCACCACCCCGCGATGTTTTTCTCACTCCTACTAGTGAATGTAATGTAACACACACCCATACAATGCGCACCACCCCGTGATGTTTTTATCACTGCTACTAGTGAATGTAATGTAACACACACCCATACAATGCGCACCACCCCGTGATGATTTTGTCACTCCTACTAGTGAATGTAATGTAACACACACCCATACAATGCGCACCACCCCGTGATGTTTTTCTCACTCCTACTACTGAATGTAATGTAACACACACCCATACAATGCGCACCACCCCGTGATGTTTTTCTCACTCCTACTCGTGAATGTAATGTAACACACACCCATACAATGCGCACCACCCCGTGATGTTTTTCTCACTCCTACTAGTGAATGTAATGTAACACACACCCATACAATGCGCACCACCCCGCGATGTTTTTCAGAAACCTATCCTACATTGCCACTGCATGTTCCCTGACCTCCCCATGCTGACCACCCCGCAGTGCTTTTCTCCATCCTACATTGCCACTCACTGCCTATCCTAATTCAGACCCTGCGATTCACACCACCCCGTGATGTTTTTCTCACTCCTACTAGTGAATGCAATGTAACACACACCCATACAATGCGCACCACCCTGTGATGCTTTTCTCACTCCTACTAGTGAATGTAATGTAACACACACCCATACAATGCGCACCACCCCGTGATTCTTTTCTCACTGCTACTAGTGAATGTAATGTAACACACACCCATACAATGCGCACCACCCCGTGATGTTTTTCTCACTCCTACTAGTTAATGTAATGTAACACACACCCATACAATGCGCACCACCCCGTGATGGTTTTCTCACTCCTACTAGTGAATGTAATGTAACACACACCCATACAATGTGCACCACCCCGTGATGTTTTTCTCCCTCCTACTAGTGAATGTAATGTAACACACACCCATACAATGCGCACCACCCTGTGATGTTTTTCTCACACCTACTAGTGAATGTAATGTAACACACACCCATACAATGCGCACCACCCCGTGATGTTTTTCTCACTCCTACTAGTGAATGTAATGTAACACACACCCATACAATGCGCACCACACCGTGATGTTTTTCTCACTCCTACTAGAGAATGTAATGTAACACACACCCATACAATGCGCAACACCCCGTGATGTTTTTCTCACTCCTACTAGTGAAAGTAATGTAACACACACCCATACAATGCGCACCACCCCGTGATGCTTTTCTCACTCCTACTAGTGAATGTAATGTAACACAAACCCATACAATGCGCACCACCCCGTGATGCTTTTCTCACTGCTACTAGTGAATGTAATGTAACACACACCCATACAATGCGCACCACCCCGTGATGCTTTTCTCACTCCTACTAGTGAATGTAATGTACCACACACCCATACAATGCGCACCACCCCGTGATGCTTTTCTCACTCCTACTAGTGAATGTAATGTAACACACACCCATACAATGCGCACCACCCCGCGATGTTTTTCAGAAACCTATCCTACATTGCCACTGCATGTTCCCTGACCTCCCCATGCTGACCACCCCGAAGTGCTTTTCTCCATCCTACATTGCCACTCACTGCCTATCCTAATTCAGACCCTGCGATTCACAGCACCCCGTGATGTTTTTCTCACTCCTACTAGTGAATGCAATGTAACACACACCCATACAATGCGCACCACCCCGTGATGTTTTTCTCACTCCTACTAGTGAATGTAATGTAACACACACCCATACAATGCGCACCACCCCGTGATGTTTTTCTCACTCCTACTAGTGAATGTGATATAACACACACCCATACAATGCGTACCACCCCGTGATGTTTTTCTCACTCCTACTAGTGAATGTAATGTAACACACACCCATACAATGCGCACCACCCCGTGATGTTTTTCTCACTCCTAATAGTGAATGTAATGTAACACACACCCATACAATGCGCACCACACCGTGATGTTTTTCTCACTCCTACTAGAGAATGTAATGTAACACACACCCATACAATGCGCACCACCCCGTGATGTTTTTCTCACTCCTACTAGTGAAAGTAATGTAACACACACCCATACAATGCGCACCACCCCGTGATGCTTTTCTCACTCCTACTAGTGAATGTAATGTAACACACACCCATACAATGCGCACCACCCCGTGATGTTTTTCTCACTCCTACTAGTGAATGTAATGTAACACACACCCATACAATGCGCACCACCCCGTGATGTTTTTCTCACTCCTACTAGTGAATGTAATGTAACACACACCCATACAATGCGCATCACCCCGTGATGTTTTTCTCACTCCTACTAGTGAATGTAATGTAGCACACACCCATACAATGCGCACCACCCCGTGATGTTTTTCTCACTCCTACTAGTGAATGTAATGTAACACACACCCATACAATGCGCACCACCCCGCGATGTTTTTCAGAAACCTATCCTACATTGCCACTGCATGTTCCCTGACCTCCCCATGCTGACCACCCCGCAGTGCTTTTCTCCATCCTACAATGCCACTCACTGCCTATCCTAATTCAGACCCTGCGATTCACACCACCCCATGATGTTTTTCTCACTCCTACTAGTGAATGCAATGTAACACACACCCATACAATGCGCACCACCCTGTGGTGTTTTTCTCACTCCTACTAGTGAATGTAATGTAACACACACCCATACAATGCGCACCACCCCGTGATGTTTTTCTCACTCCTACTAGTGAATGTAATGTAACACACACCCATACAATGCGCACCACCCCGTGATGTTTTTCTCACTCCTACTAGTGAATGTAATGTAACACACACCCATACAATGCGCACCACCCAGTGATGTTTTTCTCACTCCTACTAGTGAATGTAATGTAACACACACCCATACAATGCGCACCACCCCGTGATGTTTTTCTCACTCCTACTAGTGAATGTAATGTAACACACACCCATACAATGCGCACCACCCCGTGATGTTTTTCTCACTCCTACTAGTGAATGTAATGTAACACACACCCATACAATGCGCACCACCCCGTGATGTTTTTCTCACTCCTACTACTGAATGTAATGTAACACACACCCATACAATGCGCACCACCCCGTGATGCTTTTCTCACTCCTACTAGTGAATGTAATGTAACACACACCCATACAATGCGCACCACCCCGTGATGTTTTTCTCACTCCTACTAGTGAATGTAATGTAACACACACCCATACAGTGCGCACCACCCAGCGATGTTTTTCAGAAACCTATCCTACATTGCCACTGCATGTTCCCTGACCTCCCCATGCTGACCACCCCGCAGTGCTTTTCTCCATCCTACATTGCCACTCACTGCCTATCCTAATTCAGACCATGCGATTCACACCACCCCGTGATGTTTTTCTCACTCCTACTAGTGAATGCAATGTAACACACACCCATAAAATGCGCACAACCCTGTGATGTTTTTCTCACTGCTACTAGTGAATGTAATGTAACACACACCCATACAATGCGCACCACCCCGTGATTTTTTTCTCACTGCTACTAGTGAATTTAATGTAACACACACCCATACAATGCGCACCACCCCGTGATGTTTTTCTCACTCCTACTAGTGAATGTAATGTAACACACACCCATACAATGCGCACCACCCCGTGATGTTTTTCTCACTCCTACTAGTGAATGTAATGTAACACACACCCATACAATGCGCACCACCCCGTGATGTTTTTCTCACTCCTACTAGTGAATGTAATATAACACACACCCATACAATGCGCACCACCCCGTGATGTTTTTCTCACTCCTACTAGTGAATGTAATGTAACACACACCCATACAATGCGCACCACCCCGTGATGTTTTTCTCACTCCTAATAGTGAATGTAATGTAACACACACCCATACAATGCGCACCACCCCGTGATGTTTTTCTCACTCCTACTAGTGAATGTAATGTAACACACACCCACACAATGCGCACCACCCCGCGATGTTTTTCAGAAACCTATCCTACATTGCCACTGCATGTTCCCTGACCTCCCCATGCTGACCACCCCGCAGTGCTTTTCTTCATCATACAATGCCACTCACTGCCTATCCTAATTCAGACCCTGCGATTCACACCACCCCGTGATGTTTTTCTCACTCCCACTAGTGAATGCAATGTAACACACACCCATACAATGCGCACCACCCTATGGTGTTTTTCTCACTCCTACTAGTGAATGTAATGTAACACACACCCATACAATGCGCACCACCCCGTGATGTTTTTCTCACTGCTACTATTGAATGTAATATAACACACACCCATACAATGCGCACCACCCCGTGATGTATTTCTCACTCCTACTAGTGAATGTAATGTAACACACACCCATACAATGCGCACCAGCCCGCGATGTTTTTGTCACTCCTACTAGTGAATGTAATGTAACACACACCCATACAATGCGCACCACCCCGTGATGTTTTTCTCACTGCTACTAGTGAATGTAATGTAACACACACCCATACAATGCGCACCACCCCGTGATGTTTTTCTCACTCCTACTAGTGAATGTAATGTAACACACACCCATACAATGCGCACCACCCCGTGATGTTTTTCTCACTCCTACTAGTAAATGTAATGTAACACACACCCATACAATGCGCACCACCCCGTGATGTTTTTCTCACTCCTACTCGTGAATGTAATGTAACACACACCCATACAATGCGCACCACCCCGTGATGTTTTTCTCACTCTTACTAGTGAATGTAATGTAACACACACCCATACAATGCGCACCACCCCGCGATGTTTTTCAGAAACCTACCCTACATTGCCACTGCATGTTCCCTGACCTCCCCATGCTGACCACCCCGCAGTGCTTTTCTCCATCCTACATTGCCACTCACTGCCTATCCTAATTCAGACCCTGCGATTCACACCACCTCGTGATGTTTTTCTCACTCCTACTAGTGAATGCAATGTAACACACACCCATACAATGCGCACAACCCTGTGATGCTTTTCTCACTCCTACTAGTGAATGTAATGTAACACACACCCATACAATGCGCACCACCCCATGATGCTTTTCTCACTGCTACTAGTGAATGTAATGTAACACACACCCATACAATGCGCACCACCCCGTGATGGTTTTCTCACTCCTACTAGTGAATGTAATGTAACACACACCCATACAATGCGCACCACCCCGTGATGTTTTTCTCACTCCTACTAGTGAATGTAATGTAACACACACCCATAAAATGCGCACCACCCCGTGATGTTTTTCTCACTCCTACTAGTGAATGTAATGTAACACACACCCATACAATGCGCACCACCCCGTGATGTTTTTCTCACTGCTACTAGTGAATGTAATGTAACACACACCCATACAATGCGCACCACCCCGTGATGTTTTTCTCACTCCTACTAGTGAATGTATTGTAACACACACCCATACAATGCGCACCACCCCGCGATGTTTTTCTCACTCCTACTAGTGAATCTAATGTAACACACACCCATACAATGCGCACCACCCCGCGATGTTTTTCTCACTCCTACTAGTGAATGTAATGTAACACACACCCATACAATGCGCACCACCCCGTGATGTTTTTATCACTGCTACTAGTGAATGTAATGTAACACACACCCATACAATGCGCACCACCCCGTGATGTTTTTGTCACTCCTACTAGTGAATGTAATGTAACACACACCCATACAATGCGCACCACCCCGTGATGTTTTTCTCACTCCTACTACTGAATGTAATGTAACACACACCCATACAATGCGCACCACCCCGTGATGTTTTTCTCACTCCTACTCGTGAATGTAATGTAACACACACCCATACAATGCGCACCACCCCGTGATGTTTTTCTCACTCCTACTAGTGAATGTAATGTAACACACACCCATACAATGCGCACCACCCCGCGATGTTTTTCAGAAACCTATCCTACATTGCCACTGCATGTTCCCTGACCTCCCCATGCTGACCACCCCGCAGTGCTTTTCTCCATCCTACATTGCCACTCACTGCCTATCCTAATTCAGACCCTGCGATTCACACCACCCCGTGATGTTTTTCTCACTCCTACTAGTGAATGCAATGTAACACACACCCATACAATGCGCACCACCCTGTGATGCTTTTCTCACTCCTACTAGTGAATGTAATGTAACACACACCCATACAATGCGCACCACCCCGTGATGCTTTTCTCACTGCTACTAGTGAATGTAATGTAACACACACCCATACAATGCGCACCACCCCGTGATGTTTTTCTCACTCCTACTAGTTAATGTAATGTAACACACACCCATACAATGCGCACCACCCCGTGATGGTTTTCTCACTCCTACTAGTGAATGTAATGTAACACACACCCATACAATGTGCACCACCCCGTGATGTTTTTCTCCCTCCTACTAGTGAATGTAATGTAACACACACCCATACAATGCGCACCACCCTGTGATGTTTTTCTCACACCTACTAGTGAATGTAATGTAACACACACCCATACAATGCGCACCACCCCGTGATGTTTTTCTCACTCCTACTAGTGAATGTAATGTAACACACACCCATACAATGCGCACCACACCGTGATGTTTTTCTCACTCCTACTAGAGAATGTAATGTAACACACACCCATACAATGCGCAACACCCCGTGATGTTTTTCTCACTCCTACTAGTGAAAGTAATGTAACACACACCCATACAATGCGCACCACCCCGTGATGCTTTTCTCACTCCTACTAGTGAATGTAATGTAACACAAACCCATACAATGCGCACCACCCCGTGATGCTTTTCTCACTGCTACTAGTGAATGTAATGTAACACACACCCATACAATGCGCACCACCCCGTGATGCTTTTCTCACTCCTACTAGTGAATGTAATGTACCACACACCCATACAATGCGCACCACCCCGTGATGCTTTTCTCACTCCTACTAGTGAATGTAATGTAACACACACCCATACAATGCGCACCACCCCGCGATGTTTTTCAGAAACCTATCCTACATTGCCACTGCATGTTCCCTGACCTCCCCATGCTGACCACCCCGAAGTGCTTTTCTCCATCCTACATTGCCACTCACTGCCTATCCTAATTCAGACCCTGCGATTCACAGCACCCCGTGATGTTTTTCTCACTCCTACTAGTGAATGCAATGTAACACACACCCATACAATGCGCACCACCCCGTGATGTTTTTCTCACTCCTACTAGTGAATGTAATGTAACACACACCCATACAATGCGCACCACCCCGTGATGTTTTTCTCACTCCTACTAGTGAATGTGATATAACACACACCCATACAATGCGTACCACCCCGTGATGTTTTTCTCACTCCTACTAGTGAATGTAATGTAACACACACCCATACAATGCGCACCACCCCGTGATGTTTTTCTCACTCCTAATAGTGAATGTAATGTAACACACACCCATACAATGCGCACCACCCCGTGATGTTTTTCTCACTCCTACTAGTGAATGTAATGTAACACACACCCATACAATGCGCACCACACCGTGATGTTTTTCTCACTCCTACTAGAGAATGTAATGTAACACACACCCATACAATGCGCACCACCCCGTGATGTTTTTCTCACTCCTACTAGTGAAAGTAATGTAACACACACCCATACAATGCGCACCACCCCGTGATGCTTTTCTCACTCCTACTAGTGAATGTAATGTAACACAAACCCATACAATGCGCACCACCCCGTGATGCTTTTCTCACTGCTACTAGTGAATGTAATGTAACACACACCCATACAATGCGCACCACCCCGTGATGCTTTTCTCACTCCTACTAGTGAATGTAATGTACCACACACCCATACAATGCGCACCACCCCGTGATGCTTTTCTCACTCCTACTAGTGAATGTAATGTAACACACACCCATACAATGCGCACCACCCCGCGATGTTTTTCAGAAACCTATCCTACATTGCCACTGCATGTTCCCTGACCTCCCCATGCTGACCACCCCGAAGTGCTTTTCTCCATCCTACATTGCCACTCACTGCCTATCCTAATTCAGACCCTGCGATTCACAGCACCCCGTGATGTTTTTCTCACTCCTACTAGTGAATGCAATGTAACACACACCCATACAATGCGCACCACCCCGTGATGTTTTTCTCACTCCTACTAGTGAATGTAATGTAACACACACCCATACAATGCGCACCACCCCGTGATGTTTTTCTCACTCCTACTAGTGAATGTGATATAACACACACCCATACAATGCGTACCACCCCGTGATGTTTTTCTCACTCCTACTAGTGAATGTAATGTAACACACACCCATACAATGCGCACCACCCCGTGATGTTTTTCTCACTCCTAATAGTGAATGTAATGTAACACACACCCATACAATGCGCACCACCCCGTGATGTTTTTCTCACTCCTACTAGTGAATGTAATGTAACACACACCCATACAATGCGCACCACACCGTGAAGTTTTTCTCACTCCTACTAGAGAATGTAATGTAACACACACCCATACAATGCGCACCACCCCGTGATGTTTTTCTCACTCCTACTAGTGAAAGTAATGTAACACACACCCATACAATGCGCACCACCCCGTGATGCTTTTCTCACTCCTACTAGTGAATGTAATGTAACACAAACCCATACAATGCGCACCACCCCGTGATGCTTTTCTCACTGCTACTAGTGAATGTAATGTAACACACACCCATACAATGCGCACCACCCCGTGATGCTTTTCTCACTCCTACTAGTGAATGTAATGTACCACACACCCATACAATGCGCACCACCCCGTGATGCTTTTCTCACTCCTACTAGTGAATGTAATGTAACACACACCCATACAATGCGCACCACCCCGCGATGTTTTTCAGAAACCTATCCTACATTGCCACTGCATGTTCCCTGACCTCCCCATGCTGACCACCCCGAAGTGCTTTTCTCCATCCTACATTGCCACTCACTGAGTATCCTAATTCAGACCCTGCGATTCACAGCACCCCGTGATGTTTTTCTCACTCCTACTAGTGAATGCAATGTAACACACACCCATACAATGCGCACCACCCCGTGATGTTTTTCTCACTCCTACTAGTGAATGTAATGTAACACACACCCATACAATGCGCACCACCCCGTGATGTTTTTCTCACTCCTACTAGTGAATGTGATATAACACACACCCATACAATGCGTACCACCCCGTGATGTTTTTCTCACTCCTACTAGTGAATGTAATGTAACACACACCCATACAATGCGCACCACCCCGTGATGTTTTTCTCACTCCTAATAGTGAATGTAATGTAACACACACCCATACAATGCGCACCACCCCGTGATGTTTTTCTCACTCCTACTAGTGAATGTAATGTAACACACACCCATACAATGCGCACCACACCGTGATGTTTTTCTCACTCCTACTAGAGAATGTAATGTAACACACACCCATACAATGCGCACCACCCCGTGATGTTTTTCTCACTCCTACTAGTGAAAGTAATGTAACACACACCCATACAATGCGCACCACCCCGTGATGCTTTTCTCACTCCTACTAGTGAATGTAATGTAACACACACCCATACAATGCGCACCACCCCGTGATGTTTTTCTCACTCCTACTAGTGAATGTAATGTAACACACACCCATACAATGCGCACCACCCCGTGATGTTTTTCTCACTCCTACTAGTGAATGTAATGTAACACACACCCATACAATGCGCATCACCCCGTGATGTTTTTCTCACTCCTACTAGTGAATGTAATGTAGCACACACCCATACAATGCGCACCACCCCGTGATGTTTTTCTCACTCCTACTAGTGAATGTAATGTAACACACACCCATACAATGCGCACCACCCCGCGATGTTTTTCAGAAACCTATCCTACATTGCCACTGCATGTTCCCTGACCTCCCCATGCTGACCACCCCGCAGTGCTTTTCTCCATCCTACAATGCCACTCACTGCCTATCCTAATTCAGACCCTGCGATTCACACCACCCCATGATGTTTTTCTCACTCCTACTAGTGAATGCAATGTAACACACACCCATACAATGCGCACCACCCTGTGGTGTTTTTCTCACTCCTACTAGTGAATGTAATGTAACACACACCCATACAATGCGCACCACCCCGTGATGTTTTTCTCACTCCTACTAGTGAATGTAATGTAACACACACCCATACAATGCGCACCACCCCGTGATGTTTTTCTCACTCCTACTAGTGAATGTAATGTAACACACACCCATACAATGCGCACCACCCAGTGATGTTTTTCTCACTCCTACTAGTGAATGTAATGTAACACACACCCATACAATGCGGACCACCCCGTGATGTTTTTCTCACTCCTACTAGTGAATGTAATGTAACACACACCCATACAATGCGCACCACCCCGTGATGTTTTTCTCACTCCTACTAGTGAATGTAATGTAACACACACCCATACAATGCGCACCACCCCGTGATGTTTTTCTCACTCCTACTACTGAATGTAATGTAACACACACCCATACAATGCGCACCACCCCGTGATGCTTTTCTCACTCCTACTAGTGAATGTAATGTAACACACACCCATACAATGCGCACCACCCCGTGATGTTTTTCTCACTCCTACTAGTGAATGTAATGTAACACACACCCATACAGTGCGCACCACCCAGCGATGTTTTTCAGAAACCTATCCTACATTGCCACTGCATGTTCCCTGACCTCCCCATGCTGACCACCCCGCAGTGCTTTTCTCCATCCTACATTGCCACTCACTGCCTATCCTAATTCAGACCATGCGATTCACACCACCCCGTGATGTTTTTCTCACTCCTACTAGTGAATGCAATGTAACACACACCCATAAAATGCGCACAACCCTGTGATGTTTTTCTCACTGCTACTAGTGAATGTAATGTAACACACACCCATACAATGCGCACCACCCCGTGATTTTTTTCTCACTGCTACTAGTGAATTTAATGTAACACACACCCATACAATGCGCACCACCCCGTGATGTTTTTCTCACTCCTACTAGTGAATGTAATGTAACACACACCCATACAATGCGCACCACCCCGTGATGTTTTTCTCACTCCTACTAGTGAATGTAATGTAACACACACCCATACAATGCGCACCACCCCGTGATGTTTTTCTCACTCCTACTAGTGAATGTAATATAACACACACCCATACAATGCGCACCACCCCGTGATGTTTTTCTCACTCCTACTAGTGAATGTAATGTAACACACACCCATACAATGCGCACCACCCCGTGATGTTTTTCTCACTCCTAATAGTGAATGTAATGTAACACACACCCATACAATGCGCACCACCCCGTGATGTTTTTCTCACTCCTACTAGTGAATGTAATGTAACACACACCCACACAATGCGCACCACCCCGCGATGTTTTTCAGAAACCTATCCTACATTGCCACTGCATGTTCCCTGACCTCCCCATGCTGACCACCCCGCAGTGCTTTTCTTCATCATACAATGCCACTCACTGCCTATCCTAATTCAGACCCTGCGATTCACACCACCCCGTGATGTTTTTCTCACTCCCACTAGTGAATGCAATGTAACACACACCCATACAATGCGCACCACCCTATGGTGTTTTTCTCACTCCTACTAGTGAATGTAATGTAACACACACCCATACAATGCGCACCACCCCGTGATGTTTTTCTCACTGCTACTATTGAATGTAATATAACACACACCCATACAATGCGCACCACCCCGTGATGTATTTCTCACTCCTACTAGTGAATGTAATGTAACACACACCCATACAATGCGCACCAGCCCGCGATGTTTTTGTCACTCCTACTAGTGAATGTAATGTAACACACACCCATACAATGCGCACCACCCCGTGATGTTTTTCTCACTGCTACTAGTGAATGTAATGTAACACACACCCATACAATGCGCACCACCCCGTGATGTTTTTCTCACTCCTACTAGTGAATGTAATGTAACACACACCCATACAATGCGCACCACCCCGTGATGTTTTTCTCACTCCTACTAGTAAATGTAATGTAACACACACCCATACAATGCGCACCACCCCGTGATGTTTTTCTCACTCCTACTCGTGAATGTAATGTAACACACACCCATACAATGCGCACCACCCCGTGATGTTTTTCTCACTCCTACTAGTGAATGTAATGTAACACACACCCATACAATGCGCACCACCCCGCGATGTTTTTCAGAAACCTATCCTACATTGCCACTGCATGTTCCCTGACCTCCCCATGCTGACCACCCCGCAGTGCTTTTCTCCATCCTACATTGCCACTCACTGCCTATCCTAATTCAGACCCTGCGATTCACACCACCTCGTGATGTTTTTCTCACTCCTACTAGTGAATGCAATGTAACACACACCCATACAATGCGCACAACCCTGTGATGCTTTTCTCACTCCTACTAGTGAATGTAATGTAACACACACCCATACAATGCGCACCACCCCATGATGCTTTTCTCACTGCTACTAGTGAATGTAATGTAACACACACCCATACAATGCGCACCACCCCGTGATGGTTTTCTCACTCCTACTAGTGAATGTAATGTAACACACACCCATACAATGCGCACCACCCCGTGATGTTTTTCTCACTCCTACTAGTGAATGTAATGTAACACACACCCATAAAATGCGCACCACCCCGTGATGTTTTTCTCACTCCTACTAGTGAATGTAATGTAACACACACCCATACAATGCGCACCACCCGGTGATGTTTTTCTCACTGCTACTAGTGAATGTAATGTAACACACACCCATACAATGCGCACCACCCCGTGATGTTTTTCTCACTCCTACTAGTGAATGTATTGTAACACACACCCATACAATGCGCACCACCCCGCGATGTTTTTCTCACTCCTACTAGTGAATCTAATGTAACACACACCCATACAATGCGCACCACCCCGCGATGTTTTTCTCACTCCTACTAGTGAATGTAATGTAACACACACCCATACAATGCGCACCACCCCGTGATGTTTTTATCACTGCTACTAGTGAATGTAATGTAACACACACCCATACAATGCGCACCACCCCGTGATGTTTTTGTCACTCCTACTAGTGAATGTAATGTAACACACACCCATACAATGCGCACCACCCCGTGATGTTTTTCTCACTCCTACTACTGAATGTAATGGAACACACACCCATACAATGCGCACCACCCCGTGATGTTTTTCTCACTCCTACTCGTGAATGTAATGTAACACACACCCATACAATGCGCACCACCCCGTGATGTTTTTCTCACTCCTACTAGTGAATGTAATGTAACACACACCCATACAATGCGCACCACCCCGCGATGTTTTTCAGAAACCTATCCTACATTGCCACTGCATGTTCCCTGACCTCCCCATGCTGACCACCCCGCAGTGCTTTTCTCCATCCTACATTGCCACTCACTGCCTATCGTAATTCAGACCCTGCGATTCACACCACCCCGTGATGTTTTTCTCACTCCTACTAGTGAATGCAATGTAACACACACCCATACAATGCGCACCACCCTGTGATGCTTTTCTCACTCCTACTAGTGAATGTAATGTAACACACACCCATACAATGCGCACCACCCCGTGATGCTTTTCTCACTGCTACTAGTGAATGTAATGTAACACACACCCATACAATGCGCACCACCCCGTGATGTTTTTCTCACTCCTACTAGTTAATGTAATGTAACACACACCCATACAATGCGCACCACCCCGTGATGGTTTTCTCACTCCTACTAGTGAATGTAATGTAACACACACCCATACAATGTGCACCACCCCGTGATGTTTTTCTCCCTCCTACTAGTGAATGTAATGTAACACACACCCATACAATGCGCACCACCCTGTGATGTTTTTCTCACACCTACTAGTGAATGTAATGTAACACACACCCATACAATGCGCACCACCCCGTGATGTTTTTCTCACTCCTACTAGTGAATGTAATGTAACACACACCCATACAATGCGCACCACACCGTGATGTTTTTCTCACTCCTACTAGAGAATGTAATGTAACACACACCCATACAATGCGCAACACCCCGTGATGTTTTTCTCACTCCTACTAGTGAAAGTAATGTAACACACACCCATACAATGCGCACCACCCCGTGATGCTTTTCTCACTCCTACTAGTGAATGTAATGTAACACAAACCCATACAATGCGCACCACCCCGTGATGCTTTTCTCACTGCTACTAGTGAATGTAATGTAACACACACCCATACAATGCGCACCACCCCGTGATGCTTTTCTCACTCCTACTAGTGAATGTAATGTACCACACACCCATACAATGCGCACCACCCCGTGATGCTTTTCTCACTCCTACTAGTGAATGTAATGTAACACACACCCATACAATGCGCACCACCCCGCGATGTTTTTCAGAAACCTATCCTACATTGCCACTGCATGTTCCCTGACCTCCCCATGCTGACCACCCCGAAGTGCTTTTCTCCATCCTACATTGCCACTCACTGCCTATCCTAATTCAGACCCTGCGATTCACAGCACCCCGTGATGTTTTTCTCACTCCTACTAGTGAATGCAATGTAACACACACCCATACAATGCGCACCACACCGTGATGTTTTTCTCACTCCTACTAGTGAATGTAATGTAACACACACCCATACAATGCGCACCACCCCGTGATGTTTTTCTCACTCCTACTAGTGAATGTGATATAACACACACCCATACAATGCGTACCACCCCGTGATGTTTTTCTCACTCCTACTAGTGAATGTAATGTAACACACACCCATACAATGCGCACCACCCCGTGATGTTTTTCTCACTCCTACTAGTGAATGTAATGTAACACACACCCATACAATGCGCACCACACCGTGATGTTTTTCTCACTCCTACTAGAGAATGTAATGTAACACACACCCATACAATGCGCACCACCCCGTGATGTTTTTCTCACTCCTACTAGTGAAAGTAATGTAACACACACCCATACAATGCGCACCACCCCGTGATGCTTTTCTCACTCCTACTAGTGAATGTAATGTAACACAAACCCATACAATGCGCACCACCCCGTGATGCTTTTCTCACTGCTACTAGTGAATGTAATGTAACACACACCCATACAATGCGCACCACCCCGTGATGCTTTTCTCACTCCTACTAGTGAATGTAATGTACCACACACCCATACAATGCGCACCACCCCGTGATGCTTTTCTCACTCCTACTAGTGAATGTAATGTAACACACACCCATACAATGCGCACCACCCCGCGATGTTTTTCAGAAACCTATCCTACATTGCCACTGCATGTTCCCTGACCTCCCCATGCTGACCACCCCGAAGTGCTTTTCTCCATCCTACATTGCCACTCACTGAGTATCCTAATTCAGACCCTGCGATTCACAGCACCCCGTGATGTTTTTCTCACTCCTACTAGTGAATGCAATGTAACACACACCCATACAATGCGCACCACCCCGTGATGTTTTTCTCACTCCTACTAGTGAATGTAATGTAACACACACCCATACAATGCGCACCACCCCGTGATGTTTTTCTCACTCCTACTAGTGAATGTGATATAACACACACCCATACAATGCGTACCACCCCGTGATGTTTTTCTCACTCCTACTAGTGAATGTAATGTAACACACACCCATACAATGCGCACCACCCCGTGATGTTTTTCTCACTCCTAATAGTGAATGTAATGTAACACACACCCATACAATGCGCACCACCCCGCGATGTTTTTCAGAAACCTATCCTACATTGCCACTGCATGTTCCCTGACCTCCCCATGCTGACCACCCCGCAGTGCTTTTCTTCATCATACAATGCCACTCACTGCCTATCCTAATTCAGACCCTGCGATTCACACCACCCCGTGATGTTTTTCTCACTCCCACTAGTGAATGCAATGTAACACACACCCATACAATGCGCACCACCCTGTGGTGTTTTTCTCACTCCTACTAGTGAATATAATGTAACACACACCCATACAATGCGCACCACCCCGTGATGTTTTTCTCACTGCTACTATTGAATGTAATATAACACACACCCATACAATGCGCACCACCCCGTGATGTATTTCTCACTCCTACTAGTGAATGTAATGTAACACACACCCATACAATGCGCACCAGCCCGCGATGTTTTTGTCACTCCTACTAGTGAATGTAATGTAACACACACCCATACAATGCGCACCACCCCGTGATGTTTTTCTCACTGCTACTAGTGAATGTAATGTAACACACACCCATACAATGCGCACCACCCCGTGATGTTTTTCTCACTCCTACTAGTGAATGTAATGTAACACACACCCATACAATGCGCACCACCCCGTGATGTTTTTCTCACTCCTACTAGTAAATGTAATGTAACACACACCCATACAATGCGCACCACCCCGTGATGTTTTTCTCACTCCTACTCGTGAATGTAATGTAACACACACCCATACAATGCGCACCACCCCGTGATGTTTTTCTCACTCCTACTAGTGAATGTAATGTAACACACACCCATACAATGCGCACCACCCCGCGATGTTTTTCAGAAACCTATCCTACATTGCCACTGCATGTTCCCTGACCTCCCCATGCTGACCACCCCGCAGTGCTTTTCTCCATCCTACATTGCCACTCACTGCCTATCCTAATTCAGACCCTGCGATTCACACCATCCCGTGATGTTTTTCTCACTCCTACTAGTGAATGCAATGTAACACACACCCATACAATGCGCACAACCCTGTGATGCTTTTCTCACTCCTACTAGTGAATGTAATGTAACACACACCCATACAATGCGCACCACCCCATGATGCTTTTCTCACTGCTACTAGTGAATGTAATGTAACACACACCCATACAATGCGCACCACCCCGTGATGGTTTTCTCACTCCTACTAGTGAATGTAATGTAACACACACCCATACAATGCGCACCACCCCGTGATGTTTTTCTCACTCCTACTAGTGAATGTAATGTAACACACACCCATAAAATGCGCACCACCCCGTGATGTTTTTCTCACTCCTACTAGTGAATGTAATGTAACACACACCCATACAATGCGCACCACCCCGTGATGTTTTTCTCACTGCTACTAGTGAATGTAATGTAACACACACCCATACAATGCGCACCACCCCGTGATGTTTTTCTCACTCCTACTAGTGAATGTATTGTAACACACACCCATACAATGCGCACCACCCCGCGATGTTTTTCTCACTCCTACTAGTGAATCTAATGTAACACACACCCATACAATGCGCACCACCCCGCGATGTTTTTCTCACTCCTACTAGTGAATGTAATGTAACGCACACCCATACAATGCGCACCACCCCGTGATGTTTTTCTCACTGCTACTAGTGAATGTAATGTAACACACACCCATACAATGCGCACCACCCCGTGATGTTTTTGTCACTCCTACTAGTGAATGTAATGTAACACACACCCATACAATGCGCACCACCCCGTGATGTTTTTCTCACTCCTACTACTGAATGAAATGTAACACACACCCATACAATGCGCACCACCCCGTGATGTTTTTCTCACTCCTACTCGTGAATGTAATGTAACACACACCCATACAATGCGCACCACCCCGTGATGTTTTTCTCACTCCTACTAGTGAATGTAATGTAACACACACCCATACAATGCGCACCACCCCGCGATGTTTTTCAGAAACCTATCCTACATTGCCACTGCATGTTCCCTGACCTCCCCATGCTGACCACCCCGCAGTGCTTTTCTCCATCCTACATTGCCACTCACTGCCTATCCTAATTCAGACCCTGCGATTCACACCACCCCGTGATGTTTTTCTCACTCCTACTCGTGAATGTAATGTAACACACACCCATACAATGCGCACCACCCTGTGATGTTTTTCTCACACCTACTAGTGAATGTAATGTAACACACACCCATACAATGCGCACCACCCCGTGATGTTTTTCTCACTCCTACTAGTGAATGTAATGTAACACACACCCATACAATGCGCACCACACCGTGATGTTTTTCTCACTCCTACTAGAGAATGTAATGTAACACACACCCATACAATGCGCACCACCCCGTGATGTTTTTCTCACTCCTACTAGTGAAAGTAATGTAACACACACCCATACAATGCGCACCACCCCGTGATGCTTTTCTCACTCCTACTAGTGAATGTAATGTAACACAAACCCATACAATGCGCACCACCCCGTGATGCTTTTCTCACTGCTACTAGTGAATGTAATGTAACACACACCCATACAATGCGCACCACCCCGTGATGCTTTTCTCACTCCTACTAGTGAATGTAATGTAACACACACCCATACAGTGCGCACCACCCAGCGATGTTTTTCAGAAACCTATCCTACATTGCCACTGCATGTTCCCTGACCTCCCCATGCTGACCACCCCGCAGTGCTTTTCTCCATCCTACATTGCCACTCACTGCCTATCCTAATTCAGACCATGCGATTCACACCACCCCGTGATGTTTTTCTCACTCCTACTAGTGAATGCAATGTAACACACACCCATACAATGCGCACCACCCTGTGATGTTTTTCTCACTCCTACTAGTGAATGTAATGTAACACACACCCATACAATGCGCACCACCCCGTGATTTTTTTCTCACTGCTACTAGTGAATGTAATGTAACACACACCCATACAATGCGCACCACCCCGTGATGTTTTTCTCACTCCTACTAGTGAATGTAATGTAACACACACCCATACAATGCGCACCACCCCGTGATGTTTTTCTCACTCCTACTAGTGAATGTAATGTAACACACACCCATACAATGCGCACCACCCCGTGATGTTTTTCTCACTCCTACTAGTGAATGTAATGTAACACACACCGATACAATGCGCACCACCCCGTGATGTTTTTCTCACTCCTACTAGTGAATGTAATGTAACACACACCCATACAATGCGCACCACCCCGTGATGTTTTTCTCACTCCTACTAGTGTATGTAATGTAACACACACCCATACAATGCGCACCACCCCGTGATGTTTTTCTCACTCCTACTAGTGAATGTAATGTAACACACACCCATACAATGCGCACCACCCCGTGATGTTTTTCTCACTCCTACTAGTGAATGTAATGTAACACACACCCATACAATGCGCACCACCCCGTGATGTTTTTCTCACTGCTACTAGTGAATGTAATGTAACACACACCCATACAATGCGCACCACCCCGTGATGTTTTTCTCACTCCTACTAGTGAATGTATTGTAACACACACCCATACAATGCGCACCACACCGCGATGTTTTTCTCACTCCTACTAGTGAATGTAATGTAACACACACCCATACAATGCGCACCACCCCGTGATGTTTTTCTCACTCCTACTAGTGAATGTAATGTAACACACACCCATACAATGCGCACCACCCCGTGATGTTTTTCTCACTGCTACTAGTGAATGTAATGTAACACACACCCATACAATGCGCACCACCCCGTGATGTTTTTCTCACTCCTACTAGTGAATGTAATGTAACACACACCCATAAAATGCGCACCACCCCGTGATGTTTTTCTCACTCCTACTACTTAATGTAATGTAACACACACCCATACAATGCGCACCACCCCGTGATGTTTTTCTCACTCCTACTCGTGAATGTAATGTAACACACACCCATACAATGCGCACCACCCCGTGATGTTTTTCTCACTCCTACTAGTGAATGTAATGTAACACACACCCATACAATGCGCACCACCCCGCGATGTTTTTCAGAAACCTATCCTACATTGCCACTGCATGTTCCCTGACCTCCCCATGCTGACCACCCCGCAGTGCTTTTCTCCATCCTACATTGCCACTCACTGCCTATCCTAATTCAGACCCTGCGATTCACACCACCCCGTGATGTTTTTCTCACTCCTACTAGTGAATGCAATGTAACACACACCCATACAATGCGCACCACCCTGTGATGCTTTTCTCACTCCTACTAGTGAATGTAATGTAACACACACCCATACAATGCGCACGACCCCGTGATGTTTTTCTCACTCCTACTAGTGAATGTAATGTAACACAAAGCCATACAATGCGCACCACCCCGTGATGTTTTTCTCACTCCTACTAGTGAATGTAATGTAACACACACCCATACAATGCGCACCACACCGTGAGGTTTTTCTCACTCCTACTAGAGAATGTAATGTAACACACACCCATACAATGCGCACCACCCCGTGATGTTTTTCTCACTCCTACTAGTGAAAGTAATGTAACACACACCCATACAATGCGCACCACCCCGTGATGCTTTTCTCACTCCTACTAGTGAATGTAATGTAACACAAACCCATACAATGCGCACCACCCCGTGATGCTTTTCTCACTGCTACTAGTGAATGTAATGTAACACACACCCATACAATGCGCACCACCCCGTGATGCTTTTCTCACTCCTACTAGTGAATGTAATGTAACACACACCCATACAATGCGCACCACCCCGTGATGCTTTTCTCACTCCTACTAGTGAATGTAATGTAACACACACCCATACAATGCGCACAACCCCGCGATGTTTTTCAGAAACCTATCCTACATTGCCACTGCATGTTCCCTGACCTCCCCATGCTGACCACCCCGAAGTGCTTTTCTCCATCCTACATTGCCACTCACTGCCTATCCTAATTCAGACCCTGCGATTCACAGCACCCCGTGATGTTTTTCTCACTCCTACTAGTGAATGCAATGTAACACACACCCATACAATGCGCACCACCCTGTGATGCTTTTCTCACTCCTACTAGTGAATGTAATGTAACACACACCCATACAATGCGCACCACCCCGTGATGCTTTTCTCACTGCTACTAGTGAATGTAATGTAACACACACCCATACAATGCGCACCACCCAGTGATGGTTTTCTCACTCCTACTAGTGAATGTAATGTAACACACACCCATACAATGCGCACCACCCCGTGATGTTTTTCTCACTCCTACTAGTGAATGTAATGTAACACACACCCATACAATGCGCACCACCCCGTGATGTTTTTCTCACTCCTACTAGTGAAAGTAATGTAACACACACCCATACAATGCGCACCACCCCGTGATGCTTTTCTCACTCCTACTAGTGAATGTAATGTAACACACACCCATACAATGCACAGCACCCCGTGATGCTTTTCTCACTGCTACTAGTGAATGTAATGTAACACACACCCATACAATGCGCACCACCCCGTGATGCTTTTCTCACTCGTACTAGTGAATGTAATGTAACACACACCCATACAATGCGCACCACCCCGTGATGCTTTTCTCACTGCTACTAGTGAATGTAATGTAACACACACCCATACAATGCGCACCACCCCGCGATGTTTTTCAGAAACCTATCCTACATTGCCACTGCATGTTCCCTGACCTCCCCATGCTGACCACCCCGAAGTGCTTTTCTCCATCCTACATTGCCACTCACTGCCTATCCTAATTCAGACCCTGCGATTCACAGCACCCCGTGATGTTTTTCTCACTCCTACTAGTGAATGCAATGTAACACACACCAATACAATGCGCACCACCCTGAGATGCTTTTCTCACTCCTACTAGTGAATGTAATGTAACACACACCCATACAATGCGCACCACCCCGTGATGTTTTTCTCACTCCTACTAGTGAATGTAATGTAACACACACCCATACAATGCGCACCACCCCGTGATGTTTTTCTCACTGCTACTAGTGAATGTAATGTAACACACACCCATACAATGCGCACCACCCCGTGATGTTTTTCTCACTCCTACTAGTGAATGTATAGTAACGCACACCCATACAATGCGCACCACCCCGTGATGTTTTTCTCACTCCTACTAGTGAATGTAATGTAACACACACCCATACAATGCGCACCACCCCGTGATGTTTTTCTCACTCCTACTAGTGAATGTAATGTAACACACACCCATACAATGCGCACCACCCCGTGATGTTTTTCTCACTCCTACTACTGAATGTAATGTAACACACACCCATACAATGCGCACCACCCCGTGATGCTTTTCTCACTCCTACTAGTGAATGTAATGTAACACACACCCATACAATGCACACCACCCCGTTATGCTTTTCTCACTCCTACTAGTGAATGTAATGTAACACACACCCATATAATGCGCACCACCCCGTGATGTTTTTCTCACTCCTACTAGTGAATGTAATGTAACACACACCCATACAGTGCGCACCACCCAGCGATGTTTTTCAGAAACCTATCCTACATTGCCACTGCATGTTCCCTGACCTCCCCATGCTGACCACCCCGCAGTGCTTTTCTCCATCCTACATTGCCACTCACTGCCTATCCTAATTCAGACCATGCGATTCACACCACCCCGTGATGTTTTTCTCACTCCTACTAGTGAATGCAATGTAACACACACCCATACAATGCGCACCACCCCGTGATGTTTTTCTCACTCCTACTAGTGAATGTAATGTAACACACACCCATACAATGCGCACCACCCCGTGATTTTTTTCTCACTGCTACTAGTGAATGTAATGTAACACACACCCATACAATGCGCACCACCCCGTGATGTTTTTCTCACTCCTACTAGTGAATGTAATGTAACACACACCCATACAATGCGCACCACCCCGTGATGTTTTTCTCACTCCTACTAGTGAATGTAATGTAACACACACCCATACAATGCGCACCACCCCGTGATGTTTTTCTCACTCCTACTAGTGAATGTAATGTAACACACACCGATACAATGCGCACCACCCCGTGATGTTTTTCTCACTCCTACTAGTGAATGTAATGTAACACACACCCATACAATGCGCACCACCCCGTGATGTTTTTCTCACTCCTACTAGTGTATGTAATGTAACACACACCCATACAATGCGCACCACCCCGTGATGTTTTTCTCACTCCTACTAGTGAATGTAATGTAACACACACCCATACAATGCGCACCACCCCGTGATGTTTTTCTCACTCCTACTAGTGAATGTAATGTAACACACACCCATACAATGCGCACCACCCCGTGATGTTTTTCTCACTCCTACTAGTGAATGTAATGTAACACACACCCATACAATGCGCACCACCCCGTGATGTTTTTCTCACTCCTAATAGTGAATGTAATGTAACACACACCCATACAATGCGCACCACCCCGTGATGTTTTTCTCACTCCTACTAGTGAATGTAATGTAACACACACCCATACAATGCACACCACCCCGTTATGCTTTTCTCACTCCTACTAGTGAATGTAATGTAACACACACCCATATAATGCGCACCACCCCGTGATGTTTTTCTCACTCCTACTAGTGAATGTAATGTAACACACACCCATACAGTGCGCACCACCCCGCGATGTTTTTCAGAAACCTATCCTACATTGCCACTGCATGTTCCCTGACCTCCCCATGCTGACCACCCCGCAGTGCTTTTCTTCATCATACAATGCCACTCACTGCCTATCCTAATTCAGACCCTGCGATTCACACCACCCCGTGATGTTTTTCTCACTCCCACTAGTGAATGCAATGTAACACACACCCATACAATGCGCACCACCCTGTGGTGTTTTTCTCACTCCTACTAGTGAATGTAATGTAACACACACCCATACAATGCGCACCACCCCGTGATGTTTTTCTCACTGCTACTATTGAATTTAATATAACACACACCCATTCAATGCGCACCACCCCGTGATGTATTTCTCACTCCTACTAGTGAATGTAATGTAACACACACCCATACAATGCGCACCAGCCCGCGATGTTTTTGTCACTCCTACTAGTGAATGTAATGTAACACACACCCATACAATGCGCACCACCCCGTGATGTTTTTCTCACTGCTACTAGTGAATGTAATGTAACACACACCCATACAATGCGCACCACCCCGTGATGTTTTTCTCACTCCTACTAGTGAATGTAATGTAACACACACCCATACAATGCGCACCACCCCGTGATGTTTTTCTCACTCCTACTAGTAAATGTAATGTAACACACACCCATACAATGCGCACCACCCCGTGATGTTTTTCTCACTCCTACTCGTGAATGTAATGTAACACACACCCATACAATGCGCACCACCCCGTGATGTTTTTCTCACTCCTACTAGTGAATGTAATGTAACACACACCCATACAATGCGCACCACCCCGCGATGTTTTTCAGAAACCTATCCTACATTGCCACTGCATGTTCCCTGACCTCCCCATGCTGACCACCCCGCAGTGCTTTTCTCCATCCTACATTGCCACTCACTGCCTATCCTAATTCAGACCCTGCGATTCACACCACCCCGTGATGTTTTTCTCACTCCTACTAGTGAATGCAATGTAACACACACCCATACAATGCGCACAACCCTGTGATGCTTTTCTCACTCCTACTAGTGAATGTAATGTAACACACACCCATACAATGCGCACCACCCCATGATGCTTTTCTCACTGCTACTAGTGAATGTAATGTAACACACACCCATACAATGCGCACCACCCCGTGATGGTTTTCTCACTCCTACTAGTGAATGTAATGTAACACACACCCATACAATGCGCACAACCCCGTGATGTTTTTCTCACTCCTACTAGTGAATGTAATGTAACACACACCCATAAAATGCGCACCACCCCGTGATGTTTTTCTCACTCCTACTAGTGAATGTAATGTAACACACACCCATACAATGCGCACCACCCCGTGATGTTTTTCTCACTCCTACTAGTGTATGTAATGTAACACACACCCATACAATGCGCACCACCCCGTGATGTTTTTCTCACTCCTACTAGTGAATGTAATGTAACACACACCCATACAATGCGCACCACCCCGTGATGTTTTTCTCACTCCTACTAGTGAATGTAATGTAATACACACCCATACAATGCGCACCACCCCGTGATGTTTTTCTCACTCCTACTAGTGAATGTAATGTAACACACACCCATACAATGCGCACCACCCCGTGATGTTTTTCTCACTCCTAATAGTGAATGTAATGTAACACACACCCATACAATGCGCACCACCCCGTGATGTTTTTCTCACTCCTACTAGTGAATGTAATGTAACACACACCCATACAATGCGCACCACCCCGCGATGTTTTTCAGAAACCTATCCTACATTGCCACTGCATGTTCCCTGACCTCCCCATGCTGACCACCCCGCAGTGCTTTTCTTCATCATACAATGCCACTCACTGCCTATCCTAATTCAGACCCTGTGATTCACACCACCCCGTGATGTTTTTCTCACTCCCACTAGTGAATGCAATGTAACACACACCCATACAATGCGCACCACCCTGTGGTGTTTTTCTCACTCCTACTAGTGAATGTAATGTAACACACACCCATACAATGCGCACCACCCCGTGATGTTTTTCTCACTGCTACTATTGAATTTAATATAACACACACCCATTCAATGCGCACCACCCCGTGATGTATTTCTCACTCCTACTAGTGAATGTAATGTAACACACACCCATACAATGCGCACCAGCCCGCGATGTTTTTGTCACTCCTACTAGTGAATGTAATGTAACACACACCCATACAATGCGCACCACCCCGTGATGTTTTTCTCACTGCTACTAGTGAATGTAATGTAACACACACCCATACAATGCGCACCACCCCGTGATGTTTTTCTCACTCCTACTAGTGAATGTAATGTAACACACACCCATACAATGCGCACCACCCCGTGATGTTTTTCTCACTCCTACTAGTAAATGTAATGTAACACACACCCATACAATGCGCACCACCCCGTGATGTTTTTCTCACTCCTACTCGTGAATGTAATGTAACACACACCCATACAATGCGCACCACCCCGTGATGTTTTTCTCACTCCTACTAGTGAATGTAATGTAACACACACCCATACAATGCGCACCACCCCGCGATGTTTTTCAGAAACCTATCCTACATTGCCACTGCATGTTCCCTGACCTCCCCATGCTGACCACCCCGCAGTGCTTTTCTCCATCCTACATTGCTACTCACTGCCTATCCTAATTCAGACCCTGCGATTCACACCACCCCGTGATGTTTTTCTCACTCCTACTAGTGAATGCAATGTAACACACACCCATACAATGCGCACAACCCCGTGATGCTTTTCTCACTCCTACTAGTGAATGTAATGTAACACACACCCATACAATGCGCACCACCCCATGATGCTTTTCTCACTGCTACTAGTGAATGTAATGTAACACACACCCATACAATGCGCACCACCCCGTGATGGTTTTCTCACTCCTACTAGTGAATGTAATGTAACACACACCCATACAATGCGCACCACCCCGTGATGTTTTTCTCACTCCTACTAGTGAATGTAATGTAACACACACCCATAAAATGCGCACCACCCCGTGATGTTTTTCTGACTCCTACTAGTGAATGTAATGTAACACACACCCATACAATGCGCACCACCCCGTGATGTTTTTCTCACTGCTACTAGTGAATGTAATGTAACACACACCCATACAATGCGCACCACCCCGTGATGTTTTTCTCACTCCTACTAGTGAATGTATTGTAACACACACCCATACAATGCGCACCACCCCGCGATGTTTTTCTCACTCCTACTAGTGAATCTAATGTAACACACACCCATACAATGCGCACCACCCCGCGATGTTTTTCTCACTCCTACTAGTGAATGTAATGTAACACACACCCATACAATGCGCACCACCCCGTGATGCTTTTCTCACTGCTACTAGTGAATGTAATGTAACACACACCCATACAATGCGCACCACCCAGTGATGGTTTTCTCACTCCTACTAGTGAATGTAATGTAACACACACCCATACAATGCGCACCACCCCGTGATGTTTTTCTCACTCCTACTAGTGAATGTAATGTAACACACACCCATACAATGCGCACCACCCCGTGATGTTTTTCTCACTCCTACTAGTGAAAGTAATGTAACACACACCCATACAATGCGCACCACCCCGTGATGCTTTTCTCACTCCTACTAGTGAATGTAATGTAACACACACCCATACAATGCACAGCACCCCGTGATGCTTTTCTCACTGCTACTAGTGAATGTAATGTAACACACACCCATACAATGCGCACCACCCCGTGATGCTTTTCTCACTCCTACTAGTGAATGTAATGTAACACACACCCATACAATGCGCACCACCCCGTGATGCTTTTCTCACTGCTACTAGTGAATGTAATGTAACACACACCCATACAATGCGCACCACCCCGCGATGTTTTTCAGAAACCTATCCTACATTGCCACTGCATGTTCCCTGACCTCCCCATGCTGACCACCCCGAAGTGCTTTTCTCCATCCTACATTGCCACTCACTGCCTATCCTAATTCAGACCCTGCGATTCACAGCACCCCGTGATGTTTTTCTCACTCCTACTAGTGAATGCAATGTAACACACACCCATACAATGCGCACCACCCTGAGATGCTTTTCTCACTCCTACTAGTGAATGTAATGTAACACACACCCATACAATGCGCACCACCCCGTGATGTTTTTCTCACTCCTACTAGTGAATGTAATGTAACACACACCCATACAATGCGCACCACCCCGTGATGTTTTTCTCACTGCTACTAGTGAATGTAATGTAACACACACCCATACAATGCGCACCACCCCGTGATGTTTTTCTCACTCCTACTAGTGAATGTATAGTAACGCACACCCATACAATGCGCACCACCCCGTGATGTTTTTCTCACTCCTACTAGTGAATGTAATGTAACACACACCCATACAATGCGCACCACCCCGTGATGTTTTTCTCACTCCTACTACTGAATGTAATGTAACACACACCCATACAATGCGCACCACCCCGTGATGCTTTTCTCACTCCTACTAGTGAATGTAATGTAACACACACCCATACAATGCACACCACCCCGTTATGCTTTTCTCACTCCTACTAGTGAATGTAATGTAACACACACCCATATAATGCGCACCACCCCGTGATGTTTTTCTCACTCCTACTAGTGAATGTAATGTAACACACACCCATACAGTGCGCACCACCCAGCGATGTTTTTCAGAAACCTATCCTACATTGCCACTGCATGTTCCCTGACCTCCCCATGCTGACCACCCCGCAGTGCTTTTCTCCATCCTACATTGCCACTCACTGCCTATCCTAATTCAGACCATGCGATTCACACCACCCCGTGATGTTTTTCTCACTCCTACTAGTGAATGCAATGTAACACACACCCATACAATGCGCACCACCCTGTGATGTTTTTCTCACTCCTACTAGTGAATGTAATGTAACACACACCCATACAATGCGCACCACCCCGTGATTTTTTTCTCACTGCTACTAGTGAATGTAATGTAACACACACCCATACAATGCGCACCACCCCGTGATGTTTTTCTCACTCCTACTAGTGAATGTAATGTAACACACACCCATACAATGCGCACCACCCCGTGATGTTTTTCTCACTCCTACTAGTGAATGTAATGTAACACACACCCATACAATGCGCACCACCCCGTGATGTTTTTCTCACTCCTACTAGTGAATGTAATGTAACACACACCGATACAATGCGCACCACCCCGTGATGTTTTTCTCACTCCTACTAGTGAATGTAATGTAACACACACCCATACAATGCGCACCACCCCGTGATGTTTTTCTCACTCCTACTAGTGTATGTAATGTAACACACACCCATACAATGCGCACCACCCCGTGATGTTTTTCTCACTCCTACTAGTGAATGTAATGTAACACACACCCATACTTTGCGCACCACCCCGTGATGTTTTTCTCACTCCTACTAGTGAATGTAATGTAACACACACCCATACAATGCGCACCACCCCGTGATGTTTTTCTCACTCCTACTAGTGAATGTAATGTAACACACACCCATACAATGCGCACCACCCCGTGATGTTTTTCTCACTCCTAATAGTGAATGTAATGTAACACACACCCATACAATGCGCACCACCCCGTGATGTTTTTCTCACTCCTACTAGTGAATGTAATGTAACACACACCCATACAATGCGCACCACCCCGCGATGTTTTTCAGAAACCTATCCTACATTGCCACTGCATGTTCCCTGACCTCCCCATGCTGACCACCCCGCAGTGCTTTTCTTCATCATACAATGCCACTCACTGCCTATCCTAATTCAGACCCTGCGATTCACACCACCCCGTGATGTTTTTCTCACTCCCACTAGTGAATGCAATGTAACACACACCCATACAATGCGCACCACCCTGTGGTGTTTTTCTCACTCCTACTAGTGAATGTAATGTAACACACACCCATACAATGCGCACCACCCCGTGATGTTTTTCTCACTGCTACTATTGAATTTAATATAACACACACCCATTCAATGCGCACCACCCCGTGATGTATTTCTCACTCCTACTAGTGAATGTAATGTAACACACACCCATACAATGCGCACCAGCCCGCGATGTTTTTGTCACTCCTACTAGTGAATGTAATGTAACACACACCCATACAATGCGCACCACCCCGTGATGTTTTTCTCACTGCTACTAGTGAATGTAATGTAACACACACCCATACAATGCGCACCACCCCGTGATGTTTTTCTCACTCCTACTAGTGAATGTAATGTAACACACACCCATACAATGCGCACCACCCCGTGATGTTTTTCTCACTCCTACTAGTAATAGTAATGTAACACACACCCATACAATGCGCACCACCCCGTGATGTTTTTCTCACTCCTACTCGTGAATGTAATGTAACACACACCCATACAATGCGCACCACCCCGTGATGTTTTTCTCACTCCTACTAGTGAATGTAATGTAACACACACCCATACAATGCGCACCACCCCGCGATGTTTTTCAGAAACCTATCCTACATTGCCACTGCATGTTCCCTGACCTCCCCATGCTGACCACCCCGCAGTGCTTTTCTCCATCCTACATTGCCACTCACTGCCTATCCTAATTCAGACCCTGCGATTCACACCACCCCGTGATGTTTTTCTCACTCCTACTAGTGAATGCAATGTAACACACACCCATACAATGCGCACAACCCTGTGATGCTTTTCTCACTCCTACTAGTGAATGTAATGTAACACACACCCATACAATGCGCACCACCCCATGATGCTTTTCTCACTGCTACTAGTGAATGTAATGTAACACACACCCATACAATGCGCACCACCCCGTGATGGTTTTCTCACTCCTACTAGTGAATGTAATGTAACACACACCCATACAATGCGCACAACCCCGTGATGTTTTTCTCACTCCTACTAGTGAATGTAATGTAACACACACCCATAAAATGCGCACCACCCCGTGATGTTTTTCTCACTCCTACTAGTGAATGTAATGTAACACACACCCATACAATGCGCACCACCCCGTGATGTTTTTCTCACTCCTACTAGTGTATGTAATGTAACACACACCCATACAATGCGCACCACCCCGTGATGTTTTTCTCACTCCTACTAGTGAATGTAATGTAACACACACCCATACAATGCGCACCACCCCGTGATGTTTTTCTCACTCCTACTAGTGAATGTAATGTAACACACACCCATACAATGCGCACCACCCCGTGATGTTTTTCTCACTCCTACTAGTGAATGTAATGTAACACACACCCATACAATGCGCACCACCCCGTGATGTTTTTCTCACTCCTAATAGTGAATGTAATGTAACACACACCCATACAATTCGCACCACCCCGTGATGTTTTTCTCACTCCTACTAGTGAATGTAATGTAACACACACCCATACAATGCGCACCACCCCGCGATGTTTTTCAGAAACCTATCCTACATTGCCACTGCATGTTCCCTGACCTCCCCATGCTGACCACCCCGCAGTGCTTTTCTTCATCATACAATGCCACTCACTGCCTATCCTAATTCAGACCCTGCGATTCACACCACCCCGTGATGTTTTTCTCACTCCCACTAGTGAATGCAATGTAACACACACCCATACAATGCGAACCACCCTGTGGTGTTTTTCTCACTCCTACTAGTGAATGTAATGTAACACACACCCATACAATGCGCACCACCCCGTGATGTTTTTCTCACTGCTACTATTGAATTTAATATAACACACACCCATTCAATGCGCACCACCCCGTGATGTATTTCTCACTCCTACTAGTGAATGTAATGTAACACACACCCATACAATGCGCACCAGCCCGCGATGTTTTTGTCACTCCTACTAGTGAATGTAATGTAACACACACCCATACAATGCGCACCACCCCGTGATGTTTTTCTCACTGCTACTAGTGAATGTAATGTAACACACACCCATACAATGCGCACCACCCCGTGATGTTTTTCTCACTCCTACTAGTGAATGTAATGTAACACACACCCATACAATGCGCACCACCCCGTGATGTTTTTCTCACTCCTACTAGTAAATGTAATGTAACACACAGCCATACAATGCGCACCACCCCGTGATGTTTTTCTCACTCCTACTCGTGAATGTAATGTAACACACACCCATACAATGCGCACCACCCCGTGATGTTTTTCTCACTCCTACTAGTGAATGTAATGTAACACACACCCATACAATGCGCACCACCCCGCGATGTTTTTCAGAAACCTATCCTACATTGCCACTGCATGTTCCCTGACCTCCCCATGCTGACCACCCCGCAGTGCTTTTCTCCATCCTACATTGCTACTCACTGCCTATCCTAATTCAGACCCTGCGATTCACACCACCCCGTGATGTTTTTCTCACTCCTACTAGTGAATGCAATGTAACACACACCCATACAATGCGCACAACCCCGTGATGCTTTTCTCACTCCTACTAGTGAATGTAATGTAACACACACCCATACAATGCGCACCACCCCGTGATGTTTTTCTCACTCCTACTAGTGAATGTAATGTAACACACACCCATAAAATGCGCACCACCCCGTGATGTTTTTCTCACTCCTACTAGTGAATGTAATGTAACACACACCCATACAATGCGCACCACCCCGTGATGTTTTTCTCACTGCTACTAGTGAATGTAATGTAACACACACCCATACAATGCGCACCACCCCGTGATGTTTTTCTCACTCCTACTAGTGAATGTATTGTAACACACACCCATACAATGCGCACCACCCCACGATGTTTTTCTCACTCCTACTAGTGAATCTAATGTAACACACACCCATACAATGCGCACCACCCCGCGATGTTTTTCTCACTCCTACTAGTGAATGTAATGTAACACACACCCATACAATGCGCACCACCCCGTGATGTTTTTCTCACTGCTACTAGTGAATGTAATGTAACACACACCCATACAATGCGCACCACCCCGTGATGTTTTTCTCACTCCTACAAGTGAATGTAATGTAACACACACCCATACAATGCGCACCACCCCGTGATGTTTTTCTCACTCCTACTACTGAATGTAATGTAACACACACCCATACAATGCGCACCACCCCGTGATGTTTTTCTCACTCCTACTCGTGAATGTAATGTAACACACACCCATACAATGCGCACCACCCCGTGATGTTTTTCTCACTCCTACTAGTGAATGTAATGTAACACACACCCATACAATGCGCACCACCCCGCGATGTTTTTCAGAAACCTATCCTACATTGCCCCTGCATGTTCCCTGACCTCCCCATGCTGACCACCCCGCAGTGCTTTTCTCCATCCTACATTGCCACTCACTGCCTATCCTAATTCAGACCCTGCGATTCACACCACCCCGTGATGTTTTTCTCACTCCTACTAGTGAATGCAATGTAACACACACACATACAATGCGCACCACCCTGTGATGCTTTTCTCACTCCTACTAGTGAATGTAATGTAACACACACCCATACAATGCGCACCACCCCGTGATGCTTTTCTCACTGCTACTAGTGAATGTAATGTAACACACACCCATACAATGCGCACCACCCCGTGATGTTTTTCTCACTCCTACTAGTTAATGTAATGTAACACACACCCATACAATGCGCACCACCCCGTGATGGTTTTCTCACTCCTACTAGTGAATGTAATGTAACACACACCCATACAATGTGCACCACCCCGTGATGTTTTTCTCCCTCCTACTAGTGAATGTAATGTAACACACACCCATACAATGCGCACCACCCCGTGATGTTTTTCTCACTCCTACTAGTGAAAGTAATGTAACACACACCCATACAATGCGCACCACCCCGTGATGCTTTTCTCACTCCTACTAGTGAATGTAATGTAACACAAACCCATACAATGCGCACCACCCCGTGATGCTTTTCTCACTGCTACTAGTGAATGTAATGTAACACACACCCATACAATGCGCACCACCCCGTGATGCTTTTCTCACTCCTACTAGTGAACGTAATGTAACACACACCCATACAATGCGCACCACCCCGTGATGCTTTTCTCACTCCTACTAGTGAATGTAATGTAACACACACCCATACAATGCGCACCACCCCGCGATGTTTTTCAGAAACCTATCCTACATTGCCACTGCATGTTCCCTGACCTCCCCATGCTGACCACCCCGAAGTGCTTTTCTCCATCCTACATTGCCACTCACTGCCTATCCTAATTCAGACCCTGCGATTCACAGCACCCCGTGATGTTTTTCTCACTCCTACTAGTGAATGCAATGTAACACACACCCATACAATGCGCACCACCCTGTGATGCTTTTCTCACTCCTACTAGTGAATGTAATGTAACACACACCCATACAATGCGCACCACCCCGTGATGCTTTTCTCACTGCTACTAGTGAATGTAATGTAACACACACCCATACAATGCGCACCACCCAGTGATGGTTTTCTCACTCCTACTAGTGAATGTAATGTAACACACACCCATACAATGCGCACCACCCCGTGATGTTTTTCTCACTCCTACTAGTGAATGTAATGTAACACACACCCATACAATGCGCACCACCCCGTGATGTTTTTCTCACTCCTACTAGTGAAAGTAATGTAACACACACCCATACAATGCGCACCACCCCGTGATGCTTTTCTCACTCCTACTAGTGAATGTAATGTAACACACACCCATACAATGCGCACCACCCCGTGATGCTTTTCTCACTGCTACTAGTGAATGTAATGTAACACACACCCATACAATGCGCACCACCCCGTGATGCTTTTCTCACTCCTACTAGTGAATGTAATGTAACACACACCCATACAATGCGCACCACCCCGTGATGCTTTTCTCACTGCTACTAGTGAATGTAATGTAACACACACCCATACAATGCTCACCACCCCGCGATGTTTTTCAGAAACCTATCCTACATTGCCACTGCATGTTCCCTGACCTCCCCATGCTGACCACCCCGAAGTGCTTTTCTCCATCCTACATTGCCACTCACTGCCTATCCTAATTCAGACCCTGCGATTCACAGCACCCCGTGATGTTTTTCTCACTCCTACTAGTGAATGCAATGTAACACACACCCATACAATGCGCACCACCCTGTGATGCTTTTCTCACTCCTACTAGTGAATGTAATGTAACACACACCCATACAATGCGCACCACCCCGTGATGTTTTTCTCACTCCTACTAGTGAATGTAATGTAACACACACCCATACAATGCGCACCACACCGTGATGTTTTTCTCACTGCTACTAGTGAATGTAATGTAACACACACCCATACAATGCGCACCACCCCGTGATGTTTTTCTCACTCCTACTAGTGAATGTATTGTAACGCACACCCATACAATGCGCACCACCCCGTGATGTTTTTCTCACTCCTACTAGTGAATGTAATGTAACACACACCCATACAATGCGCACCACCCTGTGATGTTTTTCTCACTCCTACTCGTGAATGTAATGTAACACACACCCATACAATGCGCACCACCCCGTAATGTTTTTCTCACTCCTACTAGTGAATGTAATGTAACACACACCCATACAATGCACACCACCCCGTGATGCTTTTCTCACTCCTACTAGTGAATGTAATGTAACACACACCCATACAATGCGCACCACCCCGTGATGCTTTTCTCACTGCTACTAGTGAATGTAATGTAACACTCACCCATACAATGCGCACCACCCCGTGATGCTTTTCTCACTCCTACTAGTGAATGTAATGTAACACACACCCATACAATGCGCACCACCCCGTGATGCTTTTCTCACTGCTACTAGTGAATGTAATGTAACACACACCCATACAATGCGCACCACCCCGTGATGCTTTTCTCACTCCTACTAGTGAATGTAATGTAACACACACCCATAAAATGCGCACCACCCCGTGATGTTTTTCTCACTGCTACTAGTGAATGTAATGTAACACACACCCATACAATGCGCACCACCCCGTGATGTTTTTCTCACTCCTACAAGTGAATGTAATGTAACACACACCCATACAATGCGCACCACCCCGTGATGTTTTTCTCACTCCTACTACTGAATGTAATGTAACACACACCCATACAATGCGCACCACCCCGTGATGCTTTTCTCACTGCTACTAGTGAATGTAATGTAACACACACCCATACAATGCGCACCACCCAGTGATGGTTTTCTCACTCCTACTAGTGAATGTAATGTAACACACACCCATACAATGCGCACCACCCCGTGATGTTTTTCTCACTCCTACTAGTGAATGTAATGTAACACACACCCATACAATGCGCACCACCCCGTGATGTTTTTCTCACTCCTACTAGTGAAAGTAATGTAACACACACCCATACAATGCGCACCACCCCGTGATGCTTTTCTCACTCCTACTAGTGAATCTAATGTAACACACACCCATACAATGCGCACCACCCCGCGATGTTTTTCTCACTCCTACTAGTGAATGTAATGTAACACACACCCATACAATGCGCACCACCCCGTGATGTTTTTCTCACTGCTACTAGTGAATGTAATGTAACACACACCCATACAATGCGCACCACCCCGTGATGTTTTTCTCACTCCTACAAGTGAATGTAATGTAACACACACACATACAATGCGCACCACCCCGTGATGTTTTTCTCACTCCTACTACTGAATGTAATGTAACACACACCCATACAATGCGCACCACCCCGTGATGTTTTTCTCACTCCTACTCGTGAATGTAATGTAACACACACCCATACAATGCGCACCACCCCGTGATGTTTTTCTCACTCCTACTAGTGAATGTAATGTAACACACACCCATACAATGCGCACCACCCCGCGATGTTTTTCAGAAACCTATCCTACATTGCCCCTGCATGTTCCCTGACCTCCCCATGCTGACCACCCCGCAGTGCTTTTCTCCATCCTACATTGCCACTCACTGCCTATCCTAATTCAGACCCTGCGATTCACACCACCCCGTGATGTTTTTCTCACTCCTACTAGTGAATGCAATGTAACACACACACATACAATGCGCACCACCCTGTGATGCTTTTCTCACTCCTACTAGTGAATGTAATGTAACACACACCCATACAATGCGCACCACCCCGTGATGCTTTTCTCACTGCTACTAGTGAATGTAATGTAACACACACCCATACAATGCGCACCACCCCGTGATGTTTTTCTCACTCCTACTAGTTAATGTAATGTAACACACACCCATACAATGCGCACCACCCCGTGATGGTTTTCTCACTCCTACTAGTGAATGTAATGTAACACACACCCATACAATGTGCACCACCCCGTGATGTTTTTCTCCCTCCTACTAGTGAATGTAATGTAACACACACCCATACAATGCGCACCACCCCGTGATGTTTTTCTCACTCCTACTAGTGAAAGTAATGTAACACACACCCATACAATGCGCACCACCCCGTGATGCTTTTCTCACTCCTACTAGTGAATGTAATGTAACACAAACCCATACAATGCGCACCACCCCGTGATGCTTTTCTCACTGCTACTAGTGAATGTAATGTAACACACACCCATACAATGCGCACCACCCCGTGATGCTTTTCTCACTCCTACTAGTGAATGTAATGTAACACACACCCATACAATGCGCACCACCCCGTGATGCTTTTCTCACTCCTACTAGTGAATGTAATGTAACACACACCCATACAATGCGCACCACCCCGCGATGTTTTTCAGAAACCTATCCTACATTGCCACTGCATGTTCCCTGACCTCCCCATGCTGACCACCCCGAAGTGCTTTTCTCCATCCTACATTGCCACTCACTGCCTATCCTAATTCAGACCCTGCGATTCACAGCACCCCGTGATGTTTTTCTCACTCCTACTAGTGAATGCAATGTAACACACACCCATACAATGCGCACCACCCTGTGATGCTTTTCTCACTCCTACTAGTGAATGTAATGTAACACACACCCATACAATGCGCACCACCCCGTGATGCTTTTCTCACTGCTACTAGTGAATGTAATGTAACACACACCCATACAATGCGCACCACCCAGTGATGGTTTTCTCACTCCTACTAGTGAATGTAATGTAACACACACCCATACAATGCGCACCACCCCGTGATGTTTTTCTCACTCCTACTAGTGAATGTAATGTAACACACACCCATACAATGCGCACCACCCCGTGATGTTTTTCTCACTCCTACTAGTGAAAGTAATGTAACACACACCCATACAATGCGCACCACCCCGTGATGCTTTTCTCACTCCTACTAGTGAATGTAATGTAACACACACCCATACAATGCGCACCACCCCGTGATGCTTTTCTCACTGCTACTAGTGAATGTAATGTAACACACACCCATACAATGCGCACCACCCCGTGATGCTTTTCTCACTCCTACTAGTGAATGTAATGTAACACACACCCATACAATGCGCACCACCCCGTGATGCTTTTCTCACTGCTACTAGTGAATGTAATGTAACACACACCCATACAATGCGCACCACCCCGCGATGTTTTTCAGAAACCTATCCTACATTGCCACTGCATGTTCCCTGACCTCCCCATGCTGACCACCCCGAAGTGCTTTTCTCCATCCTACATTGCCACTCACTGCCTATCCTAATTCAGACCCTGCGATTCACAGCACCCCGTGATGTTTTTCTCACTCCTACTAGTGAATGCAATGTAACACACACCCATACAATGCGCACCACCCTGTGATGCTTTTCTCACTCCTACTAGTGAATGTAATGTAACACACACCCATACAATGCGCACCACCCCGTGATGTTTTTCTCACTCCTACTAGTGAATGTAATGTAACACACACTCATACAATGCGCACCACACCGTGATGTTTTTCTCACTGCTACTAGTGAATGTAATGTAACACACACCCATACAATGCGCACCACCCCGTGATGTTTTTCTCACTCCTACTAGTGAATGTATTGTAACGCACACCCATACAATGCGCACCACCCCGTGATGTTTTTCTCACTCCTACTAGTGAATGTAATGTAACACACACCCATACAATGCGCACCACCCTGTGATGTTTTTCTCACTCCTACTCGTGAATGTAATGTAACACACACCCATACAATGCGCACCACCCCGTGATGTTTTTCTCACTCCTACTAGTGAATGTAATGTAACACACACCCATACAATGCACACCACCCCGTGATGCTTTTCTCACTCCTACTAGTGAATGTAATGTAACACACACCCATACAATGCGCACCACCCCGTGATGCTTTTCTCACTGCTACTAGTGAATGTAATGTAACACTCACCCATACAATGCGCACCACCCCGTGATGCTTTTCTCACTCCTACTAGTGAATGTAATGTAACACACACCCATACAATGCGCACCACCCCGTGATGCTTTTCTCACTCCTACTAGTGAATGTAATGTAACACACACCCATACAATGCGCACCACACCGTGATATTTTTCTCACTCCTACTAGTGAATGTAATGTAACACACACCCATACAATGCGCACCACCCCTTTTTTTTTTCTCACTCCTACTAGTGAATGTAATGTAACGCACACCCATACAATGCGCACCACCCCGTGATGTTTTTCTCACTCCTACTAGTGAATGTAATGTAACACACACCCATACAATGCGCACCACCCCGTGATGTTTTTCTCACTCCTACTAGTGAATGTAATGTAACACACACCCATAAAATGCGCACCACCCCGTGATGTTTTTCTCACTCCTACTAGTGAATGTAATGTAACACACACCCATACAATGCGCACCACCCCGTGATGTTTTTCTCACTGCTACTAGTGAATGTAATGTAACACACACCCATACAATGCGCACCACCCCTTGATGTTTTTCTCACTCCTACTAGTGAATGTATTGTAACACACACCCATACAATGCGCACCACCCCGCGATGTTTTTCTCACTCCTACTAGTGAATCTAATGTAACACACACCCATACAATGCGCACCACCCCGCGATGTTTTTCTCACTCCTACTAGTGAATGTAATGTAACACACACCCATACAATGCGCACCACCCCGTGATGTTTTTCTCACTGCTACTAGTGAATGTAATGTAACACACACCCATACAATGCGCACCACCCCGTGATGTTTTTCTCACTCCTACAAGTGAATGTAATGTAACACACACCCATACAATGCGCACCACCCCGTGATGTTTTTCTCACTCCTACTACTGAATGTAATGTAACACACACCCATACAATGCGCACCACCCCGTGATGCTTTTCTCACTGCTACTAGTGAATGTAATGTAACACACACCCATACAATGCGCACCACCCAGTGATGGTTTTCTCACTCCTACTAGTGAATGTAATGTAACACACACCCATACAATGCGCACCACCCCGTGATGTTTTTCTCACTCCTACTAGTGAATGTAATGTAACACACACCCATACAATGCGCACCACCCCGTGATGTTTTTCTCACTCCTACTAGTGAAAGTAATGTAACACACACCCATACAATGCGCACCACCCCGTGATGCTTTTCTCACTCCTACTAGTGAATGTAATGTAACACACACCCATACAATGCGCACCACCCCGTGATGTTTTTCTCACTGCTACTAGTGAATGTAATGTAACACACACCCATACAATGCGCACCACCCCGTGATGCTTTTCTCACTCCTACTAGTGAATGTAATGTAACACACACCCATACAATGCGCACCACCCCGTGATGCTTTTCTCACTGCTACTAGTGAATGTAATGTAACACACACCCATACAATGCGCACCACCCCGTGATGTTTTTCTCACTCCTACTAGTGAATGTAATGTAACGCACACCCATACAATGCGCACCACCCCGTGATGTTTTTCTCACTCCTACTAGTGAATGTAATGTAAGGCACACCCATACAATGCGCACCACCCCGTGATGTTTTTCTCACTCCTACTAGTGAATGTAATGTAACGCACACCCATACAATGCGCACCACCCCGTGATGTTTTTCTCACTCCTACTAGTGAACGTAATGTAACGCACACCCATACAATGCGCACGACCCCGTGATGTTTTTCTCACTCCTACTAGTGAATGTAATGTAACGCACACCCATACAATGCGCACCACCCCATGTTGTTTTTCTCACTCCTACTAGTGAATGTAATGTAACAGACACACATACAATGCGCACCACCCCGTGATGTTTTTCTCACTCCTACTAGTGAATGTAATGTAACGCACACCCATACGATGCGCACCACCCCGTGATGTTTTTCTCACTCCTACTAGTGAATGTAATGTAAGGCACACCCATACAATGCGCACCACCCCGTGATGTTTTTCTCACTCCTACTAGTGAATGTAATGTAACGCACACCCATACAATGCGCACCACCCCGTGATGTTTTTCTCACTCCTACTTGTGAACGTAATGTAACGCACACCCATACAATGCGCACGACCCCGTGATGTTTTTCTCACTACTACTAGTGAATGTAATGTAACACAAACCCATACAATGCGCACCACCCCGTGATGTTTTTCTCACTCCTACTAGTGAATGTAATGTAACACACACCCATACAATGCGCACCACCCCGTGATGTTTTTCTCACTCCTACTAGTGAATGTAATGTAACACACACCCATACAATGCGCACCACCCCGTGATGTTTTTCTCACTCCTACTAGTGAATGTAATGTAACACACACCCATACAATGCGCACCACCCCGTGCTGTTTTTCTCACTCCTACTAGTGAATGTAATGGAAAACACACCCATACAATGCGCACCACCCCGTGATGCTTTTCTCACTGCTACTAATTAATGTAATGTAACACACACCCATACAATGCGCACCACCCCGTGATGTTTTTCTCACTCCTACTAGTGAATGTAATGTAACACACACCCATACAATGCGCACCACCCCGTGATGTTTTTCTCACTCCTACTAGTGAATGTAATGTAACGCACACCCATACAATGCGCACCACCACGTGATGTTTTTCTCACTCCTACTAGTGAATGTAATGTAACGCACAGCTATACAATGCGCACCACCCCGTGATGTTTTTCTCACTCCTACTAGTGAATGTAATGTAACGCACACCCATACAATGCGCACCACCCCGTGATGTTTTTCTCACTCCTACTAGTGAATGTAATGGAAAACACACCCATACAATGCGCACCACCCCGTGATGCTTTTCTCACTGCTACTAGTTAATGTAATGTAACACACACCCATACAATGCGCCCCACCCCGTGATGTTTTTCTCACTCCTACTAGTGAATGTAATGTAACACACACCCATACAATGCGCACCACCCCGTGATGTTTTTCTCACTCCTACTAGAGAATGTAATGTAACACACACCCATACAATGCGCACCACCCCGTGATGTTTTTCTCACTCCTACTAGTGAATGTAATGTAACACACACCCATACAATGCGCACCACCCCGTGATGTTTTTCTCACTCCTACTAGTGAATGTAATGTAACACACACCCATACAATGCGCACCACCCCGTGATGTTTTTCTCACTCCTACTAGTGAATGTAATGTAACACACACCCATACAATGCGCACCACCCCGTGATGTTTTTCTCACTCCTACTAGTGAATGTAATGTAACACACACCCATACAATGCGCACCACCCCGTGATGTTTTTCTCACTCCTACTAGTGAATGTAATGTAACACACACCCATACAATGCGCACCACCCCGTGATGTTTTTCTCTCTCCTACTACTGAATGTAATGTAACACACACCCATACAATGCGCACCACCCCGTGATGTTTTTCTCACTCCTACTAGTGAATGTAATGTAACACACACCCATACAATGCGCACCACCCCGTGATGTTTTTCTCACTCCTACTAGTGAATGTAATGTAAGGCACACCCATACAATGCGCACCACCCCGTGATGTTTTTCTCACTCCTACTAGTGAATGTAATGTAACGCACACCCATACAATGCGCACCACCCCGTGATGTTTTTCTCACTCCTACTAGTGAATGTAATGTAACGCACACCCATACAATGCGCACCACCCCGTGATGTTTTTCTCACTCCTACTACTGAATGTAATGTAACACACACCCATACAATGCGCACCACCCCGTGATGTTTTTCTCACTCCTACTAGTGAATGTAATGTAACGCACACCCATACAATGCGCACGACCCCGTGATGTTTTTCTCACTCCTACTAGTGAATGTAATGTAACACACACCCATACAATGCGCACCACCCCGTGATGTTTTTCTCACTCCTACTAGTGAATGTAATGTAACACACACCCATACAATGCGCACCACCCCGTGATGTTTTTCTCACTCCTACTAGTGAATGTAATGTAACACACACCCATACAATGCGCACCACCCCGCGATGTTTTTCAGAAACCTATCCTACATTGCCACTGCATATTCCCTGACCTCCTCATGCTGACCACCCCGCGGTGCCTTTCGCCATCCTACATTGCCACTCACTGCCTATCCTAATTCAGACCCTCCGATTCACACCACCCCGTGATGTTTTTCTCACTCCTACTAGTGAATGTAATGTAACACACACCCATACAATGAGCACCACCCCGTGATGTTTTTCTCACTCCTACTAGTGAATGTAATGTAACGCACACCCATACAATGCGCACCACCCCGTGATGTTTTTCTCACTCCTACTAGTGAATGTAATGTAAGGCACACCCATACAATGCGCACCACCCCGTGATGTTTTTCTCACTCCTACTAGTGAATGTAATGTAACGCACACCCATACAATGCGCACCACCCCGTGATGTTTTTCTCACTCCTACTAGTGAATGTAATGTAACGCACACCCATACAATGCGCACGACCCCGTGATGTTTTTCTCACTCCTACTAGTGAATGTAATGTAACACACACCCATACAATGCGCACGACCCCGTCATGTTTTTCTCACTCCTACTAGTGAATGTAATGTAACACACACCCATACAATGCGCACCACCCCGTGATGTTTTTCTCACTCCTACTAGTGAATGTAATGTAACACACACCCATACAATGCGCACCACCCCGTGATGTTTTTCTCACTCCTACTAGTGAATGTAATGTAACACACACCCATACAATGCGCACCACCCCGTGATGTTTTTCTCACTCCTACTAGTGAATGTAATGGAAAACACACCCATACAATGCGCACCACCCCGTGATGTTTTTCTCACTCCTACTAGTGAATGTAATGGAAAACATACCCATACAATGCGCACCACCCCGTGATGCTTTTCTCACTGCTACTAGTTAATGTAATGTAACACACACCCATACAATGCGCACCACCCCGTGATGTTTTTCTCACTACTACTAGTGAATGTAATGTAACACACACCCATACAATGCGCACCACCCCGTGATGTTTTTCTCACTCTTACTAGTGAATGTAATGTAACACACACCCATACATTGCGCACCACCCCGTGATGTTTTTCTCACTCCTACTAGAGAATGTAATGTAACACACACCCATACAATGCGCACCACCCCGTAATGTTTTTCTCACTCCTACTAGAGAATGTAATGTAACACACACCCATACAATGCGCACCACCCCGTGATGTTTTTCTCACTCCTACTAGTGAATGTAATGTAACACACACCCATACAATGCGCACCACCCCGTGATGTTTTTCTCACTCCTACTAGTGAATGTAATGTAACACACACCCATACAATGCGCACCACCCCGTGATGTTTTTCTCACTCCTACTAGTGAATGTAATGTAACACACACCCATACAATGCGCACCACCCCGTGATGTTTTTCTCACTCCTACTAGTGAATGTAATGTAACACACACCCATACAATGCGCACCACCCCGTGATGTTTTTCTCACTCCTACTAGTGAATGTAATGTAACACACACCCATACAATGCGCACCACCCCGTGATGTTTTTCTCACTCCTACTAGTGAATGTAATGTAACACACACCCTTACAATGCGCACCACCCCGTGATGTTTTTCTCACTCCTACTAGTGAATGTAATGTAACACACACCCATACAATGCGCACCACCCCGTGATGTATTTCTCTCTCCTACTACTGAATGTAATGTAACACACACCCATACAATGCGCACCACCCCGTGATGTTTTTCTCACTCCTACTAGTGAATGTAATGTAACACACACCCATACAATGCGCACCTCCCCGTGATGTTTTTCTCACTCCTACTACTGAATGTACTGTAAGGCACACCCATACAATGCGCACCACCCCGTGATGTTTTTCTCACTCCTACTAGTGAATGTAATGTAACGCACACCCATACAATGCGCACCACCCCGTGATGTTTTTCTCACTCCTACTAGTGAATGTAATGTAACGCACACCCATACAATGCGCACCACCCCGTGATGTTTTTCTCACTCCTACTAGTGAATGTAATGTAACACACACCCATACAATGCGCACCACCCCGTGATGTTTTCTCACTCCTACTAGTGAATGTAATGTAACACACACCCATACAATGCGCACCACCCCGTGATGTTTTTCTCACTCCTACTAGTGAATGTAATGTAACGCACACCCATACAAAGCGCACCACCCCGTGATGTTTTTCTCACTCCTACTAGTGAATGTAATGGAAAACACACCCATACGATGCGCACCACCCCGTGATGCTTTTCTCACTGCTACTAGTTAATGTAATGTAACACACACCCATACGATGCGCACCACCCCGTGATGTTTTTCTCACTCCTACTAGTGAATGTAATGTAACACACACCCATACAATGCGCACCACCCCGTGATGTTTTTCTCACTCCTACTAGTGAATGTAATGTAACACACACCGATACAATGCGCACCACCCCGTGATGTTTTTCTCACTCCTACTAGTGAATGTAATGTAAGGCAAACCCATACAATGCGCACCACCCCGTGAAGTTTTTCTCACTCCTACTAGTGAATGTAATGTAACGCACACCCATACAATGCGCACCACCCCGTGATGTTTTTCTCACTCCTACTAGTGAATGTAATGTAACGCACACACATACAATGCGCACCACCCCGTGATGTGTTTCTCACTCCTACTAGTGAATGTAATGTAACACACACCCATACAATGCGCACCACCCCGTGATGTTTTTCTCACTCCTACTAGTGAATGTAATCTAACGCACACCCATACAACGCATGACCCCGTGATGTTTTTCTCACTCCTACTAGTGAATGTAATGTAACACACACCCATACGATGCGCACCACCCCGTGATGTTTTTCTCACTGCTACTAGTGAATGTAATGTAACACACACCCATACAATGCGCACCACCCCGTGATGTTTTTCTCACTCCTACTAGTGAATGTAATGTAACACACACCCATACAATGCGCACCACCCCGTGATGTTTTTCTCACTCCTACTAGTGAATGTAATGGAAAACACACCCATACAATGCGCACCACACCGTGATGCTTTTCTCACTGCTACTAGTTAATGTAATGTAACACACACCCATACAATGCGCACCACCCCGTGATGTTTTTCTCACTCCTACTAGTGAATGTAATGTAACACACACCCATACAATGCGCACCACCCCGTGATGTTTTTCTCACTCCTACTAGTGAATGTAATGTAACACACACCCATACAATGCGCACGACCCCGTGATGTTTTTCTCACTCCTACTAGTGAATGTAATGTAACACAAAGCCATACAATGCGCACCACCCCGTGATGTTTTTCTCACTCCTACTAGTGAATGTAATGTAACACACACCCATAATATGCGCACCACCCCGTGTTGTTTTTCTCACTCCTACTAGTGAATGTAATGTAACACACACCCATACAATGCGCACCACCCCGTGTTGTTTTTCTCACTCCTACTAGTGAATGTAATGTAACACACACCCATACAATGCGCACCACCCCGTGATGTTTTTCTCACTCCTACTAGTGAATGTAATGGAAAACACACCCATACAATGCGCACCACCACGTGATGCTTTTCTCACTGCTACTAGTTAATGTAATGTAACACACACCCATACAATGCGCACCACCCCGTGATGTTTTTGTCACTCCTACTAGTGAATGTAATGTAACACACACCCATACAATGCGCACCACCCCGTGAAGTTTTTCTCACTCCTACTAGTGAATGTAATGTAACACACACCCATACAATGCGCACCACCCCGTGATGTTTTTCTCACTCCTACTAGTGAATGTAATATAAGGCACACCCATACAATGCGCACCACCCCGTGATGTTTTTCTCACTCCTACTAGTGAATGTATTGTAACGCACACCCATACAATGCGCACCACCCCGTGATGTTTTTCTCACTCCTACTAGTGAATGTAATGTAACGCACACCCATACAATGCGCACCACCCCATGATGTTTTTCTCACTCCTACTAGTGAATGTAATGTAACACACACACATACAATGCGCACCACCCCGTGATGTTTTTCTCACTCCTACTATTGAATGTAATGTAACACACACCCATACAATGCGCACCACCCCGTGATGTTTTTCTCACTCCTACTAGTGAATGTAATGTAACGCACACCCATACAATGCGCACCACCCCGTGATGTTTTTCTCACTCCTACTAGTGAATGTAATGTAACACACACCCATACAATGCGCACCACCCCGTGATGTTTTTCTCACTCCTACTAGTGAATGTAATGTAACGCACACCCATACAATGCGCACCACCCCGTGATGTTTTTCTCACTCCTACTAGTGAATGTAATGGAAAACACACCCATACAATGCGCACCACCCCGTGATGTTTTTCTCACTCCTACTAGTGAATGTAATGTAACACACACCCATACAATGCGCACCACCCCGTGATGTTTTTCTCACTCTTACTAGAGAATGTAATGTAACACACACCCATACAATGCGCACCACCCCGTGATGTTTTTCTCACTCCTACTAGTGAATGTAATGTAACACACACCCATACAATGCGCACCACCCCGTGATGTTTTTCTCACTCTTACTAGAGAATGTAATGTAACACACACCCATACAATGCGCACCACCCCGTGATGTTTTTCTCACTCCTACTAGTGAATGTAATGTAACACACACCCATACAATGCGCACCACCCCGTGATGTTTTTCTCACTCTTACTAGTGAATGTAATGTAACACACACCCATACAATGCGCACCACCCCGTGATGTTTTTCTCACTCCTACTAGTGAATGTAATGTAACGCACACCCATACAATGCGCACCACCACGTGATGTTTTTCTCACTCCTACTAGTGAATGTAATGTAAGGCACACCCATACAATGCGCACCACCCCGTGATGTTTTTCTCACTCCTACTAGTGAATGTAATGTAACGCACACCCATACAATGCGCACCACCCCGTGATGTTTTTCTCACTCCTACTAGTGAACGTAATGTAACGCACACCCATACAATGCGCACGACCCCGTGATGTTTTTCTCACTCCTACTAGTGAATGTAATGTAACGCACACCCATACAATGCGCACCACCCCATGATGTTTTTCTCACTCCTACTAGTGAATGTAATGTAACACACACACATACAATGCGTACCACCCCGTGATGTTTTTCTCACTCCTACTAGTGAATGTAATGTAACGCACACCCATACAATGCGCACCACCCCGTGATGTTTTTCTCACTCCTACTAGTGAATGTAATGTAAGGCACACCCATACAATGCGCACCACCCCGTGATGTTTTTCTCACTCCTACTAGTGAATGTAATGTAACGCACACCCATACAATGCGCACCACCCCGTGATGTTTTTCTCACTCCTACTTGTGAACGTAATGTAACGCACACCCATACAATGCGCACGACCCCGTGATGTTTTTCTCACTACTACTAGTGAATGTAATGTAACACAAACCCATACAATGCGCACCACCCCGTGATGTTTTTCTCACTCCTACTAGTGAATGTAATGTAACACACACCCATACAATGCGCACCACCCCGTGATGTTTTTCTCACTCCTACTAGTGAATGTAATGTAACACACACCCATACAATGCGCACCACCCCGTGATGTTTTTCTCACTCCTACTAGTGAATGTAATGTAACACACACCCATACAATGCGCACCACCCCGTGCTGTTTTTCTCACTCCTACTAGTGAATGTAATGGAAAACACACCCATACAATGCGCACCACCCCGTGATGCTTTTCTCACTGCTACTAGTTAATGTAATGTAACACACACCCATACAATGCGCACCACCCCGTGATGTTTTTCTCACTCCTACTAGTGAATGTAATGTAACACACACCCATACAATGCGCACCACCCCGTGATGTTTTTCTCACTCCTACTAGTGAATGTAATGTAACGCACACCCATACAATGCGCACCACCCCGTGATGTTTTTCTCACTCCTACTAGTGAATGTAATGTAACGCACAGCTATACAATGCGCACCACCCCGTGATGTTTTTCTCACTCCTACTAGTGAATGTAATGTAACGCACACCCATACAATGCGCACCACCCCGTGATGTTTTTCTCACTCCTACTAGTGAATGTAATGGAAAACACACCCATACAATGCGCACCACCCCGTGATGCTTTTCTCACTGCTACTAGTTAATGTAATGTAACACACACCCATACAATGCGCCCCACCCCGTGATGTTTTTCTCACTCCTACTAGTGAATGTAATGTAACACACACCCATACAATGCGCACCACCCCGTGATGTTTTTCTCACTCCTACTAGAGAATGTAATGTAACACACACCCATACAATGCGCACCACCCCGTGATGTTTTTCTCACTCCTACTAGTGAATGTAATGTAACACACACCCATACAATGCGCACCACCCCGTGATGTTTTTCTCACTCCTACTAGTGAATGTAATGTAACACACACCCATACAATGCGCACCACCCCGTGATGTTTTTCTCACTCCTACTAGTGAATGTAATGTAACACACACCCATACAATGCGCACCACCCCGTGATGTTTTTCTCACTCCTACTAGTGAATGTAATGTAACACACACCCATACAATGCGCACCACCCCGTGATGTTTTTCTCACTCCTACTAGTGAATGTAATGTAACACACACCCATACAATGCGCACCACCCCGTGATGTTTTTCTCTCTCCTACTACTGAATGTAATGTAACACACACCCATACAATGCGCACCACCCCGTGATGTTTTTCTCACTCCTACTAGTGAATGTAATGTAACACACACCCATACAATGCGCACCACCCCGTGATGTTTTTCTCACTCCTACTAGTGAATGTAATGTAAGGCACACCCATACAATGCGCACCACCCCGTGATGTTTTTCTCACTCCTACTAGTGAATGTAATGTAACGCACACCCATACAATGCGCACCACCCCGTGATGTTTTTCTCACTCCTACTAGTGAATGTAATGTAACGCACACCCATACAATGCGCACCACCCCGTGATGTTTTTCTCACTCCTACTACTGAATGTAATGTAACACACACCCATACAATGCGCACCACCCCGTGATGTTTTTCTCACTCCTACTAGTGAATGTAATGTAACGCACACCCATACAATGCGCACGACCCCGTGATGTTTTTCTCACTCCTACTAGTGAATGTAATGTAACACACACCCATACAATGCGCACCACCCCGTGATGTTTTTCTCACTCCTACTAGTGAATGTAATGTAACACACACCCATACAATGCGCACCACCCCGTGATGTTTTTCTCACTCCTACTAGTGAATGTAATGTAACACACACCCATACAATGCGCACCACCCCGCGATGTTTTTCAGAAACCTATCCTACATTGCCACTGCATATTCCCTGACCTCCTCATGCTGACCACCCCGCGGTGCCTTTCGCCATCCTACATTGCCACTCACTGCCTATCCTAATTCAGACCCTCCGATTCACACCACCCCGTGATGTTTTTCTCACTCCTACTAGTGAATGTAATGTAACACACACCCATACAATGAGCACCACCCCGTGATGTTTTTCTCACTCCTACTAGTGAATGTAATGTAACGCACACCAATACAATGCGCACCACCCCGTGATGTTTTTCTCACTCCTACTAGTGAATGTAATGTAAGGCACACCCATACAATGCGCACCACCCCGTGATGTTTTTCTCACTCCTACTAGTGAATGTAATGTAACGCACACCCATACAATGCGCACCACCCCGTGATGTTTTTCTCACTCCTACTAGTGAATGTAATGTAACGCACACCCATACAATGCGCACGACCCCGTGATGTTTTTCTCACTCCTACTAGTGAATGTAATGTAACACACACCCATACAATGCGCACGACCCCGTGATGTTTTTCTCACTCCTACTAGTGAATGTAATGTAACACACACCCATACAATGCGCACCACCCCGTGATGTTTTTCTCACTCCTACTAGTGAATGTAATGTAACACACACCCATACAATGCGCACCACCCCGTGATGTTTTTCTCACTCCTACTAGTGAATGTAATGTAACACACACCCATACAATGCGCACCACCCCGTGATGTTTTTCTCACTCCTACTAGTGAATGTAATGGAAAACACACCCATACAATGCGCACCACCCCGTGATGTTTTTCTCACTCCTACTAGTGAATGTAATGGAAAACATACCCATACAATGCGCACCACCCCGTGATGCTTTTCTCACTGCTACTAGTTAATGTAATGTAACACACACCCATACAATGCGCACCACCCCGTGATGTTTTTCTCACTACTACTAGTGAATGTAATGTAACACACACCCATACAATGCGCACCACCCCGTGATGTTTTTCTCACTCTTACTAGTGAATGTAATGTAACACACACCCATACATTGCGCACCACCCCGTGATGTTTTTCTCACTCCTACTAGAGAATGTAATGTAACACACACCCATACAATGTGCACCACCCCGTAATGTTTTTCTCACTCCTACTAGAGAATGTAATGTAACACACACCCATACAATGCGCACCACCCCGTGATGTTTTTCTCACTCCTACTAGTGAATGTAATGTAACACACACCCATACAATGCGCACCACCCCGTGATGTTTTTCTCACTCCTACTAGTGAATGTAATGTAACACACACCCATACAATGCGCACCACCCCGTGATGTTTTTCTCACTCCTACTAGTGAATGTAATGTAACACACACCCATACAATGCGCACCACCCCGTGATGTTTTTCTCACTCCTACTAGTGAATGTAATGTAACACACACCCATACAATGCGCACCACCCCGTGATGTTTTTCTCACTCCTACTAGTGAATGTAATGTAACACACACCCATACAATGCGCACCACCCCGTGATGTATTTCTCACTGCTACTAGTTAATGTAATGTAACACACACCCATACAATGCGCACCACCCCGTGATGTTTTTCTCACTCCTACTAGTGAATGTAATGTAACACACACCCATACAATGCGCACCACCCCGTGATGTTTTTCTCACTCCTACTAGTGAATGTAATGTAACACACACCCATACAATGCGCACCACCCCGTGATGTTTTTCTCACTCCTACTAGTGAATGTAATGTAAGGCACACCCATACAATGCGCACCACCCCGTGATGTTTTTCTCACTCCTACTAGTGAATGTATTGTAACGCACACCCATACAATGCGCACCACCCCGTGATGTTTTTCTCACTCCTACTAGTGAATGTAATGTAAGGCACACCCATACAATGCGCACCACCCCGTGATGTTTTTCTCACTCCTACTAGTGAATGTATTGTAACGCACACCCATACAATGCGCACCACCCCGTGATGTTTTTCTCACTCCTACTAGTGAATGTAATGTAACGCACACCCATACAATGCGCACCACCCCGTGATGTTTTTCTCACTCCTACTAGTGAATGTAATGGAAAACATACCCATACAATGCGCACCACCCCGTGATGCTTTTCTCACTGCTACTAGTTAATGTAATGTAACACACACCCATACAATGCGCACCACCCCGTGATGTTTTTCTCACTACTACTAGTGAATGTAATGTAACACACACCCATACAATGCGCACCACCCCGTGATGTTTTTCTCACTCTTACTAGTGAATGTAATGTAACACACACCCATACATTGCGCACCACCCCGTGATGTTTTTCTCACTCCTACTAGAGAATGTAATGTAACACACACCCATACAATGCGCACCACCCCGTAATGTTTTTCTCACTCCTACTAGAGAATGTAATGTAACACACACCCATACAATGCGCACCACCCCGTGATGTTTTTCTCACTCCTACTAGTGAATGTAATGTAACACACACCCATACAATGCGCACCACCCCGTGATGTTTTTCTCACTCCTACTAGTGAATGTAATGTAACACACACCCATACAATGCGCACCACCCCGTGATGTTTTTCTCACTCCTACTAGTGAATGTAATGTAACACACACCCATACAATGCGCACCACCCCGTGATGTTTTTCTCACTCCTACTAGTGAATGTAATGTAACACACACCCATACAATGCGCACCACCCCGTGATGTTTTTCTCACTCCTACTAGTGAATGTAATGTAACACACACCCATACAATGCGCACCACCCCGTGATGTATTTCTCACTGCTACTAGTTAATGTAATGTAACACACACCCATACAATGCGCACCACCCCGTGATGTTTTTCTCACTCCTACTAGTGAATGTAATGTAACACACACCCATACAATGCGCACCACCCCGTGATGTTTTTCTCACTCCTACTAGTGAATGTAATGTAACACACACCCATACAATGCGCACCACCCCGTGATGTTTTTCTCACTCCTACTAGTGAATGTAATGTAAGGCACACCCATACAATGCGCACCACCCCGTGATGTTTTTCTCACTCCTACTAGTGAATGTATTGTAACGCACACCCATACAATGCGCACCACCCCGTGATGTTTTTCTCACTCCTACTAGTTAATGTAATGTAACGCACACCCATACAATGCGCACCACCCCGTGATGTTTTTCTCACTCCTACTAGTGAATGTAATGTAACACACACACATACAATGCGCACCACCCCGTGATGTTTTTCTCACTCCTACTAGTGAATGTAATGTAACACACACCCATACAATGCGCACCACCCCGTGATGTTTTTCTCACTCCTACTAGTGAATATAATGTAACGCACACCCATACAATGCGCACCACCACGTGATGTTTTTCTCACTCCTACTAGTGAATGTAATGTAACGCACAGCCATACAATGCGCACCACCCCGTGATGTTTTTCTCACTCCTACTAGTGAATGTAATGTAACGCACACCCATACAATGCGCACCACCCCGTGATGTTTTTCTCACTCCTACTAGTGAATGTAATGGAAAACATACCCATACAATGCGCACCACCCCGTGATGCTTTTCTCACTGCTACTAGTTAATGTAATGTAACACACACCCATACAATGCGCACCACCCCGTGATGTTTTTCTCACTCCTACTAGTGAATGTAATGTAACACACACCCATACAATGCGCACCAACCTGTGATGTTTTTCTCACTCTTACTAGTGAATGTAATGTAACACACACCCATACAATGCGCACCACCCCGTGATGTTTTTCTCACTCCTACTAGTGAATGTAATGTAACACACACCCATACAATGCGCACCACCCCGTGATGTTTTTCTCACTCCTACTAGAGAATGTAATGTAACACACACCCATACAATGCGCACCACCCCGTGATGTTTTTCTCACTCCTACTAGTGAATGTAATGTAACACACACCCATACAATGCGCACCACCCCGTGATGTTTTTCTCACTCCTACTAGAGAATGTAATGTAACACACACCCATACAATGCGCACCACCCCGTGATGTTTTTCTCACTCCTACTAGTGAATGTAATGTAACACACACCCATACAATGCGCACCACCCCGTGATGTTTTTCTCACTCCTACTAGTGAATGTAATGGAAAACATACCCATACAATGCGCACCACCCCGTGATGCTTTTCTCACTGCTACTAGTTAATGTAATGTAACACACACCCATACAATGCGCACCACCCCGTGATGTTTTTCTCACTACTACTAGTGAATGTAATGTAACACACACCCATACAATGCGCACCACCCCGTGATGTTTTTCTCACTCTTACTAGTGAATGTAATGTAACACACACCCATACATTGCGCACCACCCCGTGATGTTTTTCTCACTCCTACTAGAGAATGTAATGTAACACACACCCATACAATGCGCACCACCCCGTAATGTTTTTCTCACTCCTACTAGAGAATGTAATGTAACACACACCCATACAATGCGCACCACCCCGTGATGTTTTTCTCACTCCTACTAGTGAATGTAATGGAAACACACCCATACAATGCGCACCACCCCGTGATGTTTTTCTCACTCCTACTAGTGAATGTAATGTAACACACACCCATACAATGCGCACCACCCCGTGATGTTTTTCTCACTCCTACTAGTGAATGTAATGGAAAACACACCCATACAATGCGCACCACCCCGTGATGTTTTTCTCACTCCTACTAGTGAATGTAATGTAACACACACCCATACAATGCGCACCACCCCGTGATGTTTTTCTCACTCCTACTAGTGAATGTAATGTAACACACACCCATACAATGCGCACCACCCCGTGATGTTTTTCTCACTCCTACTAGTGAATGTAATGTAACACACACCCATACAATGCGCACCACCCCGTGATGTTTTTCTCACTCCTACTAGTGAATGTAATGTAACACACACCCATACAATGCGCACCACCCCGTGATGTTTTTCTCACTCCTACTAGTGAATGTAATGTAACACACACCCATACAATGCGCACCACCCCGTGATGTATTTCTCACTGCTACTAGTTAATGTAATGTAACACACACCCATACAATGCGCACCACCCCGTGATGTTTTTCTCACTCCTACTAGTGAATGTAATGTAACACACACCCATACAATGCGCACCACCCCGTGATGTTTTTCTCACTCCTACTAGTGAATGTAATGTAACACACACCCATACAATGCGCACCACCCCGTGATGTTTTTCTCACTCCTACTAGTGAATGTAATGTAAGGCACACCCATACAATGCGCACCACCCCGTGATGTTTTTCTCACTCCTACTAGTGAATGTATTGTAACGCACACCCATACAATGCGCACCACCCCGTGATGTTTTTCTCACTCCTACTAGTGAATGTAATGTAACGCACACCCATACAATGCGCACCACCCCGTGATGTTTTTCTCACTCCTACTAGTGAATGTAATGGAAAACATACCCATACAATGCGCACCACCCCGTGATGCTTTTCTCACTGCTACTAGTTAATGTAATGTAACACACACCCATACAATGCGCACCACCCCGCGATGTTTTTCAGAAACCTATCCTACATTGCCACTGCATATTCCCTGACCTCCTCATGCTGACCACCCCGCGGTGCCTTTCGCCATCCTACATTGCCACTCACTGCCTATCCTAATTCAGACCCTCCGATTCACACCACCCCGTGATGTTTTTCTCACTCCTACTAGTGAATGTAATGTAACACACACCCATACAATGAGCACCACCCCGTGATGTTTTTCTCACTCCTACTAGTGAATGTAATGTAACGCACACCAATACAATGCGCACCACCCCGTGATGTTTTTCTCACTCCTACTAGTGAATGTAATGTAAGGCACACCCATACAATGCGCACCACCCCGTGATGTTTTTCTCACTCCTACTAGTGAATGTAATGTAACGCACACCCATACAATGCGCACCACCCCGTGATGTTTTTCTCACTCCTACTAGTGAATGTAATGTAACGCACACCCATACAATGCGCACGACCCCGTGATGTTTTTCTCACTCCTACTAGTGAATGTAATGTAACACACACCCATACAATGCGCACGACCCCGTGATGTTTTTCTCACTCCTACTAGTGAATGTAATGTAACACACACCCATACAATGCGCACCACCCCGTGATGTTTTTCTCACTCCTACTAGTGAATGTAATGTAACACACACCCATACAATGCGCACCACCCCGTGATGTTTTTCTCACTCCTACTAGTGAATGTAATGTAACACACACCCATACAATGCGCACCACCCCGTGATGTTTTTCTCACTCCTACTAGTGAATGTAATGGAAAACACACCCATACAATGCGCACCACCCGTGATGTTTTTCTCACTCCTACTAGTGAATGTAATGGAAAACATACCCATACAATGCGCACCACCCCGTGATGCTTTTCTCACTGCTACTAGTTAATGTAATGTAACACACACCCATACAATGCGCACCACCCCGTGATGTTTTTCTCACTACTACTAGTGAATGTAATGTAACACACACCCATACAATGCGCACCACCCCGTGATGTTTTTCTCACTCTTACTAGTGAATGTAATGTAACACACACCCATACATTGCGCACCACCCCGTGATGTTTTTCTCACTCCTACTAGAGAATGTAATGTAACACACACCCATACAATGCGCACCACCCCGTAATGTTTTTCTCACTCCTACTAGAGAATGTAATGTAACACACACCCATACAATGCGCACCACCCCGTGATGTTTTTCTCACTCCTACTAGTGAATGTAATGTAACACACACCCATACAATGCGCACCACCCCGTGATGTTTTTCTCACTCCTACTAGTGAATGTAATGTAACACACACCCATACAATGCGCACCACCCCGTGATGTTTTTCTCACTCCTACTAGTGAATGTAATGTAACACACACCCATACAATGCGCACCACCCCGTGATGTTTTTCTCACTCCTACTAGTGAATGTAATGTAACACACACCCATACAATGCGCACCACCCCGTGATGTTTTTCTCACTCCTACTAGTGAATGTAATGTAACACACACCCATACAATGCGCACCACCCCGTGATGTATTTCTCACTGCTACTAGTTAATGTAATGTAACACACACCCATACAATGCGCACCACCCCGTGATGTTTTTCTCACTCCTACTAGTGAATGTAATGTAACACACACCCATACAATGCGCACCACCCCGTGATGTTTTTCTCACTCCTACTAGTGAATGTAATGTAACACACACCCATACAATGCGCACCACCCCGTGATGTTTTTCTCACTCCTACTAGTGAATGTAATGTAAGGCACACCCATACAATGCGCACCACCCCGTGATGTTTTTCTCACTCCTACTAGTGAATGTATTGTAACGCACACCCATACAATGCGCACCACCCCGTGATGTTTTTCTCACTCCTACTAGTGAATGTAATGTAACGCACACCCATACAATGCGCACCACCCCGTGATGTTTTTCTCACTCCTACTAGTGAATGTAATGGAAAACATACCCATACAATGCGCACCACCCCGTGATGCTTTTCTCACTGCTACTAGTTAATGTAATGTAACACACACCCATACAATGCGCACCACCCCGTGATGTTTTTCTCACTACTACTAGTGAATGTAATGTAACACACACCCATACAATGCGCACCACCCCGTGATGTTTTTCTCACTCTTACTAGTGAATGTAATGTAACACACACCCATACATTGCGCACCACCCCGTGATGTTTTTCTCACTCCTACTAGAGAATGTAATGTAACACACACCCATACAATGCGCACCACCCCGTAATGTTTTTCTCACTCCTACTAGAGAATGTAATGTAACACACACCCATACAATGCGCACCACCCCGTGATGTTTTTCTCACTCCTACTAGTGAATGTAATGTAACACACACCCATACAATGCGCACCACCCCGTGATGTTTTTCTCACTCCTACTAGTGAATGTAATGTAACACACACCCATACAATGCGCACCACCCCGTGATGTTTTTCTCACTCCTACTAGTGAATGTAATGTAACACACACCCATACAATGCGCACCACCCCGTGATGTTTTTCTCACTCCTACTAGTGAATGTAATGTAACACACACCCATACAATGCGCACCACCCCGTGATGTTTTTCTCACTCCTACTAGTGAATGTAATGTAACACACACCCATACAATGCGCACCACCCCGTGATGTATTTCTCACTGCTACTAGTTAATGTAATGTAACACACACCCATACAATGCGCACCACCCCGTGATGTTTTTCTCACTCCTACTAGTGAATGTAATGTAACACACACCCATACAATGCGCACCACCCCGTGATGTTTTTCTCACTCCTACTAGTGAATGTAATGTAACACACACCCATACAATGCGCACCACCCCGTGATGTTTTTCTCACTCCTACTAGTGAATGTAATGTAAGGCACACCCATACAATGCGCACCACCCCGTGATGTTTTTCTCACTCCTACTAGTGAATGTATTGTAACGCACACCCATACAATGCGCACCACCCCGTGATGTTTTTCTCACTCCTACTAGTGAATGTAATGTAACGCACACCCATACAATGCGCACCACCCCGTGATGTTTTTCTCACTCCTACTAGTGAATGTAATGGAAAACATACCCATACAATGCGCACCACCCCGTGATGCTTTTCTCACTGCTACTAGTTAATGTAATGTAACACACACCCATACAATGCGCACCACCCCGTGATGTTTTTCTCACTACTACTAGTGAATGTAATGTAACACACACCCATACAATGCGCACCACCCCGTGATGTTTTTCTCACTCTTACTAGTGAATGTAATGTAACACACACCCATACATTGCGCACCACCCCGTGATGTTTTTCTCACTCCTACTAGAGAATGTAATGTAACACACACCCATACAATGCGCACCACCCCGTAATGTTTTTCTCACTCCTACTAGAGAATGTAATGTAACACACACCCATACAATGCGCACCACCCCGTGATGTTTTTCTCACTCCTACTAGTGAATGTAATGTAACACACACCCATACAATGCGCACCACCCCGTGATGTTTTTCTCACTCCTACTAGTGAATGTAATGTAACACACACCCATACAATGCGCACCACCCCGTGATGTTTTTCTCACTCCTACTAGTGAATGTAATGTAACACACACCCATACAATGCGCACCACCCCGTGATGTTTTTCTCACTCCTACTAGTGAATGTAATGTAACACACACCCATACAATGCGCACCACCCCGTGATGTATTTCTCACTCCCACTAGTGAATGTAATGTAAGGCACACCCATACAATGCGCACCACCCCGTGATGTTTTTCTCACTCCTACTAGTGAATGTATTGTAACGCACACCCATACAATGCGCACCACCCCGTGATGTTTTTCTCACTCCTACTAGTGAATGTAATGTAACGCACACCCATACAATGCGCACCACCCCGTGATGTTTTTCTCACTCCTACTAGTGAATGTAATGTAACACACACACATACAATGCGCACCACCCCGTGATGTTTTTCTCACTCCTACTAGTGAATGTAATGTAACACACACCCATACAATGCGCACCACCCCGTGATGTTTTTCTCACTCCTACTAGTGAATATAATGTAACGCACACCCATACAATGCGCACCACCCCGCGATGTTTTTCAGAAACCTATCCTACATTGCCACTGCATGTTCCCTGACCTCCTCATGCTGACCACCCCGCGGTGCCTTTCGCCATCCTACATTGCCACTCACTGCCTATCCTAATTCAGACCCTCCGATTCACACCTCCCTGTGATGTTTTTCTCACTCCTACTAGTGAATGTAATGTAACACACACCCATACAATGCGCACCACCCCGTGATGTTTTTCTCACTCCTACTAGTGAATGTAATGTAACGCACACCCATACAATGCGCACCACCCCGGGATGTTTTTCTCACTCCTACTAGTGAATGTAATGTAAGGCACACCCATACAATGCGCACCACCCCGTGATGTTTTTCTCACTCCTACTAGTGAATGTAATGTAACGCACACCCATACAATGCGCACCACCCCGTGATGTTTTTCTCACTCCTACTAGTGAATGTAATGTAACGCACACCCATACAATGCGCACCACCCCGTGATGTTTTTCTCACTCCTACTAGTGAATGTAATGTAACACACACCCATACAATGCGCACCACCCCGTGATGTTTTTCTCACTCCTACTAGTGAATGTAATGTAACGCACACCCATACAATGCGCACGACCCCGTGATGTTTTTCTCACTCCTACTAGTGAATGTAATGTAACACACACCCATACAATGCGCACCACCCCGTGATGTTTTTCTCACTCCTACTAGTGAATGTAATGTAACACACACCCATACAATGCGCACCACCCCGTGATGTTTTTCTCACTCCTACTAGTGAATGTAATGGAAAACACACCCATACAATGCGCACCACCCCGTGATGCTTTTCTCACTGCTACTAGTGAATGTAATGTAACACACACCCATACAGTGCGCACCACCCCGTGATGTTTTTCTCACTCCTACTAGTGAATGTAATGTAACACACACCCATACAATGCGCACCACCCCGTGATGTTTTTCTCACTCCTACTAGTGAATGTAATGTAACACACACCCATACAATGCGCACCACCCCGTGATGTTTTTCTCACTCCTACTAGTGAATGTAATGTAAGGCACACCCATACAATGCGCACCACCCCGTGATGTTTTTCTCACTCCTACTAGTGAATGTATTGTAACGCACACCCATACAATGCGCACCACCCCGTGATGTTTTTCTCACTCCTACTAGTGAATGTAATGTAACGCACACCCATACAATGCGCACCACCCCGTGATGTTTTTCTCACTCCTACTAGTGAATGTAATGTAACACACACACATACAATGCGCACCACCCTGTGATGTTTTTCTCACTCCTACTAGTGAATGTAATGTAACACACACCCATACAATGCGCACCACCCCGTGATGTTTTTCTCACTCCTACTAGTGAATATAATGTAACGCACACCCATACAATGCGCACCACAACGTGATGTTTTTCTCACTCCTACTAGTGAATGTAATGTAACGCACAGCCATACAATGCGCACCACCCCGTGATGTTTTTCTCACTCCTACTAGTGAATGTAATGTAACGCCCAGCCATACAATGCGCACCACCCCGTGATATTTTTCTCACTCCTACTAGTGAGTGTAATGTAACACACACCCATACAATGCGCACCACCCCGTGATGTTTTTCTCACTCCTACTAGTGAATGTAATGGAAAACATACCCATACAATGCGCACCACCCCGTGATGCTTTTCTCACTGCTACTAGTGAATGTAATGTAACACACACCCATACAATGCGCACCACCCCGTGATGTTTTTCTCACTCCTACTAGTGAATGTAATGTAACACACACCCATACAATGCGCACCACCCCGTGATGTTTTTCTCACTCCTACTAGTGAATGTAATGTAACACACACCCATACAATGCGCACCACCCCGTGATGTTTTTCTCACTCCTACTAGTGAATGTAATGTAACACACACCCATACATTGCGCACCACCCCGTGATGTTTTTCTCACTCCTACTAGAGAATGTAATGTAACACACACCCATACAATGCGCACCACCCCGTGATGTTTTTCTCACTCCTACTAGTGAATGTAATGTAACACACACCCATACACTGCGCACCACCCCGTGATGTTTTTCTCACTCCTACTAGTGAATGTAATGTAACACACACCCATACAATGCGCACCACCCCGTGATGTTTTTCTCACTCCTACTAGTGAATGTAATGTAACACACACCCATACAATGCGCACCACCCCGTGATGTTTTTCTCACTCCTACTAGTGAATGTAATGTAACACACACCCATACAATGTGCACCACCCCGTGATGTTTTTCTCACTCCTACTAGTGAATGTAATGTAACACACACCCATACAATGCGCACCACCCCGTGATGTTTTTCTCTCTCCTACTACTGAATGTAATGTAACACACACCCATACAATGCGCACCACCCCGTGATGTTTTTCTCTCTCCTACTACTGAATGTAATGTAACACACACCCATACAATGCGCACCACCCCGAGATGTTTTTCTCACTCCTACTAGTGAATGTAATGTAACACACACCCATACAATGCGCACCTCCCCGTGATGTATTTCTCACTCCTACTACTGAATGTAATGTAAGGCACACCCATACAATGCGCACCACCCCGTGATGTTTTTCTCACTCCTACTAGTGAATGTAATGTAACGCACACCCATACAATGCGCACCACCCCGTGATGTTTTTCTCACTCCTACTAGTGAATGTAATGTAACACACACCCATACAATGCGCACCACCCCGTGATGTTTTTCTCACTCCTACTAGTGAATGTAATGTAACACACACCCATACAATGCGCACCACCCCGTGATGTTTTTCTCACTCCTACTAGTGAATGTAATGTAACACACACCCATACAATGCGCACCACCCTGTGATGTTTTTCTCACTCCTACTAGTGAATGTAATGTAACACACACCCATACAATGCGCACCACCCCGTGATGTTTTTCTCACTCCTACTAGTGAATGTAATGTAACACACACCCATACAATGCGCACCACCCCGTGATGTTTTTCTCACTCCTACTAGTGAATGTAATGTAACGCACAGCCATACAATGCGCACCACCCCGTGATGTTTTTCTCACTCCTACTAGTGAATGTAATGTAACGCACACCCATACAATGCGCACCACCCCGTGATGTTTTTCTCACTCCTACTAGTGAATGTAATGGAAAACATACCCATACAATGCGCACCACCCCGTGATGCTTTTCTCACTGCTACTAGTTAATGTAATGTAACACACACCCATACAATGCGCACCACCCCGTGATGTTTTTCTCACTCCTACTAGTGAATGTAATGTAACACACACCCATACAATGCGCACCACCCTGTGATGTTTTTCTCACTCTTACTAGTGAATGTAATGTAACACACACCCATACAATGCGCACCACCCCGTGATGTTTTTCTCACTCCTACTAGTGAATGTAATGTAACACACACCCATACAATGCGCACCACCCCGTGATGTTTTTCTCACTCCTACTAGTGAATGTATTGTAACGCACACCCATACAATGCGCACCACCCCGTGATGTTTTTCTCACTCCTACTAGTGAATGTAATGTAACGCACACCCATACAATGCGCACCACCCCGTGATGTTTTTCTCACTCCTACTAGTGAATGTAATGTAACACACACACATACAATGCGCACCACCCTGTGATGTTTTTCTCACTCCTACTAGTGAATGTAATGTAACACACACCCATACAATGCGCACCACCCCGTGATGTTTTTCTCACTCCTACTAGTGAATATAATGTAACGCACACCCATACAATGCGCACCACAACGTGATGTTTTTCTCACTCCTACTAGTGAATGTAATGTAACGCACAGCCATACAATGCGCACCACCCCGTGATGTTTTTCTCACTCCTACTAGTGAATGTAATGTAACGCCCAGCCATACAATGCGCACCACCCCGTGATATTTTTCTCACTCCTACTAGTGAGTGTAATGTAACACACACCCATACAATGCGCACCACCCCGTGATGTTTTTCTCACTCCTACTAGTGAATGTAATGGAAAACATACCCATACAATGCGCACCACCCCGTGATGCTTTTCTCACTGCTACTAGTGAATGTAATGTAACACACACCCATACAATGCGCACCACCCCGTGATGTTTTTCTCACTCCTACTAGTGAATGTAATGTAACACACACCCATACAATGCGCACCACCCCGTGATGTTTTTCTCACTCCTACTAGTGAATGTAATGTAACACACACCCATACAATGCGCACCACCCCGTGATGTTTTTCTCACTCCTACTAGTGAATGTAATGTAACACACACCCATACATTGCGCACCACCCCGTGATGTTTTTCTCACTCCTACTAGAGAATGTAATGTAACACACACCCATACAATGCGCACCACCCCGTGATGTTTTTCTCACTCCTACTAGTGAATGTAATGTAACACACACCCATACAATGCGCACCACCCCGTGATGTTTTTCTCACTCCTACTAGTGAATGTAATGTAACACACACCCATACAATGCGCACCACCCCGTGATGTTTTTCTCACTCCTACTAGTGAATGTAATGTAACACACACCCATACAATGCGCACCACCCCGTGATGTTTTTCTCACTCCTACTAGTGAATGTAATGTAACACACACCCATACAAAGTGCACCACCCCGTGATGTTTTTTCTCACTCCTACTAGCTGAATGTAATGTAACACACACCCATACAATGCGCACCACCCCGTGAATGTTGTTCTCTCTTCTACTACTGAATGTAATGTACACACCCATACAATGCGCACCACCCCGTGATGTTTTTCTCTCTCCTACTACTGAATGTAATGTAACACACACCCATACAATGCGCACCACCCCGAGATGTTTTTCTCACTCCTACTAGTGAATGTAATGTAACACACACCCATACAATGCGCACCTCCCCGTGATGTATTTCTCACTCCTACTACTGAATGTAATGTAAGGCACACCCATACAATGCGCACCACCCCGTGATGTTTTTCTCACTCCTACTAGTGAATGTAATGTAACGCACACCCATACAATGCGCACCACCCCGTGATGTTTTTCTCACTCCTACTAGTGAATGTAATGTAACACACACCCATACAATGCGCACCACCCCGTGATGTTTTTCTCACTCCTACTAGTGAATGTAATGTAACACACACCCATACAATGCGCACCACCCCGTGATGTTTTTCTCACTCCTACTAGTGAATGTAATGTAACACACACCCATACAATGCGCACCACCCTGTGATGTTTTTCTCACTCCTACTAGTGAATGTAATGTAACACACACCCATACAATGCGCACCACCCCGTGATGTTTTTCTCACTCCTACTAGTGAATGTAATGTAACACACACCCATACAATGCGCACCACCCCGTGATGTTTTTCTCACTCCTACTAGTGAATGTAATGTAACGCACAGCCATACAATGCGCACCACCCCGTGATGTTTTTCTCACTCCTACTAGTGAATGTAATGTAACGCACACCCATACAATGCGCACCACCCCGTGATGTTTTTCTCACTCCTACTAGTGAATGTAATGGAAAACATACCCATACAATGCGCACCACCCCGTGATGCTTTTCTCACTGCTACTAGTTAATGTAATGTAACACACACCCATACAATGCGCACCACCCCGTGATGTTTTTCTCACTCCTACTAGTGAATGTAATGTAACACACACCCATACAATGCGCACCACCCTGTGATGTTTTTCTCACTCTTACTAGTGAATGTAATGTAACACACACCCATACAATGCGCACCACCCCGTGATGTTTTTCTCACTCCTACTAGTGAATGTAATGTAACACACACCCATACAATGCGCACCACCCCGTGATGTTTTTCTCACTCCTACTAGAGAATGTAATGTAACACACACCCATACAATGCGCACCACCCCGTGATGTTTTTCTCACTCCTACTAGTGAATGTAATGTAACACACACCCATACAATGCGCACCACCCCGTGATGTTTTTCTCACTCCTACTAGTGAATGTAATGTAACACACACCCATACAATGCGCACCACCCCGTGATGTTTTTCTCACTCCTACTAGTGAATGTAATGTAACACACACCCATACAATGCGCACCACCCCGTGATGTTTTTCTCACTCCTACTGGTGAATGTAATGTAACACACACCCATACAATGCGCACCACCCCGTGATGTTTTTCTCACTCCTACTAGTGAATGTAATGTAACACACACCCATACAATGCTCACCACCCCGTGATGTTTTTCTCACTCCTACTAGTGAATGTAATGTAAGGCAAACCCATACAATGCGCACCACCCCGTGAAGTTTTTCTCACTCCTACTAGTGAATGTAATGTAACGCACACCCATACAATGCGCACCACCCCGTGATGTTTTTCTCACTCCTACTAGTGAATGTAATGTAACGCACACCCATACAATGCGCACCACCCCGTGATGTGTTTCTCACTCCTACTAGTGAATGTAATGTAACACACACCCATACAATGCGCACCACCCCGTGATGTTTTTCTCACTCCTACTAGTGAATGTAATGTAACGCACACCCATACAATGCGCATGACCCCGTGATGTTTTTCTCACTCCTACTAGTGAATGTAATGTAACACACACCCATACAATGCGCACCACCCCGTGATGTTTTTCTCACTCCTACTAGTGAATGTAATGTAACACACACCCATACAATGCGCACCACCCCGTGATGTTTTTCTCATTCCTACTAGTGAATGTAATGTAACACACACCCATACAATGCGCACCACCCCGTGATGTTTTTCTCACTCCTACTAGTGAATGTAATGTAACACACACCCATACAATGCGCACCACCCCGTGATGTTTTTCTCACTCCTACTAGTGAATGTAATGGAAAACACACCCATACAATGCGCACCACCCCGTGATGCTTTTCTCACTGCTACTAGTTAATGTAATGTAACACACACCCATACAATGCGCACCACCCCGTGATGTTTTTCTCACTCCTACTAGTGAATGTAATGTAACACACACCCATACAATGCGCACCACCCCGTGATGTTTTTCTCACTCCTACTAGTGAATGTAATGTAACACACACCCATACAATGCGCACCACCCCGTGATGTTTTTCTCACTCCTACTAGTGAATGTAATGTAAGGCACACCCATACAATGCGCACCACCCCGTGATGTTTTTCTCACTCCTACTAGTGAATGTATTGTAACGCACACCCATACAATGCGCACCACCCCGTGATGTTTTTCTCACTCCTACTAGTGAATGTAATGTAACGCACACCCATACAATGCGCACCACCCCGTGATGTTTTTCTCACTCCTACTAGTGAATGTAATGTAACACACACACATACAATGCGCACCACCCCGTGATGTTTTTCTCACTCCTACTAGTGAATGTAATGTAACACACACCCATACAATGCGCACCACCCCGTGATGTTTTTCTCACTCCTACTAGTGAATATAATGTAACGCACACCCATACAATGCGCACCACCCCGTGATGTTTTTCTCACTCCTACTAGTGAATGTAATGTAACGCACAGCCATACAATGCGCACCACCCCGTGATGTTTTTCTCACTCCTACTAGTGAATGTAATGTAACGCACACCCATACAATGCGCACCACCCCGTGATGTTTTTCTCACTCCTACTAGTGAATGTAATGGAAAACATACCCATACAATGCGCACCACCCCGTGATGCTTTTCTCATTGCTACTAGTTAATGTAATGTAACACACACCCATACAATGCGCACCACCCCGTGATGTTTTTCTCACTCCTACTAGTGAATGTAATGTAACACACACCCATACAATGCGCACCACCCTGTGATGTTTTTCTCACTCTTACTAGTGAATGTAATGTAACACACACCCATACAATGCGCACCACCCCGTGATGTTTTTCTCACTCCTACTAGTGAATGTAATGTAACACACACCCATACAATGCGCACCACCCCGTGATGTTTTTCTCACTCCTACTAGAGAATGTAATGTAACACACACCCATACAATGCGCACCACCCCGTGATGTTTTTCTCACTCCTACTAGTGAATGTAATGTAACACACACCCATACAATGCGCACCACCCCGTGATGTTTTTCTCACTCCTACTAGTGAATGTAATGTAACACACACCCATACAATGCGCACCACCCCGTGATGTTTTTCTCACTCCTACTAGTGAATGTAATGTAACACACACCCATACAATGCGCACCACCCCGTGATGTTTTTCTCACTCCTACTGGTGAATGTAATGTAACACACACCCATACAATGCGCACCACCCCGTGATGTTTTTCTCACTCCTACTGGTGAATGTAATGTACCACACACCCATACAATGCGCACCACCCCGTGATGTTTTTCTCACTCCTACTGGTGAATGTAATGTAACACACACCCATACAATGCGCACCACCCCGTGATGTTTTTCTCACTCCTACTGGTGAATGTAATGTAACACACACCCATACAATGCGCACCACCCCGTGATGTTTTTCTCACTCCTACTAGTGAATGTAATGTAACACACACCCATACAATGCGGACCACCCCGTGATGTTTTTCTCACTCCTACTAGTGAATGTAATGTAACGCACACCCATACAATGCGCACCTCCCCGTGATGTTTTTCTCACTCCTACTACTGAATGTAATGTAAGGCACACCCATACAATGCGCACCACCCCGTGATGTTTTTCTCACTCCTACTAGTGAATGTAATGTAACGCACACCCATACAATGCGCACCACCCCGTGATGTTTTTCTCACTCCTACTAGTGAATGTAATGTAACGCACACCCATACAATGCGCACCACCCCGTGATGTTTTTCTCACTCCTACTAGTGAATGTAATGTAACACACACCCATACAATGCGCACCACCCCGTGATGTTTTCTCACTCCTACTAGTGAATGTAATGTAACACACACCCATACAATGCGCACCACCCTGTGATGTTTTTCTCACTCCTACTAGTGAATGTAATGTAACACACACCCATACAATGCGCACCACCCCGTGATGTTTTTCTCACTCCTACTAGTGAATGTAATGCAACGCACACCCATACAATGCGCACCACCCCGTGATGTTTTTCTCACTCCTACTAGTGAATGTAATGGAAAACACACCCATACAATGCGCACCACCCCGTGATGCTTTTCTCACTGCTACTAGTTAATGTAATGTCACACACCCATACGATGCGCACCACCCCGTGATGTTTTTCTCACTCCTACTAGTGAATGTAATGTAACACACACCCATACAATGCGCACCACCCCGTGATGTTTTTCTCACTCCTACTAGTGAATGTAATGGAAAACACACCCATACAATGCGCACCACCCCGTGATGCTTTTCTCACTGCTACTAGTTAATGTAATGTCACACACCCATACGATGCGCACCACCCCGTGATGTTTTTCTCACTCCTACTAGTGAATGTAATGTAACACACACCCATACAATGCTCACCACCCCGTGATGTTTTTCTCACTCCTACTAGTGAATGTAATGTAAGGCAAACCCATACAATGCGCACCACCCCGTGAAGTTTTTCTCACTCCTACTAGTGAATGTAATGTAACGCACACCCATACAATGCGCACCACCCCGTGATGTTTTTCTCACTCCTACTAGTGAATGTAATGTAACGCACACCCATACAATGCGCACCACCCCGTGATGTGTTTCTCACTCCTACTAGTGAATGTAATGTAACGCACACCCATACAATGCGCACCACCCCGTGATGTTTTTCTCACTCCTACTAGTGAATGTAATGTAACGCACACCCATACAATGCGCATGACCCCGTGATGTTTTTCTCACTCCTACTAGTGAATGTAATGTAACACACACCCATACAATGCGCACCACCCCGTGATGTTTTTCTCACTCCTACTAGTGAATGTAATGTAACACACACCCATACAATGCGCACCACCCCGTGATGTTTTTCTCACTCCTACTAGTGAATGTAATGTAACGCACACCCATACAATGCGCACCACCCCGTGATGTTTTTCTCACTCCTACTAGTGAATGTAATGTAAGGCACACCCATACAATGCGCACCACCCCGTGATGTTTTTCTCACTCCTACTAGTGAATGTATTGTAACGCACACCCATACAATGCGCACCACCCCGTGATGTTTTTCTCACTCCTACTAGTGAATGTAATGTAACGCACACCCATACAATGCGCACCACCCCGTGATGTTTTTCTCACTCCTACTAGTGAATGTAATGTAACACACACACATACAATGCGCACCACCCCGTGATGTTTTTCTCACTCCTACTAGTGAATGTAATGTAACGCACACCCATACAATGCGCACCACCCCGTGATGTTTTTCTCACTCCTACTAGTGAATGTAATGTAACGCACACCCATACAATGCGCACCACCCCGTGATGTTTTTCTCACTCCTACTAGTGAATGTAATGTAACGCACAGCCATACAATGTGCACCACCCCGTGATGTTTTTCTCACTCCTACTAGTGAATGTAATGTAACGCACACCCATACAATGCGCACCACCCCGTGATGTGTTTCTCACTCCTACTAGTGAATGTAATGTAACACACACCCATACAATGCGCACCACCCCGTGATGTTTTTCTCACTCCTACTAGTGAATGTAATGTAACGCACACCCATACAATGCGCATGACCCCGTGATGTTTTTCTCACTCCTACTAGTGAATGTAATGTAACACACACCCATACAATGCGCACCACCCCGTGATGTTTTTCTCACTCCTACTAGTGAATGTAATGTAACACACACCCATACAATGCGCACCACCCCGTGATGTTTTTCTCATTCCTACTAGTGAATGTAATGTAACACACACCCATACAATGCGCACCACCCCGTGATGTTTTTCTCACTCCTACTAGTGAATGTAATGTAACACACACCCATACAATGCGCACCACCCCGTGATGTTTTTCTCACTCCTACTAGTGAATGTAATGGAAAACACACCCATACAATGCGCACCACCCCGTGATGCTTTTCTCACTGCTACTAGTTAATGTAATGTAACACACACCCATACAATGCGCACCACCCCGTGATGTTTTTCTCACTCCTACTAGTGAATGTAATGTAACACACACCCATACAATGCGCACCACCCCGTGATGTTTTTCTCACTCCTACTAGTGAATGTAATGTAACACACACCCATACAATGCGCACCACCCCGTGATGTTTTTCTCACTCCTACTAGTGAATGTAATGTAAGGCACACCCATACAATGCGCACCACCCCGTGATGTTTTTCTCACTCCTACTAGTGAATGTATTGTAACGCACACCCATACAATGCGCACCACCCCGTGATGTTTTTCTCACTCCTACTAGTGAATGTAATGTAACGCACACCCATACAATGCGCACCACCCCGTGATGTTTTTCTCACTCCTACTAGTGAATGTAATGTAACACACACACATACAATGCGCACCACCCCGTGATGTTTTTCTCACTCCTACTAGTGAATGTAATGTAACACACACCCATACAATGCGCACCACCCCGTGATGTTTTTCTCACTCCTACTAGTGAATATAATGTAACGCACACCCATACAATGCGCACCACCCCGTGATGTTTTTCTCACTCCTACTAGTGAATGTAATGTAACGCACAGCCATACAATGCGCACCACCCCGTGATGTTTTTCTCACTCCTACTAGTGAATGTAATGTAACGCACACCCATACAATGCGCACCACCCCGTGATGTTTTTCTCACTCCTACTAGTGAATGTAATGGAAAACATACCCATACAATGCGCACCACCCCGTGATGCTTTTCTCATTGCTACTAGTTAATGTAATGTAACACACACCCATACAATGCGCACCACCCCGTGATGTTTTTCTCACTCCTACTAGTGAATGTAATGTAACACACACCCATACAATGCGCACCACCCTGTGATGTTTTTCTCACTCTTACTAGTGAATGTAATGTAACACACACCCATACAATGCGCACCACCCCGTGATGTTTTTCTCACTCCTACTAGTGAATGTAATGTAACACACACCCATACAATGCGCACCACCCCGTGATGTTTTTCTCACTCCTACTAGAGAATGTAATGTAACACACACCCATACAATGCGCACCACCCCGTGATGTTTTTCTCACTCCTACTAGTGAATGTAATGTAACACACACCCATACAATGCGCACCACCCCGTGATGTTTTTCTCACTCCTACTAGTGAATGTAATGTAACACACACCCATACAATGCGCACCACCCCGTGATGTTTTTCTCACTCCTACTGGTGAATGTAATGTAACACACACCCATACAATGCGCACCACCCCGTGATGTTTTTCTCACTCCTACTGGTGAATGTAATGTAACACACACCCATACAATGCGCACCACCCCGTGATGTTTTTCTCACTCCTACTGGTGAATGTAATGTACCACACACCCATACAATGCGCACCACCCCGTGATGTTTTTCTCACTCCTACTGGTGAATGTAATGTAACACACACCCATACAATGCGCACCACCCCGTGATGTTTTTCTCACTCCTACTGGTGAATGTAATGTAACACACACCCATACAATGCGCACCACCCCGTGATGTTTTTCTCACTCCTACTAGTGAATGTAATGTAACACACACCCATACAATGCGGACCACCCCGTGATGTTTTTCTCACTCCTACTAGTGAATGTAATGTAACGCACACCCATACAATGCGCACCTCCCCGTGATGTTTTTCTCACTCCTACTACTGAATGTAATGTAAGGCACACCCATACAATGCGCACCACCCCGTGATGTTTTTCTCACTCCTACTAGTGAATGTAATGTAACGCACACCCATACGATGCGCACCACCCCGTGATGTTTTTCTCACTCCTACTAGTGAATGTAATGTAACGCACACCCATACAATGCGCACCACCCCGTGATGTTTTTCTCACTCCTACTAGTGAATGTAATGTAACACACACCCATACAATGCGCACCACCCCGTGATGTTTTCTCACTCCTACTAGTGAATGTAATGTAACACACACCCATACAATGCGCACCACCCTGTGATGTTTTTCTCACTCCTACTAGTGAATGTAATGTAACACACACCCATACAATGCGCACCACCCCGTGATGTTTTTCTCACTCCTACTAGTGAATGTAATGCAACGCACACCCATACAATGCGCACCACCCCGTGATGTTTTTCTCACTCCTACTAGTGAATGTAATGGAAAACACACCCATACAATGCGCACCACCCCGTGATGCTTTTCTCACTGCTACTAGTTAATGTAATGTCACACACCCATACGATGCGCACCACCCCGTGATGTTTTTCTCACTCCTACTAGTGAATGTAATGTAACACACACCCATACAATGCGCACCACCCCGTGATGTTTTTCTCACTCCTACTAGTGAATGTAATGGAAAACACACCCATACAATGCGCACCACCCCGTGATGCTTTTCTCACTGCTACTAGTTAATGTAATGTCACACACCCATACGATGCGCACCACCCCGTGATGTTTTTCTCACTCCTACTAGTGAATGTAATGTAACACACACCCATACAATGCTCACCACCCCGTGATGTTTTTCTCACTCCTACTAGTGAATGTAATGTAAGGCAAACCCATACAATGCGCACCACCCCGTGAAGTTTTTCTCACTCCTACTAGTGAATGTAATGTAACGCACACCCATACAATGCGCACCACCCCGTGATGTTTTTCTCACTCCTACTAGTGAATGTAATGTAACGCACACCCATACAATGCGCACCACCCCGTGATGTGTTTCTCACTCCTACTAGTGAATGTAATGTAACGCACACCCATACAATGCGCACCACCCCGTGATGTTTTTCTCACTCCTACTAGTGAATGTAATGTAACGCACACCCATACAATGCGCATGACCCCGTGATGTTTTTCTCACTCCTACTAGTGAATGTAATGTAACACACACCCATACAATGCGCACCACCCCGTGATGTTTTTCTCACTCCTACTAGTGAATGTAATGTAACACACACCCATACAATGCGCACCACCCCGTGATGTTTTTCTCATTCCTACTAGTGAATGTAATGTAACACACACCCATACAATGCGCACCACCCCGTGATGTTTTTCTCACTCCTACTAGTGAATGTAATGTAACACACACCCATACAATGCGCACCACCCCGTGATGTTTTTCTCACTCCTACTAGTGAATGTAATGGAAAACACACCCATACAATGCGCACCACCCCGTGATGCTTTTCTCACTGCTACTAGTTAATGTAATGTAACACACACCCATACAATGCGCACCACCCCGTGATGTTTTTCTCACTCCTACTAGTGAATGTAATGTAACACACACCCATACAATGCGCACCACCCCGTGATGTTTTTCTCACTCCTACTAGTGAATGTAATGTAACGCACACCCATACAATGCGCACCACCCCGTGATGTTTTTCTCACTCCTACTAGTGAATGTAATGTAAGGCACACCCATACAATGCGCACCACCCCGTGATGTTTTTCTCACTCCTACTAGTGAATGTATTGTAACGCACACCCATACAATGCGCACCACCCCGTGATGTTTTTCTCACTCCTACTAGTGAATGTAATGTAACGCACACCCATACAATGCGCACCACCCCGTGATGTTTTTCTCACTCCTACTAGTGAATGTAATGTAACACACACACATACAATGCGCACCACCCCGTGATGTTTTTCTCACTCCTACTAGTGAATGTAATGTAACGCACACCCATACAATGCGCACCACCCCGTGATGTTTTTCTCACTCCTACTAGTGAATGTAATGTAACGCACACCCATACAATGCGCACCACCCCGTGATGTTTTTCTCACTCCTACTAGTGAATGTAATGTAACGCACAGCCATACAATGTGCACCACCCCGTGATGTTTTTCTCACTCCTACTAGTGAATGTAATGTAACGCACACCCATACAATGCGCACCACCCCGTGATGTTTTTCTCACTCCTACTAGTGAATGTAATGGAAAACATACCCATACAATGCGCACCACCCCGTGATGCTTTTCTCACTGCTACTAGTTAATGTAATGTAACACACACCCATACAATGCGCACCACCCCGTGATGTTTTTCTCACTCCTACTAGTGAATGTAATGTAACACACACCCATACAATGCGCACCACCCTGTGATGTTTTTCTCACTCTTACTAGTGAATGTAATGTAACACACACCCATACAATGCGCACCACCCCGTGATGTTTTTCTCACTCCTACTAGTGAATGTAATGTAACACACACCCATACAATGCGCACCACCCCGTGATGTTTTTCTCACTCCTACTAGAGAATGTAATGTAACACACACCCATACAATTCGCACCACCCCGTGATGTTTTTCTCACTCCTACTAGTGAATGTAATGTAACACACACCCATACAATGCGCACCACCCCGTGATGTTTTTCTCACTCCTACTAGTGAATGTAATGTAACACACACCCATACAATGCGCACCACCCCGTGATGTTTTTCTCACTCCTACTGGTGAATGTAATGTAACACACACCCATACAATGCGCACCACCCCGTGATGTTTTTCTCACTCCTACTGGTGAATGTAATGTAACACACACCCATACAATGCGCACCACCCCGTGATGTTTTTCTCACTCCTACTGGTGAATGTAATGTACCACACACCCATACAATGCGCACCACCCCGTGATGTTTTTCTCACTCCTACTGGTGAATGTAATGTAACACACACCCATACAATGCGCACCACCCCGTGATGTTTTTCTCACTCCTACTGGTGAATGTAATGTAACACACACCCATACAATGCGCACCACCCCGTGATGTTTTTCTCACTCCTACTAGTGAATGTAATGTAACACACACCCATACAATGCGGACCACCCCGTGATGTTTTTCTCACTCCTACTAGTGAATGTAATGTAACGCACACCCATACAATGCGCACCTCCCCGTGATGTTTTTCTCACTCCTACTACTGAATGTAATGTAAGGCACACCCATACAATGCGCACCACCCCGTGATGTTTTTCTCACTCCTACTAGTGAATGTAATGTAACGCACACCCATACAATGCGCACCACCCCGTGATGTTTTTCTCACTCCTACTAGTGAATGTAATGTAACGCACACCCATACAATGCGCACCACCCCGTGATGTTTTTCTCACTCCTACTAGTGAATGTAATGTAACACACACCCATACAATGCGCACCACCCCGTGATGTTTTCTCACTCCTACTAGTGAATGTAATGTAACACACACCCATACAATGCGCACCACCCTGTGATGTTTTTCTCACTCCTACTAGTGAATGTAATGTAACGCACACCCATACAATGCGCACCACCCCGTGATGTTTTTCTCACTCCTACTAGTGAATGTAATGCAACGCACACCCATACAATGCGCACCACCCCGTGATGTTTTTCTCACTCCTACTAGTGAATGTAATGGAAAACACACCCATACAATGCGCACCACCCCGTGATGCTTTTCTCACTGCTACTAGTTAATGTAATGTCACACACCCATACGATGCGCACCACCCCGTGATGTTTTTCTCACTCCTACTAGTGAATGTAATGTAACACACACCCATACAATGCGCACCACCCCGTGATGTTTTTCTCACTCCTACTAGTGAATGTAATGGAAAACACACCCATACAATGCGCACCACCCCGTGATGCTTTTCTCACTGCTACTAGTTAATGTAATGTCACACACCCATACGATGCGCACCACCCCGTGATGTTTTTCTCACTCCTACTAGTGAATGTAATGTAACACACACCCATACAATGCGCACCACCCCGTGATGTTTTTCTCACTCCTACTAGTGAATGTAATGTAACGCACACCGATACAATGCGCACCACCCCGTGATGTTTTTCTCACTCCTACTAGTGAATGTAATGTAAGGCACACCCATACAATGCGCACCACCCCGTGAAGTTTTTCTCACTCCTACTAGTGATTGTAATGTAACGCACACCCATACAATGCGCACCACCCCGTGATGTTTTTCTCACTCCTACTAGTGAATGTAATGTAACGCACACCCATACAATGCGTACCACCCCGTGATGTTTTTCTCACTCCTACTAGTGAATGTAATGTAACACACACCCATACAATGCGCACCACCCCGTGATGTTTTTCTCACTCCTACTAGTGAATGTAATGTAACACACACCCATACAATGCGCACTACCCCGTGATGTTTTCTCACTCCTACTAGTGAATGTAATGTAACACACACCCATACAATGCGCACCACCCCGTGATGTTTTTCTCACTCCTACTAGTGAATGTAATGTAACACACACCCATACAATGCGCACCACCCCGTGATGTTTTTCTCACTCCTACTAGTGAATGTAATGCAACGCACACCCATACAATGCGCACCACCCCGTGATGTTTTTCTCATTCCTACTAGTGAATGTAATGGAAAACACACCCATACAATGCGCACCACCCCGTGATGCTTTTCTCACTGCTACTAGTTAATGTAATGTCACACACCCATACGATGCGCACCACCCCGTGATGTTTTTCTCACTCCTACTAGTGAATGTAATGTAACACACACCCATACAATGCGCACCACCCCGTGATGTTTTTCTCACTCCTACTAGTGAATGTAATGTAACACACACCCATACAATGCGCACCACCCCATGATGTTTTTCTCACTCCTACTAGTGAATGTAATGTAACACACACCCATACAATGCGCACCACCCCGTGATGTTTTTCTCACTCCTACTAGTGAATGTAATGTACAACACACCCATACAATGCGCACCACCCCGTGATGTTTTTCTCACTCCTACTAGTGAATGTAATGTAACACACACCCATACAATGCGCACCACCCCGTGATGTTTTTCTCACTCCTACTAGTGAATGTAATGGAAAACACACCCATACATTGCGCACCACCCCGTGATGCTTTTCTCACTGCTACTAGTTAATGTAATGTAACACACACCCATACAATGCGCACCACCCCGTGATGTTTTTCTCACTCCTACTAGTGAATGTAATGTAACACACACCCATACAATGCGCACCACCCCGTGATGTTTTTCTCACTCCTACTAGTGAATGTAATGTAACACACACCCATACAATGCGCACCACCCCGTGATGTTTTTCTCACTCCTACTAGTGAATGTAATGTAAGGCACACCCATACAATGCGCACCACCCCGTGATGTTTTTCTCACTCCTACTAGTGAATGTATTGTAACGCACACCCATACAATGCGCACCACCCCGTGATGTTTTTCTCACTCCTACTAGTGAATGTAATGTAACGCACACCCATACAATGCGCACCACCCCGTGATGTTTTTCTCACTCCTACTAGTGAATGTAATGTAACACACACACATACAATGCGCACCACCCCGTGATGTTTTTCTCACTCCTACTAGTGAATGTAATGTAACACACACCCATACAATGCGCACCACCCCGTGATGTTTTTCTCACTCCTACTAGTGAATATAATGTAACGCACAGCCATACAATGCGCACCACCCCGTGATGTTTTTCTCACTCCTACTAGTGAATGTAATGTAACGCACACCCATACAATGCGCACCACCCCGTGATGTTTTTCTCACTCCTACTAGTGAATGTAATGTAACGCACAGCCATACAATGCGCACCACCCCGTGATGTTTTTCTCACTCCTAATAGTGAATGTAATGTAACGCACACCCATACAATGCGCACCACCCCGTGATGTTTTTCTCACTCCTACTAGTGAATGTAATGGAAAACATACCCATACAATGCGCACCACCCCGTGATGTTTTTCTCACTCCTACTAGTGAATGTAATGGAAAACACACCCATACAATGCGCACCACCCCGTGATGCTTTTCTCACTGCTACTAGTTAATGTAATGTCACACACCCATACGATGCGCACCACCCCGTGATGTTTTTCTCACTCCTACTAGTGAATGTAATGTAACACACACCCATACAATGCGCACCACCCCGTGATGTTTTTCTCACTCCTACTAGTGAATGTAATGGAAAACACACCCATACAATGCGCACCACCCCGTGATGCTTTTCTCACTGCTACTAGTTAATGTAATGTCACACACCCATACGATGCGCACCACCCCGTGATGTTTTTCTCACTCCTACTAGTGAATGTAATGTAACACACACCCATACAATGCGCACCACCCCGTGATGTTTTTCTCACTCCTACTAGTGAATGTAATGTAACGCACACCGATACAATGCGCACCACCCCGTGATGTTTTTCTCACTCCTACTAGTGAATGTAATGTAAGGCACACCCATACAATGCGCACCACCCCGTGAAGTTTTTCTCACTCCTACTAGTGATTGTAATGTAACGCACACCCATACAATGCGCACCACCCCGTGATGTTTTTCTCACTCCTACTAGTGAATGTAATGTAACGCACACCCATACAATGCGTACCACCCCGTGATGTTTTTCTCACTCCTACTAGTGAATGTAATGTAACACACACCCATACAATGCGCACCACCCCGTGATGTTTTTCTCACTCCTACTAGTGAATGTAATGTAACACACACCCATACAATGCGCACTACCCCGTGATGTTTTCTCACTCCTACTAGTGAATGTAATGTAACACACACCCATACAATGCGCACCACCCCGTGATGTTTTTCTCACTCCTACTAGTGAATGTAATGTAACACACACCCATACAATGCGCACCACCCCGTGATGTTTTTCTCACTCCTACTAGTGAATGTAATGCAACGCACACCCATACAATGCGCACCACCCCGTGATGTTTTTCTCATTCCTACTAGTGAATGTAATGGAAAACACACCCATACAATGCGCACCACCCCGTGATGCTTTTCTCACTGCTACTAGTTAATGTAATGTCACACACCCATACGATGCGCACCACCCCGTGATGTTTTTCTCACTCCTACTAGTGAATGTAATGTAACACACACCCATACAATGCGCACCACCCCGTGATGTTTTTCTCACTCCTACTAGTGAATGTAATGTAACACACACCCATACAATGCGCACCACCCCATGATGTTTTTCTCACTCCTACTAGTGAATGTAATGTAACACACACCCATACAATGCGCACCACCCCGTGATGTTTTTCTCACTCCTACTAGTGAATGTAATGTACAACACACCCATACAATGCGCACCACCCCGTGATGTTTTTCTCACTCCTACTAGTGAATGTAATGTAACACACACCCATACAATGCGCACCACCCCGTGATGTTTTTCTCACTCCTACTAGTGAATGTAATGGAAAACACACCCATACATTGCGCACCACCCCGTGATGCTTTTCTCACTGCTACTAGTTAATGTAATGTAACACACACCCATACAATGCGCACCACCCCGTGATGTTTTTCTCACTCCTACTAGTGAATGTAATGTAACACACACCCATACAATGCGCACCACCCCGTGATGTTTTTCTCACTCCTACTAGTGAATGTAATGTAACACACACCCATACAATGCGCACCACCCCGTGATGTTTTTCTCACTCCTACTAGTGAATGTAATGTAAGGCACACCCATACAATGCGCACCACCCCGTGATGTTTTTCTCACTCCTACTAGTGAATGTATTGTAACGCACACCCATACAATGCGCACCACCCCGTGATGTTTTTCTCACTCCTACTAGTGAATGTAATGTAACGCACACCCATACAATGCGCACCACCCCGTGATGTTTTTCTCACTCCTACTAGTGAATGTAATGTAACACACACACATACAATGCGCACCACCCCGTGATGTTTTTCTCACTCCTACTAGTGAATGTAATGTAACACACACCCATACAATGCGCACCACCCCGTGATGTTTTTCTCACTCCTACTAGTGAATGTAATGTAACGCACAGCCATACAATGCGCACCACCCCGTGATGTTTTTCTCACTCCTACTAGTGAATGTAATGTAACGCACACCCATACAATGCGCACCACCCCGTGATGTTTTTCTCACTCCTACTAGTGAATGTAATGTAACGCACAGCCATACAATGCGCACCACCCCGTGATGTTTTTCTCACTCCTAATAGTGAATGTAATGTAACGCACACCCATACAATGCGCACCACCCCGTGATGTTTTTCTCACTCCTACTAGTGAATGTAATGGAAAACATACCCATACAATGCGCACCACCCCGTGATGCTTTTCTCACTGCTACTAGTTAATGTAATGTAACACACACCCATACAATGCGCACCACCCCGTGATGTTTTTCTCACTCCTACTAGTGAATGTAATGTAACACACACCCATACAATGCGCACCACCCCGTGATGTTTTTCTCACTCTTACTAGTGAATGTAATGTAACACACACCCATACAATGCGCACCACCCCGTGATGTTTTTCTCACTCCTACTAGTGAATGTAATGTAACACACACCCATACAATGCGCACCACCCCGTGATGTTTTTCTCACTCCTACTGGTGAATGTAATGTAACACACACCCATACAATGCGCACCACCCCGTGATGTTTTTCTCACTCCTACTGGTGAATGTAATGTAACACACACCCATACAATGCGCACCACCCCGTGATGTTTTTCTCACTCCTACTGGTGAATGTAATGTAACACACACCCATACAATGCGCACCACCCCGTGATGTTTTTCTCACTCCTACTGGTGAATGTAATGTAACACACACCCATACAATGCGCACCACCCCGTGATGTTTTTCTCACTCCTACTGGTGAATGTAATGTAACACACACCCATACAATGCGCACCACCCCGTGATGTTTTTCTCACTCCTACTAGTGAATGTAATGTAACACACACCCATACAATGCGCACCACCCCGTGATGTTTTTCTCACTCCTACTAGTGAATGTAATGTAACCCACACCCATACAATGCGCACCTCCCCGTGATGTTTTTCTCACTCCTACTACTGAATGTAATGTAAGGCACACCCATACAATGCGCACCACCCCGTGATGTTTTTCTCACTCCTACTAGTGAATGTAATGTAACGCACACCCATACAATGCGCACCACACCGTGATGTTTTTCTCACTCCTACTAGTGAATGTAATGTAACGCACACCCATACAATGCGCACCACCCCGTGATGTTTTTCTCACTCCTACTAGTGAATGTAATGTAACACACACCCATACAATGCGCACCACCCCGTGATGTTTTTCTCACTCCTACTAGTGAATGTAATGTAACGCACACCCATACAATGCGCACCACCCCGTGATGTTTTTCTCACTCCTACTAGTGAATGTAATGTAACACACACCCATACAATGCGCACCACCCCGTGATGTTTTTCTCACTCCTACTAGTGAATGTAATGTAACGCACACCCATACAATGCGCACCACCCCGTGATGTTTTTCTCACTCCTACTAGTGAATGTAATGCAACGCACACCCATACAATGCGCACCACCCCGTGATGTTTTTCTCACTCCTACTAGTGAATGTAATGGAAAACACAACCATACAATGCGCACCACCCCGTGATGCTTTTCTCACTGCTACTAGTTAATGTAATGTCACACACCCATACGATGCGCACCACCCCGTGATGTTTTTCTCACTCCTACTAGTGAATGTAATGTAACACACACCCATACAATGCGCACCACCCCGTGATGTTTTTCTCACTCCTACTAGTGAATGTAATGTAACGCACACCGATACAATGCGCACCACCCCGTGATGTTTTTCTCACTCCTACTAGTGAATGTAATGTAAGGCACACCCATACAATGCGCACCACCCCGTGAAGTTTTTCTCACTCCTACTAGTGAATGTAATGTAACGCACACCCATACAATGCGCACCACCCCGTGATGTTTTTCTCACTCCTACTAGTGAATGTAATGTAACACACACCCATACAATGCGCACCACCCCGTGATGTTTTTCTCACTCCTACTAGTGAATGTAATGTAACACACACCCATACAATGCGCACCACCCCGTGATGTTTTTCTCACTCCTACTAGTGAATATAATGTAACACACACCCATACAATGCGCACCACCCCGTGATGTTTTTCTCACTCCTACTAGTGAATGTAATGTAACACACACCCATACAATGCGCACCACCCCGTGATGTTTTTCTCACTCCTACTAGTGAATGTAATGTAACACACACCCATACAATGCGCACCACCCCGTGATGTTTTTCTCACTCCTACTAGTGAATGTAATGGAAAACACACCCATACAATGCGCACCACCCCGTGATGCTTTTCTCACTGCTATTAGTTAATGTAAGGTAACACACACCCATACAATGCGCACCACCCCGTGATGTTTTTCTCACTCCTACTAGTGAATGTAATGTAACACACACCCATACAATGCGCACCACCCCGTGATGTTTTTCTCACTCCTACTAGTGAATGTAATGTAACACACACCCATACAATGCGCACCACCCCGTGATGTTTTTCTCACTCCTACTAGAGAATGTAATGTAACACACACCCATACAATGCGCACCACCCCGTGATGTTTTTCTCACTCCTACTAGTGAATGTAATGTAACACACACCCATACAATGCGCCCCACCCCGTGATGCTTTTCTCACTGCTACTAGTTAATATAATGTAACACACACCCATACAATGCGCCCCACCCCGTGATGTTTTTCTCACTCCTACTAGTGAATGTAATGTAACACACACCCATACAATGCGCACCACCCCGTGATGTTTTTCTCACTCCTACTAGAGAATGTAATGTAACACACACCCATACAATGCGCACCACCCCGTGATGTTTTTCTCACTCCTACTAGTGAACGTAATGTAACACACACCCATACAATGCGCACCACCCCGTGATGTTTTTCTCACTCCTACTAGTGAACGTAATGTAACACACACCCATACAATGCGCACCACCCCGTGATGTTTTTCTCACTCTTACTAGTGTATGTAATGTAACACACACCCATACAATGCGCACCACCCCGTGATGTTTTTCTCACTCCTACTAGTGAATGTAATGTAACACACACCCATACAATGCGCACCACCCCGTGATGTTTTTCTCACTCCTACTAGTGAATGTAATGTAACACACACCCATACAATGCGCACCACCCCGTGATGTTTTTCTCACTCCTACTAGTGAATGTAATGTAACACACACCCATACAATGCGCACCACCCCGTGATGTTTTTCTCACTCCTACTAGTGAATGTAATGTAACACACACCCATACAATGCGCACCACCCCGTGATGTTTTTCTCACTCCTACTAGTGAATGTAATGTAACACACACCCATACAATGCGCACCACCCCGTGATGTTTTTCTCACTCCTACTAGTGAATGTAATGTAAGGCACACCCATACAATGCGCACCACCCCGTGATGTTTTTCTCACTCCTACTAGTGAATGTAATGTAACGCACACCCATACAATGCGCACCACCCCGTGATGTTTTTCTCACTCCTACTAGTGAATGTAATGTAACACACACCCATACAATGCGCACCACCCCGTGATGTTTTTCTCACTCCTACTAGTGAATGTAATGTAACGCACACCCATACAATGCGCACGACCCCGTGATGTTTTTCTCACTCCTACTAGTGAATGTAATGTAACACACACCCATACAATGCGCACCACCCCGTGATGTTTTTCTCACTCCTACTAGTGAATGTAATGTAACACACACCCATACAATGCGCACCACCCCGTGATGTTTTTCTCACTCCTACTAGTGAATGTAATGTAACACACACCCATACAATGCGCACCACCCCGCGATGTTTTTCAGAAACCTATCCTACATTGCCACTGCATGTTCCCTGACCTCCTCATGCTGACCACCCCGCGGTGCCTTTCGCCATCCTACATTGCCACTCACTGCCTATCCTAATTCAGACCTTCCGATTCACACCACCCCGTGATGTTTTTCTCACTCCTACTAGTGAATGTAATGTAACACACACCCATACAATGCGCACCACCCCGTGATGTTTTTCTCACTCCTACTAGTGAATGTAATGTAACGCACACCCATACAATGCGCACCACCCCGTGATGTTTTTCTCACTCCTACTAGTGAATGTAATGTAACGCACACCCATACAATGCGCACCACCCCGTGATGTTTTTCTCACTCCTACTAGTGAATGTAATGTAACGCACACCCATACAATGCGCACCACCCCGTGATGTTTTTCTCACTCCTACTAGTGAATGTAATGTAACACACACCCATACAATGCGCACCACCCCGTGATGTTTTTCTCACTCCTACTAGTGAATGTAATGTAACGCACACCCATACAATGCGCACGACCCCGTGATGTTTTTCTCACTCCTACTAGTGAATGTAATGTAACACACACCCATACAGTGCGCACCACCCCGTGATGTTTTTCTCACTCCTACTAGTGAATGTAATGTAACACACACCCATACAATGCGCACCACCCCGTGATGTTTTTCTCACTCCTACTAGTGAATGTAATGTAACGCACACCCATACAATGCGCACCACCCCGTGATGTTTTTCTCACTCCTACTAGTGAATGTAATGGAAAACACACCCATACAATGCGCACCACCCCGTGATGCTTTTCTCACTGCTACTAGTTAATGTAATGTAACACACACCCATACAATGCGCACCACCCCGTGATGTTTTTCTCACTCCTACTAGTGAATGTAATGTAACACACACCCATACAATGCGCACCACCCCGTGATGTTTTTCTCACTCCTACTAGTGAATGTAATGTAACACACACCCATACAATGCGCACCACCCCGTGATGTTTTTCTCACTCCTACTAGTGAATGTAATGTAAGGCACACCCATACAATGCGCACCACCCCGTGATGTTTTACTCACTCCTACTAGTGAATGTATTGTAACGCACACCCATACAATGCGCACCACCCCGTGATGTTTTTCTCACTCCTACTAGTGAATGTAATGTAATGCACACCCATACAATGCGCACCACCCCGTGATGTTTTTCTCACTCCTACTAGTGAATGTAATGTAACACACACACATACAATGCGCACCACCCCGTGATGTTTTTCTCACTCCTACTAGTGAATGTAATGTAACACACACCCATACAATGCGCACCACCCCGTGATGTTTTTCTCACTCGTACTAGTGAATATAATGTAACGCACACCCATACAATGCGCACCACCCCGTGATGTTTTTCTCACTCCTACTAGTGAATGTAATGTAACGCACAGCCATACAATGCGCACCACCCCGTGATGTTTTTCTCACTCCTACTAGTGAATGTAATGTAACGCACAGCCATACAATGCGCACCACCCCGTGATGTTTTTCTCACTCCTACTAGTGAATGTAATGTAACACACACCCATACAATGCGCAGCACCCCGTGATGTTTTTCTCACTCCTACTAGTGAATGTAATGTAACACACACCCATACAATGCGCACCACCCCGTGATGTTTTTCTCACTCCTACTAGTGAATGTAATGGAAAACACACCCATACAATGCGCACCACCCCGTGATGCTTTTCTCACTGCTACTAGTTAATGTAATGTAACACACACCCATACAATGCGCACCACCCCGTGATGTTTTTCTCACTCCTACTAGTGAATGTAATGTAACACACACCCATACAATGCGCACCACCCCGTGATGTTTTTCTCACTCCTACTAGTGAATGTAATGTAACACACACCCATACAATGCGCACCACCCCGTGATGTTTTTCTCACTCCTACTAGTGAATGTAATGTAAGGCACACCCATACAATGCGCACCACCCCGTGATGTTTTTCTCACTCCTACTAGTGAATGTATTGTAACGCACACCCATACAATGCGCACCACCCCGTGATGTTTTTCTCACTCCTACTAGTGAATGTAATGTAACGCACACCCATACAATGCGCACCACCACGTGATGTTTTTCTCACTCCTACTAGTGAATGTAATGTAACACACACACATACAATGCGCACCACCCCGTGATGTTTTTCTCACTCCTACTAGTGAATGTAATGTAACACACACCCATACAATGCGCACCACCCCGTGATGTTTTTCTCACTCCTACTAGTGAATATAATGTAACGCACACCCATACAATGCGCACCACCCCGTGATGTTTTTCTCACTCCTACTAGTGAATGTAATGTAACGCACAGCCATACAATGCGCACCACCCCGTGATGTTTTTCTCACTCCTACTAGTGAATGTAATGTAACGCACACCCATACAATGCGCACCACCCCGTGATGTTTTTCTCACTCCTACTAGTGAATGTAATGGAAAACATACCCATACAATGCGCACCACCCCGTGATGCTTTTCTCACTGCTACTAGTTAATGTAATGTAACACACACCCATACAATGCGCACCACCCCGTGATGTTTTTCTCACTCCTACTAGTGAATGTAATGTAACACACACCCATACAATGCGCACCACCCTGTGATGTTTTTCTCACTCTTACTAGTGAATGTAATGTAACACACACCCATACAATGCGCACCACCCCGTGATGTTTTTCTCACTCCTACTAGTGAATGTAATGTAACACACACCCATACAATGCGCACCACCCCGTGATGTTTTTCTCACTCCTACTAGAGAATGTAATGTAACACACACCCATACAATGCGCACCACCCCGTGATGTTTTTCTCACTCCTACTAGTGAATGTAATGTAACACACACCCATACAATGCGCACCACCCCGTGATGTTTTTCTCACTCCTACTAGTGAATGTAATGTAACACACACCCATACAATGCGCACCACCCCGTGATGTTTTTCTCACTCCTACTAGTGAATGTAATGTAACACACACCCATACAATGCGCACCACCCCGTGATGTTTTTCTCACTCCTACTGGTGAATGTAATGTAACACACACCCATACAATGCGCACCACCCCGTGATGTTTTTCTCACTCCTACTGGTGAATGTAATGTACCACACACCCATACAATGCGCACCACCCCGTGATGTTTTTCTCACTCCTACTGGTGAATGTAATGTAACACACACCCATACAATGCGCACCACCCCGTGATGTTTTTCTCACTCCTACTGGTGAATGTAATGTAACACACACCCATACAATGCGCACCACCCCGTGATGTTTTTCTCACTCCTACTAGTGAATGTAATGTAACACACACCCATACAATGCGGACCACCCCGTGATGTTTTTCTCACTCCTACTAGTGAATGTAATGTAACGCACACCCATACAATGCGCACCTCCCCGTGATGTTTTTCTCACTCCTACTACTGAATGTAATGTAAGGCACACCCATACAATGCGCACCACCCCCTGATGTTTTTCTCACTCCTACTAGTGAATGTAATGTAACGCACACCCATACAATGCGCACCACCCCGTGATGTTTTTCTCACTCCTACTAGTGAATGTAATGTAACGCACACCCATACAATGCGCACCACCCCGTGATGTTTTTCTCACTCCTACTAGTGAATGTAATGTAACACACACCCATACAATGCGCACCACCCCGTGATGTTTTCTCACTCCTACTAGTGAATGTAATGTAACACACACCCATACAATGCGCACCACCCTGTGATGTTTTTCTCACTCCTACTAGTGAATGTAATGTAACACACACCCATACAATGCGCACCACCCCGTGATGTTTTTCTCACTCCTACTAGTGAATGTAATGCAACGCACACCCATACAATGCGCACCACCCCGTGATGTTTTTCTCACTCCTACTAGTGAATGTAATGGAAAACACACCCATACAATGCGCACCACCCCGTGATGCTTTTCTCACTGCTACTAGTTAATGTAATGTCACACACCCATACGATGCGCACCACCCCGTGATGTTTTTCTCACTCCTACTAGTGAATGTAATGTAACACACACCCATACAATGCGCACCACCCCGTGATGTTTTTCTCACTCCTACTAGTGAATGTAATGGAAAACACACCCATACAATGCGCACCACCCCGTGATGCTTTTCTCACTGTTACTAGTTAATGTAATGTCACACACCCATACGATGCGCACCACCCCGTGATGTTTTTCTCACTTCTACTAGTGAATGTAATGTAACACACACCCATACAATGCTCACCACCCCGTGATGTTTTTCTCACTCCTACTAGTGAATGTAATGTAAGGCAAACCCATACAATGCGCACCACCCCGTGAAGTTTTTCTCACTCCTACTAGTGAATGTAATGTAACGCACACCCATACAATGCGCACCACCCCGTGATGTTTTTCTCACTCCTACTAGTGAATGTAATGTAACGCACACCCATACAATGCGCACCACCCCGTGATGTGTTTCTCACTCCTACTAGTGAATGTAATGTAACACACACCCATACAATGCGCACCACCCCGTGATGTTTTTCTCACTCCTACTAGTGAATGTAATGTAACGCACACCCATACAATGCGCATGACCCCGTGATGTTTTTCTCACTCCTACTAGTGAATGTAATGTAACACACACCCATACAATGCGCACCACCCCGTGATGTTTTTCTCACTCCTACTAGTGAATGTAATGTAACACACACCCATACAATGCGCACCACCCCGTGATGTTTTTCTCATTCCTACTAGTGAATGTAATGTAACACACACCCATACAATGCGCACCACCCCGTGATGTTTTTCTCACTCCTACTAGTGAATGTAATGTAACACACACCCATACAATGCGCACCACCCCGTGATGTTTTTCTCACTCCTACTAGTGAATGTAATGGAAAACACACCCATACAATGCGCACCACCCCGTGATGCTTTTCTCACTGCTACTAGTTAATGTAATGTAACACACACCCATACAATGCGCACCACCCCGTGATGTTTTTCTCACTCCTACTAGTGAATGTAATGTAACACACACCCATACAATGCGCACCACCCCGTGATGTTTTTCTCACTCCTACTAGTGAATGTAATGTAACACACACCCATACAATGCGCACCACCCCGTGATGTTTTTCTCACTCCTACTAGTGAATGTAATGTAAGGCACACCCATACAATGCGCACCACCCCGTGATGTTTTTCTCACTCCTACTAGTGAATGTATTGTAACGCACACCCATACAATGCGCACCACCCCGTGATGTTTTTCTCACTCCTACTAGTGAATGTAATGTAACGCACACCCATACAATGCGCACCACCCCGTGATGTTTTTCTCACTCCTACTAGTGAATGTAATGTAACACACACACATACAATGCGCACCACCCCGTGATGTTTTTCTCACTCCTACTAGTGAATGTAATGTAACACACACCCATACAATGCGCACCACCCCGTGATGTTTTTCTCACTCCTACTAGTGAATATAATGTAACGCACACCCATACAATGCGCACCACCCCGTGATGTTTTTCTCACTCCTACTAGTGAATGTAATGTAACGCACAGCCATACAATGCGCACCACCCCATGATGTTTTTCTCACTCCTACTAGTGAATGTAATGTAACGCACACCCATACAATGCGCACCACCCCGTGATGTTTTTCTCACTCCTACTAGTGAATGTAATGGAAAACATACCCATACAATGCGCACCACCCCGTGATGCTTTTCTCACTGCTACTAGTTAATGTAATGTAACACACACCCATACAATGCGCACCACCCCGTGATGTTTTTCTCACTCCTACTAGTGAATGTAATGTAACACACACCCATACAATGCGCACCACCCTGTGATGTTTTTCTCACTCTTACTAGTGAATGTAATGTAACACACACCCATACAATGCGCACCACCCCGTGATGTTTTTCTCACTCCTACTAGTGAATGTAATGTAACACACACCCATACAATGCGCACCACCCCGTGATGTTTTTCTCACTCCTACTAGAGAATGTAATGTAACACACACCCATACAATTCGCACCACCCCGTGATGTTTTTCTCACTCCTACTAGTGAATGTAATGTAACACACACCCATACAATGCGCACCACCCCGTGATGTTTTTCTCACTCCTACTAGTGAATGTAATGTAACACACACCCATACAATGCGCACCACCCCGTGATGTTTTTCTCACTCCTACTAGTGAATGTAATGTAACACACACCCATACAATGCGCACCACCCCGTGATGTTTTTCTCACTCCTACTGGTGAATGTAATGTAACACACACCCATACAATGCGCACCACCCCGTGATGTTTTTCTCACTCCTACTGGTGAATGTAATGTACCACACACCCATACAATGCGCACCACCCCGTGATGTTTTTCTCACTCCTACTGGTGAATGTAATGTAACACACACCCATACAATGCGCACCACCCCGTGATGTTTTTCTCACTCCTACTGGTGAATGTAATGTAACACACACCCATACAATGCGCACCACCCCGTGATGTTTTTCTCACTCCTACTAGTGAATGTAATGTAACACACACCCATACAATGCGGACCACCCCGTGATGTTTTTCTCACTCCTACTAGTGAATGTAATGTAACGCACACCCATACAATGCGCACCTCCCCGTGATGTTTTTCTCACTCCTACTACTGAATGTAATGTAAGGCACACCCATACAATGCGCACCACCCCGTGATGTTTTTCTCACTCCTACTAGTGAATGTAATGTAACGCACACCCATACAATGCGCACCACCCCGTGATGTTTTTCTCACTCCTACTAGTGAATGTAATGTAACGCACACCCATACAATGCGCACCACCCCGTGATGTTTTTCTCACTCCTACTAGTGAATGTAATGTAACACACACCCATACAATGCGCACCACCCCGTGATGTTTTCTCACTCCTACTAGTGAATGTAATGTAACACACACCCATACAATGCGCACCACCCTGTGATGTTTTTCTCACTCCTACTAGTGAATGTAATGTAACGCACACCCATACAATGCGCACCACCCCGTGATGTTTTTCTCACTCCTACTAGTGAATGTAATGCAACGCACACCCATACAATGCGCACCACCCCGTGATGTTTTTCTCACTCCTACTAGTGAATGTAATGGAAAACACACCCATACAATGGGCACCACCCCGTGATGCTTTTCTCACTGCTACTAGTTAATGTAATGTCACACACCCATACGATGCGCACCACCCCGTGATGTTTTTCTCACTCCTACTAGTGAATGTAATGTAACACACACCCATACAATGCGCACCACCACGTGATGTTTTTCTCACTCCTACTAGTGAATGTAATGGAAAACACACCCATACAATGCGCACCACCCCGTGATGCTTTTCTCACTGCTACTAGTTAATGTAATGTCACACACCCATACGATGCGCACCACCCCGTGATGTTTTTCTCACTCCTACTAGTGAATGTAATGTAACACACACCCATACAATGCGCACCACCCCGTGATGTTTTTCTCACTCCTACTAGTGAATGTAATGTAACGCACACCGATACAATGCGCACCACCCCGTGATGTTTTTCTCACTCCTACTAGTGAATGTAATGTAAGGCACACCCATACAATGCGCACCACCCCGTGAAGTTTTTCTCACTCCTACTAGTGATTGTAATGTAACGCACACCCATACAATGCGCACCACCCCGTGATGTTTTTCTCACTCCTACTAGTGAATGTAATGTAACGCACACCCATACAATGCGTACCACCCCGTGATGTTTTTCTCACTCCTACTAGTGAATGTAATGTAACACACACCCATACAATGCGCACCACCCCGTGATGTTTTTCTCACTCCTACTAGTGAATGTAATGTAACACACACCCATACAATGCGCACCACCCCGTGATGTTTTCTCACTCCTACTAGTGAATGTAATGTAACACACACCCATACAATGCGCACCACCCCGTGATGTTTTTCTCACTCCTACTAGTGAATGTAATGTAACACACACCCATACAATGCGCACCACCCCGTGATGTTTTTCTCACTCCTACTAGTGAATGTAATGCAACGCACACCCATACAATGCGCACCACCCCGTGATGTTTTTCTCATTCCTACTAGTGAATGTAATGGAAAACACACCCATACAATGCGCACCACCCCGTGATGCTTTTCTCACTGCTACTAGTTAATGTAATGTCACACACCCATACGATGCGCACCACCCCGTGATGTTTTTCTCACTCCTACTAGTGAATGTAATGTAACACACACCCATACAATGCGCACCACCCCGTGATGTTTTTCTCACTCCTACTAGTGAATGTAATGTAACACACACCCATACAATGCGCACCACCCCATGATGTTTTTCTCACTCCTACTAGTGAATGTAATGTAACACACACCCATACAATGCGCACCACCCCGTGATGTTTTTCTCACTCCTACTAGTGAATGTAATGTAACACACACCCATACAATGCGCACCACCCCGTGATGTTTTTCTCACTCCTACTAGTGAATGTAATGTAACACACACCCATACAATGCGCACCACCCCGTGATGTTTTTCTCACTCCTACTAGTGAATGTAATGGAAAACACACCCATACATTGCGCACCACCCCGTGATGCTTTTCTCACTGCTACTAGTTAATGTAATGTAACACACACCCATACAATGCGCACCACCCCGTGATGTTTTTCTCACTCCTACTAGTGAATGTAATGTAACACACACCCATACAATGCGCACCACCCCGTGATGTTTTTCTCACTCCTACTAGTGAATGTAATGTAACACACACCCATACAATGCGCACCACCCCGTGATGTTTTTCTCACTCCTACTAGTGAATGTAATGTAAGGCACACCCATACAATGCGCACCACCCCGTGATGTTTTTCTCACTCCTACTAGTGAATGTATTGTAACGCACACCCATACAATGCGCACCACCCCGTGATGTTTTTCTCACTCCTACTAGTGAATGTAATGTAACGCACACCCATACAATGCGCACCACCCCGTGATGTTTTTCTCACTCCTACTAGTGAATGTAATGTAACACACACACATACAATGCGCACCACCCCGTGATGTTTTTCTCACTCCTACTAGTGAATGTAATGTAACACACACCCATACAATGCGCACCACCCCGTGATGTTTTTCTCACTCCTACTAGTGAATATAATGTAACGCACAGCCATACAATGCGCACCACCCCGTGATGTTTTTCTCACTCCTACTAGTGAATGTAATGTAACGCACACCCATACAATGCGCACCACCCCGTGATGTTTTTCTCACTCCTACTAGTGAATGTAATGTAACGCACAGCCATACAATGCGCACCACCCCGTGATGTTTTTCTCACTCCTAATAGTGAATGTAATGTAACGCACACCCATACAATGCGCACCACCCCGTGATGTTTTTCTCACTCCTACTAGTGAATGTAATGGAAAACATACCCATACAATGCGCACCACCCCGTGATGCTTTTCTCACTGCTACTAGTTAATGTAATGTAACACACACCCATACAATGCGCACCACCCCGTGATGTTTTTCTCACTCCTACTAGTGAATGTAATGTAACACACACCCATACAATGCGCACCACCCCGTGATGTTTTTCTCACTCTTACTAGTGAATGTAATGTAACACACACCCATACAATGCGCACCACCCCGTGATGTTTTTCTCACTCCTACTAGTGAATGTAATGTAACACACACCCATACAATGCGCACCACCCCGTGATGTTTTTCTCACTCCTACTAGTGAATGTAATGTAACACACACCCATACAATGCGCACCACCCCGTGATGTTTTTCTCACTCCTACTGGTGAATGTAATGTAACACACACCCATACAATGCGCACCACCCCGTGATGTTTTTCTCACTCCTACTGGTGAATGTAATGTAACACACACCCATACAATGCGCACCACCCCGTGATGTTTTTCTCACTCCTACTGGTGAATGTAATGTAACACACACCCATACAATGCGCACCACCCCGTGATGTTTTTCTCACTCCTACTGGTGAATGTAATGTAACACACACCCATACAATGCGCACCACCCCGTGATGTTTTTCTCACTCCTACTAGTGAATGTAATGTAACACACACCCATACAATGCGCACCACCCCGTGATGTTTTTCTCACTCCTACTAGTGAATGTAATGTAACGCACACCCATACAATGCGCACCTCCCTGTGATGTTTTTCTCACTCCTACTACTGAATGTAATGTAAGGCACACCCATACAATGCGCACCACCCCGTGATGTTTTTCTCACTCCTACTAGTGAATGTAATGTAACGCACACCCATACAATGCGCACCACCCCGTGATGTTTTTCTCACTCCTACTAGTGAATGTAATGTAACGCACACCCATACAATGCGCACCACCCCGTGATGTTTTTCTCACTCCTACTAGTGAATGTAATGTAACACACACCCATACAATGCGCACCACCCCGTGATGTTTTCTCACTCCTACTAGTGAATGTAATGTAACACACACCCATACAATGCGCACCACCCTGTGATGTTTTTCTCACTCCTACTAGTGAATGTAATGTAACACACACCCATACAATGCGCACCACCCCGTGATGTTTTTCTCACTCCTACTAGTGAATGTAATGCAACGCACACCCATACAATGCGCACCACCCCGTGATGTTTTTCTCACTCCTACTAGTGAATGTAATGGAAAACACAACCATACAATGCGCACCACCCCGTGATGCTTTTCTCACTGCTACTAGTTAATGTAATGTCACACACCCATACGATGCGCACCACCCCGTGATGTTTTTCTCACTCCTACTAGTGAATGTAATGTAACACACACCCATACAATGCGCACCACCCCGTGATGTTTTTCTCACTCCTACTAGTGAATGTAATGTAACGCACACCGATACAATGCGCACCACCCCGTGATGTTTTTCTCACTCCTACTAGTGAATGTAATGTAAGGCACACCCATACAATGCGCACCACCCCGTGAAGTTTTTCTCACTCCTACTAGTGAATGTAATGTAACGCACACCCATACAATGCGCACCACCCCGTGATGTTTTTCTCACTCCTACTAGTGAATGTAATGTAACACACACCCATACAATGCGCACCACCCCGTGATGTTTTTCTCACTCCTACTAGTGAATGTAATGTAACACACACCCATACAATGCGCACCACCCCGTGATGTTTTTCTCACTCCTACTAGTGAATGTAATGTAACACACACCCATACAATGCGCACCACCCCGTGATGTTTTTCTCACTCCTACTAGTGAATGTAATGTAACACACACCCATACAATGCGCACCACCCCGTGATGTTTTTCTCACTCCTACTAGTGAATGTAATGTAACACACACCCATACAATGCGCACCACCCCGTGATGTTTTTCTCACTCCTACTAGTGAATGTAATGGAAAACACACCCATACAATGCGCACCACCCCGTGATGCTTTTCTCACTGCTATTAGTTAATGTAAGGTAACACACACCCATACAATGCGCACCACCCCGTGATGTTTTTCTCACTCCTACTAGTGAATGTAATGTAACACACACCCATACAATGCGCACCACCCCGTGATGTTTTTCTCACTCCTACTAGTGAATGTAATGTAACACACACCCATACAATGCGCACCACCCCGTGATGTTTTTCTCACTCCTACTAGAGAATGTAATGTAACACACACCCATACAATGCGCACCACCCCGTGATGTTTTTCTCACTCCTACTAGTGAATGTAATGTAACACACACCCATACAATGCGCCCCACCCCGTGATGCTTTTCTCACTGCTACGAGTTAATGTAATGTAACACACACCCATACAATGCGCCCCACCCCGTGATGTTTTTCTCACTCCTACTAGTGAATGTAATGTAACACACACCCATACAATGCGCACCACCCCGTGATGTTTTTCTCACTCCTACTAGAGAATGTAATGTAACACACACCCATAACAATGCGCACCACCCCGTGATGTTTTTCTCACTCCTACTAGTGAACGTAATGTAACACACACCCATACAATGCGCACCACCCCGTGATGTTTTTCTCACTCCTACTAGTGAACGTAATGTAACACACACCCATACAATGCGCACCACCCCGTGATGTTTTTCTCACTCTTACTAGTGTATGTAATGTAACACACACCCATACAATGCGCACCACCCCGTGATGTTTTTCTCACTCCTACTAGTGAATGTAATGTAACACACACCCATACAATGCGCACCACCCCGTGATGTTTTTCTCACTCCTACTAGTGAATGTAATGTAACACACACCCATACAATGCGCACCACCCCGTGATGTTTTTCTCACTCCTACTAGTGAATGTAATGTAACACACACCCATACAATGCGCACCACCCCGTGATGTTTCTCTCACTCCTACTAGTGAATGTAATGTAACACACACCCATACAATGCGCACCACCCCGTGATGTTTTTCTCTCTCCTACTAGTGAATGTAATGTAACACACACCCATACAATGCGCACCACCCCGTGATGTTTTTCTCACTCCTACTAGTGAATGTAATGTAACACACACCCATACAATGCGCACCACCCCGTGATGTTTTTCTCACTCCTACTAGTGAATGTAATGTAAGGCACACCCATACAATGCGCACCACCCCATGATGTTTTTCTCACTCCTACTAGTGAATGTAATGTAAGGCACACCCATACAATGCGGACCACCCCGTGATGTTTTTCTCACTCCTACTAGTGAATGTAATGTAACGCACACCCATACAATGCGCACCACCCCGTGATGTTTTTCTCACTCCTACTAGTGAATGTAATGTAACACACACCCATACAATGCGCACCACCCCGTGATGTTTTTCTCACTCCTACTAGTGAATGTAATGTAACGCACACCCATACAATGCGCACGACCCCGTGATGTTTTTCTCACTCCTACTAGTGAATGTAATGTAACACACACCCATACAATGCGCACCACCCCGTGATGTTTTTCTCACTCCTACTAGTGAATGTAATGTAACACACACCCATACAATGCGCACCACCCCGTGATGTTTTTCTCACTCCTACTAGTGAATGTAATGTAACACACACCCATACAATGCGCACCACCCCGCGATGTTTTTCAGAAACCTATCCTACATTGCCACTGCATGTTCCCTGACCTCCTCATGCTGACCACCCCGCGGTGCCTTTCGCCATCCTACATTGCCACTCACTGCCTATCCTAATTCAGACCTTCCGATTCACACCACCCCGTGATGTTTTTCTCACTCCTACTAGTGAATGTAATGTAACACACACCCATACAATGCGCACCACCCCGTGATGTTTTTCTCACTCCTACTAGTGAATGTAATGTAACGCACACCCATACAATGCGCACCACCCCGTGATGTTTTTCTCACTCCTACTAGTGAATGTAATGTAACGCACACCCATACAATGCGCACCACCCCGTGATGTTTTTCTCACTCCTACTAGTGAATGTAATGTAACGCACACCCATACAATGCGCACCACCCCGTGATGTTTTTCTCACTCCTACTAGTGAATGTAATGTAACACACACCCATACAATGCGCACCACCCCGTGATGTTTTTCTCACTCCTACTAGTGAATGTAATGTAACGCACACCCATACAATGCGCACGACCCCGTGATGTTTTTCTCACTCCTACTAGTGAATGTAATGTAACACACACCCATACAATGCGCACCACCCCGTGATGTTTTTCTCACTCCTACTAGTGAATGTAATGTAACACACACCCATACAATGCGCACCACCCCGTGATGTTTTTCTCACTCCTACTAGTGAATGTAATGTAACGCACACCCTTACAATGCGCACCACCCCGTGATGTTTTTCTCACTCCTACTAGTGAATGTAATGGAAAACACACCCATACAATGCGCACCACCCCGTGATGCTTTTCTCACTGCTACTAGTTAATGTAATGTAACACACACCCATACAATGCGCACCACCCCGTGATGTTTTTCTCACTCCTACTAGTGAATGTAATGTAACACACACCCATACAATGCGCACCACCCCGTGATGTTTTTCTCACTCCTACTAGTGAATGTAATGTAACACACACCCATACAATGCGCACCACCCCGTGATGTTTTTCTCACTCCTACTAGTGAATGTAATGTAAGGCACACCCATACAATGCGCACCACCCCGTGATGTTTTTCTCACTCCTACTAGTGAATGTATTGTAACGCACACCCATACAATGCGCACCACCCCGTGATGTTTTTCTCACTCCTACTAGTGAATGTAATGTAATGCACACCCATACAATGCGCACCACCCCGTGATGTTTTTCTCACTCCTACTAGTGAATGTAATGTAACACACACACATACAATGCGCACCACCCCGTGATGTTTTTCTCACTCCTACTAGTGAATGTAATGTAACACACACCCATACAATGCGCACCACCCCGTGATGTTTTTCTCACTCGTACTAGTGAAATAATGTAACGCACACCCATACAATGCGCACCACCCCGTGATGTTTTTCTCACTCCTACTAGTGAATGTAATGTAACGCACAGCCATACAATGCGCACCACCCCGTGATGTTTTTCTCACTCCTACTAGTGAATGTAATGTAACGCACAGCCATACAATGCGCACCACCCCGTGATGTTTTTCTCACTCCTACTAGTGAATGTAATGTAACACACACCCATACAATGCGCAGCACCCCGTGATGTTTTCTCACTCCTACTAGTGAATGTAATGGAAAACATACCCATACAATGCGCACCACCCCGTGATGTTTTTCTCACTCCTACTAGTGAATGTAATGTAACACACACCCATACAATGCGCACCACCCCGTGATGTTTTTCTCACTCCTACTGGTGAATATAATGTAACACACACCCATACAATGCGCACCACCCCGTGATGTTTTTCTCACTCCTACTGGTGAATGTAATGTAACACACACCCATACAATGCGCACCACCCCGTGATGTTTTTCTCACTCCTACTGGTGAATGTAATGTAACACACACCCATACAATGCGCACCACCCCGTGATGTTTTTCTCACTCCTACTAGTGAATGTAATGTAACACACACCCATACAATGCGCACCACCCCGTGATGTTTTTCTCACTCCTACTAGTGAATGTAATGTAACGCACACCCATACAATGCGCACCTCCCCGTGATGTTTTTCTCACTCCTACTACTGAATGTAATGTAAGGCACACCCATACAATGCGCACCACCCCGTGATGTTTTTCTCACTCCTACTAGTGAATGTAATGTAACGCACACCCATACAATGCGCACCACCCCGTGATGTTTTTCTCACTCCTACTAGTGAATGTAATGTAACGCACACCCATACAATGCGCACCACCCCGTGATGTTTTTCTCACTCCTACTAGTGAATGTAATGTAACACACACCCATACAATGCGCACCACCCCGTGATGTTTTCTCACTCCTACTAGTGAATGTAATGTAACACACACCCATACAATGCGCACCACCCTGTGATGTTTTTCTCACTCCTACTAGTGAATGTAATGTAACACACACCCATACAATGCGCACCACCCCGTGATGTTTTTCTCACTCCTACTAGTGAATGTAATGCAACGCACACCCATACAATGCGCACCACCCCGTGATGTTTTTCTCACTCCTACTAGTGAATGTAATGGAAAACACACCCATACAATGCGCACCACCCCGTGATGCTTTTCTCACTGCTACTAGTTAATGTAATGTCACACACCCATACGATGCGCACCTCCCCGTGATGTTTTTCTCACTCCTACTAGTGAATGTAATGTAACACACACCCATACAATGCGCACCACACCGTGATGTTTTTCTCACTCCTACTAGTGAATGTAATGTAACGCACACCGATACAATGCGCACCACCCCGTGATGTTTTTCTCACTCCTACTAGTGAATGTAATGTAAGGCACACCCATACAATGCGCACCACCAAGTGAAGTTTTTCTCACTCCTACTAGTGAATGTAATGTAACGCACACCCATACAATGCGCACCACCCCGTGATGTTTTTCTCACTCCTACTAGTGAATGTAATGTAACGCACACCCATACAATGCGCACCACCCCGTGATGTTTTTCTCACTCCTACTAGTGAATGTAATGTAACGCACACCCATACAATGCGCACCACCCCGTGATGTTTTTCTCACTCCTACTAGTGAATGTAATGTAACACACACCCATACAATGCGCACCACCCCGTGATGTTTTTCTCACTCCTACTAGTGAATGTAATGTAACACACACCCATACAATGCGCACCACCCCGTGATGTTTTTCTCACTCCTACTAGTGAATGTAATGGAAAACACACCCATACAATGCGCACCACCCCGTGATGCTTTTCTCACTGCTATTAGTTAATGTAATGTAACACACACCCATACAATGCGCACCACCCCGTGATGTTTTTCTCACTCCTACTAGTGAATGTAATGTAACACACACCCATACAATGCGCACCACCCCGTGATGTTTTTCTCACTCCTACTAGTGAATGTAATGTAACACACACCCATACAATGCGCACCACCCCGTGATGTTTTTCTCACTCCTACTAGAGAATGTAATGTAACACACACCCATACAATGCGCACCACCCCGTGATGTTTTTCTCACTCCTACTAGTGAATGTAATGTAACACACACCCATACAATGCGCACCACCCCGTGATGCTTTTCTCACTGCTACTAGTTAATGTAATGTAACACACACCCATACAATGCGCCCCACCCCGTGATGTTTTTCTCACTCCTACTAGTGAATGTAATGTAACACACACCCATACAATGCGCACCACCCCGTGATGTTTTTCTCACTCCTACTAGAGAATGTAATGTAACACACACCCATACAATGCGCACCACCCCGTGATGTTTTTCTCACTCCTACTAGTGAACGTAATGTAACACACACCCATACAATGCGCACCACCCCGTGATGTTTTTCTCACTCCTACTAGTGAATGTAATGTAACACACACCCATACAATGCGCACCACCCCGTGATGTTTTTCTCACTCTTACTAGTGAATGTAATGTAACACACACCCATACAATGCGCACCACCCCGTGATGTTTTTCTCACTCCTACTAGTGAATGTAATGTAACACACACCCATACAATGCGCACCACCCCGTGATGTTTTTCTCACTCCTACTAGTGAATGTAATGTAACACACACCCATACAATGCGCACCACCCCGTGATGTTTTTCTCACTCCTACTAGTGAATGTAATGTAACACACACCCATACAATGCGCACCACCCCGTGATGTTTTTCTCACTCCTACTAGTGAATGTAATGTAACACACACCCATACAATGCGCACCACCCCGTGATGTTTTTCTCACTCCTACTAGTGAATGTAATGTAACACACACCCATACAATGCGCACCACCCCGTGATGTTTTTCTCTCTCCTACTACTGAATGTAATGTAACACACACCCATACAATGCGCACCACCCCGTGATGTTTTTCTCACTCCTACTAGTGAATGTAATGTAACACACACCCATACAATGCGCACCACCCCGTGATGTTTTTCTCACTCCTACTAGTGAATGTAATGTAAGGCACACCCATACAATGCGCACCACCCCATGATGTTTTTCTCACTCCTACTAGTGAATGTAATGTAACGCACACCCATACAATGCGCACCACCCCGTGATGTTTTTCTCACTCCTACTAGTGAATGTAATGTAACGCACACCCATACAATGCGCACCACCCCGTGATGTTTTTCTCACTCCTACTACTGAATGTAATGTAACACACACCCATACAATGCGCACCACCCCGTGATGTTTTTCTCACTCCTACTAGTGAATGTAATGTAACGCACACCCATACAATGCGCACGACCCCGTGATGTTTTTCTCACTCCTACTAGTGAATGTAATGTAACACACACCCATACAATGCGCACCACCCCGTGATGTTTTTCTCACTCCTACTAGTGAATGTAATGTAACACACACCCATACAATGCGCACCACCCCGTGATGTTTTTCTCACTCCTACTAGTGAATGTAATGTAACACACACCCATACAATGCGCACCACCCCGCGATGTTTTTCAGAAACCTATCCTACATTGCCACTGCATGTTCCCTGACCTCCTCATGCTGACCACCCCGCGGTGCCTTTCGCCATCCTACATTGCCACTCACTGCCTATCCTAATTCAGACCTTCCGATTCACACCACCCCGTGATGTTTTTCTCACTCCTACTAGTGAATGTAATGTAACACACACCCATACAATGCGCACCACCCCGTGATGTTTTTCTCACTCCTACTAGTGAATGTAATGTAACGCACACCCATACGATGCGCACCACCCCGTGATGTTTTTCTCACTCCTACTAGTGAATGTAATGTAACGCACACCCATACAATGCGCACCACCCCGTGATGTTTTTCTCACTCCTACTAGTGAATGTAATGTAACGCACACCCATACAATGCGCACCACCCCGTGATGTTTTTCTCACTCCTACTTGTGAATGTAATGTAACACACACCCATACAATGCGCACCACCCCGTGATGTTTTTCTCACTCCTACTAGTGAATGTAATGTAACACACACCCATACAATGCGCACCACCCCGTGATGTTTTTCTCACTCCTACTAGTGAATGTAATGTAACGCACACCCATACAATGCGCACCACCCCGTGATGTTTTTCTCACTCCTACTAGTGAATGTAATGGAAAACACACCCATACAATGCGCACCACCCCGTGATGCTTTTCTCACTGCTACTAGTTAATGTAATGTAACACACACCCATACAATGCGCACCACCCCGTGATGTTTTTCTCACTCCTACTAGTGAATGTAATGTAACACACACCCATACAATGCGCACCACCCCGTGATGTTTTTCTCACTCCTACTAGTGAATGTAATGTAACACACACCCATACAATGCGCACCACCCCGTGATGTTTTTCTCACTCCTACTAGTGAATGTAATGTAAGGCACACCCATACAATGCGCAACACCCCGTGATGTTTTTCTCACTCCTACTAGTGAATGTATTGTAACGCACACCCATACAATGCGCACCACCCCGTGATGTTTTTCTCACTCCTACTAGTGAATGTAATGTAACGCACACCCATACAATGCGCACCACCCCGTGATGTTTTTCTCACTCCTACTAGTGAATGCAATGTAACACACACACATACAATGCGCACCACCCCGTGATGTTTTTCTCACTCCTACTAGTGAATGTAATGTAACACACACCCATACAATGCGCACCACCCCGTGATGTTTTTCTCACTCGTACTAGTGAATATAATGTAACGCACACCCATACAATGCGCACCACCCCGTGATGTTTTTCTCACTCCTACTAGTGAATGTAATGTAACGCACAGCCATACAATGCGCACCACCCCGTGATGTTTTTCTCACTCCTACTAGTGAATGTAATGTAACGCACAGCCATACAATGCGCACCACCCCGTGATGTTTTTCTCACTCCTACTAGTGAATGTAATGTAACACACACCCATACAATGCGCACCACCCCGTGATGTTTTTCTCACTCCTACTAGTGAATGTAATGTAACGCACACCCATACAATGCGCACGACCCCGTGATGTTTTTCTCACTCCTACTAGTGAATGTAATGTAACACACACCCATACAATGCGCACCACCCCGTGATGTTTTTCTCACTCCTACTAGTGAATGTAATGTAACACACACCCATACAATGCGCACCACCCCGTGATGTTTTTCTCACTCCTACTAGTGAATGTAATGTAACACACACCCATACAATGCGCACCACCCCGCGATGTTTTTCAGAAACCTATCCTACATTGCCACTGCATGTTCCCTGACCTCCTCATGCTGACCACCCCGCGGTGCCTTTCGCCATCCTACATTGCCACTCACTGCCTATCCTAATTCAGACCTTCCGATTCACACCACCCCGTGATGTTTTTCTCACTCCTACGAGTGAATGTAATGTAACACACACCCATACAATTCGCACCACCCCGTGATGTTTTTCTCACTCCTACTAGTGAATGTAATGTAACACACACCCATACAATGCGCACCACCCCGTGATGTTTTTCTCACTCCTACTAGTGAATGTAATGTAACGCACACCCATACAATGCGCACGACCCCGTGATGTTTTTCTCACTCCTACTAGTGAATGTAATGTAACACACACCCATACAATGCGCACCACCCCGTGATGTTTTTCTCACTCCTACTAGTGAATGTAATGTAACACACACCCATACAATGCGCACCACCCCGTGATGTTTTTCTCACTCCTACTAGTGAATGTAATGTAACGCACACCCATACAATGCGCACCACCCCGTGATGTTTTTCTCACTCCTACTAGTGAATGTAATGGAAAACACACCCATACAATGCGCACCACCCCGTGATGCTTTTCTCACTGCTACTAGTTAATGTAATGTAACACACACCCATACAATGCGCACCACCCCGTGATGTTTTTCTCACTCCTACTAGTGAATGTAATGTAACACACACCCATACAATGCGCACCACCCCGTGATGTTTTTCTCACTCCTACTAGTGAATGTAATGTAACACACACCCATACAATGCGCACCACCCCGTGATGTTTTTCTCACTCCTACTAGTGAATGTAATGTAAGGCACACCCATACAATGCGCACCACCCCGTGATGTTTTTCTCACTCCTACTAGTGAATGTATTGTAACGCACACCCATACAATGCGCACCACCCCGTGATGTTTTTCTCACTCCTACTAGTGAATGTAATGTAACGCACACCCATACAATGCGCACCACCCCGTGATGTTTTTCTCACTCCTACTAGTGAATGTAATGTAACACACAGCCATACAATGCGCACCACCCCGTGATGTTTTTCTCACTCCTACTGGTGAATGTAATGTAACACACACCCATACAATGCGCACCACCCCGTGATGTTTTTCTCACTCCTACTAGTGAATGTAATGTAACGCACACCCATACAATGCGCACCACCCCGTGATGTTTTTCTCACTCCTACTAGTGAATGTAATGTAACGCACACCCATACAATGCGCACCACCCCGTGATGTTTTTCTCACTCCTACTAGTGAATGTAATGTAACACACACCCATACAATGCGCACCACCCCGTGATGTTTTCTCACTCCTACTAGTGAATGTAATGTAACACACACCCATACAATGCGCACCACCCTGTGATGTTTTTCTCACTCCTACTAGTGAATGTAATGTAACACACACCCATACAATGCGCACCACCCCGTGATGATTTTCTCACTCCTACTAGTGAATGTAATGCAACGCACACCCATACAATGCGCACCACCCCGTGATGTTTTTCTCACTCCTACTAGTGAATGTAATGGAAAACACACCCATACAATGCGCACCACCCCGTGATGCTTTTCTCACTGCTACTAGTTAATGTAATGTCACACACCCATACGATGCGCACCTCCCCGTGATGTTTTTCTCACTCCTACTAGTGAATGTAATGTAACACACACCCATACAATGCGCACCACCCCGTGATGTTTTTCTCACTCCTACTAGTGAATGTAATGTAACGCACACCGATACAATGCGCACCACCCCGTGATGTTTTTCTCACTCCTACTAGTGAATGTAATGTAAGGCACACCCATACAATGCGCACCACCAAGTGAAGTTTTTCTCACTCCTACTAGTGAATGTAATGTAACGCACACCCATACAATGCGCACCACCCCGTGATGTTTTTCTCACTCCTACTAGTGAATGTAATGTAACGCACACCCATACAATGCGTACCACCCCGTGATGTTTTTCTCACTCCTACTAGTGAATGTAATGTAACACACACCCATACAATGCGCACCACCCCGTGATGTTTTTCTCACTCCTACTAGTGAATGTAATGTAACACACACCCATACAATGCGCACCACCCCGTGATGTTTTTCTCACTCCTACTAGTGAATGTAATGTAACACACACCCATACAATGCGCACCACCCCGTGATGTTTTTCTCACTCCTACTAGTGAATGTAATGTAACACACACCCATACAATGCGCACCACCCCGGGATGTTTTTCTCACTCCTACTAGTGAATGTAATGGAAAACACACCCATACAATGCGCACCACCCCGTGATGCTTTTCTCACTGCTATTAGTTAATGTAATGTAACACACACCCATACAATGCCCACCACCCCGTGATGTTTTTCTCACTCCTACTAGTGAATGTAATGTAACACACACCCATACAATGCGCACCACCCCGTGATGTTTTTCTCACTCCTACTAGTGAATGTAATGTAACACACACCCATACAATGCGCACCACCCCGTGATGTTTTTCTCACTCCTACTAGAGAATGTAATGTAACACACACCCATACAATGCGCACCACCCCGTGATGTTTTTCTCACTCCTACTAGTGAATGTAATGTAACACACACCCATACAATGCGCACCACCCCGTGATGCTTTTCTCACTGCTACTAGTTAATGTAATGTAACACACACCCATACAATGCGCCCCACCCCGTGATGTTTTTCTCACTCCTACTAGTGAATGTAATGTAACACACACCCATACAATGCGCACCACCCCGTGATGTTTTTCTCACTCCTACTAGAGAATGTAATGTAACACACACCCATACAATGCGCACCACCCCGTGATGTTTTTCTCACTCCTACTAGTGAACGTAATGTAACACACACCAATACAATGCGCACCACCCCGTGATGTTTTTCTCACTCCTACTAGTGAATGTAATGTAACACACACCCATACAATGCGCACCACCCCGTGATGTTTTTCTCACTCTTACTAGTGAATGTAATGTAACGCACACCCATACAATGCGCACCACCCCGTGATGTTTTTCTCACTCCTACTAGTGAATGTAATGTAACACACACCCATACAATGCGCACCACCCCGTGATGTTTTTCTCACTCCTACTAGTGAATGTAATGTAAGGCACACCCATACAATGCGCACCACCCCGTGATGTTTTTCTCACTCCTACTAGTGAATGTATTGTAACGCACACCCATACAATGCGCACCACCCCGTGATGTTTTTCTCACTCCTACTAGTGAATGTAATGTAACGCACACCCATACAATGCGCACCACCCCGTGATGTTTTTCTCACTCCTACTAGTGAATGTAATGTAACACACAGCCATACAATGCGCACCACCCCGTGATGTTTTTCTCACTCCTACTGGTGAATGTAATGTAACACACACCCATACAATGCGCACCACCCCGTGATGTTTTTCTCACTCCTACTAGTGAATGTAATGTAACGCACACCCATACAATGCGCACCACCCCGTGATGTTTTTCTCACTCCTACTAGTGAATGTAATGTAACGCACACCCATACAATGCGCACCACCCCGTGATGTTTTTCTCACTCCTACTAGTGAATGTAATGTAACACACACCCATACAATGCGCACCACCCCGTGATGTTTTCTCACTCCTACTAGTGAATGTAATGTAACACACACCCATACAATGCGCACCACCCTGTGATGTTTTTCTCACTCCTACTAGTGAATGTAATGTAACACACACCCATACAATGCGCACCACCCCGTGATGATTTTCTCACTCCTACTAGTGAATGTAATGCAACGCACACCCATACAATGCGCACCACCCCGTGATGTTTTTCTCACTCCTACTAGTGAATGTAATGGAAAACACACCCATACAATGCGCACCACCCCGTGATGCTTTTCTCACTGCTACTAGTTAATGTAATGTCACACACCCATACGATGCGCACCTCCCCGTGATGTTTTTCTCACTCCTACTAGTGAATGTAATGTAACACACACCCATACAATGCGCACCACCCCGTGATGTTTTTCTCACTCCTACTAGTGAATGTAATGTAACGCACACCGATACAATGCGCACCACCCCGTGATGTTTTTCTCACTCCTACTAGTGAATGTAATGTAAGGCACACCCATACAATGCGCACCACCAAGTGAAGTTTTTCTCACTCCTACTAGTGAATGTAATGTAACGCACACCCATACAATGCGCACCACCCCGTGATGTTTTTCTCACTCCTACTAGTGAATGTAATGTAACGCACACCCATACAATGCGTACCACCCCGTGATGTTTTTCTCACTCCTACTAGTGAATGTAATGTAACACACACCCATACAATGCGCACCACCCCGTGATGTTTTTCTCACTCCTACTAGTGAATGTAATGTAACACACACCCATACAATGCGCACCACCCCGTGATGTTTTTCTCACTCCTACTAGTGAATGTAATGTAACACACACCCATACAATGCGCACCACCCCGTGATGTTTTTCTCACTCCTACTAGTGAATGTAATGTAACACACACCCATACAATGCGCACCACCCCGGGATGTTTTTCTCACTCCTACTAGTGAATGTAATGGAAAACACACCCATACAATGCGCACCACCCCGTGATGCTTTTCTCACTGCTATTAGTTAATGTAATGTAACACACACCCATACAATGCCCACCACCCCGTGATGTTTTTCTCACTCCTACTAGTGAATGTAATGTAACACACACCCATACAATGCGCACCACCCCGTGATGTTTTTCTCACTCCTACTAGTGAATGTAATGTAACACACACCCATACAATGCGCACCACCCCGTGATGTTTTTCTCACTCCTACTAGAGAATGTAATGTAACACACACCCATACAATGCGCACCACCCCGTGATGTTTTTCTCACTCCTACTAGTGAATGTAATGTAACACACACCCATACAATGCGCACCACCCCGTGATGCTTTTCTCACTGCTACTAGTTAATGTAATGTAACACACACCCATACAATGCGCCCCACCCCGTGATGTTTTTCTCACTCCTACTAGTGAATGTAATGTAACACACACCCATACAATGCGCACCACCCCGTGATGTTTTTCTCACTCCTACTAGAGAATGTAATGTAACACACACCCATACAATGCGCACCACCCCGTGATGTTTTTCTCACTCCTACTAGTGAACGTAATGTAACACACACCAATACAATGCGCACCACCCCGTGATGTTTTTCTCACTCCTACTAGTGAATGTAATGTAACACACACCCATACAATGCGCACCACCCCGTGATGTTTTTCTCACTCTTACTAGTGAATGTAATGTAACACACACCCATACAATGCGCACCACCCCGTGATGTTTTTCTCACTCCTACTAGTGAATGTAATGTAACACACACCCATACAATGCGCACCACCCCGTGATGTTTTTCTCACTCCTACTAGTGAATGTAATGTAACACACACCCATACAATGCGCACCACCCCGTGATGTTTTTCTCACTCCTACTAGTGAATGTAATGTAACACACACCCATACAATGCGCACCACCCCGTGATGTTTTTCTCACTCCTACTAGTGAATGTAATGTAACACACACCCATACAATGCGCACCACCCCGTGATGTTTTTCTCACTCCTACTAGTGAATGTAATGTAACACACACCCATACAATGCGCACCACCCCGTGATGTTTTTCTCTCTCCTACTACTGAATGTAATGTAACACACACCCATACAATGCGCACCACCCCATGATGTTTTTCTCACTCCTACTAGTGAATGTAATGTAACACACACCCATACAATGCGCACCACCCCGTGATGTTTTTCTCACTCCTACTAGTGAATGTAATGTAAGGCACACCCATACAATGCGCACCACCCCGTGATGTTTTTCTCACTCCTACTAGTGAATCTAAAGTAACACACACCCATACAATGCGCACCACCCCGTGATGTTTTTCTCACTCCTACTTGTGAATGTAATGTAACACACACCCATACAATGCGCACCACCCCGTGATGTTTTTCTCACTCCTACTAGTGAATGTAATGTAACACACAGCCATACAATGCGCACCACCCCGTGATGTTTTTCTCACTCCTACTAGTGAATGTAATGTAACACACACCCATACAATGCGCACCACCCCGTGATGGTTTTCTCACTCCTACTAGTGAATGTAATGTAACGCACACCCATACAATGCGCACGACCCCGTGATGTTTTTCTCACTCCTACTAGTGAATGTAATGTAACACACACCCATACAATGCGCACCAACCCGTGATGTTTTTCTCACTCCTACTAGTGAATGTAATGTAACACACACCCATACAATGCGCACCACCCCGTGATGTTTTTCTCACTCCTACTAGTGAATGTAATGTAACACACACCCATACAATGCGCACCACCCCGCGATGTTTTTCAGAAACCTATCCTACATTGCCACTGCATGTTCCCTGACCTCCTCATGCTGACCACCCCGCGGTGCCTTTCGCCATCCTACATTGCCACTCACTGCCTATCCTAATTCAGACCTTCCGATTCACACCACCCCGTGATGTTTTTCTCACTCCTACTAGTGAATGTAATGTAACACACACCCATACAATGCGCACCACCCCGTGATGTTTTTCTCACTCCTACTAGTGAATGTAATGTAACGCACACCCATACAATGCGCACCACCCCGTGATGTTTTTCTCACTCCTACTAGTGAATGTAATGTAACGCACACCCATACAATGCGCACCACCCCGTGATGTTTTTCTCACTCCTACTAGTGAATGTAATGTAACGCACACCCATACAATGCGCACCACCCCGTGATGTTTTTCTCACTCCTACTAGTGAATGTAATGTAACACACACCCATACAATGCGCACCACCCCGTGATGTTTTTCTCACTCCTACTAGTGAATGTAATGTAACGCACACCCATACAATGCGCACCACCCCGTGATGTTTTTCTCACTCCTACTAGTGAATGTAATGTAACGCACACCCATACAATGCGCACCACCCCGTGATGTTTTTCTCACTCCTACTAGTGAATGTAATGGAAAACACACCCATACAATGCGCACCACCCCGTGATGCTTTTCTCACTGCTACTAGTTAATGTAATGTAACACACACCCATACAATGCGCACCACCCCGTGATGTTTTTCTCACTCCTACTAGTGAATGTAATGTAACACACACCCATACAATGCGCACCACCCCGTGATGTTTTTCTCACTCCTACTAGTGAATGTAATGTAACACACACCCATACAATGCGCACCACCCCGTGATGTTTTTCTCACTCCTACTAGTGAATGTAATGTAAGGCACACCCATACAATGCGCAACACCCCGTGATGTTTTTCTCACTCCTACTAGTGAATGTATTGTAACGCACACCCATACAATGCGCACCACCCCGTGATGTTTTTCTCACTCCTACTAGTGAATGTAATGTAACGCACACCCATACAATGCGCACCACCCCGTGATGTTTTTCTCACTCCTACTAGTGAATGTAATGTAACACACACACATACAATGCGCACCACCCCGTGATGTTTTTCTCACTCCTACTAGTGAATGTAATGTAACACACACCCATACAATGCGCACCACCCCGTGATGTTTTTCTCACTCGTACTAGTGAATATAATGTAACGCACACCCATACAATGCGCACCACCCCGTGATGTTTTTCTCACTCCTACTAGTGAATGTAATGTAACGCACAGCCATACAATGCGCACCACCCCGTGATGTTTTTCTCACTCCTACTAGTGAATGTAATGTAACGCACAGCCATACAATGCGCACCACCCCGTGATGTTTTTCTCACTCCTACTAGTGAATGTAATGTAACACACACCCATACAATGCGCACCACCCCGTGATGTTTTTCTCACTCCTACTAGTGAATGTAATGGAAAACATACCCATACAATGCGCACCACCCCGTGATGCTTTTCTCACGGCTAATAGTTAATGTAATGTAACACACACCCATACAATGCGCACCACCCCGTGATGTTTTTCTCACTCCTACTAGTGAATGTAATGTAACACACACCCATACAATGCGCACCACCCCGTGATGTTTTTCTCACTCTTACTAGTGAATGTAATGTAACACACACCCATACAATGCGCACCACCCCGTGATGTTTTTCTCACTCCTACTAGTGAATGTAATGTAACACACACCCTTACATTGCGCACCACCCCGTGATGTTTTTCTCACTCCTACTAGAGAATATAATGTAACACACACCCATACAATGCGCACCACCCCGTGATGTTTTTCTCACTCCTACTAGTGAATGTAATGTAACACACACCCATACAATGCGCACCACCCCGTGATGTTTTTCTCACTCCTACTAGTGAATGTAATGTAACACACACCCATACAATGCGCACCACCCCGTGATGTTTTTCTCACTCCTACTAGTGAATGTAATGTAACACACACCCATACAATGCGCACCACCCCGTGATGTTTTTCTCACTCCTACTAGTGAATGTAATGTAACACACACCCATACAATGCGCACCACCCCGTGATGTTTTTCTCACTCCTACTAGTGAATGTAATGTAACACACACCCATACAATGCGCACCAACCCGTGATGTTTTTCTCACTCCTACTAGTGAATGTAATGTAACACACACCCATACAATGCGCACCACCCCGTGATGTTTTTCTCACTCCTACTAGTGAATGTAATGTAACACACACCCATACAATGCGCACCACCCCGTGATGTTTTTCTCACTCCTACTAGTGAATGTAATGTAACGCACACCCATACAATGCGCACCACCCCGTGTTGTTTTTCTCACTCCTACTAGTGAATGTAATGTAACGCACACCCATACAATGCGCACCACCCCGTGATGTTTTTCTCACTCCTACTAGTGAATGTAATGTAACACACACCCATTCAATGCGCACCACCCCGTGATGTTTTCTCACTCCTACTAGTGAATGTAATGTAACACACACCCATACGATGCGCACCACCCCGTGATGCTTTTCTCACTGCTACTAGTTAATGTAATGTAACACACACCCATACGATGCGCACCACCCCGTGATGTTTTTCTCACTCCTACTAGTGAATGTAATGTAAGGCACACCCATACAATGCGCACCACCCCGTGATGTTTTTCTCACTCCTACTAGTGAATGTAATGGAAAACACACCCATACGATGCGCACCACCCCGTGATGCTTTTCTCACTGCTACTAGTTAATGTAATGTAACACACACCCATACGATGCGCACCACCCCGTGATGTTTTTCTCACTCCTACTAGTGAATGTAATGTAACACACACCCATACAATGCGCACCACCCCGTGATGTTTTTCTCACTCCTACTAGTGAATGTAATGTAATACACACCGATACAATGCGCACCACCCCGTGATGTTTTTCTCACTCCTACTAGTGAATGTAATGTAAGGCAAACCCATACAATGCGCACCACCCCGTGATGTTTTTCTCACTCCTACTAGTGAATGTAATGTAACACACACCCATACAATGCGCACCACCCCGTGATGTTTTTCTCACTCCTACTAGTGAATGTAATGTAACGCACACCCATACAATGCGCACCTCCCCGTGATGTTTTTCTCACTCCTACTACTGAATGTAATGTAAGGCACACCCATACAATGCGCACCACCCCGTGATGTTTTTCTCACTCCTACTAGTGAATGTAATGTAACGCACACCCATACAATGCGCACCACCCCGTGATGTTTTTCTCACTCCTACTAGTGAATGTAATGTAACGCACACCCATACAATGCGCACCACCCCGTGATGTTTTTCTCACTCCTACTAGTGAATGTAATGTAACACACACCCATACAATGCGCACCACCCCGTGATGTTTTCTCACTCCTACTAGTGAATGTAATGTAACACACACCCATACAATGCGCACCACCCTGTGATGTTTTTCTCACTCCTACTAGTGAATGTAATGTAACACACACCCATACAATGCGCACCACCCCGTGATGTTTTTCTCACTCCTACTAGTGAATGTAATGCAACGCACACCCATACAATGCGCACCACCCCGTGATGTTTTTCTCACTCCTACTAGTGAATGTAATGGAAAACACACCCATACAATGCGCACCACCCCGTGATGCTTTTCTCACTGCTACTAGTTAATGTAATGTCACACACCCATACGATGCGCACCTCCCCGTGATGTTTTTCTCACTCCTACTAGTGAATGTAATGTAACACACACCCATACAATGCGCACCACCCCGTGATGTTTTTCTCACTCCTACTAGTGAATGTAATGTAACGCACACCCATACAATGCGCACCACCCCGTGATGTTTTTCTCACTCCTACTAGTGAATGTAATGTAAGGCACACCCATACAATGCGCACCACCAAGTGAAGTTTTTCTCACTCCTACTAGTGAATGTAATGTAACGCACACCCATACAATGCGCACCACCCCGTGATGTTTTTCTCACTCCTACTAGTGAATGTAATGTAACGCACACCCATACAATGCGTACCACCCCGTGATGTTTTTCTCACTCCTACTAGTGAATGTAATGTAACACACACCCATACAATGCGCACCACCCCGTGATGTTTTTCTCACTCCTACTAGTGAATGTAATGTAACACACACCCATACAATGCGCACCACCCCGTGATGTTTTTCTCACTCCTACTAGTGAATGTAATGTAACACACACCCATACAATGCGCACCACCCCGTGATGTTTTTCTCACTCCTACTAGTGAATGTAATGTAACACACACCCATACAATGCGCACCACCCCGTGATGTTTTTCTCACTCCTACTAGTGAATGTAATGGAAAACACACCCATACAATGCGCACCACCCCGTGATGCTTTTCTCACTGCTATTAGTTAATGTAATGTAACACACACCCATACAATGCGCACCACCCCGTGATGTTTTTCTCACTCCTACTAGTGAATGTAATGTAACACACACCCATACAATGCGCACCACCCCGTGATGTTTTTCTCACTCCTACTAGTGAATGTAATGTAACACACACCCATACAATGCGCACCACCCCGTGATGTTTTTCTCACTCCTACTAGAGAATGTAATGTAACACACACCCATACAATGCGCACCACCCCGTGATGTTTTTCTCACTCCTACTAGTGAATGTAATGTAACACACACCCATACAATGCGCACCACCCCGTGATGCTTTTCTCACTGCTACTAGTTAATGTAATGTAACACACACCCATACAATGCGCCCCACCCCGTGATGTTTTTCTCACTCCTACTAGTGAATGTAATGTAACACACACCCATACAATGCGCACCACCCCGTGATGTTTTTCTCACTCCTACTAGAGAATGTAATGTAACACACACCCATACAATGCGCACCACCCCGTGATGTTTTTCTCACTCCTACTAGTGAACGTAATGTAACACACACCCATACAATGCGCACCACCCCGTGATGTTTTTCTCACTCCTACTAGTGAATGTAATGTAACACACACCCATACAATGCGCACCACCCCGTGATGTTTTTCTCACTCTTACTAGTGAATGTAATGTAACACACACCCATACAATGCGCACCACCCCGTGATGTTTTTCTCACTCCTACTAGTGAATGTAATGTAACACACACCCATACAATGCGCACCACCCCGTGATGTTTTTCTCACTCCTACTAGTGAATGTAATGTAACACACACCCATACAATGCGCACCACCCCGTGATGTTTTTCTCACTCCTACTAGTGAATGTAATGTAACACACACCCATACAATGCGCACCACCCCGTGATGTTTTTCTCACTCCTACTAGTGAATGTAATGTAACACACACCCATACAATGCGCACCACCCCGTGATGTTTTTCTCACTCCTACTAGTGAATGTAATGTAACACACACCCATACAATGCGCACCACCCCGTGATGTTTTTCTCTCTCCTACTACTGAATGTAATGTAACACACACCCATACAATGCGCACCACCCCGTGATGTTTTTCTCACTCCTACTAGTGAATGTAATGTAACACACACCCATACAATGCGCACCACCCCGTGATGTTTTTCTCACTCCTACTAGTGAATGTAATGTAAGGCACACCCATACAATGCGCACCTCCCCATGATGTTTTTCTCACTCCTACTAGTGAATGTAATGTAACGCACACCCATACAATGCGCACCACCCCGTGATGTTTTTCTCACTCCTACTAGTGAATGTAATGTAACGCACACCCATACAATGCGCACCACCCCGTGATGTTTTTCTCACTCCTACTACTGAATGTAATGTAACACACACCCATACAATGCGCACCACCCCGTGATGTTTTTCTCACTCCTACTAGTGAATGTAATGTAACGCACACCCATACAATGCGCACGACCCCGTGATGTTTTTCTCACTCCTACTAGTGAATGTAATGTAACACACACCCATACAATGCGCACCACCCCGTGATGTTTTTCTCACTCCTACTAGTGAATGTAATGTAACACACACCCATACAATGCGCACCACCCCGTGATGTTTTTCTCACTCCTACTAGTGAATGTAATGTAACACACACCCATACAATGCGCACCACCCCGCGATGTTTTTCAGAAACCTATCCTACATTGCCACTGCATGTTCCCTGACCTCCTCATGCTGACCACCCCGCGGTGCCTTTCGCCATCCTACATTGCCACTCACTGCCTATCCTAATTCAGACCTTCCGATTCACACCACCCCGTGATGTTTTTCTCACTCCTACTAGTGAATGTAATGTAACACACACCCATACAATGCGCACCACCCCGTGATGTTTTTCTCACTCCTACTAGTGAATGTAATATAACGCACACCCATACAATGCGCACCACCCCGTGATGTTTTTCTCACTCCTACTAGTGAATGTAATGTAACGCACACCCATACAATGCGCACCACCCCGTGATGTTTTTCTCACTCCTACTAGTGAATGTAATGTAACGCACACCCATACAATGCGCACCACCCCGTGATGTTTTTCTCACTCCTACTAGTGAATGTAATGTAACACACACCCATACAATGCGCACCACCCCGTGATGTTTTTCTCACTCCTACTAGTGAATGTAATGTAACACACACCCATACAATGCGCACCACCCCGTGATGTTTTTCTCACTCCTACTAGTGAATGTAATGTAAGGCACACCCATACAATGCGCAACACCCCGTGATGTTTTTCTCACTCCTACTAGTGAATGTATTGTAACGCACACCCATACAATGCGCACCACCCCGTGATGTTTTTCTCACTCCTACTAGTGAATGTAATGTAACGCACACCCATACAATGCGCACCACCCCGTGATGTTTTTCTCACTCCTACTAGTGAATGTAATGTAACACACACACATACAATGCGCACCACCCCGTGATGTTTTTCTCACTCCTACTAGTGAATGTAATGTAACACACACCCATACAATGCGCACCACCCCGTGATGTTTTTCTCACTCGTACTAGTGAATATAATGTAACGCACACCCATACAATGCGCACCACCCCGTGATGTTTTTCTCACTCCTACTAGTGAATGTAATGTAACGCACAGCCATACAATGCGCACCACCCCGTGATGTTTTTCTCACTCCTACTAGTGAATGTAATGTAACGCACAGCCATACAATGCGCACCACCCCGTGATGTTTTTCTCACTCCTACTAGTGAATGTAATGTAACACACACCCATACAATGCGCACCACCCCGTGATGTTTTTCTCACTCCTACTAGTGAATGTAATGTAACGCACACCCATACAATGCGCACGACCCCGTGATGTTTTTCTCACTCCTACTAGTGAATGTAATGTAACACACACCCATACAATGCGCACCACCCCGTGATGTTTTTCTCACTCCTACTAGTGAATGTAATGTAACACACACCCATACAATGCGCACCACCCCGTGATGTTTTTCTCACTCCTACTAGAGAATGTAATGTAACACACACCCATACAATGCGCACCACCCCGTGATGTTTTTCTCACTCCTACTAGTGAATGTAATGTAACACACACCCATACAATGCGCACCACCCCGTGATGCTTTTCTCACTGCTACTAGTTAATGTAATGTAACACACACCCATACAATGCGCCCCACCCCGTGATGTTTTTCTCACTCCTACTAGTGAATGTAATGTAACACACACCCATACAATGCGCACCACCCCGTGAATTTTTTCTCACTCCTACTAGAGAATGTAATGTAACACACACCCATACAATGCGCACCACCCCGTGATGTTTTTCTCACTCCTACTAGTGAACGTAATGTAACACACACCCATACAATGCGCACCACCCCGTGATGTTTTTCTCACTCCTACTAGTGAATGTAATGTAACACACACCCATACAATGCGCACCACCCCGTGATGTTTTTCTCACTCTTACTAGTGAATGTAATGTAACACACACCCATACAATGCGCACCACCCCGTGATGTTTTTCTCACTCCTACTAGTGAATGTAATGTAACACACACCCATACAATGCGCACCACCCCGTGATGTTTTTCTCACTCCTACTAGTGAATGTAATGTAACACACACCCATACAATGCGCACGACCCCGTGATGTTTTTCTCACTCCTACTAGTGAATGTAATGTAACACACACCCATACAATGCGCACCACCCCGTGATGTTTTTCTCACTCCTACTAGTGAATGTAATGTAACACACACCCATACAATGCGCACCACCCCGTGATGTTTTTCTCACTCCTACTAGTGAATGTAATGTAACACACACCCATACAATGCGCACCACCCCGCGATGTTTTTCAGAAACCTATCCTACATTGCCACTGCATGTTCCCTGACCTCCTCATGCTGACCACCCCGCGGTGCCTTTCGCCATCCTACATTGCCACTCACTGCCTATCCTAATTCAGACCTTCCGATTCACACCACCCCGTGATGTTTTTCTCACTCCTACTAGTGAATGTAATGTAACACACACCCATACAATGCGCACCACCCCGTGATGTTTTTCTCACTCCTACTAGTGAATGTAATGTAACGCACACCCATACAATGCGCACCACCCCGTGATGTTTTTCTCACTCCTACTAGTGAATGTAATGTAACGCACACCCATACAATGCGCACCACCCCGTGATGTTTTTCTCACTCCTACTAGTGAATGTAATGTAACGCACACCCATACAATGCGCACCACCCCGTGATGTTTTTCTCACTCCTACTAGTGAATGTAATGTAACACACACCCATACAATGCGCACCACCCCGTGATGTTTTTCTCACTCCTACTAGTGAATGTAATGTAACACACACCCATACAATGCGCACCACCCCGTGATGTTTTTCTCACTCCTACTAGTGAATGTAATGTAAGGCACACCCATACAATGCGCAACACCCCGTGATGTTTTTCTCACTCCTACTAGTGAATGTATTGTAACGCACACCCATACAATGCGCACCACCCCGTGATGTTTTTCTCACTCCTACTAGTGAATGTAATGTAACGCACACCCATACAATGCGCACCACCCCGTGATGTTTTTCTCACTCCTACTAGTGAATGTAATGTAACACACACACATACAATGCGCACCACCCCGTGATGTTTTTCTCACTCCTACTAGTGAATGTAATGTAACACACACCCATACAATGCGCACCACCCCGTGATGTTTTTCTCACTCGTACTAGTGAATATAATGTAACGCACACCCATACAATGCGCACCACCCCGTGATGTTTTTCTCACTCCTACTAGTGAATGTAATGTAACGCACAGCCATACAATGCGCACCACCCCGTGATGTTTTTCTCACTCCTACTAGTGAATGTAATGTAACGCACAGCCATACAATGCGCACCACCCCGTGATGTTTTTCTCACTCCTACTAGTGAATGTAATGTAACACACACCCATACAATGCGCACCACCCCGTGATGTTTTTCTCACTCCTACTAGTGAATGTAATGTAACGCACACCCATACAATGCGCACGACCCCGTGATGTTTTTCTCACTCCTACTAGTGAATGTAATGTAACGCACACCCATACAATGCGCACCACCCCGTGATGTTTTTCTCACTCCTACTAGTGAATGTAATGTAACACACACCCATACAATGCGCACCACCCCGTGATGTTTTTCTCACTCCTACTAGAGAATGTAATGTAACACACACCCATACAATGCGCACCACCCCGTGATGTTTTTCTCACTCCTACTAGTGAATGTAATGTAACACACACCCATACAATGCGCACCACCCCGTGATGTTTTTCTCACTCCTACTAGTGAATGTAATGGAAAACACACCCATACAATGCGCACCACCCCGTGATGCTTTTCTCACTGCTATTAGTTAATGTAATGTAACACACACCCATACAATGCGCACCACCCCGTGATGTTTTTCTCACTCCTACTAGTGAATGTAATGTAACACACACCCATACAATGCGCACCACCCCGTGATGTTTTTCTCACTCCTACTAGTGAATGTAATGTAACACACACCCATACAATGCGCACCACCCCGTGATGTTTTTCTCACTCCTACTAGAGAATGTAATGTAACACACACCCATACAATGCGCACCACCCCGTGATGTTTTTCTCACTCCTACTAGTGAATGTAATGTAACACACACCCATACAATGCGCACCACCCCGTGATGCTTTTCTCACTGCTACTAGTTAATGTAATGTAACACACACCCATACAATGCGCCCCACCCCGTGATGTTTTTCTCACTCCTACTAGTGAATGTAATGTAACACACACCCATACAATGCGCACCACCCCGTGATGTTTTTCTCACTCCTACTAGAGAATGTAATGTAACACACACCCATACAATGCGCACCACCCCGTGATGTTTTTCTCACTCCTACTAGTGAACGTAATGCAACACACACCCATACAATGCGCACCACCCCGTGATGTTTTTCTCACTCCTACTAGTGAATGTAATGTAACACACACCCATACAATGCGCACCACCCCGTGATGTTTTTCTCACTCTTACTAGTGAATGTAATGTAACACACACCCATACAATGCGCACCACCCCGTGATGTTTTTCTCACTCCTACTAGTGAATGTAATGTAACACACACCCATACAATGCGCACCACCCCGTGATGTTTTTCTCACTCCTACTAGTGAATGTAATGTAACACACACCCATACAATGCGCACCACCCCGTGATGTTTTTCTCACTCCTACTAGTGAATGTAATGTAACACACACCCATACAATGCGCACCACCCCGTGATGTTTTTCTCACTCCTACTAGTGAATGTAATGTAACACACACCCATACAATGCGCACCACCCCGTGATGTTTTTCTCACTCCTACTAGTGAATGTAATGTAACACACACCCATACAATGCGCACCACCCCGTGATGTTTTTCTCTCTCCTACTACTGAATGTAATGTAACACACACCCATACAATGCGCACCACCCCGTGATGTTTTTCTCACTCCTACTAGTGAATGTAATGTAACACACACCCATACAATGCGCACCACCCCGTGATGTTTTTCTCACTCCTACTAGTGAATGTAATGTAAGGCACACCCATACAATGCGCACCTCCCCATGATGTTTTTCTCACTCCTACTAGTGAATGTAATGTAACGCACACCCATACAATGCGCACCACCCCGTGATGTTTTTCTCACTCCTACTAGTGAATGTAATGTAACGCACACCCATACAATGCGCACCACCCCGTGATGTTTTTCTCACTCCTACTACTGAATGTAATGTAACACACACCCATACAATGCGCACCACCCCGTGATGTTTTTCTCACTCCTACTAGTGAATGTAATGTAACGCACACCCATACAATGCGCACGACCCCGTGATGTTTTTCTCACTCCTACTAGTGAATGTAATGTAACACACACCCATACAATGCGCACCACCCCGTGATGTTTTTCTCACTCCTACTAGTGAATGTAATGTAACACACACCCATACAATGCGCACCACCCCGTGATGTTTTTCTCACTCCTACTAGTGAATGTAATGTAACACACACCCATACAATGCGCACCACCCCGCGATGTTTTTCAGAAACCTATCCTACATTGCCACTGCATGTTCCCTGACCTCCTCATGCTGACCACCCCGCGGTGCCTTTCGCCATCCTACATTGCCACTCACTGCCTATCCTAATTCAGACCTTCCGATTCACACCACCCCGTGATGTTTTTCTCACTCCTACTAGTGAATGTAATGTAACACACACCCATACAATGCGCACCACCCCGTGATGTTTTTCTCACTCCTACTAGTGAATGTAATATAACGCACACCCATACAATGCGCACCACCCCGTGATGTTTTTCTCACTCCTACTAGTGAATGTAATGTAACGCACACCCATACAATGCGCACCACCCCGTGATTTTTTCTCACTCCTACTGTGAATGTAATGTAACGCACACCCATACAATGCGCACCACCCCGTGATGTTTTTCTCACTCCTACTAGTGAATGTAATGTAACACACACCCATACAATGCGCACCACCCCGTGATGTTTTTCTCACTCCTACTAGTGAATGTAATGTAACACACACCCATACAATGCGCACCACCCCGTGATGTTTTTCTCACTCCTACTAGTGAATGTAATGTAAGGCACACCCATACAATGCGCAACACCCCGTGATGTTTTTCTCACTCCTACTAGTGAATGTATTGTAACGCACACCCATACAATGCGCACCACCCCGTGATGTTTTTCTCACTCCTACTAGTGAATGTAATGTAACGCACACCCATACAATGCGCACCACCCCGTGATGTTTTTCTCACTCCTACTAGTGAATGTAATGTAACACACACACATACAATGCGCACCACCCTGTGATGTTTTTCTCACTCCTACTAGTGAATGTAATGTAACACACACCCATACAATGCGCACCACCCCGTGATGTTTTTCTCACTCGTACTAGTGAATATAATGTAACGCACACCCATACAATGCGCACCACCCCGTGATGTTTTTCTCACTCCTACTAGTGAATGCAATGTAACGCACAGCCATACAATGCGCACCACCCCGTGATGTTTTTCTCACTCCTACTAGTGAATGTAATGTAACGCACAGCCATACAATGCGCACCACCCCGTGATGTTTTTCTCACTCCTACTAGTGAATGTAATGTAACACACACCCATACAATGCGCACCACCCCGTGATGTTTTTCTCACTCCTACTAGTGAATGTAATGTAACGCACACCCATACAATGCGCACGACCCCGTGATGTTTTTCTCACTCCTACTAGTGAATGTAATGTAACACACACCCATACAATGCGCACCACCCCGTGATGTTTTTCTCACTCCTACTAGTGAATGTAATGTAACACACACCCATACAATGCGCACCACCCCGTGATGTTTTTCTCACTCCTACTAGAGAATGTAATGTAACACACACCCATACAATGCGCACCACCCCGTGATGTTTTTCTCACTCCTACTAGTGAATGTAATGTAACACACACCCATACAATGCGCACCACCCCGTGATGCTTTTCTCACTGCTACTAGTTAATGTAATGTAACACACACCCATACAATGCGCCCCACCCCGTGATGTTTTTCTCACTCCTACTAGTGAATGTAATGTAACACACACCCATACAATGCGCACCACCCCGTGAATTTTTTCTCACTCCTACTAGAGAATGTAATGTAACACACACCCATACAATGCGCACCACCCCGTGATGTTTTTCTCACTCCTACTAGTGAACGTAATGTAACACACACCCATACAATGCGCACCACCCCGTGATGTTTTTCTCACTCCTACTAGTGAATGTAATGTAACACACACCCATACAATGCGCACCACCCCGTGATGTTTTTCTCACTCTTACTAGTGAATGTAATGTAACACACACCCATACAATGCGCACCACCCCGTGATGTTTTTCTCACTCCTACTAGTGAATGTAATGTAACACACACCCATACAATGCGCACCACCCCGTGATGTTTTTCTCACTCCTACTAGTGAATGTAATGTAACACACACCCATACAATGCGCACGACCCCGTGATGTTTTTCTCACTCCTACTAGTGAATGTAATGTAACACACACCCATACAATGCGCACCACCCCGTGATGTTTTTCTCACTCCTACTAGTGAATGTAATGTAACACACACCCATACAATGCGCACCACCCCGTGATGTTTTTCTCACTCCTACTAGTGAATGTAATGTAACACACACCCATACAATGCGCACCACCCCGCGATGTTTTTCAGAAACCTATCCTACATTGCCACTGCATGTTCCCTGACCTCCTCATGCTGACCACCCCGCGGTGCCTTTCGCCATCCTACATTGCCACTCACTGCCTATCCTAATTCAGACCTTCCGATTCACACCACCCCGTGATGTTTTTCTCACTCCTACTAGTGAATGTAATGTAACACACACCCATACAATGCGCACCACCCCGTGATGTTTTTCTCACTCCTACTAGTGAATGTAATGTAACGCACACCCATACAATGCGCACCACCCCGTGATGTTTTTCTCACTCCTACTAGTGAATGTAATGTAACGCACACCCATACAATGCGCACCACCCCGTGATGTTTTTCTCACTCCTACTAGTGAATGTAATGTAACGCACACCCATACAATGCGCACCACCCCGTGATGTTTTTCTCACTCCTACTAGTGAATGTAATGTAACACACACCCATACAATGCGCACCACCCCGTGATGTTTTTCTCACTCCTACTAGTGAATGTAATGTAACGCACACCCATACAATGCGCACCACCCCGTGATGTTTTTCTCACTCCTACTAGTGAATGTAATGTAAGGCACACCCATACAATGCGCAACACCCCGTGATGTTTTTCTCACTCCTACTAGTGAATGTATTGTAACGCACACCCATACAATGCGCACCACCCCGTGATGTTTTTCTCACTCCTACTAGTGAATGTAATGTAACGCACACCCATACAATGCGCACCACCCCGTGATGTTTTTCTCACTCCTACTAGTGAATGTAATGTAACACACACACATACAATGCGCACCACCCCGTGATGTTTTTCTCACTCCTACTAGTGAATGTAATGTAACACACACCCATACAATGCGCACCACCCCGTGATGTTTTTCTCACTCGTACTAGTGAATATAATGTAACGCACACCCATACAATGCGCACCACCCCGTGATGTTTTTCTCACTCCTACTAGTGAATGTAATGTAACGCACAGCCATACAATGCGCACCACCCCGTGATGTTTTTCTCACTCCTACTAGTGAATGTAATGTAACGCACAGCCATACAATGCGCACCACCCCGTGATGTTTTTCTCACTCCTACTAGTGAATGTAATGTAACACACACCCATACAATGCGCACCACCCCGTGATGTTTTTCTCACTCCTACTAGTGAATGTAATGTAACGCACACCCATACAATGCGCACGACCCCGTGATGTTTTTCTCACTCCTACTAGTGAATGTAATGTAACACACACCCATACAATGCGCACCACCCCGTGATGTTTTTCTCACTCCTACTAGTGAATGTAATGTAACACACACCCATACAATGCGCACCACCCCGTGATGTTTTTCTCACTCCTACTAGAGAATGTAATGTAACACACACCCATACAATGCGCACCACCCCGTGATGTTTTTCTCACTCCTACTAGTGAATGTAATGTAACACACACCCATACAATGCGCACCACCCCGTGATGCTTTTCTCACTGCTACTAGTTAATGTAATGTAACACACACCCATACAATGCGCCCCACCCCGTGATGTTTTTCTCACTCCTACTAGTGAATGTAATGTAACACACACCCATACAATGCGCACCACCCCGTGAATTTTTTCTCACTCCTACTAGAGAATGTAATGTAACACACACCCATACAATGCGCACCACCCCGTGATGTTTTTCTCACTCCTACTAGTCAACGTAATGTAACACACACCCATACAATGCGCACCACCCCGTGATGTTTTTCTCACTCCTACTAGTGAATGTAATGTAACACACACCCATACAATGCGCACCACCCCGTGATGTTTTTCTCACTCTTACTAGTGAATGTAATGTAACACACACCCATACAATGCGCACCACCCCGTGATGTTTTTCTCACTCCTACTAGTGAATGTAATGTAACACACACCCATACAATGCGCACCACCCCGTGATGTTTTTCTCACTCCTACTAGTGAATGTAATGTAACACACACCCATACAATGCGCACCACCCCGTGATGTTTTTCTCACTCCTACTAGTGAATGTAATGTAACACACACCCATACAATGCGCACCACCCCGTGATGTTTTTCTCTCTCCTACTACTGAATGTAATGTAACACACACCCATACAATGCGCACCACCCCGTGATGTTTTTCTCACTCCTACTAGTGAATGTAATGTAACACACACCCATACAATGCGCACCACCCCGTGCTGTTTTTCTCACTCCTACTAGTGAATGTAATGTAAGGCACACCCATACAATGCGCACCACCCCATGATGTTTTTCTCACTCCTACTAGTGAATGTAATATAACGCACACCCATACAATGCGCACCACCCCGTGATGTTTTTCTCACTCCTACTAGTGAATGTAATGTAACGCACACCCATACAATGCGCACCACCCCGTGATGTTTTTCTCACTCCTACTACTGAATGTAATGTAACACACACCCATACAATGCGCACCACCCCGTGATGTTTTTCTCACTCCTACTAGTGAATGTAATGTAACGCACACCCATACAATGCGCACGACCCCGTGATGTTTTTCTCACTCCTACTAGTGAATGTAATGTAACACACACCCATACAATGCGCACCACCCCGTGATGTTTTTCTCACTCCTACTAGTGAATGTAATGTAACACACACCCATACAATGCGCACCACCCCGTGATGTTTTTCTCACTCCTACTAGTGAATGTAATGTAACACACACCCATACAATGCGCACCACCCCGCGATGTTTTTCAGAAACCTATCCTACATTGCCACTGCATGTTCCCTGACCTCCTCATGCTGACCACCCCGCGGTGCCTTTCGCCATCCTACATTGCCACTCACTGCCTATCCTAATTCAGACCTTCCGATTCACACCACCCCGTGATGTTTTTCTCACTCCTACTAGTGAATGTAATGTAACACACACCCATACAATGCGCACCACCCCGTGATGTTTTTCTCACTCCTACTAGTGAATGTAATGTAACGCACACCCATACAATGCGCACCACCCCGTGATGTTTTTCTCACTCCTACTAGTGAATGTAATGTAACGCACACCCATACAATGCGCACCACCCCGTGATGTTTTTCTCACTCCTACTAGTGAATGTAATGTAACGCACACCCATACAATGCGCACCACCCCGTGATGTTTTTCTCACTCCTACTAGTGAATGTAATGTAACACACACCCATACAATGCGCACCACCCCGTGATGTTTTTCTCACTCCTACTAGTGAATGTAATGTAACACACACCCATACAATGCGCACCACCCCGTGATGTTTTTCTCACTCCTACTAGTGAATGTAATGTAACGCACACCCATACAATGCGCACCACCCCGTGATGTTTTTCTCACTCCTACTAGTGAATGTAATGGAAAACACACCCATACAATGCGCACCACCCCGTGATGCTTTTCTCACTGCTACTAGTTAATGTAATGTAACACACACCCATACAATGCGCACCACCCCGTGCTGTTTTTCTCACTCCTACTAGTGAATGTAATGTAACACACACCCATACAATGCGCACCACCCCGTGATGTTTTTCTCACTCCTACTAGTGAATGTAATGTAACACACACCCATACAATGCGCACCACCCCGTGATGTTTTTCTCACTCCTACTAGTGAATGTAATGTAAGGCACACCCATACAATGCGCAACACCCCGTGATGTTTTTCTCACTCCTACTAGTGAATGTATTGTAACGCACACCCATACAATGCGCACCACCCCGTGATGTTTTTCTCACTCCTACTAGTGAATGTAATGTAACGCACACCCATACAATGCGCACCACCCCGTGATGTTTTTCTCACTCCTACTAGTGAATGTAATGTAACACACACCCATACAATGCGCACCACCCCGTGATGTTTTTCTCACTCCTACTAGTGAATGTAATGTAACACACACCCATACAATGCGCACCACCCCGCGATGTTTTTCAGAAACCTATCCTACATTGCCACTGCATGTTCCCTGACCTCCTCATGCTGACCACCCCGCGGTGCCTTTCGCCATCCTACATTGCCACTCACTGCCTATCCTAATTCAGACCTTCCGATTCACACCACCCCGTGATGTTTTTCTCACTCCTACTAGTGAATGTAATGTAACACACACCCATACAATGCGCACCACCCCGTGATGTTTTTCTCACTCCTACTAGTGAATGTAATGTAACGCACACCCATACAATGCGCACCACCCCGTGATGTTTTTCTCACTCCTACTAGTGAATGTAATGTAACGCACACCCATACAATGCGCACCACCCCGTGATGTTTTTCTCACTCCTACTAGTGAATGTAATGTAACGCACACCCATACAATGCGCACCACCCCGTGATGTTTTTCTCACTCCTACTAGTGAATGTAATGTAACACACACCCATACAATGCGCACCACCCCGTGATGTTTTTCTCACTCCTACTAGTGAATGTAATGTAACGCACACCCATACAATGCGCACGACCCCGTGATGTTTTTCTCACTCCTACTAGTGAATGTAATGTAACACACACCCATACAATGCGCACCACCCCGTGATGTTTTTCTCACTCCTACTAGTGAATGTAATGTAACACACACCCATACAATGCGCACCACCCCGTGATGTTTTTCTCACTCCTACTAGTGAATGTAATGTAACGCACACCCATACAATGCGCACCACCCCGTGATGTTTTTCTCACTCCTACTAGTGAATGTAATGGAAAACACACCCATACAATGCGCACCACCCCGTGATGCTTTTCTCACTGCTACTAGTTAATGTAATGTAACACACACCCATACAATGCGCACCACCCCGTGATGTTTTTCTCACTCCTACTAGTGAATGTAATGTAACACACACCCATACAATGCGCACCACCCCGTGATGTTTTTCTCACTCCTACTAGTGAATGTAATGTAACACACACCCATACAATGCGCACCACCCCGTGATGTTTTTCTCACTCCTACTAGTGAATGTAATGTAAGGCACACCCATACAATGCGCACCACCCCGTGATGTTTTTTTCACTCCTACTAGTGAATGTATTGTAACGCACACCCATACAATGCGCACCACCCCGTGATGTTTTTCTCACTCCTACTAGTGAATGTAATGTAACGCACACCCATACAATGCGCACCACCCCGTGATGTTTTTCTCACTCCTACTAGTGAATGTAATGTAACACACACACATACAATGCGCACCACCCCGTGATGTTTTTCTCACTCCTACTAGTGAATGTAATGTAACACACACCCATACAATGCGCACCACCCCGTGATGTTTTTCTCACTCGTACTAGTGAATATAATGTAACGCACACCCATACAATGCGCACCACCCCGTGATGTTTTTCTCACTCCTACTAGTGAATGTAATGTAACGCACAGCCATACAATGCGCACCACCCCGTGATGTTTTTCTCACTCCTACTAGTGAATGTAATGTAACGCACACCCATACAATGCGCACCACCCCGTGATGTTTTTCTCACTCCTACTAGTGAATGTAATGTAACACACACCCATACAATGCGCAGCACCCCGTGATGTTTTTCTCACTCCTACTAGTGAATGTAATGGAAAACATACCCATACAATGCGCACCACCCCGTGATGTTTTTCTCACTCCTACTAGTGAATGTAATGTAACACACACCCATACAATGCGCACCACCCCGTGATGTTTTTCTCACTCCTACTGGTGAATGTAATGTAACACACACCCATACAATGCGCACCACCCCGTGATGTTTTTCTCACTCCTACTGGTGAATGTAATGTAACACACACCCATACAATGCGCACCACCCCGTGATGTTTTTCTCACTCCTACTACTGAATGTAATGTAACACACACCCATACAATGCGCACCACCCCGTGATGTTTTTCTCACTCCTACTAGTGAATGTAATGTAACACACACCCATACAATGCGCACCACCCCGTGATGTTTTTCTCACTCCTACTAGTGAATGTAATGTAAGGCACACCCATACAATGCGCACCACCCCATGATGTTTTTCTCACTCCTACTAGTGAATGTAATGTAACGCACACCCATACAATGCGCACCACCCCGTGATGTTTTTCTCACTCCTACTAGTGAATGTAATGTAACGCACACCCATACAATGCGCACCACCCCGTGATGTTTTTCTCACTCCTACTACTGAATGTAATGTAACGCACACCCATACAATGCGCACCACCCCGTGATGTTTTTCTCACTCCTACTAGTGAATGTAATGTAACGCACACCCATACAATGCGCACGACCCCGTGATGTTTTTCTCACTCCTACTAGTGAATGTAATGTAACACACACCCATACAATGCGCACCACCCCGTGATGTTTTTCTCACTCCTACTAGTGAATGTAATGTAACACACACCCATACAATGCGCACCACCCCGTGATGTTTTTCTCACTCCTACTAGTGAATGTAATGTAACACACACCCATACAATGCGCACCACCCCGCGATGTTTTTCAGAAACCTATCCTACATTGCCACTGCATGTTCCCTGACCTCCTCATGCTGACCACCCCGCGGTGCCTTTCGCCATCCTACATTGCCACTCACTGCCTATCCTAATTCAGACCTTCCGATTCACACCACCCCGTGATGTTTTTCTCACTCCTACTAGTGAATGTAATGTAACACACACCCATACAATGCGCACCACCCCGTGATGTTTTTCTCACTCCTACTAGTGAATGTAATGTAACGCACACCCATACAATGCGCACCACCCCGTGATGTTTTTCTCACTCCTACTAGTGAATGTAATGTAACGCACACCCATACAATGCGCACCACCCCGTGATGTTTTTCTCACTCCTACTAGTGAATGTAATGTAACGCACACCCATACAATGCGCACCACCCCGTGATGTTTTTCTCACTCCTACTAGTGAATGTAATGTAACACACACCCATACAATGCGCACCACCCCGTGATGTTTTTCTCACTCCTACTAGTGAATGTAATGTAACACACACCCATACAATGCGCACCACCCCGTGATGTTTTTCTCACTCCTACTAGTGAATGTAATGTAACGCACACCCATACAATGCGCACCACCCCGTGATGTTTTTCTCACTCCTACTAGTGAATGTAATGGAAAACACACCCATACAATGCGCACCACCCCGTGATGCTTTTCTCACTGCTACTAGTTAATGTAATGTAACACACACCCATACAATGCGCACCACCCCGTGATGTTTTTCTCACTCCTACTAGTGAATGTAATGTAACACACACCCATACAATGCGCACCACCCCGTGATGTTTTTCTCACTCCTACTAGTGAATGTAATGTAACACACACCCATACAATGCGCACCACCCCGTGATGTTTTTCTCACTCCTACTAGTGAATGTAATGTAAGGCACACCCATACAATGCGCAACACCCCGTGATGTTTTTCTCACTCCTACTAGTGAATGTATTGTAACGCACACCCATACAATGCGCACCACCCCGTGATGTTTTTCTCACTCCTACTAGTGAATGTAATGTAACGCACACCCATACAATGCGCACCACCCCGTGATGTTTTTCTCACTCCTACTAGTGAATGTAATGTAACACACACCCATACAATGCGCACCACCCCGTGATGTTTTTCTCACTCCTACTAGTGAATGTAATGTAACACACACCCATACAATGCGCACCACCCCGCGATGTTTTTCAGAAACCTATCCTACATTGCCACTGCATGTTCCCTGACCTCCTCATGCTGACCACCCCGCGGTGCCTTTCGCCATCCTACATTGCCACTCACTGCCTATCCTAATTCAGACCTTCCGATTCACACCACCCCGTGATGTTTTTCTCACTCCTACTAGTGAATGTAATGTAACACACACCCATACAATGCGCACCACCCCGTGATGTTTTTCTCACTCCTACTAGTGAATGTAATGTAACGCACACCCATACAATGCGCACCACCCCGTGATGTTTTTCTCACTCCTACTAGTGAATGTAATGTAACGCACACCCATACAATGCGCACCACCCCGTGATGTTTTTCTCACTCCTACTAGTGAATGTAATGTAACGCACACCCATACAATGCGCACCACCCCGTGATGTTTTTCTCACTCCTACTAGTGAATGTAATGTAACACACACCCATACAATGCGCACCACCCCGTGATGTTTTTCTCACTCCTACTAGTGAATGTAATGTAACGCACACCCATACAATGCGCACGACCCCGTGATGTTTTTCTCACTCCTACTAGTGAATGTAATGTAACACACACCCATACAATGCGCACCACCCCGTGATGTTTTTCTCACTCCTACTAGTGAATGTAATGTAACACACACCCATACAATGCGCACCACCCCGTGATGTTTTTCTCACTCCTACTAGTGAATGTAATGTAACGCACACCCATACAATGCGCACCACCCCGTGATGTTTTTCTCACTCCTACTAGTGAATGTAATGGAAAACACACCCATACAATGCGCACCACCCCGTGATGCTTTTCTCACTGCTACTAGTTAATGTAATGTAACACACACCCATACAATGCGCACCACCCCGTGATGTTTTTCTCACTCCTACTAGTGAATGTAATGTAACACACACCCATACAATGCGCACCACCCCGTGATGTTTTTCTCACTCCTACTAGTGAATGTAATGTAACACACACCCATACAATGCGCACCACCCCGTGATGTTTTTCTCACTCCTACTAGTGAATGTAATGTAAGGCACACCCATACAATGCGCACCACCCCGTGATGTTTTTTTCACTCCTACTAGTGAATGTATTGTAACGCACACCCATACAATGCGCACCACCCCGTGATGTTTTTCTCACTCCTACTAGTGAATGTAATGTAACGCACACCCATACAATGCGCACCACCCCGTGATGTTTTTCTCACTCCTACTAGTGAATGTAATGTAACACACACACATACAATGCGCACCTCCCCGTGATGTTTTTCTCACTCCTACTAGTGAATGTAATGTAACACACACCCATACAATGCGCACCACCCCGTGATGTTTTTCTCACTCGTACTAGTGAATATAATGTAACGCACACCCATACAATGCGCACCACCCCGTGATGTTTTTCTCACTCCTACTAGTGAATGTAATGTAACGCACAGCCATACAATGCGCACCACCCCGTGATGTTTTTCTCACTCCTACTAGTGAATGTAATGTAACGCACAGCCATACAATGCGCACCACCCCGTGATGTTTTTCTCACTCCTACTAGTGAATGTAATGTAACACACACCCATACAATGCGCAGCACCCCGTGATGTTTTTCTCACTCCTACTAGTGAATGTAATGGAAAACATACCCATACAATGCGCACCACCCCGTGATGTTTTTCTCACTCCTACTAGTGAATGTAATGTAACACACACCCATACAATGCGCACCACCCCGTGATGTTTTTCTCACTCCTACTGGTGAATGTAATGTAACACACACCCATACAATGCGCACCACCCCGTGATGTTTTTCTCACTCCTACTGGTGAATGTAATGTAACACACACCCATACAATGCGCACCACCCCGTGATGTTTTTCTCACTCCTACTGGTGAATGTAATGTAACACACACCCATACAATGCGCACCACCCCGTGATGTTTTTCTCACTCCTACTGGTGAATGTAATGTAACACACACCCATACAATGCGCACCACCCCGTGATGTTTTTCTCACTCCTACTAGTGAATGTAATGTAACACACACCCATACAATGCGCACCACCCCGTGATGTTTTTCTCACTCCTACTAGTGAATGTAATGTAACGCACACCCATACAATGCGCACCTCCCCGTGATGTTTTTCTCACTCCTACTACTGAATGTAATGTAAGGCACACCCATACAATGCGCACCACCCCGTGATGTTTTTCTCACTCCTACTAGTGAATGTAATGTAACGCACACCCATACAATGCGCACCACCCCGTGATGTTTTTCTCACTCCTACTAGTGAATGTAATGTAACGCACACCCATACAATGCGCACCACCCCGTGATGTTTTTCTCACTCCTACTAGTGAATGTAATGTAACACACACCCATACAATGCGCACCACCCCGTGATGTTTTCTCACTCCTACTAGTGAATGTAATGTAACACACACCCATACAATGCGCACCACCCTGTGATGTTTTTCTCACTCCTACTAGTGAATGTAATGTAACACACACCCATACAATGCGCACCACCCCGTGATGTTTTTCTCACTCCTACTAGTGAATGTAATGCAACGCACACCCATACAATGCGCACCACCCCGTGATGTTTTTCTCACTCCTACTAGTGAATGTAATGGAAAACACACCCATACAATGCGCACCACCCCGTGATGCTTTTCTCACTGCTACTAGTTAATGTAATGTCACACACCCATACGATGCCCACCTCCCCGTGATGTTTTTCTCACTCCTACTAGTGAATGTAATGTAACACACACCCATACAATGCGCACCACCCCGTGATGTTTTTCTCACTCCTACTAGTGAATGTAATGTAACGCACACCGATACAATGCGCACCACCCCGTGATGTTTTTCTCACTCCTACTAGTGAATGTAATGTAAGGCACACCCATACAATGCGCACCACCAAGTGAAGTTTTTCTCACTCCTACTAGTGAATGTAATGTAACGCACACCCATACAATGCGCACCACCCCGTGATGTTTTTCTCACTCCTACTAGTGAATGTAATGTAACGCACACCCATACAATGCGTACCACCCCGTGATGTTTTTCTCACTCCTACTAGTGAATGTAATGTAACACACACCCATACAATGCGCACCACCCCGTGATGTTTTTCTCACTCCTACTAGTGAATGTAATGTAACACACACCCATACAATGCGCACCACCCCGTGATGTTTTTCTCACTCCTACTAGTGAATGTAATGTAACACACACCCATACAATGCGCACCACCCCGTGATGTTTTTCTCACTCCTACTAGTGAATGTAATGTAACACACACCCATACAATGCGCACCACCCCGGGATGTTTTTCTCACTCCTACTAGTGAATGTAATGGAAAACACACCCATACAATGCGCACCACCCCGTGATGCTTTTCTCACTGCTATTAGTTAATGTAATGTAACACACACCCATACAATGCGCACCACCCCGTGATGTTTTTCTCACTCCTACTAGTGAATGTAATGTAACACACACCCATACAATGCGCACCACCCCGTGATGTTTTTCTCACTCCTACTAGTGAATGTAATGTAACACACACCCATACAATGCGCACCACCCCGTGATGTTTTTCTCACTCCTACTAGAGAATGTAATGTAACACACACCCATACAATGCGCACCACCCCGTGATGTTTTTCTCACTCCTACTAGTGAATGTAATGTAACACACACCCATACAATGCGCACCACCCCGTGATGCTTTTCTCACTGCTACTAGTTAATGTAATGTAACACACACCCATACAATGCTCCCCACCCGTGATGTTTTTCTCACTCCTACTAGTGAATGTAATGTAACACACACCCATACAATGCGCACCACCCCGTGATGTTTTTCTCACTCCTACTAGAGAATGTAATGTAACACACACTCCCATACAATGCGCACCACCCCGTGATGTTTTTCTCACTCCTACTAGTGAACGTAATGTAACACACACCCATACAATGCGCACCACCCCGTGATGTTTTTCTCACTCCTACTAGTGAATGTAATGTAACACACACCCATACAATGCGCACCACCCCGTGATGTTTTTCTCACTCCTACTACTGAATGTAATGTAACACACACCCATACAATGCGCACCACCCCGTGATGTATTTCTCACTCCTACTAGTGAATGTAATGTAACGCACACCCATACAGTGCGCACGACCCCGTGATGTTTTTCTCACTCCTACTAGTGAATGTAATGTAACACACACCCATACAATGCGCACCACCCCGTGATGTTTTTCTCACTCCTACTAGTGAATGTAATGTAACACACACCATACAATGCGCACCACCCCGTGATGTTTTTCTCACTCCTACTAGTGAATGTAATGTAACACACACCCATACAATGCGCACCACCCCGCGATGTTTTTCAGAAACCTATCCTACATTGCCACTGCATGTTCCCTGACCTCCTCATGCTGACCACCCCGCGGTGCCTTTCGCCATCCTACATTGCCACTCACTGCCTATCCTAATTCAGACCTTCCGATTCACACCACCCCGTGATGTTTTTCTCACTCCTACTAGTGAATGTAATGTAACACACACCCATACAATGCGCACCACCCCGTGATGTTTTTCTCACTCCTACTAGTGAATGTAATGTAACGCACACCCATACAATGCGCACCACCCCGTGATGTTTTTCTCACTCCTACTAGTGAATGTAATGTAACGCACACCCATACAATGCGCACCACCCCGTGATGTTTTTCTCACTCCTACTAGTGAATGTATGTAACGCACACCCATACAATGCGCACCACCCCGTGATGTTTTTCTCACTCCTACTAGTGAATGTAATGTAACACACACCCATACAATGCGCACCACCCCGTGATGTTTTTCTCACTCCTACTAGTGAATGTAATGTAACGCACACCCATACAATGCGCACCACCCCGTGATGTTTTTCTCACTCCTACTAGTGAATGTAATGTAACGCACACCCATACAATGCGCACCACCCCGTGATGTTTTTCTCACTCCTACTAGTGAATGTAATGGAAAACACACCCATACAATGCGCACCACCCCGTGATGCTTTTCTCACTGCTACTAGTTAATGTAATGTAACACACACCCATACAATGCGCACCACCCCGTGATGTTTTTCTCACTCCTACTAGTGAATGTAATGTAACACACACCCATACAATGCGCACCACCCCGTGATGTTTTTCTCACTCCTACTAGTGAATGTAATGTAACACACACCCATACAATGCGCACCACCCCGTGATGTTTTTCTCACTCCTACTAGTGAATGTAATGTAAGGCACACCCATACAATGCGCAACACCCCGTGATGTTTTTCTCACTCCTACTAGTGAATGTATTGTAACGCACACCCATACAATGCGCACCACCCCGTGATGTTTTTCTCACTCCTACTAGTGAATGTAATGTAACGCACACCCATACAATGCGCACCACCCCGTGATGTTTTTCTCACTCCTACTAGTGAATGTAATGTAACACACACACATACAATGCGCACCACCCCGTGATGTTTTTCTCACTCCTACTAGTGAATGTAATGTAACACACACCCATACAATGCGCACCACCCCGTGATGTTTTTCTCACTCGTACTAGTGAATATAATGTAACGCACACCCATACAATGCGCACCACCCCGTGATGTTTTTCTCACTCCTACTAGTGAATGTAATGTAACGCACAGCCATACAATGCGCACCACCCCGTGATGTTTTTCTCACTCCTACTAGTGAATGTAATGTAACGCACAGCCATACAATGCGCACCACCCCGTGATGTTTTTCTCACTCCTACTAGTGAATGTAATGTAACACACACCCATACAATGCGCACCACCCCGTGATGTTTTTCTCACTCCTACTAGTGAATGTAATGGAAAACATACCCATACAATGCGCACCACCCCGTGATGCTTTTCTCACGGCTAATAGTTAATGTAATGTAACACACACCCATACAATGCGCACCACCCCGTGATGTTTTTCTCACTCCTACTAGTGAATGTAATGTAACACACACCCATACAATGCGCACCACCCCGTGATGTTTTTGTCACTCTTACTAGTGAATGTAATGTAACACACACCCATACAATGCGCACCACCCCGTGATGTTTTTCTCACTCCTACTAGTGAATGTAATGTAACACACACCCATACAATGCGCACCACCCCGTGATGTTTTTCTCACTCCTACTAGTGAATGTAATGTAACACACACCCATACAATGCGCACCACCCCGTGATGTTTTTCTCACTCCTACTAGTGAATGTAATGTAACACACACCCATACAATGCGCACCACCCCGTGATGTTTTTCTCACTCCTACTAGTGAATGTAATGTAACACACACCCATACAATGCGCACCACCCCGTGATGTTTTTCTCACTCCTACTAGTGAATGTAATGTAACACACACCCATACAATGCGCACCACCCCGTGATGTTTTTCTCACTCCTACTAGTGAATGTAATGTAACACACACCCATACAATGCGCACCAACCCGTGATGTTTTTCTCACTCCTACTAGTGAATGTAATGTAACACACACCCATACAATGCGCACCACCCCGTGATGTTTTTCTCACTCCTACTAGTGAATGTAATGTAACGCACACCCATACAATGCGCACCACCCCGTGATGTTTTTCTCACTCCTACTAGTGAATGTAATGTAACGCACACCCATACAATGCGCACCACCCCGTGTTGTTTTTCTCACTCCTACTAGTGAATGTAATGTAACGCACACCCATACAATGCGCACCACCCCGTGATGTTTTTCTCACTCCTACTAGTGAATGTAATGTAACACACACCCATACAATGCGCACCACCCCGTGATGTTTTCTCACTCCTACTAGTGAATGTAATGTAACACACACCCATACGATGCGCACCACCCCGTGATGCTTTTCTCACTGCTACTAGTTAATGTAATGTAACACACACCCATACGATGCGCACCACCCCGTGATGTTTTTCTCACTCCTACTAGTGAATGTAATGTAACGCAAACCCATACAATGCGCACCACCCCGTGATGTTTTTCTCACTCCTACTAGTGAATGTAATGGAAAACACACCCATACGATGCGCACCACCCCGTGATGCTTTTCTCACTGCTACTAGTTAATGTAATGTAACACACACCCATACGATGCGCACCACCCCGTGATGTTTTTCTCACTCCTACTAGTGAATGTAATGTAACACACACCCATACAATGCGCACCACCCCGTGATGTTTTTCTCACTCCTACTAGTGAATGTAATGTAATACACACCGATACAATGCGCACCACCCCGTGATGTTTTTCTCACTCCTACTAGTGAATGTAATGTAAGGCAAACCCATACAATGCGCACCACCCCTGAAGTTTTTCTCACTCCTACTAGTGAATGTAATGTAACGCACACCCATACAATGCGCACCACCCCGTGATGTTTTTCTCACTCCTACTAGTGAATGTAATGTAACGCACACCCATACAATGCGTACCACCCCGTGATGTTTTTCTCACTCCTACTAGTGAATGTAATGTAACACACACCCATACAATGCGCACCACCCCGTGATGTTTTTCTCACTCCTACTAGTGAATGTAATGTAACACACACCCATACAATGCGCACCACCCCGTGATGTTTTTCTCACTCCTACTAGTGAATGTAATGTAACACACACCCATACAATGCACACCACCCCGTGATGTTTTTCTCACTCCTACTAGTGAATGTAATGGAAAACACACCCATACAATGCGCACCACCCCGTGATGCTTTTCTCACTGCTATTAGTTAATGTAATGTAACACACACCCATACAATGCGCACCACCCCGTGATGTTTTTCTCACTCCTACTAGTGAATGTAATGTAACACACACCCATACAATGCGCACCACCCCGTGATGTTTTTCTCACTCCTACTAGTGAATGTAATGTAACACACACCCATACAATGCGCACCACCCCGTGATGTTTTTCTCACTCCTACTAGAGAATGTAATGTAACACACACCCATACAATGCGCACCACCCCGTGATGTTTTTCTCACTCCTACTAGTGAATGTAATGTAACACACACCCATACAATGCGCACCACCCCGTGATGCTTTTCTCACTGCTACTAGTTAATGTAATGTAACACACACCCATACAATGCGCCCCACCCCGTGATGTTTTTCTCACTCCTACTAGTGAATGTAATGTAACACACACCCATACAATGCGCACCACCCCGTGATGTTTTTCTCACTCCTACTAGAGAACGTAATGTAACACACACCCATACAATGCGCACCACCCCGTGATGTTTTTCTCACTCCTACTAGTGAACGTAATGTAACACACACCCATACAATGCGCACCACCCCGTGATGTTTTTCTCACTCCTACTAGTGAATGTAATGTAACGCACACCCATACAATGCGCACCACCCCGTGATGTTTTTCTCACTCTTACTAGTGTATGTAATGTAACACACACCCATACAATGCGCACCACCCCGTGATGTTTTTCTCACTCCTACTAGTGAATGTAATGTAACACACACCCATACAATGCGCACCACCCCGTGATGTTTTTCTCACTCCTACTAGTGAATGTAATGTAACACACACCCATACAATGCGCACCACCCCGTGATGTTTTTCTCACTCCTACTAGTGAATGTAATGTAACACACACCCATACAATGCGCACCACCCCGTGATGTTTTTCTCACTCCTACTAGTGAATGTAATGTAACACACACCCATACAATGCGCACCACCCCGTGATGTTTTTCTCACTCCTACTAGTGAATGTAATGTAACACACACCCATACAATGCGCACCACCCCGTGATGTTTTTCTCTCTCCTACTACTGAATGTAATGTAACACACACCCATACAATGCGCACCACCCCGTGATGTTTTTCTCACTCCTACTAGTGAATGTAATGTAACACACACCCATACAATGCGCACCACCCCGTGATGTTTTTCTCACTCCTACTAGTGAATGTAATGTAAGGCACACCCATACAATGCGCACCACCCCATGATGTTTTTCTCACTCCTACTAGTGAATGTAATGTAACGCACACCCATACAATGCGCACCACCCCGTGATGTTTTTCTCACTCCTACTAGTGAATGTAATGTAACGCACACCCATACAATGCGCACCACCCCGTGATGTTTTTCTCACTCCTACTACTGAATGTAATGTAACACACACCCATACAATGCGCACCACCCCGTGATGTTTTTCTCACTCCTACTAGTGAATGTAATGTAACGCACACCCATACAATGCGCACGACCCCGTGATGTTTTTCTCACTCCTACTAGTGAATGTAATGTAACACACACCCATACAATGCGCACCACCCCGTGATGTTTTTCTCACTCCTACTAGTGAATGTAATGTAACACACACCCATACAATGCGCACCACCCCGTGATGTTTTTCTCACTCCTACTAGTGAATGTAATGTAACACACACCCATACAATGCGCACCACCCCGCGATGTTTTTCAGAAACCTATCCTACATTGCCACTGCATGTTCCCTGACCTCCTCATGCTGACCACCCCGCGGTGCCTTTCGCCATCCTACATTGCCACTCACTGCCTATCCTAATTCAGACCTTCCGATTCACACCACCCCGTGATGTTTTTCTCACTCCTACTAGTGAATGTAATGTAACACACACCCATACAATGCGCACCACCCCGTGATGTTTTTCTCACTCCTACTAGTGAATGTAATGTAACGCACACCCATACAATGCGCACCACCCCGTGATGTTTTTCTCACTCCTACTAGTGAATGTAATGTAACGCACACCCATACAACGCGCACCACCCCGTGATGTTTTTCTCACTCCTACTAGTGAATGTAATGTAACGCACACCCATACAATGCGCACCACCCCGTGATGTTTTTCTCACTCCTACTAGTGAATGTAATGTAACACACACCCATACAATGCGCACCACCCCGTGATGTTTTTCTCACTCCTACTAGTGAATGTAATGTAACGCACACCCATACAATGCGCACGACCCCGTGATGTTTTTCTCACTCCTACTAGTGAATGTAATGTAACACACACCCATACAATGCGCACCACCCCGTGATGTTTTTCTCACTCCTACTAGTGAATGTAATGTAACACACACCCATACAATGCGCACCACCCCGTGATGTTTTTCTCACTCCTACTAGTGAATGTAATGTAACGCACACCCATACAATGCGCACCACCCCGTGATGTTTTTCTCACTCCTACTAGTGAATGTAATGGAAAACACACCCATACAATGCGCACCACCCCGTGATGCTTTTCTCACTGCTACTAGTTAATGTAATGTAACACACACCCATACAATGCGCACCACCCCGTGATGTTTTTCTCACTCCTACTAGTGAATGTAATGTAACACACACCCATACAATGCGCACCACCCCGTGATGTTTTTCTCACTCCTACTAGTGAATGTAATGTAACACACACCCATACAATGCGCACCACCCCGTGATGTTTTTCTCACTCCTACTAGTGAATGTAATGTAAGGCACACCCATACAATGCGCACCACCCCGTGATGATTTTCTCACTCCTACTAGTGAATGTATTGTAACGCACACCCATACAATGCGCACCACCCCGTGATGTTTTTCTCACTCCTACTAGTGAATGTAATGTAACGCACACCCATACAATGCGCACCACCCCGTGATGTTTTTCTCACTCCTACTAGTGAATGTAATGTAACACACACACATACAATGCGCACCACCCCGTGATGTTTTTCTCACTCCTACTAGTGAATGTAATGTAACACACACCCATACAATGCGCACCACCCCGTGATGTTTTTCTCACTCGTACTAGTGAATATAATGTAACGCACACCCATACAATGCGCACCACCCCGTGATGTTTTTCTCACTCCTACTAGTGAATGTAATGTAACGCACAGCCATACAATGCGCACCACCCCGTGATGTTTTTCTCACTCCTACTAGTGAATGTAATGTAACGCACAGCCATACAATGCGCACCACCCCGTGATGTTTTTCTCACTCCTACTAGTGAATGTAATGTAACGCACACCCATACAATGCGCACCTCCCCGTGATGTTTTTCTCACTCCTACTACTGAATGTAATGTAAGGCACACCCATACAATGCGCACCACCCCGTGATGTTTTTCTCACTCCTACTAGTGAATGTAATGTAACGCACACCCATACAATGCGCACCACCCCGTGATGTTTTTCTCACTCCTACTAGTGAATGTAATGTAACGCACACCCATACAATGCGCACCACCCCGTGATGTTTTTCTCACTCCTACTAGTGAATGTAATGTAACACACACCCATACAATGCGCACCACCCCGTGATGTTTTCTCACTCCTACTAGTGAATGTAATGTAACACACACCCATACAATGCGCACCACCCTGTGATGTTTTTCTCACTCCTACTAGTGAATGTAATGTAACACACACCCATACAATGCGCACCACCCCGTGATGTTTTTCTCACTCCTACTAGTGAATGTAATGCAACGCACACCAATACAATGCGCACCACCCCGTGATGTTTTTCTCACTCCTACTAGTGAATGTAATGGAAAACACACCCATACAATGCGCACCACCCCGTGATGCTTTTCTCACTGCTACTAGTTAATGTAATGTCACACACCCATACGATGCGCACCTCCCCGTGATGTTTTTCTCACTCCTACTAGTGAATGTAATGTAACACACACCCATACAATGCGCACCACCCCGTGATGTTTTTCTCACTCCTACTAGTGAATGTAATGTAACGCACACCGATACAATGCGCACCACCCCGTGATGTTTTTCTCACTCCTACTAGTGAATGTAATGTAAGGCACACCCATACAATGCGCACCACCAAGTGAAGTTTTTCTCACTCCTACTAGTGAATGTAATGTAACGCACACCCATACAATGCGCACCACCCCGCGATGTTTTTCAGAAACCTATCCTATTTTGCCACTGCATGTTCCCTGACCTCCTCATGCTGACCACCCCGCGGTGCCTTTCGCCATCCTACATTGCCACTCACTGCCTATCCTAATTCAGACCTTCCGATTCACACCACCCCGTGATGTTTTTCTCACTCCTACTAGTGAATGTAATGTAACACACACCCATACAATGCGCACCACCCCGTGATGTTTTTCTCACTCCTACTAGTGAATGTAATGTAACGCACACCCATACAATGCGCACCACCCCGTGATGTTTTTCTCACTCCTACTAGTGAATGTAATGTAACGCACACCCATACAATGCGCACCACCCCGTGATGTTTTTCTCACTCCTACTAGTGAATGTAATGTAACGCACACCCATACAATGCGCACCACCCCGTGATGTTTTTCTCACTCCTACTAGTGAATGTAATGTAACGCACACCCATACAATGCGCACCACCCCGTGATGTTTTTCTCACTCCTACTAGTGAATGTAATGTAACGCACACCCATACAATGCGCACGACCCCGTGATGTTTTTCTCACTCCTACTAGTGAATGTAATGTAACACACACCCATACAATGCGCACCACCCCGTGATGTTTTTCTCACTCCTACTAGTGAATGTAATGTAACACACACCCATACAATGCGCACCACCCCGTGATGTTTTTCTCACTCCTACTAGTGAATGTAATGTAACGCACACCCATACAATGCGCACCACCCCGTGATGTTTTTCTCACTCCTACTAGTGAATGTAATGGAAAACACACCCATACAATGCGCACCACCCCGTGATGCTTTTCTCACTGCTACTAGTTAATGTAATGTAACACACACCCATACAATGCGCACCACCCCGAGATGTTTTTCTCACTCCTACTAGTGAATGTAATGTAACACACACCCATACAATGCGCACCACCCCGTGATGTTTTTCTCACTCCTACTAGTGAATGTAATGTAACACACACCCATACAATGCGCACCACCCCGTGATGTTTTTCTCACTCCTACTAGTGAATGTAATGTAAGGCACACCCATACAATGCGCACCACCCCGTGATGTTTTTCTCACTCCTACTAGTGAATGTATTGTAACGCACACCCATACAATGCGCACCACCCCGTGATGTTTTTCTCACTCCTACTAGTGAATGTAATGTAACGCACACCCATACAATGCGCACCACCCCGTGATGTTTTTCTCACTCCTACTAGTGAATGTAATGTAACACACACACATACAATGCGCACCACCCCGTGATGTTTTTCTCACTCCTACTAGTGAATGTAATGTAACACACACCCATACAATGCGCACCACCCCGTGATGTTTTTCTCACTCGTACTAGTGAATGTAATGTAACGCACACCCATACAATGCGCACCACCCCGTGATGTTTTTCTCACTCCTACTAGTGAATGTAATGTAACGCACAGCCATACAATGCGCACCACCCCGTGATGTTTTTCTCACTCCTACTAGTGAATGTAATGTAACGCACAGCCATACAATGCGCACCACCCCGTGATGTTTTTCTCACTCCTACTAGTGAATGTAATGTAACACACACCCATACAATGCGCACCACCCCGTGATGTTTTTCTCACTCCTACTAGTGAATGTAATGGAAAACATACCCATACAATGCGCACCACCCCGTGATGTTTTTCTCACTCCTACTAGTGAATGTAATGTAACACACACCCATACAATGCGCACCACCCCGTGATGTTTTTCTCACTCCTACTGGTGAATGTAATGTAACACACACCCATACAATGCGCACCACCCCGTGATGTTTTTCTCACTCCTACTGGTGAATGTAATGTAACACACACCCATACAATGCGCACCACCCCGTGATGTTTTTCTCACTCCTACTGGTGAATGTAATGTAACACACACCCATACAATGCGCACCACCCCGTGATGTTTTTCTCACTCCTACTGGTGAATGTAATGTAACACACACCCATACAATGCGCACCACCCCGTGATGTTTTTCTCACTCCTACTAGTGAATGTAATGTAACACACACCCATACAATGCGCACCACCCCGTGATGTTTTTCTCACTCCTACTAGTGAATGTAATGTAACGCACACCCATACAATGCGCACCTCCCCGTGATGTTTTTCTCACTCCTACTACTGAATGTAATGTAAGGCACACCCATACAATGCGCACCACCCCGTGATGTTTTTCTCACTCCTACTAGTGAATGTAATGTAACGCACACCCATACAATGCGCACCACCCCGTGATGTTTTTCTCACTCCTACTAGTGAATGTAATGTAACGCACACCCATACAATGCGCACCACCCCGTGATGTTTTTCTCACTCCTACTAGTGAATGTAATGTAACACACACCCATACAATGCGCACCACCCCGTGATGTTTTCTCACTCCTACTAGTGAATGTAATGTAACACACACCCATACAATGCGCACCACCCCGTGATGCTTTTCTCACGGCTAATAGTTAATGTAATGTAACACACACCCATACAATGCGCACCACCCCGTGATGTTTTTCTCACTCCTACTAGTGAATGTAATGTAACACACACCCATACAATGCGCACCACCCCGTGATGTTTTTCTCACTCTTACTAGTGAATGTAATGTAACACACACCCATACAATGCGCACCACCCCGTTTTGTTTTTCTCACTCCTACTAGTGAATGTAATGTAACACACACCCTTACATTGCGCACCACCCCGTGATGTTTTTCTCACTCCTACTAGAGAATATAATGTAACACACACCCATACAATGCGCACCACCCCGTGATGTTTTTCTCACTCCTACTAGTGAATGTAATGTAACACACACCCATACAATGCGCACCACCCCGTGATGTTTTTCTCACTCCTACTAGTGAATGTAATGTAACACACACCCATACAATGCGCACCACCCCGTGATGTTTTTCTCACTCCTACTAGTGAATGTAATGTAACACACACCCATACAATGCGCACCACCCCGTGATGTTTTTCTCACTCCTACTAGTGAATGTAATGTAACACACACCCATACAATGCGCACCACCCCGTGATGTTTTTCTCACTCCTACTAGTGAATGTAATGTAACACACACCCATACAATGCGCACCAACCCGTGATGTTTTTCTCACTCCTACTAGTGAATGTAATGTAACACACACCCATACAATGCGCACCACCCCGTGATGTTTTTCTCACTCCTACTAGTGAATGTAATGTAACACACACCCATACAATGCGCACCACCCCGTGATGTTTTTCTCACTCCTACTAGTGAATGTAATGTAACGCACACCCATACAATGCGCACCACCCCGTGTTGTTTTTCTCACTCCTACTAGTGAATGTAATGTAACGCACACCCATACAATGCGCACCACCCCGTGATGTTTTTCTCACTCCTACTAGTGAATGTAATGTAACACACACCCATACAATGCGCACCACCCCGTGATGTTTTCTCACTCCTACTAGTGAATGTAATGTAACACACACCCATACGATGCGCACCACCCCGTGATGCTTTTCTCACTGCTACTAGTTAATGTAATGTAACACACACCCATACGATGCGCACCACCCCGTGATGTTTTTCTCACTCCTACTAGTGAATGTAATGTAACGCAAACCCATACAATGCGCACCACCCCGTGATGTTTTTCTCACTCCTACTAGTGAATGTAATGGAAAACACACCCATACGATGCGCACCACCCCGTGATGCTTTTCTCACTGCTACTAGTTAATGTAATGTAACACACACCCATACGATGCGCACCACCCCGTGATGTTTTTCTCACTCCTACTAGTGAATGTAATGTAACACACACCCATACAATGCGCACCACCCCGTGATGTTTTTCTCACTCCTACTAGTGAATGTAATGGAAAACACACCCATACAATGCGCACCACCCCGTGATGCTTTTCTCACTGCTATTAGTTAATGTAATGTAACACACACCCATACAATGCGCACCACCTCGTGATGTTTTTCTCACTCCTACTAGTGAATGTAATGTAACACACACCCATACAATGCGCACCACCCCGTGATGTTTTTCTCACTCCTACTAGTGAATGTAATGTAACACACACCCATACAATGCGCACCACCCCGTGATGCTTTTCTCACTGCTACTAGTTAATGTAATGTAACACACACCCATACAATGCGCCCCACCCCGTGATGTTTTTCTCACTCCTACTAGTGAATGTAATGTAACACACACCCATACAATGCGCACCACCCCGTGATGTTTTTCTCACTCCTACTAGAGAATGTAATGTAACACACACCCATACAATGCGCACCACCCCGTGATGTTTTTCTCACTCCTACTAGTGAACGTAATGTAACACACACCCATACAATGCGCACCACCCCGTGATGTTTTTCTCACTCCTACTAGTGAATGTAATGTAACACACACCCATACAATGCGCACCACCCCGTGATGTTTTTCTCACTCTTACTAGTGAATGTAATGTAACACACACCCATACAATGCGCACCACCCCGTGATGTTTTTCTCACTCCTACTAGTGAATGTAATGTAAAACACACATACAATGCGCACCACCCCGTGATGTTTTTCTCACTCCTACTAGTGAATGTAATGTAACACACACCCATACAATGCGCACCACCCCGTGATGTTTTTCTCACTCCTACTAGTGAATGTAATGTAACACACACCCATACAATGCGCACCACCCCGTGATGTTTTTCTCACTCCTACTAGTGAATGTAATGTAACACACACCCATACAATGCGCACCACCCCGTGATGTTTTTCTCACTCCTACTAGTGAATGTAATGTAACACACACCCATACAATGCGCACCACCCCGTGATGTTTTTCTCTCTCCTACTACTGAATGTAATGTAACACACACCCATACAATGCGCACCACCCCGTGATGTTTTTCTCACTCCTACTAGTGAATGTAATGTAACACACACCCATACAATGCGCACCACCCCGTGATGTTTTTCTCACTCCTACTAGTGAATGTAATGTAAGGCACACCCATACAATGCGCACCACCCCATGATGTTTTTCTCACTCCTACTAGTGAATGTAATGTAACGCACACCCATACAATGCGCACCACCCCGTGATGTTTTTCTCACTCCTACTAGTGAATGTAATGTAACGCACACCCATACAATGCGCACCACCCCGTGATGTTTTTCTCACTCCTACTACTGAATGTAATGTAACACACACCCATACAATGCGCACCACCCCGTGATGTTTTTCTCACTCCTACTAGTGAATGTAATGTAACGCACACCCATACAATGCGCACGACCCCGTGATGTTTTTCTCACTCCTACTAGTGAATGTAATGTAACACACACCCATACAATGCGCACCACCCCGTGATGTTTTTCTCACTCCTACTAGTGAATGTAATGTAACACACACCCATACAATGCGCACCACCCCGTGATGTTTTTCTCACTCCTACTAGTGAATGTAATGTAACACACACCCATACAATGCGCACCACCCCGCGATGTTTTTCAGAAACCTATCCTACATTGCCACTGCATGTTCCCTGACCTCCTCATGCTGACCACCCCGCGGTGCCTTTCGCCATCCTACATTGCCACTCACTGCCTATCCTAATTCAGACCTTCCGATTCACACCACCCCGTGATGTTTTTCTCACTCCTACTAGTGAATGTAATGTAACACACACCCATACAATGCGCACCACCCCGTGATGTTTTTCTCACTCCTACTAGTGAATGTAATGTAACGCACACCCATACAATGCGCACCACCCCGTGATGTTTTTCTCACTCCTACTAGTGAATGTAATGTAACGCACACCCATACAATGCGCACCACCCCGTGATGTTTTTCTCACTCCTACTAGTGAATGTAATGTAACGCACACCCATACAATGCGCACCACCCCGTGATGTTTTTCTCACTCCTACTAGTGAATGTAATGTAACACACACCCATACAATGCGCACCACCCCGTGATGTTTTTCTCACTCCTACTAGTGAATGTAATGTAACACACACCCATACAATGCGCACCACCCCGTGATGTTTTTCTCACTCCTACTAGTGAATGTAATGTAACGCACACCCATACAATGCGCACCACCCCGTGATGTTTTTCTCACTCCTACTAGTGAATGTAATGGAAAACACACCCATACAATGCGCACCACCCCGTGATGCTTTTCTCACTGCTACTAGTTAATGTAATGTAACACACACCCATACAATGCGCACCACCCCGTGATGTTTTTCTCACTCCTACTAGTGAATGTAATGTAACACACACCCATACAATGCGCACCACCCCGTGATGTTTTTCTCACTCCTACTAGTGAATGTAATGTAACACACACCCATACAATGCGCACCACCCCGTGATGTTTTTCTCACTCCTACTAGTGAATGTAATGTAAGGCACACCCATACAATGCGCAACACCCCGTGATGTTTTTCTCACTCCTACTAGTGAATGTATTGTAACGCACACCCATACAATGCGCACCACCCCGTGATGTTTTTCTCACTCCTACTAGTGAATGTAATGTAACGCACACCCATACAATGCGCACCACCCCGTGATGTTTTTCTCACTCCTATTAGTGAATGTAATGTAACACACACACATACAATGCGCACCACCCCGTGATGTTTTTCTCACTCCTACTAGTGAATGTAATGTAACACACACCCATACAATGCGCACCACCCCGTGATGTTTTTCTCACTCGTACTAGTGAATATAATGTAACGCACACCCATACAATGCGCACCACCCCGTGATGTTTTTCTCACTCCTACTAGTGAATGTAATGTAACGCACAGCCATACAATGCGCACCACCCCGTGATGTTTTTCTCACTCCTACTAGTGAATGTAATGTAACGCACAGCCATACAATGCGCACCACCCCGTGATGTTTTTCTCACTCCTACTAGTGAATGTAATGTAACACACACCCATACAATGCGCACCACCCCGTGATGTTTTTCTCACTCCTACTAGTGAATGTAATGGAAAACATACCCATACAATGCGCACCACCCCGTGATGCTTTTCTCACTGCTAATAGTTAATGTAATGTAACACACACCCATACAATGCGCACCACCCCGTGATGTTTTTCTCACTCCTACTAGTGAATGTAATGTAACACACACCCATACAATGCGCACCACCCGGTGATGTTTTTCTCACTCTTACTAGTGAATGTAATGTAACACACACCCATACAATGCGCACCACCCCGTGATGTTTTTCTCACTCCTACTAGTGAATGTAATGTAACACACACCCATACATTGCGCACCACCCCGTGATGTTTTTCTCACTCCTACTAGAGAATATAATGTAACACACACCCGTACAATGCGCACCACCCCGTGATGTTTTTCTCACTCCTACTAGTGAATGTAATGTAACACACACCCATACAATGCGCACCACCCCGTGATGTTTTTCTCACTCCTACTAGTGAATGTAATGTAACACACACCCATACAATGCGCACCACCCCGTGATGTTTTTCTCACTCCTACTAGTGAATGTAATGTAACACACACCCATACAATGCGCACCACCCCGTGATGTTTTTCTCACTCCTACTAGTGAATGTAATGTAACACACACCCATACAATGCGCACCACCCCGTGATGTTTTTCTCACTCCTACTAGTGAATGTAATGTAACACACACCCATACAATGCGCACCAACCCGTGATGTTTTTCTCACTCCTACTAGTGAATGTAATGTAACACACACCCATACAATGCGCACCACCCCGTGATGTTTTTCTCACTCCTACTAGTGAATGTAATGTAACACACACCCATACAATGCGCACCACCCCGTGATGTTTTTCTCACTCCTACTAGTGAATGTAATGTAACGCACACCCATACAATGCGCACCACCCCGTGTTGTTTTTCTCACTCCTACTAGTGAATGTAATGTAACGCACACCCATACAATGCGCACCACCCCGTGATGTTTTTCTCACTCCTACTAGTGAATGTAATGTAACACACACCCATACAATGCGCACCACCCCGTGATGTTTTCTCACTCCTACTAGTGAATGTAATGTAACACACACCCATACGATGCGCACCACCCCGTGATGCTTTTCTCACTGCTACTAGTTAATGTAATGTAACACACACCCATACGATGCGCACCACCCCGTGATGTTTTTCTCACTCCTACTAGTGAATGTAATGTAACGCAAACCCATACAATGCGCACCACCCCGTGATGTTTTTCTCACTCCTACTAGTGAATGTAATGGAAAACACACCCATACGATGCGCACCACCCCGTGATGCTTTTCTCACTGCTACTAGTTAATGTAATGTAACACACACCCATACGATGCGCACCACCCCGTGATGTTTTTCTCACTCCTACTAGTGAATGTAATGTAACACACACCCATACAATGCGCACCACCCCGTGATGTTTTTCTCACTCCTACTAGTGAATGTAATGTAATACACACCGATACAATGCGCACCACCCCGTGATGTTTTTCTCACTCCTACTAGTGAATGTAATGTAAGGCAAACCCATACAATGCGCACCACCCCGTGAAGTTTTTCTCACTCCTACTAGTGAATGTAATGTAACGCACACCCATACAATGCGCACCACCCCGTGATGTTTTTCTCACTCCTACTAGTGAATGTAATGTAACGCACACCCATACAATGCGCACCACCCCGTGATGTGTTTCTCACTCCTACTAGTGAATGTAATGTAACACACACCCATACAATGCGCACCACCCCGTGATGTTTTTCTCACTCCTACTAGTGAATGTAATGTAACGCACACCCATACAATGCGCATGACCCCGTGATGTTTTTCTCACTCCTACTAGTGAATGTAATGTAACACACACCCATACAATGCGCACCACCCCGTGATGTTTTTCTTACTCCTACTAGTGAATGTAATGTAACACACACCCATACAATGCGCACCACCCCGTGATGTTTTTCTCACTCCTACTAGTGAATGTAATGTAACACACACCCATACAATGCGCACCACCCCGTGATGTTTTTCTCACTCCTACTAGTGAATGTAATGGAAAACACACCCATACAATGCGCAGCACCCCGTGATGCTTTTCTCACTGCTACTAGTTAATGTAATGTAACACACACCCATACAATGCGCACCACCCCGTGATGTTTTTCTCACTCCTACTAGTGAATGTAATGTAACACACACCCATACAATGCGCACCACCCCGTGATGTTTTTCTCACTCCTACTAGTGAATGTAATGTAACACACACCCATACAATGCGCACCACCCCGTGATGTTTTTCTCACTCCTACTAGTGAATGTAATGTAAGGCACACCCATACAATGCGCACCACCCCGTGATGTTTTTCTCACTCCTACTAGTGAATGTATTGTAACGCACACCCATACAATGCGCACTACCCCGTGATGTTTTTCTCACTCCTACTAGTGAATGTAATGTAACGCACACCCATACAATGCGCACCACCCCGTGATGTTTTTCTCACTCCTATTAGTGAATGTAATGTAACACACACACATACAATGCGCACCACCCCGTGATGTTTTTCTCACTCCTACTAGTGAATGTAATGTAACACACACCCATACAATGCGCACCACCCCGTGATGTTTTTCTCACTCCTACTAGTGAATATAATGTAACGCACACCCATACAATGCGCACCACCCCGTGATGTTTTTCTCACTCCTACTAGTGAATGTAATGTAACGCACAGCCATACAATGAGCACCACCCCGTGATGTTTTTCTCACTCCTACTAGTGAATGTAATGTAACGCACACCCATACAATGCGCACCACCCCGTGATGTTTTTCTCACTCCTACTAGTGAATGTAATGGAAAACATACCCATACAATGCGCACCACCCCGTGATGCTTTTCTCACTGCTACTAGTTAATGTAATGTAACACACACCCATACAATGCGCACCACCCCGTGATGTTTTTCTCACTCCTACTAGTGAATGTAATGTAACACACACCCATACAATGCGCAGCACCCCGTGATGTTTTTCTCACTCTTACTAGTGAATGTAATGTAACACACACCCATACAATGCGCACCACCCCGTGATGTTTTTCTCACTCCTACTAGTGAATGTAATGTAACACACACCTATACAATGCGCACCACCCCGTGATGTTTTTCTCACTCCTACTAGAGAATGTAATGTAACACACACCCATACAATGCGCACCACCCCGTGATGTTTTTCTCACTCCTACTAGTGAATGTAATGTAACACACACCCATACAATGCGCACCACCCCGTGATGTTTTTCTCACTCCTACTAGTGAATGTAATGTAACACACACCCATACAATGCGCACCACCCCGTGATGTTTTTCTCACTCCTACTAGTGAATGTAATGTAACACACACCCATACAATGCGCACCACCCCGTGATGTTTTTCTCACTCCTACTAGTGAATGTAATGTAACACACACCCATACAATGCGCACCACCCCGTGATGTTTTTCTCACTCCTACTAGTGAATGTAATGTAACACACACCCATACAATGCGCACCACCCCGTGATGTTTTTCTCACTCCTACTAGTGAATGTAATGTAACACACACCCATACAATGCGCACCACCCCGTGATGTTTTTCTCACTCCTACTAGTGAATGTAATGTAACACACACCCATACAATGCGCACCACCCCGTGATGTTTTTCTCACTCCTACTAGTGAATGTAATGTAACACACACCCATACAATGCGCACCACCCCGTGATGTTTTTCTCTCTCCTACTACTGAATGTAATGTAACACACACCCATACAATGCGAACCACCCCGTGATGTTTTTCTCACTCCTACTAGTGAATGTAATGTAACGCACACCCATACAATGCGCACCTCCCCGTGATGTTTTTCTCACTCCTAATACTGAATGTAATGTAAGGCACACCCATACAATGCGCACCACCCCGTGATGTTTTTCTCACTCCTACTAGTGAATGTAATGTAACGCACACCCATACAATGCGCACCACCCCGTGATGTTTTTCTCACTCCTACTAGTGAATGTAATGTAACGCACACCCATACAATGCGCACCACCCCGTGATGTTTTTCTCACTCCTACTAGTGAATGTAATGTAACACACACCCATACAATGCGCACCACCCCGTGATGTTTTCTCACTCCTACTAGTGAATGTAATGTAACACACACCCATACAATGCGCACCACCCTGTGATGTTTTTCTCACTCCTACTAGTGAATGTAATGTAACACACACCCATACAATGCGCACAACCCCGTGATGTTTTTCTCACTCCTACTAGTGAATGTAATGCAACGCACACCCATACAATGCGCACCACCCCGTGATGTTTTTCTCACTCCTACTAGTGAATGTAATGGAAAACACACCCATACAATGCGCACCACCCCGTGATGTTTTTCTCACTCCTACTAGTGAATGTAATGGAAAACACACCCATACAATGCGCACCACCCCGTGATGTTTTCTCACTCCTACTAGTGAATGTAATGTAACACACACCCATACAATGCGCACCACCCTGTGATGTTTTTCTCACTCCTACTAGTGAATGTAATGTAACGCACACCCATACAATGCGCACCACCCCGTGATGTTTTTCTCACTCCTACTAGTGAATGTAATGTAAGGCACACCCATACAATGCGCACCACCCCGTGAAGTTTTTCTCACTCCTACTAGTGAATGTAATGTAACGCACACCCATACAATGCGCACCACCCCGTGATGTTTTTCTCACTCCTACTAGTGAATGTAATGTAACGCACACCCATACAATGCGCACCACCCCGTGATGTTTTTCTCACTCCTACTAGTGAATGTAATGTAACGCACACCCATACAATGCGCACCACCCCGTGATGTTTTTCTCACTCCTACTAGTGAATGTAATGTAACGCACACCCATACAATGCGCAACACCCCGTGATGTTTTTCTCACTCCTACTAGTGAATGTAATGTAACACACACCCATACAATGCGCACCACCCCGTGATGTTTTTCTCACTCCTACTAGTGAATGTAATGTAACACACACCCATACAATGCGCACCACCCCGTGATGTATTTCTCACTCCTACTAGTGAATGTAATGGAAAACACACCCATACAATGCGCACCACCCCGTGATGCTTTTCTCACTGCTCCTAGTGAATGTAATGTAACACACACCCATACAATGCGCACCACCCCGTGATGTTTTTCTCACTCCTACTAGTGAATGTAATGTAACACACACCCATACAATGCGCACCACCCCGTGATGTTTTTCTCACTCCTACTAGTGAATGTAATGTAACACACACCCATACAATGCGCACCACCCCGTGATGTTATTCTCACTCCTACTAGAGAATGTAATGTAACACACACCCATACAATGCGCACCACCCCGTGATGTTTTTCTCACTCCTACTAGTGAATGTAATGTAACACACACCCATACAATGCGCACCACCCCGTGATGTTTTTCTCACTCTTACTAGTGAATGTAATGTAACACACACCCATACAATGCGCACCACCCCGTGATGCTTTTCTCACTGCTACTAGTTAATGTAATGTAACACACACCCATACAATCCGCACCACCCCGTGATGTTTTTCTCACTCCTACTAGTGAATGTAATGTAACACACACCCATACAATGCGCACCACCCCGTGATGTTTTTCTCACTCCTACTAGTGAATATAATGTAACACACACCCATACAATGCGCACCACCCCGTGATGTTTTTCTCACTCCTACTAGAGAATGTAATGTAACACACACCCATACAATGCGCACCACCCCGTGATGTTTTTCTCACTCCTACTAGTGAATGTAATGTAACACACACCCATACAATGCGCACCACCCCGTGATGTTTTTCTCACTCCTACTAGTGAATGTAATGTAACGCACACCCATACAATGCGCACCACCCCGTGATGTTTTTCTCACTCCTACTAGTGAATGTAATGTAACGCACACCCATACAATGCGCACCACCCCGTGATGTTTTTCTCACTCCTACTAGTGAATGTAATGTAACGCACACCCATACAATGCGCACCACCCCGTGATGTTTTTCTCACTCCTACTAGTGAATGTAATGTAACGCACACCCATACAATGCGCACCACCCCGTGATGTTTTTCTCACTCCTACTAGTGAATGTAATGTAACGCACACCCATACAATGCGCACCACCCCGTGATGTTTTTCTCACTCCTACTAGTGAATGTAATGTAACACACACCCATACAATGCGCACCACCCCGTGATGTTTTTCTCACTCCTACTAGTGAATGTAATGTAACACACACCCATACAATGCGCACCACCCCGTGATGCTTTTCTCACTCCTACTAGTGAATGTAATGTAACACACACCCATACAATGCGCACCACCCCGTGATGCTTTTCTCACTCCTACTAGTGAATGTAATGTAACACACACCCATACAATGCGCACCACCCCGTGATGTTTTTCTCACTCCTACTAGTGAATGTAATGTAACACACACCCATACAGTGCGCACCACACCGCGATGTTTTTCAGAAACCTATCCTACATTGCCACTGCATGTTCCCTGACCTCCCCATGCTGACCACCCCGCAGTGCTTTTCTCCATCCTACATTGCCACTCACTGCCTATCCTAATTCAGACCCTGCGATTCACACCACCCCGTGATGTTTTTCTCACTCCTACTAGTGAATGCAATGTAACACACACCCATACAATGCGCACCACCCTGTGATGTTTTTCTCACTCCTACTAGTGAATGTAATGTAACACACACCCATACAATGCGCACCACACCGTGATGCTTTTGTCACTGCTACTAGTGAATGTAATGTAACACACACCCATACAATGCGCACCACCCCGTGATGTTTTTCTCACTCCTACTAGTGAATGTAATGTAACACACACCCATACAATGCGCACCACCCCGTGATGTTTTTCTCACTCCTACTAGTGAATGTAATGTAAGGCACACCCATACAATGCGCACCACCCCGTGATGTTTTTCTCACTCCTACTAGTGAATGTAATGTAACACACACCCATTCAATGCGCACCACCCCGTGATGTTTTTCTCACTCCTACTAGTGAATGTAATGTAACACACACCCATACAATTCGCACCACCCCGCGGTGTTTTTCTCACTCCTACTAGTGAATGTAATGTAACACACACCCATACAATGCGCACCACCCCGCGATGTTTTTCAGAAACCTATCCTACATTGCCACTGCATGTTCCCTGACCTCCCCATGCTGACCACCCCGCAGTGCTTTTCTCCATCCTACATTGCCACTCACTGCCTATCCTAATTCAGACCCTGCGATTCACACCACCCCGTGATGTTTTTCTCACTCCTACTAGTGAATGCAATGTAACACACACCCATACAATGCGCACCACCCCGTGATGTTTTTCTCACTCCTACTAGTGAATGTAATGTAACACAAACCCATACAATGCGCACCACCCCGTGATGCTTTTCTCACTGCTACTAGTGAATGTAATGTAACACACACCCATACAATGCGCACCACCCCGTGATGCTTTTCTCACTCCTACTAGTGAATGTAATGTAACACACACCCATACAATTCGCACCACCCCGTGATGTTTTTCTCACTCCTACTAGTGAATGTAATGTAACACACACCCATACAATGCGCACCACCCCGTGATGTTTTTCTCACTCCTACTAGTGAATGTAATGTAACGCACACCCATACAATGCGCACCACCCCGTGATGTTTTTCTCACTCCTACTAGTGAATGTAATGTAACGCACACCCATACAATGCGCACCACCCCGTGATGTTTTTCTCACTCCTACTAGTGAATGTAATGGAAAACACACCCATACAATGCGCACCACCCCGTGATGCTTTTCTCACTGCTACTAGTGAATGTAATGTAACACACACCCATACAATGCGCACCACCCCGTGATGTTTTTCTCACTCCTACTAGTGAATGTAATGTAACACACACCCATACAATGTGCACCACCCCGTGATGTTTTTCTCACTCTTACTAGTGAATGTAATGTAACACACACCCATACAATGCGCACCACCCCGTGATGTTTTTCTCACTCCTACTAGTGAATGTAATGTAACACACACCCATACAATGCGCACCACCCCGTGATGTTTTTCTGACTCCTACTAGTGAATGTAATGTAACACACACCCATACAATGCGCACCACCCCGTGATGTTTTTCTCACTCCTACTAGTGAATGTAATGTAACACACACCCATACAATGCGCACCACCCCGTGATGTTTTTCTCACTCCTACTAGTGAATGTAATGTAACACACACCCATACAATGCGCACCACCCCGTGATGTTTTTCTCACTCCTACTAGTGAATGTAATGTAACACACACCCATACAATGCGCACCACCCCGTGATGTTTTTCTCTCTCCTACTACTGAATGTAATGTAACACACACCCATACAATGCGCACCACCCCGTGATGCTTTTCTCACTCCTACTAGTGAATGTAATGTAACACACACCCATACAATTCGCACCACGCCGTGATGCTTTTCTCACTCCTACTAGTGAATGTAATGTAACACACACCCATACAATGCGCACCACCCCGTGATGTTTTTCTCACTCCTACTAGTGAATGTAATGTAACACACACCCATACAATGCGCACCACCCCGTGATGCTTTTCTCACTCCTACTAGTGAATGTAATGTAACACACACCCATACAATGCGCACCACCCCGTGATGCTTTTCTCACTCCTACTAGTGAATGTAATGTAACACACACCCATACAGTGCGCACCACCCCGCGATGTTTTTCAGAAACCTATCCTACATTGCCACTGCATATTCCCTGACCTCCCCATGCTGACCACCCCGCAGTGCTTTTCTCCATCCTACATTGCCACTCACTGCCTATCCTAATTCAGACCCTGCGATTCACACCACCCCGTGATGTTTTTCTCACTCCTACTAGTGAAAGTAATGTAACACACACCCATACAATGCGCACCACCCCGTGATGTTTTTCTCACTCCTACTAGTGAATGTAATGTAACACACACCCATACAATGCGCACCACCCCGTGATGTTTTTCTCACTCCTACTAGTGAATGTAATGTAACACACACCCATACAATGCGCACCACCCCGTGATGTTTTTCTCACTCCTACTAGTGAATGTAATGTAACACACACCCATACAATGCGCACAACCCCGTGATGTTTTTCTCACTCCTACTAGTGAATGTAATGTAACACACACCCATACAATGCGCACCACCCCGTGATGTTTTTCTCACTCCTACTAGTGAATGTAATGTAACGCACACCCATACAATGCGCACCACCCCGTGATGTTTTTCTCACTCCTACTAGTGAATGTAATGGAAAACACACCCATACAATGCGCACCACCCCGTGATGCTTTTCTCACTGCTACTAGTTAATGTAATGTAACACACACCCATACAATGCGCACCACCCCGTGATGTTTTTCTCACTCCTACTAGTGAATGTAATGTAACACACACCCATACAATGCGCACCACCCCGGGATGTTTTTCTCACTCCTACTAGTGAATGTAATGTAACGCACACCCATACAATGCGCACCACCCCGTGATGTTTTTCTCACTCCTACTAGTGAATGTAATGTAAGGCACACCCATACAATGCGCACCACCCCGTGATGTTTTTCTCACTCCTACTAGTGAATGTAATGTAACGCACACCCATACAATGCGCACCACCCCGTGATGTTTTTCTCACTCCTACTAGTGAATGTAATGTAACGCACACCCATACAATGCGCACCACCCCGTGATGTTTTTCTCACTCCTACTAGTGAATGTAAGGTAACGCACACCCATACAATGCGCACCACCCCGTGATGTTTTTCTCACTCCTACTAGTGAATGTAATGTAACACACACCCATACAATGCGCACCACCCCGTGATGTTTTTCTCACTCCTACTAGTGAATGTAATGTAACACACACCCATAAAATGCGCACCACACCGTGATGTTTTTCTGACTCCTACTAGTGAATGTAATGTAACACACACCCATACAATGCGCACCACCCCGTGATGTTTTTCTCACTCCTACTAGTGAATGTAATGTAACGCACACCCATACAATGCGCACCACCCCGTGATGTTTTTCTCACTCCTACTAGTGAATGTAATGGAAAACACACCCATACAATGCGCACCACCCCGTGATGCTTTTCTCACTGCTACTAGTTAATGTAATGTAACACACACCCATACAATGCGCACCACCCCGTGATGTTTTTCTCACTCCTACTTGTGAATGTAATGTAACACACACCCATACAATGCGCACCACCCCGTGATGTTTTTCTCACTCCTACTAGTGAATGTAATGTAACACACACCCATACAATGCGCACCACCCCGTGATGTTTTTCTCACTCCTACTAGTGAATGTAATGTAACACACACCCATACAGTGCGCACCACCCCGTGATGTTTTTCTCACTCCTACTAGTGAATGTAATGTAACACACACCCATACAATGCGCACCACCCCGTGATGTTTTTCTCACTCCTACTAGTGAATGTAATGTAACACACACCCATACAATGCGCACCACCCCGTGATGTTTTTCTCACTCCTACTAGTGAATGTAATGTAACACACACCCATACAATGCGCACCACCCCGTGATGTTTTTCTCACTCCTACTAGTGAATGTAATGTAACACACACCCATACAATGCGCACCACCCCGTGATGTTTTTCTCACTCCTACTAGTGAATGTAATGTAACACACACCCATACAATGCGCACCACCCCGTGATGATTTTCTCACTCCTACTAGTGAATGTAATGTAACACACACCCATACAATGCGCACCACCCCGTGATGTTTTTCTCACTCCTACTAGTGAATGTAATGTAACACACACCCATACAATGCGCACCACCCCGTGATGTTTTTCTCACTCCTACTAGTGAATGTAATGTAACACACACCCATACAATGCGCACCACCCCGTGATGTTTTTCTCACTCCTACTAGTGAATGTAATGTAACACACACCCATACAATGCGCACCACCCCGTGATGTTTTTCTCTCTCCTACTACTGAATGTAATGTAACACACACCCATACAATGCGCACCACCCCGTGATGTTTTTCTCACTCCTACTAGTGAATGTAGTGTAACACACACCCATACAGTGCGCACCACCCCGCGATGTTTTTCAGAAACCTATCCTACATTGCCACTGCATGTTCCCTGACCTCCCCATGCTGACCACCCCGCAGTGCTTTTCTCCATCCTACATTGCCACTCACTGCCTATCCTAATTCAGACCATGCGATTCACACCACCCCGTGATGTTTTTCTCACTCCTACTAGTGAATGCAATGTAACACACACCCATACAATGGCACAACCCTGTGATGTTTTTCTCACTCCTACTAGTGAATGTAATGTAACACACACCCATACAATGCGCACCACCGCGTGATGTTTTTCTCACTGCTACTAGTGAATGTAATGTAACACACACCCATACAATGCGCACCACCCCGTGATGTTTTTCTCACTCCTACTAGTGAAAGTAATGTAACACACACCCATACAATGCGCACCAACCCGTGATGTTTTTCTCACTCCTACTAGTGAATGTAATGTAACACACACCCATACAATGCGCACCACCCCGTGATGTTTTTCTCACTCCTACTAGTGAATGTAATGTAACACACACCCATACAATGCGCACCACCCCGTGATGTTTTTCTCACTCCTACTAGTGAATGTAATGTAACACACACCCATACAATGTGCACCACCCCGTGATGTTTTTCTCACTCCTACTAGTGAATGTAATGTAACACACACCGATACAATGCGCACAACCCCGTGATGTTTTTCTCACTCCTATTAGTGAATGTAATGTAACACACACCCATACAATTCGCACCACCCCGTGATGTTTTTCTCACTCCTACTAGTGAATGTAATGTAACACACACCCATACAATGCGCACCACCCCGTGATGCTTTTCTCACTCCTACTAGTGAATGTAATGTAACACACACCCATACAATGCGCACCACCCCGTGATGCTTTTCTCACTCCTACTAGTGAATGTAATGTAACACACACCCATACAGTGCGCACCACCCCGCGATGTTTTTCAGAAACCTATCCTACATTGCCACTGCATATTCCCTGACCTCCCCATGCTGACCACCCCGCAGTGCTTTTCTCCATCCTACATTGCCACTCACTGCCTATCCTAATTCAGACCCTGCGATTCACACCACCCCGTGATGTTTTTCTCACTCCTACTAGTGAAAGTAATGTAACACACACCCATACAATGCGCACCACCCCGTGATGTTTTTCTCACTCCTACTAGTGAATGTAATGTAACACACACCCATACAATGCGCACCACCGCGTGATGTTTTTCTCACTGCTACTAGTGAATGTAATGTAACACACACCCATACAATGCGCACCACCCCGTGATGTTTTTCTCACTCCTACTAGTGAAAGTAATGTAACACACACCCATACAATGCGCACCAACCCGTGATGTTTTTCTCACTCCTACTAGTGAATGTAATGTAACACACACCCATACAATGCGCACCACCCCGTGATGTTTTTCTCACTCCTACTAGTGAATGTAATGTAACACACACCCATACAATGCGCACCACCCCGTGATGTTTTTCTCACTCCTACTAGTGAATGTAATGTAACACACACCCATACAATGTGCACCACCCCGTGATGTTTTTCTCACTCCTACTAGTGAATGTAATGTAACACACACCGATACAATGCGCACAACCCCGTGATGTTTTTCTCACTCCTATTAGTGAATGTAATGTAACACACACCCATACAATTCGCACCACCCCGTGATGTTTTTCTCACTCCTACTAGTGTATGCAATGTAACACACACCCATACAATGCGCACCACCCCGTGATGTTTTTCTCACTCCTACTAGTGAATGTAATGTAACACACACCCATACAATGCGCACCACCCCGTGATGTTTTTCTCACTCCTACTAGTGAATGTAATGTAACACACACCCATACAATGCGCACCACCCCGTGATGTTTTTCTCACTCCTATTAGTGAATGTAATGTAACACACACCCATACAATGCGCACCACCCCGTGATGTTTTTCTCATTCCTACTAGTGAATGTAATGTAACACACACCCAAACAATGCGCACCACCCCGTGATGTTTTTCTCACTCCTAATCGTGAATGTAATGTAAGACACACCCATACAATGCGCACCACCCCGTGATGTTTTTCTCACTCCTACTAGTGAATGTAATGTAACACACACCCATACAATGCGCACCACCCCGCGATGTTTTTCTCACTCCTACTAGTGAATGTAATGTAACACACACCCATACAATGCGCACCACCCCGCGATGTTTTTCAGAAACCTATCCTACATTGGCACTGCATGTTCCCTGAACTCCCCATGCTGACCAAACCGCAGTGCTTTTCTCCATCCTACATTGCCACTCACTGCCTATCCTAATTCAGACACTGCGATTCACACCACCCCGTGATGTTTTTCTCACTCCTACTAGTGAATGCAATGTAACACACACCCATACAATGCGCACCACCCCGTGATGTTTTTCTCACTCCTACTAGTGAATGTAATGGAAAACACACCCATACAATGCGCACCACCCCGTGATGCTTTTCTCCCTGCTACTAGTGAATGTAATGTAACACACACCCATACAATGCGCACCACCCCGTGATGTTTTTCTCACTCCTACTAGTGAATGTAATGTAACACACACCCATACAATGCGCACCACCCCGTGATGTTTTTCTCACTCCTACTAGTGAATGTAATGTAACACACACCCATACAATGCGCACCACCCCGTGATGTTTTTCTCACTCCTACTAGTGAATGTAATGTAACACACACCCATACAATGCGCACCACCCCGTGATGTTTTTCTCACTCCTACTAGTGAATGTAATGTAACACACACCCATACAATGCGCACCACCCCGTGATGATTTTCTCACTCCTACTAGTGAATGTAATGTAACACACACCCATACAATGCGCACCACCCCGTGATGTTTTTCTCACTCCTACTAGTGAATGTAATGTAACACACACCCATACAATGCGCACCACCCCGTGATGTTTTTCTCACTCCTACTAGTGAATGTAATGTAACACACACCCATACAATGCGCACCACCCCGTGATGTTTTTCTCACTCCTACTAGTGAATGTAATGTAACACACACCCATACAATGCGCACCACCCCGTGATGTTTTTCTCTCTCCTACTACTGAATGTAATGTAACACACACCCATACAATGCGCACCACCCCGTGATGTTTTTCTCACTCCTACTAGTGAATGTAGTGTAACACACACCCATACAGTGCGCACCACCCCGCGATGTTTTTCAGAAACCTATCCTACATTGCCACTGCATGTTCCCTGACCTCCCCATGCTGACCACCCCGCAGTGCTTTTCTCCATCCTACATTGCCACTCACTGCCTATCCTAATTCAGACCATGCGATTCACACCACCCCGTGATGTTTTTCTCACTCCTACTAGTGAATGCAATGTAACACACACCCATACAATGGCACAACCCTGTGATGTTTTTCTCACTCCTACTAGTGAATGTAATGTAACACACACCCATACAATGCGCACCACCGCGTGATGTTTTTCTCACTGCTACTAGTGAATGTAATGTAACACACACCCATACAATGCGCACCACCCCGTGATGTTTTTCTCACTCCTACTAGTGAAAGTAATGTAACACACACCCATACAATGCGCACCAACCCGTGATGTTTTTCTCACTCCTACTAGTGAATGTAATGTAACACACACCCATACAATGCGCACCACCCCGTGATGTTTTTCTCACTCCTACTAGTGAATGTAATGTAACACACACCCATACAATGCGCACCACCCCGTGATGTTTTTCTCACTCCTACTAGTGAATGTAATGTAACACACACCCATACAATGTGCACCACCCCGTGATGTTTTTCTCACTCCTACTAGTGAATGTAATGTAACACACACCGATACAATGCGCACAACCCCGTGATGTTTTTCTCACTCCTATTAGTGAATGTAATGTAACACACACCCATACAATTCGCACCACCCCGTGATGTTTTTCTCACTCCTACTAGTGAATGTAATGTAACACACACCCATACAATGCGCACCACCCCGTGATGCTTTTCTCACTCCTACTAGTGAATGTAATGTAACACACACCCATACAATGCGCACCACCCCGTGATGCTTTTCTCACTCCTACTAGTGAATGTAATGTAACACACACCCATACAGTGCGCACCACCCCGCGATGTTTTTCAGAAACCTATCCTACATTGCCACTGCATATTCCCTGACCTCCCCATGCTGACCACCCCGCAGTGCTTTTCTCCATCCTACATTGCCACTCACTGCCTATCCTAATTCAGACCCTGCGATTCACACCACCCCGTGATGTTTTTCTCACTCCTACTAGTGAAAGTAATGTAACACACACCCATACAATGCGCACCACCCCGTGATGTTTTTCTCACTCCTACTAGTGAATGTAATGTAACACACACCCATACAATGCGCACCACCGCGTGATGTTTTTCTCACTGCTACTAGTGAATGTAATGTAACACACACCCATACAATGCGCACCACCCCGTGATGTTTTTCTCACTCCTACTAGTGAAAGTAATGTAACACACACCCATACAATGCGCACCAACCCGTGATGTTTTTCTCACTCCTACTAGTGAATGTAATGTAACACACACCCATACAATGCGCACCACCCCGTGATGTTTTTCTCACTCCTACTAGTGAATGTAATGTAACACACACCCATACAATGCGCACCACCCCGTGATGTTTTTCTCACTCCTACTAGTGAATGTAATGTAACACACACCCATACAATGTGCACCACCCCGTGATGTTTTTCTCACTCCTACTAGTGAATGTAATGTAACACACACCGATACAATGCGCACAACCCCGTGATGTTTTTCTCACTCCTATTAGTGAATGTAATGTAACACACACCCATACAATTCGCACCACCCCGTGATGTTTTTCTCACTCCTACTAGTGTATGCAATGTAACACACACCCATACAATGCGCACCACCCCGTGATGTTTTTCTCACTCCTACTAGTGAATGTAATGTAACACACACCCATACAATGCGCACCACCCCGTGATGTTTTTCTCACTCCTACTAGTGAATGTAATGTAACACACACCCATACAATGCGCACCACCCCGTGATGTTTTTCTCACTCCTATTAGTGAATGTAATGTAACACACACCCATACAATGCGCACCACCCCGTGATGTTTTTCTCATTCCTACTAGTGAATGTAATGTAACACACACCCAAACAATGCGCACCACCCCGTGATGTTTTTCTCACTCCTAATCGTGAATGTAATGTAAGACACACCCATACAATGCGCACCACCCCGTGATGTTTTTCTCACTCCTACTAGTGAATGTAATGTAACACACACCCATACAATGCGCACCACCCCGCGATGTTTTTCTCACTCCTACTAGTGAATGTAATGTAACACACACCCATACAATGCGCACCACCCCGCGATGTTTTTCAGAAACCTATCCTACATTGGCACTGCATGTTCCCTGAACTCCCCATGCTGACCAAACCGCAGTGCTTTTCTCCATCCTACATTGCCACTCACTGCCTATCCTAATTCAGACACTGCGATTCACACCACCCCGTGATGTTTTTCTCACTCCTACTAGTGAATGCAATGTAACACACACCCATACAATGCGCACCACCCCGTGATGTTTTTCTCACTCCTACTAGTGAATGTAATGGAAAACACACCCATACAATGCGCACCACCCCGTGATGCTTTTCTCCCTGCTACTAGTGAATGTAATGTAACACACACCCATACAATGCGCACCACCCCGTGATGTTTTTCTCACTCCTACTAGTGAATGTAATGTAACACACACCCATACAATGCGCACCACCCCGTGATGTTTTTCTCACTCCTACTAGTGAATGTAATGTAACGCACACCCATACAATGCGCACCACCCCGTGATGTTTTTCTCACTCCTACTAGTGAATGTAATATAACACACACCCATACAATGCGCACCACCCCGTGATGTTTTTCTCACTCCTACTAGTGAATGTAATGTAACACACACCCATACAATGCGCACCAGCCCGTGATGTTTTTCTCACTCCTACTAGTGAATGTAATGTAACACACACCCATACAATGCGCACCACCCCGTGATGTTTTTCTCACTCCTACTAGTGAATGTAATGTAACACACACCCATACAATGCGCACCACCCCGTGATGTTTTTCTCATTCCTACTAGTGAATGTAACGTAACACACACCCATACAATGCGCACCACCCCGTGATGTTTTTCTCACTCCTACTAGTGAATGTAATGTAACACACACCCATACAATGCGCACCACCCCGTGATGTTTTTCTCACTCCTACTAGTGAATGTAATGTAACACACACCCATACAATGCGCACCACCCCGTGATGTTTTTCTCACTCCTAATAGTGAATGTAATGTAACACACACCCATACAATGCGCACCACCCCGCGATGTTTTTCTCTCTGCTACTAGTGAATGTAATGTAACACACACCCATACAATGCGCACCACCCCGTGATGTTTTTCTCACTCCTACTAGTGAATGTAATGTAACACACACCCATACAATGCGCACCACCCCGTGATGTTTTTCTCACTCCTACTCGTGAATGTAATGTAACACACACCCATACAATGCGCACCACCCCGTGATGTTTTTCTCACTCCTGCTAGTGAATGTAATGTAACACACACCCATACAATGCACACCACCCCGTGATGTTTTTCTCACTCCTGCTAGTGAATGTAATGTAACACACACCCATACAATGCGCACCACCCCGCGATGTTTTTAAGAAACCTATCCTACATTTCCACTGCATGTTCCCTGACCTCCCCATGCTGACCAACCCGCAGTGCTTTTCTCCATCCTACATTGCCACTCACTGCCTATCCTAATTCAGACCCTGCGATTCACACCACCCCATAATGTTTTTCTCACTCCTACTAGTGAATGCAATATAACACACACCCATACAATGCGCACCACCCCGTGATGCTTTTCTCACTCCTACTAGTGAATGTAATGTAACACACACCCATACAATGCGCACCACCCCGTGATGCTTTTCTCACTGCTACTAGTGAATGTAATGTAACACACACCCATACAATGCGCACCACCCCGTGATGTTTTTCTCACTCCTACTAGTGAATGTAGTGTAACACACACCCATACAGTGCGCACCACCCCGCGATGTTTTTCAGAAACCTATCCTACATTGCCACTGCATGTTCCCTGACCTCCCCATGCTGACCACCCCGCAGTGCTTTTCTCCATCCTACATTGCCACTCACTGCCTATCCTAATTCAGACCATGCGATTCACACCACCCCGTGATGTTTTTCTCACTCCTACTAGTGAATGCAATGTAACACACACCCATACAATGCGCACAACCCTGTGATGTTTTTCTCACTCCTACTAGTGAATGTAATGTAACACACACCCATACAATGCGCACCACCGCGTGATGTTTTTCTCACTGCTACTAGTGAATGTAATGTAACACACACCCATACAATGCGCACCACCCCGTGATGTTTTTCTCACTCCTACTAGTGAAAGTAATGTAACACACACCCATACAATGCGCACCAACCCGTGATGTTTTTCTCACTCCTACTAGTGAATGTAATGTAACACACACCCATACAATGCGCACCACCCCGTGATGTTTTTCTCACTCCTACTAGTGAATGTAATGTAACACACACCCATACAATGCGCACCACCCCGTGATGTTTTTCTCACTCCTGCTAGTGAATGTAATGTAACACACACCCATACAATGTGCACCACCCCGTGATGTTTTTCTCACTCCTACTAGTGAATGTAATGTAACACACACCGATACAATGCGGACAACCCCGTGATGTTTTTCTCACTCCTATTAGTGAATGTAATGTAACACACACCCATACAATTCGCACCACCCCGTGATGTTTTTCTCACTCCTACTAGTGTATGTAATGTAACACACACCCATACAATGCGCACCACCCCGTGATGTTTTTCTCACTCCTACTAGTGAATGTAATGTAACACACACCCATACAATGCGCACCACCCCGTGATGTTTTTCTCACTCCTACTAGTGAATGTAATGTAACACACACCCATACAATGCGCACCACCCCGTGATGTTTTTCTCACTCCTACTAGTGAATGTAATGTAACACACACCCATACAATGCGCACCACCCCGTGATGTTTTTCTCATTCCTACTAGTGAATGTAATGTAACAAACACCCATACAATGCGCACCACCCCGTGATGTTTTTCTCACTCCTAATCGTGAATGTAATGTAAGACACACCCATACAATGCGCACCACCCCGTGATGTTTTTCTCACTCCTACTAGTGAATGTAATGTAACACACACCCATACAATGCGCACCACCCCGCGATGTTTTTCTCACTCCTACTAGTGAATGTAATGTAACACACACCCATACAATGCGCACCACCCCGCGATGTTTTTCAGAAACCTATCCTACATTGGCACTGCATGTTCCCTGAACTCCCCATGCTGACCAAACCGCAGTGCTTTTCTCCATCCTACATTGCCACTCACTGCCTATCCTAATTCAGACCCTGCGATTCACACCACCCCGTGATGTTTTTCTCACTCCTACTAGTGAATGCAATGTAACACACACCCATACAATGCGCACCACCCCGTGATGTTTTTCTCACTCCTACTAGTGAATGTAATGGAAAACACACCCATACAATGCGCACCACCCCGTGATGCTTTTCTCCCTGCTACTAGTGAATGTAATGTAACACACACCCATACAATGCGCACCACCCCGTGATGTTTTTCTCACTCCTACTAGTGAATGTAATGTAACACACACCCATACAATGCGCACCACCCCGTGATGTTTTTCTCACTCCTACTAGTGAATGTAATGTAACGCACACCCATACAATGCGCACCACCCCGTGATGTTTTTCTCACTCCTACTAGTGAATGTAATATAACACACACCCATACAATGCGCACCACCCCGTGATGTTTTTCTCACTCCTACTAGTGAATGTAATGTAACACACACCCATACAATGCGCACCAGCCCGTGATGTTTTTCTCACTCCTACTAGTGAATGTAATGTAACACACACCCATACAATGCGCACCACCCCGTGATGTTTTTCTCACTCCTACTAGTGAATGTAATGTAACACACACCCATACAATGCGCACCACCCCGTCATGTTTTTCTCATTCCTACTAGTGAATGTAATGTAACACACACCCATACAATGCGCACCACCCCGTGATGTTTTTCTCACTCCTACTAGTGAATGTAATGTAACACACACCCATACAATGCGCACCACCCCGTGATGTTTTTCTCACTCCTACTAGTGAATGTAATGTAACACACACCCATACAATGCGCACCACCCCGTGATGTTTTTCTCACTCCTACTAGTGAATGTAATGTAACACACACCCATACAATGCGCACCACCCCGCGATGTTTTTCTCTCTGCTACTAGTGAATGTAATGTAACACACACCCATACAATGCGCACCACCCCGTGATGTTTTTCTCACTCCTACTAGTGAATGTAATGTAACACACACCCATACAATGCGCACCACCCCGTGATGTTTTTCTCACTCCTACTCGTGAATGTAATGTAACACACACCCATACAATGCGCACCACCCCGTGATGTTTTTCTCACTCCTGCTAGTGAATGTAATGTAACACACACCCATACAATGCACACCACCCCGTGATGTTTTTCTCACTCCTGCTAGTGAATGTAATGTAACACACACCCATACAATGCGCACCACCCCGCGATGTTTTTAAGAAACCTATCCTACATTTCCACTGCATGTTCCCTGACCTCCCCATGCTGACCAACCCGCAGTGCTTTTCTCCATCCTACATTGCCACTCACTGCCTATCCTAATTCAGACCCTGCGATTCACACCACCCCATAATGTTTTTCTCACTCCTACTAGTGAATGCAATATAACACACACCCATACAATGCGCACCACCCCGTGATGCTTTTCTCACTCCTACTAGTGAATGTAATGTAACACACACCCATACAATGCGCACCACCCCGTGATGCTTTTCTCACTGCTACTAGTGAATGTAATGTAACACACACCCATACAATGCGCACCACCCCGTGATGTTTTTCTCACTCCTACTAGTGAATGTAATGTAACACACACCCATACAATGCGCACCACCCCGTGATGTGTTTCTCACTCCTACTAGTGAATGTAATGTAACACACACCCATACAATGCGCACCACCCCGTGATGTTTTTCTCACTCCTACTAGTGAATGTAATGTAACACACACCCATACAATGCGCACCACCCCGTGATGTTTTTCTCACTCCTACTAGTGAATGTAATGTAACACACACCCATACAATGCGCACCACCCCGTGATGTTTTTCTCACTCCTACTAGTGAATGTAAAGTAACACACACCCATACAATGCGCACCACCCCGTGATGTTTTTCTCATTCCTACTAGTGAATGTAATGTAACACACACCCATACAATGCGCACCACCCCGTGATGTTTTTCTCACTCCTACTAGTGAATGTAATGTAACACACACCCATACAATGCGCACCACCCCGCGATGTTTTTCTCTCTGCTACTAGTGAATGTAATGTAACACACACCCATACAATGCGCACTACCCCGTGATGTTTTTCTCACTCCTACTAGTGAATGTAATGTAACACACACCCATACAATGCGCACCACCCCGTGATGTTTTTCTCACTCCTACTCGTGAATGTAATGTAACACACACCCATACAATGCGCACCACCCCGTGATGTTTTTCTCACTCCTGCTAGTGAATGTAATGTAACACACACCCATACAATGCACACCACCCCGTGATGTTTTTCTCACTCCTGCTAGTGAATGTAATGTAACACACACCCATACAATGCGCACCACCCCGCGATGTTTTTAAGAAACCTATCCTACATTTCCACTGCATGTTCCCTGACCTCCCCATGCTGACCAACCCGCAGTGATTTTCTCCATCCTACATTGCCACTCACTGCCTATCCTAATTCAGACCCTGCGATTCACACCACCCCATAATGTTTTTCTCACTCCTACTAGTGAATGCAATATAACACACACCCATACAATGCGCACCACCCCGTGATGCTTTTCTCACTCCTACTAGTGAATGTAATGTAACACACACCCATACAATGCGCACCACCCCGTGATGCTTTTCTCACTCCTACTAGTGAATGTAATGTAACACACACCCATACAATGCGCACCACCCCGTGATGCTTTTCTCACTCCTACTAGTGAATGTAATGTAACACACACCCATACAATGCGCACCACCCCGCGATGTTTTTAAGAAACCTATCCTACATTGCCACTGCATGTTCCCTGACCTCCCCATGCTGACCACCCCGCAGTGCTTTTCTCCATCCTACATTGCCACTCACTGCCTATCCTAATTCAGACCCTGCGATTCACACCACCCCGTAATGTTTTTCTCACTCCTACTAGTGAATGCAATATAACACACACCCATACAATGCGCACCACCCCGTGATGTTTTTCTCATTCCTACTAGTGAATGTAATGTAACACACACCCATACAATGCGCACCACCCCGTGATGTTTTTCTCACTCCTAATCGTGAATGTAATGTAAGACACACCCATACAATGCGCACCACCCCGTGATGTTTTTCTCACTCCTACTAGTGAATGTAATGTAACACACACCCATACAATGCGCACCACCCCGCGATGTTTTTCTCACTCCTACTAGTGAATGTAATGTAACACACACCCATACAATGCGCACCACCCCGCGATGTTTTTCAGAAACCTATCCTACATTGGCACTGCATGTTCCCTGAACTCCCCATGCTGACCAAACCGCAGTGCTTTTCTCCATCCTACATTGCCACTCACTGCCTATCCTAATTCAGACCCTGCGATTCACACCACCCCGTGATGTTTTTCTCACTCCTACTAGTGAATGCAATGTAACACACACCCATACAATGCGCACCACCCCGTGATGTTTTTCTCACTCCTACTAGTGAATGTAATGGAAAACACACCCATACAATGCGCACCACCCCGTGATGCTTTTCTCCCTGCTACTAGTGAATGTAATGTAACACACACCCATACAATGCGCACCACCCCGTGATGTTTTTCTCACTCCTACTAGTGAATGTAATGTAACACACACCCATACAATGCGCACCACCCCGTGATGTTTTTCTCACTCCTACTAGTGAATGTAATGTAACGCACACCCATACAATGCGCACCACCCCGTGATGTTTTTCTCACTCCTACTAGTGAATGTAATATAACACACACCCATACAATGCGCACCACCCCGTGATGTTTTTCTCACTCCTACTAGTGAATGTAATGTAACACACACCCATACAATGCGCACCAGCCCGTGATGTTTTTCTCACTCCTACTAGTGAATGTAATGTAGCACACACCCATACAATGCGCACCACCCCGTGATGTTTTTCTCACTCCTACTAGTGAATGTAATGTAACACACACCCATACAATGCGCACCACCCCGTGATGTTTTTCTCATTCCTACTAGTGAATGTAATGTAACACACACCCATACAATGCGCACCACCCCGTGATGTTTTTCTCACTCCTACTAGTGAATGTAATGTAACACACACCCATACAATGCGCACCACCCCGTGATGTTTTTCTCACTCCTACTAGTGAATGTAATGTAACACACACCCATACAATGCGCACCACCCCGTGATGTTTTTCTCACTCCTACTAGTGAATGTAATGTAACACACACCCATACAATGCGCACCACCCCGCGATGTTTTTCTCACAATTACTAGTGAATGTAATGTAATACACACCCATACAATGCGCACCACCCCGCGATGTTTTTCTCACTCCTACTAGTGAATGTAATGTAACACACACCCATACAGTGCGCACCACCCCGCGATGTTTTTCTCAAACCTACTAGTGAATGTAATGTAACACACACCCATACAATGCGCACCACCCCGTGATGTTTTTCTCACTCCTACTAGTGAATGTAATGTAACACACACCCATACAATGCGCACCACCCCGTGATGTTTTTCTCACTCCTACTAGTGAATGTAATGTAACACACACCCATACAATGCGCACCACCCCGTGATGTTTTTCTCACTCCTACTAGTGAATGTAATGTAACACACACCCATACAATGCCCACCACCCCGTGATGTTTTTCTCACTCCTACTAGTGAATGTAATGTAACACACACCCATACAATGCGCACCACCCCGTGATGTTTTTCTCACTCCTACTAGTGAATGTAATGTAACACACACCCATACAATGCGCACCACCCCGTGATGTTTTTCTCACTCCTACTAGTGAATGTAATGTAACACACACCCATACAATGCGCACCACCCCGTGATGTTTTTCTCTCTCGTACAACTGAATGTAATGTAACACACACCCATACAATGCGCACCACCCCGTGATGCTTTTCTCACTCCTACTAGTGAATGTAATGTAACACACACCCATACAATGCGCACCACCCCGTGATGCTTTTCTCACTCCTACTAGTGAATGTAATGTAACACACACCCATACAATGCGCACCACCCCGCGATGTTTTTAAGAAACCTATCCTACATTGCCACTGCATGTTCCCTGACCTCCCCATGCTGACCACCCCGCAGTGCTTTTCTCCATCCTACATTGCCACTCACTGCCTATCCTAATTCAGACCCTGCGATTCACACCACCCCGTAATGTTTTTCTCACTCCTACTAGTGAATGCAATATAACACACACCCATACAATGCGCACCACCCTGTGATGCTTTTCTCACTCCTACTAGTGAATGTAATGTAACACACACCCATACAATGCGCACCACCCCGTGATGCTTTTCTCACTGCTACTAGTGAATGTAATGTAACACACACCCATACAATGCGCACCACCCCGTGATGTTTTTCTCACTCCTACTAGTGAATGTAATGTAACACACACCCATACAATGCGCACCACCCCGTGATGTGTTTCTCACTCCTACTAGTGAATGTAATGTAACACACACCCATACAATGCGCACCACCCCGTGATGTTTTTCTCACTCCTACTAGTGAATGTAATGTAACACACACCCATACAATGCGCACCACCCCGTGATGTTTTTCTCACTCCTACTAGTGAATGTAATGTAACACACACCCATACAATGCGCACCACCCCGCGATGTTTTTCTCACAATTACTAGTGAATGTAATGTAACACACACCCATACAATGCGCACCACCCCGTGATGTTTTTCTCACTCCTACTAGTGAATGTAATGTAACACACACCCATACAATGCGCACCACCCCGCGATGTTTTTCTCACTCCTACTAGTGAATGTAATGTAACACACACCCATACAATGCGCACCACCCCGTGATGTTTTTCTCACTCCTACTAGTGAATGTAATGTAACACACACCCATACAATGCGCACCACCCCGTGATGTTTTTCTCACTCCTACTAGTGAATGTAATGTAACACACACCCATACAATGCGCACCACCCCGTGATGTTTTTCTCACTCCTACTAGTGAATGTAATGTAACACACACCCATACAATGCCCACCACCCCGTGATGTTTTTCTCACTCCTACTAGTGAATGTAATGTAACACACACCCATACAATGCGCACCACCCCGTGATGTTTTTCTCACTCCTACTAGTGAATGTAATGTAACACACACCCATACAATGCGCACCACCCCGTGATGTTTTTCTCACTCCTACTAGTGAATGTAATGTAACACACACCCATACAATGCGCACCACCCCGTGATGTTTTTCTCTCTCCTACTACTGAATGTAATGTAACACACACCCATACAATGCGCACCACCCCGTGATGCTTTTCTCACTGCTACTAGTGAATGTAATGTAACACACACCCATACAATGCGCACCACCCCGTGATGATTTTCTCACTCCTACTAGTGAATGTAATGTAACACACACCCATACAATGCGCACCACCCCGTGATGTGTTTCTCACTCCTACTAGTGAATGTAATGTAACACACACCCATACAATGCGCACCACCCCGTGATGTTTTTCTCACTCCTACTAGTGAATGTAATGTAACACACACCCATACAATGCGCACCACCCCGTGATGTTTTTCTCACTCCTACTAGTGAATGTAATGTAACACACACCCATACAATGCGCACCACCCCGCGATGTTTTTCTCACAATTACTAGTGAATGTAATGTAACACACACCCATACAATGCGCACCACCCCGCGATGTTTTTCTCACTCCTACTAGTGAACGTAATGTAACACACACCCATACAATGCGCACCACCCCGCGATGTGTTTCTCACTCCTACTAGTGAATGTAATGTAACACACACCCATACAATGCGCACCACCCCGTGATGTTTTTCTCACTCCTACTAGTGAATGTAATGTAACACACACCCATACAATGCGCACCACCCCGTGATGTTTTTCTCACTCCTACTAGTGAATGTAATGTAACACACACCCATACAATGCCCACCACCCCGTGATGTTTTTCTCACTCCTACTAGTGAATGTAATGTAACACACACCCATACAATGCGCACCACCCCGTGATGTTTTTCTCACTCCTACTAGTGAATGTAATGTAACACACACCCATACAATGCGCACCACCCCGTGATGTTTTTCTCACTCCTACTAGTGAATGTAATGTAACACACACCCATACAATGCGCACCACCCCGTGATGTTTTTCTCTCTCCTACTACTGAATGTAATGTAACACACACCCATACAATGCGCACCACCCCGTGATGCTTTTCTCACTCCTACTAGTGAATGTAATGTAACACACACCCATACAATGCGCACAACCCCGTGATGCTTTTCTCACTCCTACTAGTGAATGTAATGTAACACACACCCATACAATGCGCACCACCCCGTGATGTTTTTCAGAAACCTATCCTACATTGCCACTGCATGTTCCCTGACCTCCCCATGCTGACCACCCCGCAGTGCTTTTCTCCATCCTACATTGCCACTCACTGCCTATCCTAATTCAGACCATGCGATTCACACCACCCCGTGATGTTTTTCTCACTCCTACTAGTGAATGCAATGTAACACACACCCATACAATGCGCACAACCCTGTGATGTTTTTCTCACTCCTACTAGTGAATGTAATGTAACACACACCCATACAATGCGCACCACCCCGTGATGTTTTTCTCACTGCTACTAGTGAATGTAATGTAACACACACCCATACAATGCGCACCACCCCGTGATGTTTTTCTCACTCCTACTAGTGAAAGTAATGTAACACACACCCATACAATGCGCACCACCCCGTGATGTTTTTCTCACTCCTACTAGTGAATGTAATGTAACACACACCCATACAATGCGCACCACCCCGTGATGTTTTTCTCACTCCTACTAGTGAATGTAATGTAACACACACCCATACAATGCGCACCACCCCGTGATGTTTTTCTCACTCCTTCTAGTGAATGTAATGTAACACACACCCATACAATGCGCACCACCCCGTGATGTTTTTCTCGCTGCTACTAGTGAATGTAATGTAACACACACCCATACAATGCGCACCACCCCGTGATGTTTTTCTCACTCCTACTAGTGAAAGTAATGTAACACACACCCATACAATGCGCACCACCCCGTGATGTTTTTCTCACTCCTACTAGTGAATGTAATGTAACACACACCCATACAATGCGCACCACCCCGTGATGTTTTTCTCACTCCTACTAGTGAATGTAATGTAACACACACCCATACAATGCGCACCACCCCGTGATGTTTTTCTCACTCCTACTAGTGAATGTAATGTAACACACACCCATACAATGCGCACCACCCCGTGATGTTTTTCTCACTCCTACTAGTGAATGTAATGTAACACACACCCATACAATGCGCACCACCCCGTGATGTTTTTCTCGCTCCTTCTAGTGAATGTAATGTAACACACACCCATACAATGCGCACCACCCCGTGATGTTTTTCTCGCTGCTACTAGTGAATGTAATGTAACACACACCCAAACAATGCGCACCACCCCGTGATGTTTTTCTCACTCCTACTAGTGAAAGTAATGTAACACACACCCATACAATGCGCACCACCCCGTGATGTTTTTCTCACTCCTACTAGTGAATGTAATGTAACACACACCCATACAATGCGCACCACCCCGTGATGTTTTTCTCACTCCTACTAGTGAATGTAATGTAACACACACCCATACAATGCGCACCACCCCGTGATGTTTTTCTCACTCCTACTAGTGAATGTAATGTAACACACACCCATACAATGCACACCACCCCGTGATGTTTTTCTCACTGCTACTAGTGAAAGTAATGTAACACACACCCATCAAATGCGCACCACCCCGTGATGTTTTTCTCACTCCTACTAGTGAATGTAATGTAACACACACCCATACAGTGCGCACCACCCCGCGATGTTTTTCAGAAACCTATCCTACATTGCCACTGCATGTTCCCTGACCTCCCCATGCTGACCACCCCGCAGTGCTTTTCTCCATCCTACATTGCCACTCACTGCCTATTATAATTCAGACCATGCGATTCACACCACCCCGTGATGTTTTTCTCACTCCTACTAGTGAATGCAATGTAACACACACCCATACAATGCGCACAACCCTGTGATGTTTTTCTCACTCCTACTAGTGAATGTAATGTAACACACACCCATACAATGCGCACCACCCCGTGATGTTTTTCTCACTGCTACTAGTGAATGTAATGTAACACACACCCATACAATGCGCACCACCCCGTGATGTTTTTCTCACTCCTACTAGTGAATGTAATGTAACACACACCCATACAATGCGCACCACCCCGTGATGTGTTTCTCACTCCTACTAGTGAATGTAATGTAACACACACCCATACAATGCGCATCAACCCGTGATGTTTTTCTCACTCCTACTAGTGAATGTAATGTAACACACACCCATACAATGCGCACCACCCCGTGATGTTTTTCTCACTCCTACTAGTGAATGTAATGTAACACACACCCATACAATGCGCACCACCCCGCGATGTTTTTCTCACAATTACTAGTGAATGTAATGTAACACACACCCATACAATGCGCACCACCCCGCGATGTTTTTCTCACTCCTACTAGTGAATGTAATGTAACACACACCCATACAATGCGCACCACCCCGCGATGTTTTTCTCACTCCTACTAGTGAATGTAATGTAACACACACCCATACAATGCGCACCACCCCGTGATGTTTTTCTCACTCCTACTAGTGAATGTAATGTAACACACACCCATACAATGCGCACCACCCCGTGATGTTTTTCTCACTCCTACTAGTGAATGTAATGTAACACACACCCATACAATGCGCACCACCCCGTGATGTTTTCCTCACTCCTTCTAGTGAATGTAATGTAACACACACCCATAAAATGCCCACCACCCCGTGATGTTTTTCTCACTCCTACTAGTGAATGTAATGTAACACACACCCATACAATGCGCACCACCCCGTGATGTTTTTCTCACTCCTACTAGTGAATGTAATGTAACACACACCCATACAATGCGCACCACCCCGTGATGTTTTTCTCACTCCTACTAGTGAATGTAATGTAACACACACCCATACAATGCGCACCACCCCGTGATGTTTTTGTCACTCCTACTAGTGAATGTAATGTAACACACACCCATACAATGCGCACCACCCCGTGATGTTTTTCTCACTCCTACTAGTGAATGTAATGTAACACACACCCATACAATGCGCACCACCCCGTGATGTTTTTCTCACTCCTACTAGTGAATGTAATGTAACACACACCCATACAATGCGCACCACCCCGCGATGTTTTTCTCACTCCTACTAGTGAATGTAATGTAACACACACCCATACAATGCGCACCACCCCGCGATGTTTTTCTCTCTGCTACTAGTGAATGTAATGTAACACACACCCATACAATGCGCACCACCCCGTGATGTTTTTCTCACTCCTACTAGTGAATGTAATGTAACACACACCCATACAATGCGCACCACCCCGTGATGTTTTTCTCACTCCTACTCGTGAATGTAATGTAACACACACCCATACAATGCGCACCACCCCGTGATGTTTTTCTCACTCCTGCTAGTGAATGTAATGTAACACACACCCATACAATGCGCACCACCCCGTGATGTTTTTCTCACTCCTGCTAGTGAATGTAATGTAACACACACCCATACAATGCGCACCACCCCGCGATGTTTTTAAGAAACCTATCCTACATTGCCACTGCATGTTCCCTGACCTCCCCATGCTGACCACCCCGCAGTGCTTTTCTCCATCCTACATTGCCACTCACTGCCTATCCTAATTCAGACCATGCGATTCACACCACCCCGTGATGTTTTTCTCACTCCTACTAGTGAATGCAATGTAACACACACCCATACAATGCGCACAACCCTGTGATGTTTTTCTCACTCCTACTAGTGAATGTAATGTAACACACACCCATACAATGCGCACCACCCCGTGATGTTTTTCTCACTCCTACTAGTGAATGTAATGTAACACACACCCATACAATGCGCACCACCCCGTGATGTGTTTCTCACTCCTACTAGTGAATGTAATGTAACACACACCCATACAATGCGCATCAACCCGTGATGTTTTTCTCACTCCTACTAGTGAATGTAATGTAACACACACCCATACAATGCGCACCACCCCGTGATGTTTTTCTCACTCCTACTAGTGAATGTAATGTAACACACACCCATACAATGCGCACCACCCCGCGATGTTTTTCTCACAATTACTAGTGAATGTAATGTAACACACACCCATACAATGCGCACCACCCCGCGATGTTTTTCTCACTCCTACTAGTGAATGTAATGTAACACACACCCATACAATGCGCACCACCCCGCGATGTTTTTCTCACTCCTACTAGTGAATGTAATGTAACACACACCCATACAATGCGCACCACCCCGTGATGTTTTTCTCACTCCTACTAGTGAATGTAATGTAACACACACCCATACAATGCGCACCACCCCGTGATGTTTTTCTCACTCCTACTAGTGAATGTAATGTAACACACACCCATACAATGCGCACCACCCCGTGATGTTTTTCTCACTCCTACTAGTGAATGTAATGTAACACACACCCATAAAATGCCCACCACCCCGTGATGTTTTTCTCACTCCTACTAGTGAATGTAATGTAACACACACCCATACAATGCGCACCACCCCGTGATGTTTTTCTCACTCCTACTAGTGAATGTAATGTAACACACACCCATACAATGCGCACCACCCCGTGATGTTTTTGTCACTCCTACTAGTGAATGTAATGTAACACACACCCATACAATGCGCACCACCCCGTGATGTTTTTCTCACTCCTACTAGTGAATGTAATGTAACACACACCCATACAATGCGCACCACCCCGTGATGTTTTTCTCACTCCTACTAGTGAATGTAATGTAACACACACCCATACAATGCGCACCACCCCGCGATGTTTTTCTCACTCCTACTAGTGAATGTAATGTAACACACACCCATACAATGCGCACCACCCCGCGATGTTTTTCTCTCTGCTACTAGTGAATGTAATGTAACACACACCCATACAATGCGCACCACCCCGTGATGTTTTTCTCACTCCTACTAGTGAATGTAATGTAACACACACCCATACAATGCGCACCACCCCGTGATGTTTTTCTCACTCCTACTCGTGAATGTAATGTAACACACACCCATACAATGCGCACCACCCCGTGATGTTTTTCTCACTCCTGCTAGTGAATGTAATGTAACACACACCCATACAATGCGCACCACCCCGTGATGTTTTTCTCACTCCTGCTAGTGAATGTAATGTAACACACACCCATACAATGCGCACCACCCCGCGATGTTTTTAAGAAACCTATCCTACATTGCCACTGCATGTTCCCTGACCTCCCCATGCTGACCACCCCGCAGTGCTTTTCTCCATCCTACATTGCCACTCACTGCCTATCCTAATTCAGACCATGCGATTCACACCACCCCGTGATGTTTTTCTCACTCCTACTAGTGAATGCAATGTAACACACACCCATACAATGCGCACAACCCTGTGATGTTTTTCTCACTCCTACTAGTGAATGTAATGTAACACACACCCATACAATGCGCACCACCCCGTGATGTTTTTCTCACTGCTACTAGTGAATGTAATGTAACACACACCCATACAATGCGCACCACCCCGTGATGTTTTTCTCACTCCTACTAGTGAAAGTAATGTAACACACACCCATACAATGCGCACCACCCCGTGATGTTTTTGTCACTCCTACTAGTGAATGTAATGTAACACACACCCATACAATGCGCACCACCCCGTGATGTTTTTCTCACTCCTACTAGTGAATGTAATGTAACACACACCCATACAATGCGCACCACCCCGTGATGTTTTTCTCACTCCTTCTAGTGAATGTAATGTAACACACACCCATACAATGCGCACCACCCCGTGATGTTTTTCTCGCTGCTACTAGTGAATGTAATGTAACACACACCCATACAATGCGCACCACCCCGTGATGTTTTTCTCACTCCTACTAGTGAAAGTAATGTAACACACACCCATACAATGCGCACCACCCCGTGATGTTTTTCTCACTCCTACTAGTGAATGTAATGTAACACACACCCATACAATGCGCACCACCCCGTGATGTTTTTCTCGCTCCTACTAGTGAATGTAATGTAACACACACCCATACAATGCGCACCACCCCGTGATGTTTTTCTCACTCCTACTAGTGAATGTAATGTAACACACACCCATACAATGCGCACCACCCCGTGATGTTTTTCTCACTCCTACTAGTGAATGTAATGTAACACACACCCATACAATGCGCACCACCCCGTGATGTTTTTCTCACTCCTTCTAGTGAATGTAATGTAACACACACCCATACAATGCGCACCACCCCGTGATGTTTTTCTCGCTGCTACTAGTGAATGTAATGTAACACACACCCATACAATGCGCACCACCCCGTGATGTTTTTCTCACTCCTACTAGTGAAAGTAATGTAACACACACCCATACAATGCGCACCACCCCGTGATGTTTTTCTCACTCCTACTAGTGAATGTAATGTAACACACACCCATACAATGCGCACCACACCGTGATGTTTTTCTCACTCCTACTAGTGAATGTAATGTAACACACACCCATACAATGCGCACCACCCCGTGATGTTTTTCTCACTCCTACTAGTGAATGTAATGTAACACACACCCATACAATGCGCACCACCCCGTGATGTTTTTCTCACTGCTACTAGTGAAAGTAATGTAACTCACACCCATCAAATGCGCACCACCCCGTGATGTTTTTCTCACTCCTACTAGTGAATGTAATGTAACACACACCCATACAGTGCGCACCACCCCGCGATGTTTTTCAGAAACCTATCCTACATTGCCACTGCATGTTCCCTGACCTCTCCATGCTGACCAACCCGCAGTGCTTTTCTCCATCCTACATTGCCACTCACTGCCTATTATAATTCAGACCATGCAATTCACACCACCCCGTGATGTTTTTCTCACTCCTACTAGTGAATGCAATGTAACACACACCCATACAATGCGCACAACCCTGTGATGTTTTTCTCACTCCTACTAGTGAATGTAATGTAACACACACCCATACAATGCGCACCACCCCGTGATGTTTTTCTCACTGCTACTAGTGAATGTAATGTAACACACACCCATACAATGCGCACCACCCCGTGATGTTTTTCTCACTCCTACTAGTGAATGTAATGTAACACACACCCATACAATGCGCACCACCCCGTGATGTGTTTCTCACTCCTACTAGTGAATGTAATGTAACACACACCCATACAATGCGCACCAACCCGTGATGTTTTTCTCACTCCTACTAGTGAATGTAATGTAACACACACCCATACAATGCGCACCACCCCGTGATGTTTTTCTCACTCCTACTAGTGAATGTAATGTAACACACACCCATACAATGCGCACCACCCCGCGATGTTTTTCTCACAATTACTAGTGAATGTAATGTAACACACACCCATACAATGCGCACCACCCCGCGATGTTTTTCTCACTCCTACTAGTGAATGTAATGTAACACACACCCATACAATGCGCACCACCCCGCGATGGTTTTCTCACTCCTACTAGTGAATGTAATGTAACACACACCCATACAATGCGCACCACCCCGTGATGTTTTTCTCACTCCTACTAGTGAATGTAATGTAACACACACCCATACAATGCGCACCACCCCGTGATGTTTTTCTCACTCCTACTAGTGAATGTAATGTAACACACACCCATAAAATGCCCACCACCCCGTGATGTTTTTCTCACTCCTACTAGTGAATGTAATGTAACACACACCCATACAATGCCCACCACCCCGTGATGTTTTTCTCACTCCTACTAGTGAATGTAATGTAACACACACCCATACAATGCGCACCACCCCGCGATGTTTTTCTCACTCCTACTAGTGAATGTAATGTAACACACACCCATACAATGCGCACCACCCCGCGATGTTTTTCTCTCTGCTACTAGTGAATGTAATGTAACACACACCCATACAATGCGCACCACCCCGTGATGTTTTTCTCACTCCTACTAGTGAATGTAATGTAACACACACCCATACAATGCGCACCACCCCGTGATGTTTTTCTCACTCCTACTCGTGAATGTAATGTAACACACACCCATACAATGCGCACCACCCCGTGATGTTTTTCTCACTCCTGCTAGTGAATGTAATGTAACACACACCCATACAATGCACACCACCCCGTGATGTTTTTCTCACTCCTGCTAGTGAATGTAATGTAACACACACCCATACAATGCGCACCACCCCGCGATGTTTTTAAGAAACCTATCCTACATTGCCACTGCATGTTCCCTGACCTCCCCATGCTGACCACCCCGCAGTGCTTTTCTCCATCCTACATTGCCACTCACTGCCTATCCTAATTCAGACCCTGCGATTCACACCACCCCGTAATGTTTTTCTCACTCCTACTAGTGAATGCAATATAACACACACCCATACAATGCGCACCACCCTGTGATGCTTTTCTCACTCCTACTAGTGAATGTAATGTAACACACACCCATACAATGCGCACCACCCCGTGATGTTTTTCTCACTCCTACTAGTGAATGTAATGTAACACACACCCATACAATTCGCACCACCCCGTGATGTTTTTCTCACTCCTACTAGTGAATGTAATGTAACACACACCCATAAAATGCCCACCACCCCGTGATGTTTTTCTCACTCCTACTAGTGAATGTAATGTAACACACACCCATACAATGCGCACCACCCCGTGATGTTTTTCTCACTCCTACTAGTGAATGTAATGTAACACACACCCATACAATGCGCACCACCCCGTGATGTTTTTCTCACTCCTACTAGTGAATGTAATGTAACACACACCCATACAATGCGCACCACCCCGTGATGTTTTTGTCACTCCTACTAGTGAATGTAATGTAACACACACCCATACAATGCGCACCACCCCGTGATGTTTTTCTCACTCCTACTAGTGAATGTAATGTAACACACACCCATACAATGCGCACCACCCCGTGATGTTTTTCTCACTCCTACTAGTGAATGTAATGTAACACACACCCATACAATGCGCACCACCCCGCGATGTTTTTCTCACTCCTACTAGTGAATGTAATGTAACACACACCCATACAATGCGCACCACCCCGCGATGTTTTTCTCTCTGCTACTAGTGAATGTAATGTAACACACACCCATACAATGCGCACCACCCCGTGATGTTTTTCTCACTCCTACTAGTGAATGTAATGTAACACACACCCATACAATGCGCACCACCCCGTGATGTTTTTCTCACTCCTACTCGTGAATGTAATGTAACACACACCCATACAATGCGCACCACCCCGTGATGTTTTTCTCACTCCTGCTAGTGAATGTAATGTAACACACACCCATACAATGCACACCACCCCGTGATGTTTTTCTCACTCCTGCTAGTGAATGTAATGTAACACACACCCATACAATGCGCACCACCCCGCGATGTTTTTAAGAAACCTATCCTACATTGCCACTGCATGTTCCCTGACCTCCCCATGCTGACCACCCCGCAGTGCTTTTCTCCATCCTACATTGCCACTCACTGCCTATCCTAATTCAGACCCTGCGATTCACACCACCCCGTAATGTTTTTCTCACTCCTACTAGTGAATGCAATATAACACACACCCATACAATGCGCACCACCCCGTGATGTTTTTCTCACTGCTACTAGTGAAAGTAATGTAACACACACCCATCAAATGCGCACCACCCCGTGATGTTTTTCTCACTCCTACTAGTGAATGTAATGTAACACACACCCATACAGTGCGCACCACCCCGCGATGTTTTTCAGAAACCTATCCTACATTGCCACTGCATGTTCCCTGACCTCCCCATGCTGACCACCCCGCAGTGCTTTTCTCCATCCTACATTGCCACTCACTGCCTATTATAATTCAGACCATGCAATTCACACCACCCCGTGATGTTTTTCTCACTCCTACTAGTGAATGCAATGTAACACACACCCATACAATGCGCACAACCCTGTGATGTTTTTCTCACTCCTACTAGTGAATGTAATGTAACACACACCCATACAATGCGCACCACCCCGTGATGTTTTTCTCACTGCTACTAGTGAATGTAATGTAACACACACCCATACAATGCGCACCACCCCGTGATGTTTTTCTCACTCCTACTAGTGAATGTAATGTAACACACACCCATACAATGCGCACCACCCCGTGATGTGTTTCTCACTCCTACTAGTGAATGTAATGTAACACACACCCATACAATGCGCACCAACCCGTGATGTTTTTCTCACTCCTACTAGTGAATGTAATGTAACACACACCCATACAATGCGCACCACCCCGTGATGTTTTTCTCACTCCTACTAGTGAATGTAATGTAACACACACCCATACAATGCGCACCACCCCGCGATGTTTTTCTCACAATTACTAGTGAATGTAATGTAACACACACCCATACAATGCGCACCACCCCGCGATGTTTTTCTCACTCCTACTAGTGAATGTAATGTAACACACACCCATACAATGCGCACCACCCCGCGATGTTTTTCTCACTCCTACTAGTGAATGTAATGTAACACACACCCATACAATGCGCACCACCCCGTGATGTTTTTCTCACTCCTACTAGTGAATGTAATGTAACACACACCCATACAATGCGCACCACCCCGTGATGTTTTTCTCACTCCTACTAGTGAATGTAATGTAACACACACCCATAAAATGCCCACCACCCCGTGATGTTTTTCTCACTCCTACTAGTGAATGTAATGTAACACACACCCATACAATGCCCACCACCCCGTGATGTTTTTCTCACTCCTACTAGTGAATGTAATGTAACACACACTCATACAATGCGCACCACCCCGTGATGTTTTTCTCACTCCTACTAGTGAATGTAATGTAACACACACCCATACAATGCGCACCACCCCGTGATGTTTTTGTCACTCCTACTAGTGAATGTAATGTAACACACACCCATACAATGCGCACCACCCCGTGATGTTTTTCTCACTCCTACTAGTGAATGTAATGTAACACACACCCATACAATGCGCACCACCCCGTGATGTTTTTCTCACTCCTACTAGTGAATGTAATGTAACACACACCCATACAATGCGCACCACCCCGCGATGTTTTTCTCACTCCTACTAGTGAATGTAATGTAACACACACCCATACAATGCGCACCACCCCGCGATGTTTTTCTCTCTGCTACTAGTGAATGTAATGTAACACACACCCATACAATGCGCACCACCCCGTGATGTTTTTCTCACTCCTACTAGTGAATGTAATGTAACACACACCCATACAATGCGCACCACCCCGTGATGTTTTTCTCACTCCTTCTAGTGAATGTAATGTAACACACACCCATACAATGCGCACCACCCCGTGATGTTTTTCTCGCTGCTACTAGTGAATGTAATGTAACACACACCCATACAATGCGCACCACCCCGTGATGTTTTTCTCACTCCTACTAGTGAAAGTAATGTAACACACACCCATACAATGCGCACCACCCCGTGATGTTTTTCTCACTCCTACTAGTGAATGTAATGTAACACACACCCATACAATGCGCACCACCCCGTGATGTTTTTCTCGCTCCTACTAGTGAATGTAATGTAACACACACCCATACAATGCGCACCACCCCGTGATGTTTTTCTCACTCCTACTAGTGAATGTAATGTAACACACACCCATACAATGCGCACCACCCCGTGATGTTTTTCTCACTCCTACTAGTGAATGTAATGTAACACACACCCATACAATGCGCACCACCCCGTGATGTTTTTCTCACTCCTTCTAGTGAATGTAATGTAACACACACCCATACAATGCGCACCACCCCGTGATGTTTTTCTCGCTGCTACTAGTGAATGTAATGTAACACACACCCATACAATGCGCACCACCCCGTGATGTTTTTCTCACTCCTACTAGTGAAAGTAATGTAACACACACCCATACAATGCGCACCACCCCGTGATGTTTTTCTCACTCCTACTAGTGAATGTAATGTAACACACACCCATACAATGCGCACCACCCCGTGATGTTTTTCTCACTCCTACTAGTGAATGTAATGTAACACACACCCATACAATGCGCACCACCCCGTGATGTTTTTCTCACTCCTACTAGTGAATGTAATGTAACACACACCCATACAATGCGCACCACCCCGTGATGTTTTTCTCACTGCTACTAGTGAAAGTAATGTAACACACACCCATCAAATGCGCACCACCCCGTGATGTTTTTCTCACTCCTACTAGTGAATGTAATGTAACACACACCCATACAGTGCGCACCACCCCGCGATGTTTTTCAGAAACCTATCCTACATTGCCACTGCATGTTCCCTGACCTCTCCATGCTGACCAACCCGCAGTGCTTTTCTCCATCCTACATTGCCACTCACTGCCTATTATAATTCAGACCATGCAATTCACACCACCCCGTGATGTTTTTCTCACTCCTACTAGTGAATGCAATGTAACACACACCCATACAATGCGCACAACCCTGTGATGTTTTTCTCACTCCTACTAGTGAATGTAATGTAACACACACCCATACAATGCGCACCACCCCGTGATGTTTTTCTCACTGCTACTAGTGAATGTAATGTAACACACACCCATACAATGCGCACCACCCCGTGATGTTTTTCTCACTCCTACTAGTGAATGTAATGTAACACACACCCATACAATGCGCACCACCCCGTGATGTGTTTCTCACTCCTACTAGTGAATGTAATGTAACACACACCCATACAATGCGCACCAACCCGTGATGTTTTTCTCACTCCTACTAGTGAATGTAATGTAACACACACCCATACAATGCGCACCACCCCGTGATGTTTTTCTCACTCCTACTAGTGAATGTAATGTAACACACACCCATACAATGCGCACCACCCCGCGATGTTTTTCTCACAATTACTAGTGAATGTAATGTAACACACACCCATACAATGCGCACCACCCCGCGATTTTTTCTCACTCCTACTAGTGAATGTAATGTAACACACACCCATACAATGCGCACCACCCCGTGATGTTTTTCTCACTCCTACTAGTGAATGTAATGTAACACACACCCATACAATGCGCACCACCCCGTGATGTTTTTCTCGCTCCTACTAGTGAATGTAATGTAACACACACCCATACAATGCGCACCACCCCGTGATGTTTTTCTCACTCCTACTAGTGAATGTAATGTAACACACACCCATACAATGCGCACCACCCCGTGATGTTTTTCTCACTCCTACTAGTGAATGTAATGTAACACACACCCATACAATGCGCACCACCCCGTGATGTTTTTCTCACTCCTTCTAGTGAATGTAATGTAACACACACCCATACAATGCGCACCACCCCGTGATGTTTTTCTCGCTGCTACTAGTGAATGTAATGTAACACACACCCATACAATGCGCACCACCCCGTGATGTTTTTCTCACTCCTACTAGTGAAAGTAATGTAACACACACCCATACAATGCGCACCACCCCGTGATGTTTTTCTCACTCCTACTAGTGAATGTAATGTAACACACACCCATACAATGCGCACCACCCCGTGATGTTTTTCTCACTCCTACTAGTGAATGTAATGTAACACACACCCATACAATGCGCACCACCCCGTGATGTTTTTCTCACTCCTACTAGTGAATGTAATGTAACACACACCCATACAATGCGCACCACCCCGTGATGTTTTTCTCACTGCTACTAGTGAAAGTAATGTAACACACACCATTCAAATGCGCACCACCCCGTGATGTTTTTCTCACTCCTACTAGTGAATGTAATGTAACACACACCCATACAGTGCGCACCACCCCGCGATGTTTTTCAGAAACCTATCCTACATTGCCACTGCATGTTCCCTGACCTCTCCATGCTGACCAACCCGCAGTGCTTTTCTCCATCCTACATTGCCACTCACTGCCTATTATAATTCAGACCATGCAATTCACACCACCCCGTGATGTTTTTCTCACTCCTACTAGTGAATGCAATGTAACACACACCCATACAATGCGCACAACCCTGTGATGTTTTTCTCACTCCTACTAGTGAATGTAATGTAACACACACCCATACAATGCGCACCACCCCGTGATGTTTTTCTCACTGCTACTAGTGAATGTAATGTAACACACACCCATACAATGCGCACCACCCCGTGATGTTTTTCTCACTCCTACTAGTGAATGTAATGTAACACACACCCATACAATGCGCACCACCCCGTGATGTGTTTCTCACTCCTACTAGTGAATGTAATGTAACACACACCCATACAATGCGCACCAACCCGTGATGTTTTTCTCACTCCTACTAGTGAATGTAATGTAACACACACCCATACAATGCGCACCACCCCGTGATGTTTTTCTCACTCCTACTAGTGAATGTAATGTAACACACACCCATACAATGCGCACCACCCCGCGATGTTTTTCTCACAATTACTAGTGAATGTAATGTAACACACACCCATACAATGCGCACCACCCCGCGATGTTTTTCTCACTCCTACTAGTGAATGTAATGTAACACACACCCATACAATGCGCACCACCCCGCGATGTTTTTCTCACTCCTACTAGTGAATGTAATGTAACACACACCCATACAATGCGCACCACCCCGTGATGTTTTTCTCACTCCTACTAGTGAATGTAATGTAACACACACCCATACAATGCGCACCACCCCGTGATGTTTTTCTCACTCCTACTAGTGAATGTAATGTAACACACACCCATAAAATGCCCACCACCCCGTGATGTTTTTCTCACTCCTACTAGTGAATGTAATGTAACACACACCCATACAATGCCCACCACCCCGTGATGTTTTTCTCACTCCTACTAGTGAATGTAATGTAACACACACCCATACAATGCGCACCACCCCGCGATGTTTTTCTCACTCCTACTAGTGAATGTAATGTAACACACACCCATACAATGCGCACCACCCCGCGATGTTTTTCTCTCTGCTACTAGTGAATGTAATGTAACACACACCCATACAATGCGCACCACCCCGTGATGTTTTTCTCACTCCTACTAGTGAATGTAATGTAACACACACCCATACAATGCGCACCACCCCGTGATGTTTTTCTCACTCCTACTCGTGAATGTAATGTAACACACACCCATACAATGCGCACCACCCCGTGATGTTTTTCTCACTCCTGCTAGTGAATGTAATGTAACACACACCCATACAATGCACACCACCCCGTGATGTTTTTCTCACTCCTGCTAGTGAATGTAATGTAACACACACCCATACAATGCGCACCACCCCGCGATGTTTTTAAGAAACCTATCCTACATTGCCACTGCATGTTCCCTGACCTCCCCATGCTGACCACCCCGCAGTGCTTTTCTCCATCCTACATTGCCACTCACTGCCTATCCTAATTCAGACCCTGCGATTCACACCACCCCGTAATGTTTTTCTCACTCCTACTAGTGAATGCAATATAACACACACCCATACAATGCGCACCACCCTGTGATGCTTTTCTCACTCCTACTAGTGAATGTAATGTAACACACACCCATACAATGCGCACCACCCCGTGATGTTTTTCTCACTCCTACTAGTGAATGTAATGTAACACACACCCATACAATTCGCACCACCCCGTGATGTTTTTCTCACTCCTACTAGTGAATGTAATGTAACACACACCCATAAAATGCCCACCACCCCGTGATGTTTTTCTCACTCCTACTAGTGAATGTAATGTAACACACACCCATACAATGCGCACCACCCCGTGATGTTTTTCTCACTCCTACTAGTGAATGTAATGTAACACACACCCATACAATGCGCACCACCCCGTGATGTTTTTCTCACTCCTACTCGTGAATGTAATGTAACACACACCCATACAATGCGCACCACCCCGTGATGTTTTTCTCACTCCTACTAGTGAATGTAATGTAACACACACCCATACAATGCGCACCACCCCGTGATGTTTTTCTCACTCCTACTCGTGAATGTAATGTAACACACACCCATACAATGCGCACCACCCCGTGATGTTTTTCTCACTCCTGCTAGTGAATGTAATGTAACACACACCCATACAATGCACACCACCCCGTGATGTTTTTCTCACTCCTGCTAGTGAATGTAATGTAACACACACCCATACAATGCGCACCACCCCGCGATGTTTTTAAGAAACCTATCCTACATTGCCACTGCATGTTCCCTGACCTCCCCATGCTGACCACCCCGCAGTGCTTTTCTCCATCCTACATTGCCACTCACTGCCTATCCTAATTCAGACCCTGCGATTCACACCACCCCGTAATGTTTTTCTCACTCCTACTAGTGAATGCAATATAACACACACCCATACAATGCGCACCACCCCGTGATGTTTTTCTCACTGCTACTAGTGAAAGTAATGTAACACACACCCATCAAATGCGCACCACCCCGTGATGTTTTTCTCACTCCTACTAGTGAATGTAATGTAACACACACCCATACAGTGCGCACCACCCCGCGATGTTTTTCAGAAACCTATCCTACATTGCCACTGCATGTTCCCTGACCTCCCCATGCTGACCACCCCGCAGTGCTTTTCTCCATCCTACATTGCCACTCACTGCCTATTATAATTCACACCATGCAATTCACACCACCCCGTGATGTTTTTCTCACTCCTACTAGTGAATGCAATGTAACACACACCCATACAATGCGCACAACCCTGTGATGTTTTTCTCACTCCTACTAGTGAATGTAATGTAACACACACCCATACAATGCGCACCACCCCGTGATGTTTTTCTCACTGCTACTAGTGAATGTAATGTAACACACACCCATACAATGCGCACCACCCCGTGATGTTTTTCTCACTCCTACTAGTGAATGTAATGTAACACACACCCATACAATGCGCACCACCCCGTGATGTGTTTCTCACTCCTACTAGTGAATGTAATGTAACACACACCCATACAATGCGCACCAACCCGTGATGTTTTTCTCACTCCTACTAGTGAATGTAATGTAACACACACCCATACAATGCGCACCTCCCCGTGATGTTTTTCTCACTCCTACTAGTGAATGTAATGTAACACACACCCATACAATGCGCACCACCCCGCGATGTTTTTCTCACAATTACTAGTGAATGTAATGTAACACACACCCATACAATGCGCACCACCCCGCGATGTTTTTCTCACTCCTACTAGTGAATGTAATGTAACACACACCCATACAATGCGCACCACCCCGCGATGTTTTTCTCACTCCTACTAGTGAATGTAATGTAACACACACCCATACAATGCGCACCACCCCGTGATGTTTTTCTCACTCCTACTAGTGAATGTAATGTAAGACACACCCATACAATGCGCACCACCCCGTGATGTTTTTCTCACTCCTACTAGTGAATGTAATGTAACACACACCCATAAAATGCCCACCACCCCGTGATGTTTTTCTCACTCCTACTAGTGAATGTAATGTAACACACACCCATACAATGCCCACCACCCCGTGATGTTTTTCTCACTCCTACTAGTGAATGTAATGTAACACACACCCATACAATGCGCACCACCCCGTGATGTTTTTCTCACTCCTACTAGTGAATGTAATGTAACACACACCCATACAATGCGCACCACCCCGTGATGTTTTTGTCACTCCTACTAGTGAATGTAATGTAACACACACCCATACAATGCGCACCACCCCGTGATGTTTTTCTCACTCCTACTAGTGAATGTAATGTAACACACACCCATACAATGCGCACCACCCCGTGATGTTTTTCTCACTCCTACTAGTGAATGTAATGTAACACACACCCATACAATGCGCACCACCCCGCGATGTTTTTCTCACTCCTACTAGTGAATGTAATGTAACACACACCCATACAATGCGCACCACCCCGCGATGTTTTTCTCTCTGCTACTAGTGAATGTAATGTAACACACACCCATACAATGCGCACCACCCCGTGATGTTTTTCTCACTCCTACTAGTGAATGTAATGTAACACACACCCATACAATGCGCACCACCCCGTGATGTTTTTCTCACTCCTACTCGTGAATGTAATGTAACACACACCCATACAATGCGCACCACCCCGTGATGTTTTTCTCACTCCTACTAGTGAATGTAATGTAACACACACCCATACAATGCACACCACCCCGTGATGTTTTTCTCACTCCTGCTAGTGAATGTAATGTAACACACACCCATACAATGCGCACCACCCCGCGATGTTTTTAAGAAACCTATCCTACATTGCCACTGCATGTTCCCTGACCTCCCCATGCTGACCACCCCGCAGTGCTTTTCTCCATCCTACATTGCCACTCACTGCCTATCCTAATTCAGACCCTGCGATTCACACCACCCCGTAATGTTTTTCTCACTCCTACTAGTGAATGCAATATAACACACACCCATACAATGCGCACCACCCTGTGATGCTTTTCTCACTCCTACTAGTGAATGTAATGTAACACACACCCATACAATGCGCACCACCCCGTGATGTTTTTCTCACTCCTACTAGTGAATGTAATGTAACACACACCCATACAATGCGCACCACCCCGTGATGTTTTTCTCACTCCTACTAGTGAATGTAATGTAACACACACCCATAAAATGCCCACCACCCCGTGATGTTTTTCTCACTCCTACTAGTGAATGTAATGTAACACACACCCATACAATGCGCACCACCCCGTGATGTTTTTCTCACTCCTACTAGTGAATGTAATGTAACACACACCCATACAATGCGCACCACCCCGTGATGTTTTTCTCACTCCTACTAGTGAATGTAATGTAACACACACCCATACAATGCGCACCACCCAGTGATGTTTTTGTCACTCCTACTAGTGAATGTAATGTAACACACACCCATACAATGCGCACCACCCCGTGATGTTTTTCTCACTCCTACTAGTGAATGTAATGTAACACACACCCATACAATGCGCACCACCCCGTGATGTTTTTCTCACTCCTACTAGTGAATGTAATGTAACACACACCCATACAATGCGCACCACCCCGCGATGTTTTTCTCACTCCTACTAGTGAATGTAATGTAACACACACCCATACAATGCGCACCACCCCGCGATGTTTTTCTCTCTGCTACTAGTGAATGTAATGTAACACACACCCATACAATGCGCACCACCCCGTGATGTTTTTCTCACTCCTACTAGTGAATGTAATGTAACACACACCCATACAATGCGCACCACCCCGTGATGTTTTTCTCACTCCTACTCGTGAATGTAATGTAACACACACCCATACAATGCGCACCACCCCGTGATGTTTTTCTCACTCCTGCTAGTGAATGTAATGTAACACACACCCATACAATGCACACCACCCCGTGATGTTTTTCTCACTCCTGCTAGTGAATGTAATGTAACACACACCCATACAATGCGCACCACCCCGCGATGTTTTTAAGAAACCTATCCTACATTGCCACTGCATGTTCCCTGACCTCCCCATGCTGACCACCCCGCAGTGCTTTTCTCCATCCTACATTGCCACTCACTGCCTATCCTAATTCAGACCCTGCGATTCACACCACCCCGTAATGTTTTTCTCACTCCTACTAGTGAATGCAATATAACACACACCCATACAATGCGCACCACCCTGTGATGCTTTTCTCACTCCTACTAGTGAATGTAATGTAACACACATCCATACAATGCGCACCACCCCGTGATGCTTTTCTCACTGCTACTAGTGAATGTAATGTAACACACACCCATACAATGCGCACCACCCCGTGATGTTTTTCTCACTCCTACTAGTGAATGTAATGTAACACACACCCATACAATGCGCACCACCCCGTGATGTGTTTCTCACTCCTACTAGTGAATGTAATGTAACACACACCCATACAATGCGCACCACCCCGTGATGTTTTTCTCACTCCTACTAGTGAATGTAATGTAACACACACCCATACAATGCGCACCACCCCGTGATGTTTTTCTCACTCCTACTAGTGAATGTAATGTAACACACACCCATACAATGCGCACCACCCCGCGGTGTTTTTCTCACAATTACTAGTGAATGTAATGTAACACACACCCATACAATGCGCACCACCCCGCGATGTTTTTCTCACTCCTACTAGTGAATGTAATGTAACACACACCCATACAATGCGCACCACCCCGCGATGTTTTTCTCACTCCTATTAGTGAATGTAATGTAACACACACCCATAAAATGCGCACCACCCCGTGATGTTTTTCTCACTCCTACTAGTGTATGTAATGTAACACACACCCATACAATGCGCACCACCCCGTGATGTTTTTCTCACTCCTACTAGTGAATGTAATGTAACACACACCCATACAATGCGCACCACCCCGTGATGTTTTTCTCACTCCTACTAGTGAATGTAATGTAACACACACCCATACAATGCGCACCACCCCGTGATGTTTTTCTCACTCCTACTAGTGAATGTAATGTAACACACACCCATACAATGCGCACCACCCCGTGATGTTTTTCTCACTCCTACTAGTGAATGTAATGTAACACACACCCATACAATGCGCACCAGCCCGCGATGTTTTTCAGAAACCTATCCTACATTGCCACTGCATGTTCCCTGACCTCCCCATGCTGACCACCCCGCAGTGCTTTTCTCCATCCTACATTGCCACTCACTGCCTATCCTAATTCAGACCCTGCGATTCACACCACCCCGTGATGTTTTTCTCACTCCTACTAGTGAATGCAATGTAACACACACCCATACAATGCGCACCACCATGTGATGTTTTTCTCACTCCTACTAGTGAATGTAATGTAACACACACCCATAAAATGCGCACCACCCCGTGATGTTTTTCTCACTGCTACTATTGAATGTAATGTAACACACACCCATATAATGCGCACCACCCCGTGATGTTTTTCTCACTCCTACTAGTGAATGTAATGTAACACACACCCATACAAGGCGCACCACCCCGTGATGTTTTTCTCACTCCTACTAGTGAATGTAATGTAACACACACCCATACAATGCGCACCACCCCGCGATGTTTTTCTCACTCCTACTAGTGAATGTAACACACAACCATACAATGCGCACCACCCCGCGATGTTTTTCTCACTCCTACTAGTGAATGTAATCTAACACACACCCATACAATGCGCACCAACCCGTGATGTTTTTCTCACTCCTACTAGTGAATGTAATGTAACACACACCCATACAATGCGCACCACCCCATGATGTTTTTCTCACTCCTACTAGTGAATGTAATGTAACACACACCCATACAATGCGCACCACACCGTGATGTTTTTCTCACTCCTACCAGTGAATGTAATGTAACACACACCCATACAATGCGCACCACCCCGTGATGTTTTTCTCACTCCTACTAGTGAATGTAATGTAACGCACACCCATACAATGCGCACCACCCCGTGATGTTTTTCTCACTCCCACTAGTGAATGTAATGGAAAACACACCCATACAATGCGCACAACCCCGTGATGCTTTTCTCACTGCTACTAGTTAATGTAATGTAACACACACCCATACAATGCGCACCACCCCGTGATGTTTTTCTCACTCCTACTAGTGAATGTAATGTAACACACACCCATCCAATGCGCACCACCCCGTGATGTTTTTCTCACTCTTACTAGTGAATGTAATGTAACACACACCCATACAATGCGCACCACCCCGTGATGTTTTTCTCACTCCTACTAGTGAATGTAATGTAACACACACCCATACAATGCGCACCACCCCGTGATGTTTTTCTCACTCCTACTAGTGAATGTAATGTAACACACACCCATACAATGCGCACCATCCCGTGATGTTTTTCTCACTCCTACTAGTGAATGTAATGTAACACACACCCATACAATGCGCACCATCCCGTGATGTTTTTCTCACTCCTACTAGTGAATGTAATGTAACACACACCCATACAATGCGCACCACCCCGTGATGTTTTTGTCACTCCTACTAGTGAATGTAATGTAACACACACCCATACAATGCGCACCACCCCGTGATGTTTTTCTCACTCCTACTAGTGAATGTAATGTAACACACACCCATACAATGCGCACCACCCCGTGATGTTTTTCTCTCTCCTACTACTGAATGTAATGTAACACACACCCATACAATGCGCACCACCCTGTGATGTTTTTCTCACTCCTACTAGTGAATGTAATGTAACACACACCCATACAGTGCGCACCACCCCGCGATGTTTTTCAGAAACCTATCCTACATTGCCACTGCATGTTCCCTGGCCTCCCCATGCTGACAACCCCGCAGTGCTTTTCTCCATCCTACATTGCCACTCACTGCCTATCCTAATTCAGACCATGCGATTCACACCACCCCGTGATGTTTTTCTCACTCCTACTAGTGAATGTAATGTAACACACACCCATACAATGCGCACCACCCCGTGATGTTTTTCTCACTCCTACTAGTGAATGTAATGTAACACACACCCATACAATGCGCACCACCCCGTGATGTTTTTCTCACTCCTACTAGTGAATGTAATGTAACACACACCCATACAATGTGCACCACCCCGTGATGTTTTTCTCACTCCTACTAGTGAATGTAATGTAACACACACCGATACAATGCGCACCACCCCGTGATGTTTTTCTCACTCCTATTAGTGAATGTAATGTAACACACACCCATACAATGCGCACCACCCCGTGATGTTTTTCTCACTCCTACTAGTGTATGTAATGTAACACACACCCATACAATGCGCACCACCCCGTGATGTTTTTCTCACTCCTACTAGTGAATGTAATGTAACACACACCCATACAATGCGCACCACCCCGTGATGTTTTTCTCACTCCTACTAGTGAATGTAATGTAACACACACCCATACAATGCGCATCACCCCGTGATGTTTTTCTCACTCCTACTAGTGAATGTAATGTAACACACACCCATACAATGCGCACCACCCCGTGATGTTTTTCTCACTCCTACTAGTGAATGTAATGTAACACACACCCATACAATGCGCACCACCCCGTGATGTTTTTCTCACTCCTAATCGTGAATGTAATGTAAGACACACCCATACAATGCGCACCACCCCGTGATGTTTTTCTCACTCCTACTAGTGAATGTAGTGAAACACACACCCATACAATGCGCACCACCCCGCGATGTTTTTCTCACTCCTACTAGTGAATGTAATGTAACACACACCCATACAATGCGCACCACCCCGCGATGTTTTTCAGAAACCTATCCTACATTGGCACTGCATGTTCCCTGAACTCCCCATGCTGACCAAACCGCAGTGCTTTTCTCCATCCTACATTGCCACTCACTGCCTATCCTAATTCAGACCCTGCGATTCACACCACCCCGTGATGTTTTTCTCACTCCTACTAGTGAATGTAATGTAACACACACCCATACAATGCGCACCACCCCGTGATATTTTTCTCACAATTACTAGTGAATGTAATGTAACACACACCCATACAATGCGCACCACCCCGTGATGTTTTTCTCACTCCTACTAGTGAATGTAATGTAACACACACCCATACAATGCGCACCACCCCGTGATGTTTTTCTCACAATTACTAGTGAATGTAATGTAACACACACCCATACAATGCGCACCACCCCGTGATGTTTTTCTCACTCCTACTGGTGAATGTAATGTAACACACACCCATACAATGCGCACCACCCCGTGATGTTTTTCTCACTCCTACTAGTGAATGTAATGTAACACACACCCATACAATGCGCACCACCCCGTGATGTTTTTCTCACTCCTACTAGTGAATGTAATGTAACACACACCCATACAATGCGCACCTCCCCGTGATGTTTTTCTCACTCCTACTAGTGAATGTAAAGTAACACACACCCATACAATGCGCACCACCCCGTGATGTTTTTCTCACTCCTACTAGTGAATGTAATGTAACACACACCCATACAATGCGCACCACCCCGTGATGTTTTTCTCACTCCTACTAGTGAATGTAATGTAACACACACCCATACAATGCGCACCACCCCGCGATGTTTTTCTCACTCCTACTAGTGAATGTAATGTAACACACACCCATACAATGCGCACCTCCCCGCGATGTTTTTCTCACTCCTACTAGTGAATGTAATGTAACACACACCCATACAATGCGCACCACCCCGTGATGTTTTTCTCACTCCTACTAGTGAATGTAATGTAACACACACCCATACAATGCGCACCACCCCGTGATGTTTTTCTCACTCCTAGTAGTGATTGTAATGTAACACACACCCATACAATGCGCACCACCCCGTGATGTTTTTCTCACTCCTACTAGTGAATGTAATGTAACACACACCCATACAATGCACACCACCCGCGATGTTTTTCTCACTCCTACTAGTGAATGTAATGTAACACACACCCATACAATGCGCACCACCCCGCGATGTTTTTCTCTCTGCTACTAGTGAATGTAATGTAACACACACCCATACAATGCGCACCACCCCGTGATGTTTTTCTCACTCCTACTAGTGAATGTAATGTAACACACACCCATACAATGCGCACCACCCCGTGATGTTTTTCTCACTCCTACTCGTGAATGTAATGTAACACACACCCATACAATGCGCACCACCCCGTGATGTTTTTCTCACTCCTGCTAGTGAATGTAATGTAACACACTCCCATACAATGCACACCACCCCGTGATGTTTTTCTCACTCCTGCTAGTGAATGTAATGTAACACACACCCATACAATGCGCACCACCCCGCGATGTTTTTAAGAAACCTATCCTACATTGCCACTGCATGTTCCCTAACCTCCCCATGCTGACCACCCCGCAGTGCTTTTCTCCATCCTACATTGCCACTCACTGCCTATCCTAATTCAGACCCTGCGATTCACACCACCCCGTAATGTTTTTCTCACTCCTACTAGTGAATGTAATTTAACACACACCCATACAATGCGCACCACCCCGTGATGCTTTTCTCACTGCTACTAGTGAATGTAATGTAACACACACCCATACAATGCGCACCACCCCGTGATGTTTTTCTCACTCCTACTAGTGAATGTAATGTAACACACACCCATACAATGCGCACCACCCCGTGACGTGTTTCTCACTCCTACTAGTGAATGTAATGTAACACACACCCATACAATGCGCACCACCCCGTGATGTTTTTCTCACTCCTACTAGTGAATGTAATGTAACACACACCCATACAATGCGCACCACCCCGTGATGTTTTTCTCACTCCTACTAGTGAATGTAATGTAACACACACCCATACAATGCGCACCACCCCGCGATGTTTTTCTCACAATTACTAGTGAATGTAATGTAACACACACCCATACAATGCGCACCACCCCGCGATGTTTTTCTCACTCCTACTAGTGAATGTAATGTAACACACACCCATACAATGCGCACCACCCCGCGATGTTTTTCTCACTCCTACTAGTGAATGTAATGTAACACACACCCATACAATGCGCACCACCCCGCGATGTTTTTCTCACTCCTACTAGTGAATGTAATGTAACACACACCCATACAATGCGCACCACCCCGTGATGTTTTTCTCACTCCTACTAGTGAATGTAATGTAACACACACCCATACCATGCCCACCACCCCGTGATGTTTTTCTCACTCCTACTAGTGAATGTAATGTAACACACACCCATACAATGCGCACCACCCCGTGATGTTTTTCTCACTCCTACTAGTGAATGTAATGTAACACACACCCATACAATGCGCACCACCCCGTGATGTTTTTCTCACTCCTACTAGTGAATGTAATGTAACACACACCCATACAATGCGCAACACCCCGTGATGTTTTTCTCACTCCTACTACTGAATGTAATGTAACACACACCCATACAATGCGCACCACCCCGTGATGCTTTTCTCACTCCTACTAGTGAATGTAATGTAACACACACCCATACAATGCGCACAACCCCGTGATGCTTTTCTCACTCCTACTAGTGAATGTAATGTAACACACACCCATACAATGCGCACCACCCCGTGATGTTTTTCAGAAACCTATCCTACATTGCCACTGCATGTTCCCTGACCTCCCCATGCTGACCACCCCGCAGTGCTTTTCTCCATCCTACATTGCCACTCACTGCCTATCCTAATTCAGACCATGCGATTCACACCACCCCGTGATGTTTTTCTCACTCCTACTAGTGAATGCAATGTAACACACACCCATACAATGCGCACAACCCTGTGATGTTTTTCTCACTCCTACTAGTGAATGTAATGTAACACACACCCATACAATGCGCAACACCCCGTGATGTTTTTCTCACTGCTACTAGTGAATGTAATGTAACACACACCCATACAATGCGCACCACCCCGTGATGTTTTTCTCACTCCTACTAGTGAAAGTAATGTAACACACACCCATACAATGCGCACCACCCCGTGATGTTTTTCTCACTCCTACTAGTGAATGTAATGTAACACACACCCATACAATGCGCACCACCCCGTGATGTTTTTCTCACTCCTACTAGTGAATGTAATGTAACACACACCCATACAATGCGCACCACCCCGTGATGTTTTTCTCACTCCTACTCGTGAATGTAATGTAACACACACCCATACAATGCGCACCACCCCGTGATGTTTTTCTCACTCCTGCTAGTGAATGTAATGTAACACACTCCCATACAATGCACACCACCCCGTGATGTTTTTCTCACTGCTACTAGTGAATGTAATGTAACACACACCCATACAATGCGCACCACCCCGTGATGTTTTTCTCACTCCTACTAGTGAAAGTAATGTAACACACACCCATACAATGCGCACCACCCCGCGATGTTTTTCTCTCTGCTACTAGTGAATGTAATGTAACACACACCCATACAATGCGCACCACCCCGTGATGTTTTTCTCACTCCTACTAGTGAATGTAATGTAACACACACCCATACAATGCGCACCACCCCGTGATGTTTTTCTCACTCCTACTCGTGAATGTAATGTAACACACACCCATACAATGCGCACCACCCCGTGATGTTTTTCTCACTCCTGCTAGTGAATGTAATGTAACACACTCCCATACAATGCACACCACCCCGTGATGTTTTTCTCACTCCTGCTAGTGAATGTAATGTAACACACACCCATACAATGCGCACCACCCCGCGATGTTTTTAAGAAACCTATCCTACATTGCCACTGCATGTTCCCTAACCTCCCCATGCTGACCACCCCGCAGTGCTTTTCTCCATCCTACATTGCCACTCACTGCCTATCCTAATTCAGACCCTGCGATTCACACCACCCCGTAATGTTTTTCTCACTCCTACTAGTGAATGCAATATAACACACACCCATACAATGCGCACCACCCTGTGATGCTTTTCTCACTCCTACTAGTGAATGTAATTTAACACACACCCATACAATGCGCACCACCCCGTGATGCTTTTCTCACTGCTACTAGTGAATGTAATGTAACACACACCCATACAATGCGCACCACCCCGTGATGTTTTTCTCACTCCTACTAGTGAATGTAATGTAACACACACCCATACAATGCGCACCACCCCGTGATGTGTTTCTCACTCCTACTAGTGAATGTAATGTAACACACACCCATACAATGCGCACCACCCCGTGATGTTTTTCTCACTCCTACTAGTGAATGTAATGTAACACACACCCATACAATGCGCACCACCCCGTGATGTTTTTCTCACTCCTACTAGTGAATGTAATGTAACACACACCCATACAATGCGCACCACCCCGCGATGTTTTTCTCACAATTACTAGTGAATGTAATGTAACACACACCCATACAATGCGCACCACCCCGCGATGTTTTTCTCACTCCTACTAGTGAATGTAATGTAACACACACCCATACAATGCGCACCACCCCGCGATGTTTTTCTCACTCCTACTAGTGAATGTAATGTAACACACACCCATACAATGCGCACCACCCCGTGATGTTTTTCTCACTCCTACTAGTGAATGTAATGTAACACACACCCATACAATGCGCACCACCCCGTGATGTTTTTCTCACTCCTACTAGTGAATGTAATGTAACACACACCCATACCATGCCCACCACCCCGTGATGTTTTTCTCACTCCTACTAGTGAATGTAATGTAACACACACCCATACAATGCGCACCACCCCGTGATGTTTTTCTCACTCCTACTAGTGAATGTAATGTAACACACACCCATACAATGCGCACCACCCCGTGATGTTTTTCTCACTCCTACTAGTGAATGTAATGTAACACACACCCATACAATGCGCAACACCCCGTGATGTTTTTCTCACTCCTACTACTGAATGTAATGTAACACACACCCATACAATGCGCACCACCCCGTGATGCTTTTCTCACTCCTACTAGTGAATGTAATGTAACACACACCCATACAATGCGCACAACCCCGTGATGCTTTTCTCACTCCTACTAGTGAATGTAATGTAACACACACCCATACAATGCGCACCACCCCGTGATGTTTTTCAGAAACCTATCCTACATTGCCACTGCATGTTCCCTGACCTCCCCATGCTGACCACCCCGCAGTGCTTTTCTCCATCCTACATTGCCACTCACTGCCTATCCTAATTCAGACCATGCGATTCACACCACCCCGTGATGTTTTTCTCACTCCTACTAGTGAATGCAATGTAACACACACCCATACAATGCGCACAACCCTGTGATGTTTTTCTCACTCCTACTATCGAATGTAATGTAACACACACCCATACAATGCGCAACACCCCGTGATGTTTTTCTCACTGCTACTAGTGAATGTAATGTAACACACACCCATACAATGCGCACCACCCCGTGATGTTTTTCTCACTCCTACTAGTGAAAGTAATGTAACACACACCCATACAATGCGCACCACCCCGTGATGTTTTTCTCACTCCTACTAGTGAATGTAATGTAACACACACCCATACAATGCGCACCACCCCGTGATGTTTTTCTCACTCCTACTAGTGAATGTAATGTAACACACACCCATACAATGCGCACCACCCCGTGATGTTTTTCTCGCTGCTACTAGTGAATGTAATGTAACACACACCCATACAATGCGCACCACCCCGTGATGTTTTTCTCACTCCTACTAGTGAAAGTAATGTAACACACACCCATACAATGCGCACCACCCCGTGATGTTTTTCTCACTCCTACTAGTGAATGTAATGTAACACACACCCATACAATGCGCACCACCCCGTGATGTTTTTCTCACTCCTACTAGTGAATGTAATGTAACACACACCCATACAATGCGCACCACCCCGTGATGTTTTTCTCACTCCTACTAGTGAATGTAATGTAACACACACCCATACAATGTGCACCACCCCGTGATGTTTTTCTCACTGCTACTAGTGAAAGTAATGTAACACACACCCATCAAATGCGCACCACCCCGTGATGTTTTTCTCACTCCTACTAGTGAATGTAATGTAACACACACCCATACAGTGCGCACCACCCCGCGATGTTTTTCAGAAACCTATCCTACATTGCCACTGCATGTTCCCTGACCTCCCCATGCTGACCACCCCGCAGTGCTTTTCTCCATCCTACATTGCCACTCACTGCCTATTATAATTCAGACCATGCGATTCACACCACCCCGTGATGTTTTTCTCACTCCTACTAGTGAATGCAATGTAACACACACCCATACAATGCGCACAACCCTGTGATGTTTTTCTCACTCCTACTAGTGAATGTAATGTAACATACACCCATACAATGCGCACCACCCCGTGATTTTTTTCTCACTGCTACTAGTGAATGTAATGTAACACACACCCATACAATGCGCACCACCCCGTGATGTTTTTCTCACTCCTACTAGTGAAAGTAATGTAACACACACCCATACAATGCGCACCACCCCGTGATGTTTTTCTCACTCCTACTAGTGAAAGTAATGTAACACACACCGATACAATGCGCACCACTCCGTGATGTTTTTCTCACTCCTATTAGTGAATGTAATGTAACACACACCCATAAAATGCGCACCACCCCGTGATGTTTTTCTCACTCCTACTAGTGTATGTAATGTAACACACACCCATACAATGCGCACCACCCCGTGATGTTTTTCTCACTCCTACTAGTGAATGTAATGTAACACACACCCATACAATGCGCACCACCCCATGATGTTTTTCTCACTCCTACTAGTGAATGTAATGTAACACACACCCATACAATGCGCACCACCCCGTGATGTTTTTCTCACTCCTACTAGTGAATGTAATGTAACACACACCCATACAATGCGCACCACCCCGTGATGTTTTTCTCACTCCTACTAGTGAATGTAATGTAACACACACCCATACAATGCGCACCACCCCGTGATGTTTTTCTCACTCCTACTAGTGAATGTAATGTAACACACACCCATACAATGCGCACCACCCCGCGATGTTTTTCAGAAACCTATCCTACATTGCCACTGCATGTTCCCTGACCTCCCCATGCTGACCACCCCGCAGTGCTTTTCTCCATCCTACATTGCCACTCACTGCCTATCCTAATTCAGACCCTGCGATTCACACCACCCCGTGAAGTTTTTCTCACTCCTACTAGTGAATGCAATGTAACACACACCCATACAATGCGCACCACCATGTGATGTTTTTCTCACTCCTACTAGTGAATGTAATGTAACACACACCCATAAAATGCGCACCACCCCGTGATGTTTTTCTCACTGCTACTATTGAATGTAATGTAACACACACCCATATAATGCGCACCACCCCGTGATGTTTTTCTCACTCCTACTTGTGAATGTAATGTAACACACACCCATACAATGCGCACCACCCCGTGATGTTTTTCTCACTCCTACTAGTGAATGTAATGTAACACACACCCATACAATGCGCACCACCCCGCGATGTTTTTCTCACTCCTACTAGTGAATGTAACACACACCCATACAATGCGCACCACCCCGCGATGTTTTTCTCACTCCTACTAGTGAATGTAATGTAACACACACCCATACAATGCGCACCTCCCCGTGATGTTTTTCTCACTCCTACTAGTGAATGTAATGTAACACACACCCATACAATGCGCACCACCCCGTGATGTTTTTCTCACTCCTACTAGTGAATGTAATGTAACACACACCCATACAATGCGCACCACCCCATGATGTTTTTCTCACTCCTACTAGTGAATGTAATGTAACACACACCCATACAATGCGCACCACCCCGCGATGTTTTTCTCACTCCTACTAGTGAATGTAATGTAACACACACCCATACAATGCGCACCACCCCGTGATGTTTTTCTCACTCCTACTAGTGAATGTAATGTAACACACACCCATACAATGCGCACCACCCCGTGATGTTTTTCTCACTCCTACTAGTGAATGTAATGTAACACACACCCATACAATGCGCACCACCCCGTGATGTTTTTCTCACTCCTAGTAGTGATTGTAATGTAACACACACCCATACAATGCGCACCACCCCGTGATGTTTTTCTCACTCCTACTAGTGAATGTAATGTAACACACATCCATACAATGCGCACCACCCCGCGATGTTTTTCTCACTCCTACTAGTGAATGTAATGTAACACACACCCATACAATGCGCACCACCCCGCGATGTTTTTCTCTCTGCTACTAGTGAATGTAATGTAACACACACCCATACAATGCGCACCACCCCCTGATGTTTTTCTCACTCCTACTAGTGAATGTAATGTAACACACACCCATACAATGCGCACCACCCCGTGATGTTTTTCTCACTCCTACTCGTGAATGTAATGTAACACACACCCATACAATGCGCACCACCCCGTGATGTTTTTCTCACTCCTGCTAGTGAATGTAATGTAACACACTCCCATACAATGCACACCACCCCGTGATGTTTTTCTCACTCCTGCTAGTGAATGTAATGTAACACACACCCATACAATGCGCACCACCCCGCGATGTTTTTAAGAAACCTATCCTACATTGCCACTGCATGTTCCCTAACCTCCCCATGCTGACCACCCCGCAGTGCTTTTCTCCATCCTACATTGCCACTCACTGCCTATCCTAATTCAGACCCTGCGATTCACACCACCCCGTAATGTTTTTCTCACTCCTACTAGTGAATGCAATATAACACACACCCATACAATGCGCACCACCCTGTGATGCTTTTCTCACTCCTACTAGTGAATGTAATGTAACACACACCCATACAATGCGCACCACCCCGTGATGCTTTTCTCACTGCTACTAGTGAATGTAATGTAACACACACCCATACAATGCGCACCACCCCGTGATGTTTTTCTCACTCCTACTAGTGAATGTAATGTAACACACACCCATACAATGCGCACCACCCCGTGATGTGTTTCTCACTCCTACTAGTGAATGTAATGTAACACACACCCATACAATGCGCACCACCCCGTGATGTTTTTCTCACTCCTACTAGTGAATGTAATGTAACACACACCCATACAATGCCCACCACCCCGTGATGTTTTTCTCACTCCTACTAGTGAATGTAATGTAACACACACCCATACAATGCGCACCACCCCGTGATGTTTTTCTCACTCCTACTAGTGAATGTAATGTAACACACACCCATACAATGCGCACCACCCCGTGATGTTTTTCTCACTCCTACTAGTGAATGTAATGTAACACACACCCATACAATGCGCACCACCCCATGATGTTTTTCTCTCTCCTACTACTGAATGTAATGTAACACACACCCATACAATGCGCACCACCCCGTGATGCTTTTCTCACTCCTACTAGTGAATGTAATGTAACACACACCCATACAATGCGCACAACCCCGTGATGCTTTTCTCACTCCTACTAGTGAATGTAATGTAACACACACCCATACAATGCGCACCACCCCGTGATGTTTTTCTCACTCCTACTAGTGAATGTAATGTAACACACACCCATACAATGCCCACCACCCCGTGATGTTTTTCTCACTCCTACTAGTGAATGTAATGTAACACACACCCATACAATGCGCACCACCCCGTGATATTTTTCTCACAATTACTAGTGAATGTAATGTAACACACACCCATACAATGCGCACCACCCCGTGATGTTTTTCTCACTCCTACTAGTGAATGTAATGTAACACACACCCATACAATGCGCACCACCCCGTGATGTTTTTCTCACAATTACTAGTGAATGTAATGTAACACACACCCATACAATGCGCACCACCCCGTGATGTTTTTCTCACTCCTACTGGTGAATGTAATGTAACACACACCCATACAATGCGCACCACCCCGTGATGTTTTTCTCACTCCTACTAGTGAATGTAATGTAACACACACCCATACAATGCGCACCACCCCGTGATGTTTTTCTCACTCCTACTAGTGAATGTAATGTAACACACACCCATACAATGCGCACCTCCCCGTGATGTTTTTCTCACTCCTACTAGTGAATGTAATGTAACACACACCCATACAATGCGCACCACCCCGTGATGTTTTTCTCACTCCTACTAGTGAATGTAATGTAACACACACCCATACAATGCGCACCACCCCGTGATGTTTTTCTCACTCCTACTAGTGAATGTAATGTAACACACACCCATACAATGCGCACCACCCCGCGATGTTTTTCTCACTCCTACTAGTGAATGTAATGTAACACACACCCATACAATGCGCACCACCCCGCGATGTTTTTCTCACTCCTACTAGTGAATGTAATGTAACACACACCCATACAATGCGCACCACCCCGTGATGTTTTTCTCACTCCTACTAGTGAATGTAATGTAACACACACCCATACAATGCGCACCACCCCGTGATGTTTTTCTCACTCCTAGTAGTGATTGTAATGTAACACACACCCATACAATGCGCACCACCCCGTGATGTTTTTCTCACTCCTACTAGTGAATGTAATGTAACACACACCCATACAATGCACACCACCCCGCGATGTTTTTCTCACTCCTACTAGTGAATGTAATGTAACACACACCCATACAATGCGCACCACCCCGCGATGTTTTTCTCTCTGCTACTAGTGAATGTAATGTAACACACACCCATACAATGCGCACCACCCCGTGATGTTTTTCTCACTCCTACTAGTGAATGTAATGTAACACACACCCATACAATGCGCACCACCCCGTGATGTTTTTCTCACTCCTACTCGTGAATGTAATGTAACACACACCCATACAATGCGCACCACCCCGTGATGTTTTTCTCACTCCTGCTAGTGAATGTAATGTAACACACTCCCATACAATGCACACCACCCCGTGATGTTTTTCTCACTCCTGCTAGTGAATGTAATGTAACACACACCCATACAATGCGCACCACCCCGCGATGTTTTTAAGAAACCTATCCTACATTGCCACTGCATGTTCCCTAACCTCCCCATGCTGACCACCCCGCAGTGCTTTTCTCCATCCTACATTGCCACTCACTGCCTATCCTAATTCAGACCCTGCGATTCACACCACCCCGTAATGTTTTTCTCACTCCTACTAGTGAATGTAATTTAACACACACCCATACAATGCGCACCACCCCGTGATGCTTTTCTCACTGCTACTAGTGAATGTAATGTAACACACACCCATACAATGCGCACCACCCCGTGATGTTTTTCTCACTCCTACTAGTGAATGTAATGTAACACACACCCATACAATGCGCACCACCCCGTGATGTGTTTCTCACTCCTACTAGTGAATGTAATGTAACACACACCCATACAATGCGCACCACCCCGTGATGTTTTTCTCACTCCTACTAGTGAATGTAATGTAACACACACCCATACAATGCGCACCACCCCGTGATGTTTTTCTCACTCCTACTAGTGAATGTAATGTAACACACACCCATACAATGCGCACCACCCCGCGATGTTTTTCTCACAATTACTAGTGAATGTAATGTAACACACACCAATACAATGCGCACCACCCCGCGATGTTTTTCTCACTCCTACTAGTGAATGTAATGTAACACACACCCATACAATGCGCACCACCCCGCGATGTTTTTCTCACTCCTACTAGTGAATGTAATGTAACACACACCCATACAATGCGCACCACCCCGCGATGTTTTTCTCACTCCTACTAGTGAATGTAATGTAACACACACCCATACAATGCGCACCACCCCGTGATGTTTTTCTCACTCCTACTAGTGAATGTAATGTAACACACACCCATACCATGCCCACCACCCCGTGATGTTTTTCTCACTCCTACTAGTGAATGTAATGTAACACACACCCATACAATGGGCACCACCCCGTGATGTTTTTCTCACTCCTACTAGTGAATGTAATGTAACACACACCCATACAATGCGCACCACCCCGTGATGTTTTTCTCACTCCTACTAGTGAATGTAATGTAACACACACCCATACAATGCGCAACACCCCGTGATGTTTTTCTCACTCCTACTACTGAATGTAATGTAACACACACCCATACAATGCGCACCACCCCGTGATGCTTTTCTCACTCCTACTAGTGAATGTAATGTAACACACACCCATACAATGCGCACAACCCCGTGATGCTTTTCTCACTCCTACTAGTGAATGTAATGTAACACACACCCATACAATGCGCACCACCCCGTGATGTTTTTCAGAAACCTATCCTACATTGCCACTGCATGTTCCCTGACCTCCCCATGCTGACCACCCCGCAGTGCTTTTCTCCATCCTACATTGCCACTCACTGCCTATCCTAATTCAGACCATGCGATTCACACCACCCCGTGATGTTTTTCTCACTCCTACTAGTGAATGCAATGTAACACACACCCATACAATGCGCACAACCCTGTGATGTTTTTCTCACTCCTACTAGTGAATGTAATGTAACACACACCCATACAATGCGCAACACCCCGTGATGTTTTTCTCACTGCTACTAGTGAATGTAATGTAACACACACCCATACAATGCGCACCACCCCGTGATGTTTTTCTCACTCCTACTAGTGAAAGTAATGTAACACACACCCATACAATGCGCACCACCCCGTGATGTTTTTCTCACTCCTACTAGTGAATGTAATGTAACACACACCCATACAATGCGCACCACCCCGTGATGTTTTTCTCACTCCTACTAGTGAATGTAATGTAACACACACCCATACAATGCGCACCACCCCGTGATGTTTTTCTCACTCCTACTCGTGAATGTAATGTAACACACACCCATACAATGCGCACCACCCCGTGATGTTTTTCTCACTCCTGCTAGTGAATGTAATGTAACACACTCCCATACAATGCACACCACCCCGTGATGTTTTTCTCACTGCTACTAGTGAATGTAATGTAACACACACCCATACAATGCGCACCACCCCGTGATGTTTTTTTCACTCCTACTAGTGAAAGTAATGTAACACACACCCATACAATGCGCACCACCCCGCGATGTTTTTCTCTCTGCTACTAGTGAATGTAATGTAACACACACCCATACAATGCGCACCACCCCGTGATGTTTTTCTCACTCCTACTAGTGAATGTAATGTAACACACACCCATACAATGCGCACCACCCCGTGATGTTTTTCTCACTCCTACTCGTGAATGTAATGTAACACACACCCATACAATGCGCACCACCCCGTGATGTTTTTCTCACTCCTGCTAGTGAATGTAATGTAACACACTCCCATACAATGCACACCACCCCGTGATGTTTTTCTCACTCCTGCTAGTGAATGTAATGTAACACACACCCATACAATGCGCACCACCCCGCGATGTTTTTAAGAAACCTATCCTACATTGCCACTGCATGTTCCCTAACCTCCCCATGCTGACCACCCCGCAGTGCTTTTCTCCATCCTACATTGCCACTCACTGCCTATCCTAATTCAGACCCTGCGATTCACACCACCCCGTAATGTTTTTCTCACTCCTACTAGTGAATGCAATATAACACACACCCATACAATGCGCACCACCCTGTGATGCTTTTCTCACTCCTACTAGTGAATGTAATTTAACACACACCCATACAATGCGCACCACCCCGTGATGCTTTTCTCACTGCTACTAGTGAATGTAATGTAACACACACCCATACAATGCGCACCACCCCGTGATGTTTTTCTCACTCCTACTAGTGAATGTAATGTAACACACACCCATACAATGCGCACCACCCCGTGATGTGTTTCTCACTCCTACTAGTGAATGTAATGTAACACACACCCATACAATGCGCACCACCCCGTGATGTTTTTCTCACTCCTACTAGTGAATGTAATGTAACACACACCCATACAATGCGCACCACCCCGTGATGTTTTTCTCACTCCTACTAGTGAATGTAATGTAACACACACCCATACAATGCGCACCACCCCGCGATGTTTTTCTCACAATTACTAGTGAATGTAATGTAACACACACCCATACAATGCGCACCACCCCGCGATGTTTTTCTCACTCCTACTAGTGAATGTAATGTAACACACACCCATACAATGCGCACCACCCCGCGATGTTTTTCTCACTCCTACTAGTGAATGTAATGTAACACACACCCATACAATGCGCACCACCCCGTGATGTTTTTCTCACTCCTACTAGTGAATGTAATGTAACACACACCCATACAATGCGCACCACCCCGTGATGTTTTTCTCACTCCTACTAGTGAATGTAATGTAACACACACCCATACCATGCCCACCACCCCGTGATGTTTTTCTCACTCCTACTAGTGAATGTAATGTAACACACACCCATACAATGCGCACCACCCCGTGATGTTTTTCTCACTCCTACTAGTGAATGTAATGTAACACACACCCATACAATGCGCACCACCCCGTGATGTTTTTCTCACTCCTACTAGTGAATGTAATGTAACACACACCCATACAATGCGCAACACCCCGTGATGTTTTTCTCACTCCTACTACTGAATGTAATGTAACACACACCCATACAATGCGCACCACCCCGTGATGCTTTTCTCACTCCTACTAGTGAATGTAATGTAACACACACCCATACAATGCGCACAACCCCGTGATGCTTTTCTCACTCCTACTAGTGAATGTAATGTAACACACACCCATACAATGCGCACCACCCCGTGATGTTTTTCAGAAACCTATCCTACATTGCCACTGCATGTTCCCTGACCTCCCCATGCTGACCACCCCGCAGTGCTTTTCTCCATCCTACATTGCCACTCACTGCCTATCCTAATTCAGACCATGCGATTCACACCACCCCGTGATGTTTTTCTCACTCCTACTAGTGAATGCAATGTAACACACACCCATACAATGCGCACAACCCTGTGATGTTTTTCTCACTCCTACTATCGAATGTAATGTAACACACACCCATACAATGCGCAACACCCCGTGATGTTTTTCTCACTGCTACTAGTGAATGTAATGTAACACACACCCATACAATGCGCACCACCCCGTGATGTTTTTCTCACTCCTACTAGTGAAAGTAATGTAACACACACCCATACAATGCGCACCACCCCGTGATGTTTTTCTCACTCCTACTAGTGAATGTAATGTAACACACACCCATACAATGCGCACCACCCCGTGATGTTTTTCTCACTCCTACTAGTGAATGTAATGTAACACACACCCATACAATGCGCACCACCCCGTGATGTTTTTCTCGCTGCTACTAGTGAATGTAATGTAACACACACCCATACAATGCGCACCACCCCGTGATGTTTTTCTCACTCCTACTAGTGAAAGTAATGTAACACACACCCATACAATGCGCACCACCCCGTGATGTTTTTCTCACTCCTACTAGTGAATGTAATGTAACACACACCCATACAATGCGCACCACCCCGTGATGTTTTTCTCACTCCTACTAGTGAATGTAATGTAACACACACCCATACAATGCGCACCACCCCGTGATGTTTTTCTCACTCCTACTAGTGAATGTAATGTAACACACACCCATACAATATGCACCACCCCGTGATGTTTTTCTCACTGCTACTAGTGAAAGTAATGTAACACACACCCATCAAATGCGCACCACCCCGTGATGTTTTTCTCACTCCTACTAGTGAATGTAATGTAACACACACCCATACAGTGCGCACCACCCCGCGATGTTTTTCAGAAACCTATCCTACATTGCCACTGCATGTTCCCTGACCTCCCCATGCTGACCACCCCGCAGTGCTTTTCTCCATCCTACATTGCCACTCACTGCCTATTATAATTCAGACCATGCGATTCACACCACCCCGTGATGTTTTTCTCACTCCTACTAGTGAATGCAATGTAACACACACCCATACAATGCGCACAACCCTGTGATGTTTTTCTCACTCCTACTAGTGAATGTAATGTAACATACACCCATACAATGCGCACCACCCCGTGATTTTTTTCTCACTGCTACTAGTGAATGTAATGTAACACACACCCATACAATGCGCACCACCCCGTGATGTTTTTCTCACTCCTACTAGTGAAAGTAATGTAACACACACCCATACAATGCGCACCACCCCGTGATGTTTTTCTCACTCCTACTAGTGAATGTAATGTAACACACACCCATACAATGCGCACCACCCCGTGATGTTTTTCTCACTCCTACTAGTGAATGTAATGTAACACACACCCATACAATGCGCACCACCCCGTGATGTTTTTCTCACTCCTACTAGTGAATGTAATGTAACACACACCCATACAATGTGCACCACCCCGTGATGTTTTTCTCACTCCTACTAGTGAATGTAATGTAACACACACCGATACAATGCGCACCACTCCGTGATGTTTTTCTCACTCCTATTAGTGAATGTAATGTAACACACACCCATAAAATGCGCACCACCCCGTGATGTTTTTCTCACTCCTACTAGTGTATGTAATGTAACACACACCCATACAATGCGCACCACCCCGTGATGTTTTTCTCACTCCTACTAGTGAATGTAATGTAACACACACCCATACAATGCGCACCACCCCATGATGTTTTTCTCACTCCTACTAGTGAATGTAATGTAACACACACCCATACAATGCGCACCACCCCGTGATGTTTTTCTCACTCCTACTAGTGAATGTAATGTAACACACACCCATACAATGCGCACCACCCCGTGATGTTTTTCTCACTCCTACTAGTGAATGTAATGTAACACACACCCATACAATGCGCACCACCCCGTGATGTTTTTCTCACTCCTACTAGTGAATGTAATGTAACACACACCCATACAATGCGCACCACCCCGCGATGTTTTTCAGAAACCTATCCTACATTGCCACTGCATGTTCCCTGACCTCCCCATGCTGACCACCCCGCAGTGCTTTTCTCCATCCTACATTGCCACTCACTGCCTATCCTAATTCAGACCCTGCGATTCACACCACCCCGTGAAGTTTTTCTCACTCCTACTAGTGAATGCAATGTAACACACACCCATACAATGCGCACCACCATGTGATGTTTTTCTCACTCCTACTAGTGAATGTAATGTAACACACACCCATAAAATGCGCACCACCCCGTGATGTTTTTCTCACTGCTACTATTGAATGTAATGTAACACACACCCATATAATGCGCACCACCCCGTGATGTTTTTCTCACTCCTACTAGTGAATGTAATGTAACACACACCCATACAATGCGCACCACCCCGCGATGTTTTTCTCACTCCTACTAGTGAATGTAACACACACCCATACAATGCGCACCACCCCGCGATGTTTTTCTCACTCCTACTAGTGAATGTAATGTAACACACACCCATACAATGCGCACCTCCCCGTGATGTTTTTCTCACTCCTACTAGTGAATGTAATGTAACACACACCCATACAATGCGCACCACCCCGTGATGTTTTTCTCACTCCTACTAGTGAATGTAATGTAACACACACCCATACAATGCGCACAACCCCATGATGTTTTTCTCACTCCTACTAGTGAATGTAATGTAACACACACCCATACAATGCGCACCACCCCGCGATGTTTTTCTCACTCCTACTAGTGAATGTAATGTAACACACACCCATACAATGCGCACCACCCCGTGATGTTTTTCTCACTCCTACTAGTGAATGTAATGTAACACACACCCATACAATGCGCACCACCCCGTGATGTTTTTCTCACTCCTACTAGTGAATGTAATGTAACACACACCCATACAATGCGCACCACCCCGTGATGTTTTTCTCACTCCTAGTAGTGATTGTAATGTAACACACACCCATACAATGCGCACCACCCCGTGATGTTTTTCTCACAATTACTAGTGAATGTAATGTAACACACATCCATACAATGCGCACCACCCCGCGATGTTTTTCTCACTCCTACTAGTGAATGTAATGTAACACACACCCATACAATGCGCACCACCCCGCGATGTTTTTCTCTCTGCTACTAGTGAATGTAATGTAACACACACCCATACAATGCGCACCACCCCCTGATGTTTTTCTCACTCCTACTAGTGAATGTAATGTAACACACACCCATACAATGCGCACCACCCCGTGATGTTTTTCTCACTCCTACTCGTGAATGTAATGTAACACACACCCATACAATGCGCACCACCCCGTGATGTTTTTCTCACTCCTGCTAGTGAATGTAATGTAACACACTCCCATACAATGCACACCACCCCGTGATGTTTTTCTCACTCCTGCTAGTGAATGTAATGTAACACACACCCATACAATGCGCACCACCCCGCGATGTTTTTAAGAAACCTATCCTACATTGCCACTGCATGTTCCCTAACCTCCCCATGCTGACCACCCCGCAGTGCTTTTCTCCATCCTACATTGCCACTCACTGCCTATCCTAATTCAGACCCTGCGATTCACACCACCCCGTAATGTTTTTCTCACTCCTACTAGTGAATGCAATATAACACACACCCATACAATGCGCACCACCCTGTGATGCTTTTCTCACTCCTACTAGTGAATGTAATGTAACACACACCCATACAATGCGCACCACCCCGTGATGCTTTTCTCACTGCTACTAGTGAATGTAATGTAACACACACCCATACAATGCGCACCACCCCGTGATGTTTTTCTCACTCCTACTAGTGAATGTAATGTAACACACACCCATACAATGCGCACCACCCCGTGATGTGTTTCTCACTCCTACTAGTGAATGTAATGTAACACACACCCATACAATGCGCACCACCCCGTGATGTTTTTCTCACTCCTACTAGTGAATGTAATGTAACACACACCCATACAATGCGCACCACCCCGTGATGTTTTTCTCACTCCTACTAGTGAATGTAATGTAACACACACCCATACAATGCGCACCACACCGCGATGTTTTTCTCACAATTACTAGTGAATGTAATGTAACACACACCCATACAATGCGCACCACCCCGCGATGTTTTTCTCTCTCCTACTAGTGAATGTAATGTAACACACACCCATACAATGCGCACCACCCCGCGATGTTTTTCTCACTCCTACTAGTGAATGTAATGTAACACACACCCATACAATGCGCACCACCCCGTGATGTTTTTCTCACTCCTACTAGTGAATGTAATGTAACACACACCCATACAATGCGCACCACCCCGTGATGTTTTTCTCACTCCTACTAGTGAATGTAATGTAACACACACCCATACAATGCGCACCACCCCGTGATGTTTTTCTCACTCCTACTAGTGAATGTAATGTAACACACACCCATACAATGCCCACCACCCCGTGATGTTTTTCTCACTCCTACTAGTGAATGTAATGTAACACACACCCATACAATGCGCACCACCCCGTGATGTTTTTCTCACTCCTACTAGTGAATGTAATGTAACACACACCCATACAATGCGCACCACCCCGTGATGTTTTTCTCACTCCTACTAGTGAATGTAATGTAACACACACCCATACAATGCGCACCACCCCATGATGTTTTTCTCTCTCCTACTACTGAATGTAATGTAACACACACCCATACAATGCGCACCACCCCGTGATGCTTTTCTCACTCCTACTAGTGAATGTAATGTAACACACACCCATACAATGCGCACAACCCCGTGATGCTTTTCTCACTCCTACTAGTGAATGTAATGTAACACACACCCATACAATGCGCACCACCCCGTGATGTTTTTCAGAAACCTATCCTACATTGCCACTGCATGTTCCCTGACCTCCCCATGCTGACCACCCCGCAGTGCTTTTCTCCATCCTACATTGACACTCACTGCCTATCCTAATTCAGACCATGCGATTCACACCACCCCGTGATGTTTTTCTCACTCCTACTAGTGAATGCAATGTAACACACACCCATACAATGCGCACAACCCTGTGATGTATTTCTCACTCCTACTAGTGAATGTAATGTAACACACACCCATACAATGCGCACCACCCCGTGATGTTTTTCTCACTGCTACTAGTGAATGTAATGTAACACACACCCATACAATGCGCACCACCACGTGATGTTTTTCTCACTCCTACTAGTGAAAGTAATGTAACACACACCCATACAATGCGCACCACCCCGTGATGTTTTTCTCACTCCTACTAGTGAATGTAATGTAACACACACCCATACAATGCGCACCACCCCGTGATGTTTTTCTCACTCCTACTAGTGAATGTAATGTAACACACACCCATACAATGCGCACCACCCCGTGATGTTTTTCTCACTCCTACTAGTGAATGTAATGTAACACACACCCATAAAATGCGCACCACCCCGTGATGTTTTTCTCACTGCTACTAGTGAAAGTAATGTAACACACACCCATCAAATGCGCACCACCCCGTAATGTTTTTCTCACTCCTACTATTGAATGTAATGTAACACACACCCATACAGTGCGCACCACCCCGCGATGTTTTTCAGAAACCTATCCTACATTGCCACTGCATGTTCCCTGACCTCCCCATGCTGACCACCCCGCAGTGCTTTTCTCCATCCTACATTGCCACTCACTGCCTATTATAATTCAGACCATGCGATTCACACCACCCCGTGATGTTTTTCTCACTCCTACTAGTGAATGCAATGTAACACACACCCATACAATGCGCACAACCCTGTGATGTTTTTCTCACTCCTACTAGTGAATGTAATGTAACACACACCCATACAATGCGCACCACCCCGTGATGTTTTTCTCACTGCTACTAGTGAATGTAATGTAACACACACCCATACAATGCGCACCACCCCGTGATGTTTTTCTCACTCCTACTAGTGAAAGTAATGTAACACACACCCATACAATGCGCACCACCCCGTGATGTTTTTCTCACTCCTACTAGTGAATGTAATGTAACACACACCCATACAATGCGCACCACCCCGTGATGTTTTTCTCACTCCTACTAGTGAATGTAATGTAACACACACCCATACAATGCGCACCACCCCGTCATGTTTTTCTCACTCCTACTAGTGAATGTAATGTAACACACACCCATACAATGTGCACCACCCCGTGATGTTTTTCTCACTCCTACTAGTGAATGTAATGTAACACACACCGATACAATGCGCACCACTCCGTGATGTTTTTCTCACTCCTATTAGTGAATGTAATGTAACACACACCCATAAAATGCGCACCACCCCGTCATGTTTTTCTCACTCCTACTAGTGTATGTAATGTAACACACACCCATACAATGCGCACCACCCCGTGATGTTTTTCTCACTCCTACTAGTGAATGTAATGTAACACACACCCATACAATGCGCACCACCCCATGATGTTTTTCTCACTCCTACTAGTGAATGTAATGTAACACACACCCACACAATGCGCACCACCCCGTGATGTTTTTCTCACTCCTACTAGTGAATGTAATGTAACACACACCCATACAATGCGCACCACCCCGTGATGTTTTTCTCACTCCTACTAGTGAATGTAATGTAACACACACCCATACAATGCGCACCACCCCGTGATGTTTTTCTCACTCCTACTAGTGAATGTAATGTAACACACACCCATACAATGCGCACCACCCCGCGATGTTTTTCAGAAACCTATCCTACATTGCCACTGCATGTTCCCTGACCTCCCCATGCTGACCACCCCGCAGTGCTTTTCTCCATCCTACATTGCCACTCACTGCCTATCCTAATTCAGACCCTGCGATTCACACCACCCCGTGATGTTTTTCTCACTCCTACTAGTGAATGCAATGTAACACACACCCATACAATGCGCACCACCATGTGATGTTTTTCTCACTCCTACTAGTGAATGTAATGTAACACACACCCATAAAATGCGCACCACCCCGTGATGTTTTTCTCACTGCTACTATTGAATGTAATGTAACACACACGCATATAATGCGCACCACCCCGTGATGTTTTTCTCACTCCTACTAGTGAATGTAATGTAACACACACCCATACAATGCGCACCACCCCGTGATGTTTTTCTCACTCCTACTAGTGAATGTAATGTAACACACACCCATACAATGCGCACCACCCCGCGATGTTTTTCTCACTCCTACTAGTGAATGTAACACACACCCATACAATGCGCACCACCCCGCGATGTGTTTCTCACTCCTACTCGTGAATGTAATGTAACACACACCCATACAATGCGCACCACCCCGTGATGTTTTTCTCACTCCTACTAGTGAATGTAATGTAACACACACCCATACAATGCGCACCACCCCGTGATGTTTTTCTCACTCCTACTAGTGAATGTAATGTAACACACACCCATACAATGCGCACCACCCCGTGATGTTTTTCTCACTCCTACTAGTGAATGTAATGTAACACACACCCATACAATGCGCACCACCCCGTGATGTTTTTCTCACTCCTACTAGTGAATGTAATGTAACACACACCCATACAATGCGCACCACCCCGTGATGTTTTTCTCACTCCTACTAGTGAATGTAATGTAACACACACCCATACAATGCGCACCACCCCATGATGTTTTTCTCACTCCTACTAGTGAATGTAATGTAACACACACCCATACAATGCGCACCACCCCGTGATTTTTTTCTCACTCCTACTAGTGAATGTAATGTAACACACACCCATACAATGCGCACCACCTCGTGATGTTTTTGTCACTCCTACTAGTGAATGTAATGTAACACACACCCATACAATGCGCACCACCCCGTGATGTTTTTCTCACTCCTACTAGTGAATGTAATGTAACACACACCCATACAATGCGCACCACCCCGTGATGTTTTTCTCTCTCCTACTACTGAATGTAATGTAACACACACCCATACAATGCGCACCACCCCGTGATGTTTTTCTCACTCCTACTAGTGAATGTAATGTAACACACACCCATACAGTGCGCAACACCCCGCGATGTTTTTCAGAAACCTATCCTACATTGCCACTGCATGTTCCCTGACCTCCCCATGCTGACCACCCCGCAGTGCTTTTCTCCATCCTACATTGCTACTCACTGCCTATCCTAATTCAGACCATGCGATTCACACCACCCCGTGATGTTTTTCTCACTCCTACTAGTGAATGCAATGTAACACACACCCATACAATGCGCACAACCCTGTGATGTTTTTCTCACTCCTACTGGTGAATGTAATGTAACACACACCCATACAATGCGCACCACCCCGTGATGTTTTTCTCACTCCTACTAGTGAATGTAATGTAACACACACCCATACAATGCGCACCACCCCGTGATGTTTTTCTCACTCCTGCTAGTGAATGTAATGTAACACACTCCCATACAATGCACACCACCCCGTGATGTTTTTCTCACTCCTGCTAGTGAATGTAATGTAACACACACCCATACAATGCGCACCACCCCGCGATGTTTTTAAGAAACCTATCCTACATTGCCACTGCATGTTCCCTAACCTCCCCATGCTGACCACCCCGCAGTGCTTTTCTCCATCCTACATTGCCACTCACTGCCTATCCTAATTCAGACCCTGCGATTCACACCACCCCGTAATGTTTTTCTCACTCCTACTAGTGAATGCAATATAACACACACCCATACAATGCGCACCACCCTGTGATGCTTTTCTCACTCCTACTAGTGAATGTAATGTAACACACACCCATACAATGCGCACCACCCCGTGATGCTTTTCTCACTGCTACTAGTGAATGTAATGTAACACACACCCATACAATGCGCACCACCCCGTGATGTTTTTCTCACTCCTACTAGTGAATGTAATGTAACACACACCCATACAATGCGCACCACCCCGTGATGTGTTTCTCACTCCTACTAGTGAATGTAATGTAACACACACCCATACAATGCGCACCACCCCGTGATGTTTTTCTCACTCCTACTAGTGAATGTAATGTAACACACACCCATACAATGCGCACCACCCCGTGATGTTTTTCTCACTCCTACTAGTGAATGTAATGTAACACACACCCATACAATGCGCACCACACCGCGATGTTTTTCTCACAATTACTAGTGAATGTAATGTAACACACACCCATACAATGCGCACCACCCCGCGATGTTTTTCTCTCTCCTACTAGTGAATGTAATGTAACACACACCCATACAATGCGCACCACCCCGCGATGTTTTTCTCACTCCTACTAGTGAATGTAATGTAACACACACCCATACAATGCGCACCACCCCGTGATGTTTTTCTCACTCCTACTAGTGAATGTAATGTAACACACACCCATACAATGCGCACCACCCCGTGATGTTTTTCTCACTCCTACTAGTGAATGTAATGTAACACACACCCATACAATGCGCACCACCCCGTGATGTTTTTCTCACTCCTACTAGTGAATGTAATGTAACACACACCCATACAATGCCCACCACCCCGTGATGTTTTTCTCACTCCTACTAGTGAATGTAATGTAACACACACCCATACAATGCGCACCACCCCGTGATGTTTTTCTCACTCCTACTAGTGAATGTAATGTAACACACACCCATACAATGCGCACCACCCCGTGATGTTTTTCTCACTCCTACTAGTGAATGTAATGTAACACACACCCATACAATGCGCACCACCCCATGATGTTTTTCTCTCTCCTACTACTGAATGTAATGTAACACACACCCATACAATGCGCACCACCCCGTGATGCTTTTCTCACTCCTACTAGTGAATGTAATGTAACACACACCCATACAATGCGCACAACCCCGTGATGCTTTTCTCACTCCTACTAGTGAATGTAATGTAACACACACCCATACAATGCGCACCACCCCGTGATGTTTTTCAGAAACCTATCCTACATTGCCACTGCATGTTCCCTGACCTCCCCATGCTGACCACCCCGCAGTGCTTTTCTCCATCCTACATTGCCACTCACTGCCTATCCTAATTCAGACCATGCGATTCACACCACCCCGTGATGTTTTTCTCACTCCTACTAGTGAATGCAATGTAACACACACCCATACAATGCGCACAACCCTGTGATGTATTTCTCACTCCTACTAGTGAATGTAATGTAACACACACCCATACAATGCGCACCACCCCGTGATGTTTTTCTCACTGCTACTAGTGAATGTAATGTAACACACACCCATACAATGCGCACCACCACGTGATGTTTTTCTCACTCCTACTAGTGAAAGTAATGTAACACACACCCATACAATGCGCACCACCCCGTGATGTTTTTCTCACTCCTACTAGTGAATGTAATGTAACACACACCCATACAATGCGCACCACCCCGTGATGTTTTTCTCACTCCTACTAGTGAATGTAATGTAACACACACCCATACAATGCGCACCACCCCGTGATGTTTTTCTCACTCCTACTAGTGAATGTAATGTAACACACACCCATACAATGCGCACCACCCCGTGATGTTTTTCTCACTGCTACTAGTGAAAGTAATGTAACACACACCCATCAAATGCGCACCACCCCGTAATGTTTTTCTCACTCCTACTATTGAATGTAATGTAACACACACCCATACAGTGCGCACCACCCCGCGATGTTTTTCAGAAACCTATCCTACATTGCCACTGCATGTTCCCTGACCTCCCCATGCTGACCACCCCGCAGTGCTTTTCTCCATCCTACATTGCCACTCACTGCCTATTATAATTCAGACCATGCGATTCACACCACCCCGTGATGTTTTTCTCACTCCTACTAGTGAATGCAATGTAACACACACCCATACAATGCGCACAACCCTGTGATGTTTTTCTCACTCCTACTAGTGAATGTAATGTAACACACACCCATACAATGCGCACCACCCCGTGATGTTTTTCTCACTGCTACTAGTGAATGTAATGTAACACACACCCATACAATGCGCACCACCCCGTGATGTTTTTCTCACTCCTACTAGTGAAAGTAATGTAACACACACCCATACAATGCGCACCACCCCGTGATGTTTTTCTCACTCCTACTAGTGAATGTAATGTAACACACACCCATACAATGCGCACCACCCCGTGATGTTTTTCTCACTCCTACTAGTGAATGTAATGTAACACACACCCATACAATGCGCACCACCCCGTCATGTTTTTCTCACTCCTACTAGTGAATGTAATGTAACACACACCCATACAATGTGCACCACCCCGTGATGTTTTTCTCACTCCTACTAGTGAATGTAATGTAACACACACCGATACAATGCGCACCACTCCGTGATGTTTTTCTCACTCCTATTAGTGAATGTAATGTAACACACACCCATAAAATGCGCACCACCCCGTCATGTTTTTCTCACTCCTACTAGTGTATGTAATGTAACACACACCCATACAATGCGCACCACCCCGTGATGTTTTTCTCACTCCTACTAGTGAATGTAATGTAACACACACCCATACAATGCGCACCACCCCATGATGTTTTTCTCACTCCTACTAGTGAATGTAATGTAACACACACCCACACAATGCGCACCACCCCGTGATGTTTTTCTCACTCCTACTAGTGAATGTAATGTAACACACACCCATACAATGCGCACCACCCCGTGATGTTTTTCTCACTCCTACTAGTGAATGTAATGTAACACACACCCATACAATGCGCACCACCCCGTGATGTTTTTCTCACTCCTACTAGTGAATGTAATGTAACACACACCCATACAATGCGCACCACCCCGCGATGTTTTTCAGAAACCTATCCTACATTGCCACTGCATGTTCCCTGACCTCCCCATGCTGACCACCCCGCAGTGCTTTTCTCCATCCTACATTGCCACTCACTGCCTATCCTAATTCAGACCCTGCGATTCACACCACCCCGTGATGTTTTTCTCACTCCTACTAGTGAATGCAATGTAACACACACCCATACAATGCGCACCACCATGTGATGTTTTTCTCACTCCTACTAGTGAATGTAATGTAACACACACCCATAAAATGCGCACCACCCCGTGATGTTTTTCTCACTGCTACTATTGAATGTAATGTAACACACACCCATATAATGCGCACCACCCCGTGATGTTTTTCTCACTCCTACTAGTGAATGTAATGTAACACACACCCATACAATGCGCACCACCCCGTGATGTTTTTCTCACTCCTACTAGTGAATGTAATGTAACACACACCCATACAATGCGCACCACCCCGCGATGTTTTTCTCACTCCTACTAGTGAATGTAACACACACCCATACAATGCGCACCACCCCGCGATGTGTTTCTCACTCCTACTCGTGAATGTAATGTAACACACACCCATACAATGCGCACCACCCCGTGATGTTTTTCTCACTCCTACTAGTGAATGTAATGTAACACACACCCATACAATGCGCACCACCCCGTGATGTTTTTCTCACTCCTACTAGTGAATGTAATGTAACACACACCCATACAATGCGCACCACCCCGTGATGTTTTTCTCACTCCTACTAGTGAATGTAATGTAACACACACCCATACAATGCGCACCACCCCGTGATGTTTTTCTCACTCCTACTAGTGAATGTAATGTAACACACACCCATACAATGCGCACCACCCCGTGATGTTTTTCTCACTCCTACTAGTGAATGTAATGTAACACACACCCATACAATGCGCACCACCCCATGATGTTTTTCTCACTCCTACTAGTGAATGTAATGTAACACACACCCATACAATGCGCACCACCCCGTGATTTTTTTCTCACTCCTACTAGTGAATGTAATGTAACACACACCCATACAATGCGCACCACCTCGTGATGTTTTTGTCACTCCTACTAGTGAATGTAATGTAACACACACCCATACAATGCGCACCACCCCGTGATGTTTTTCTCACTCCTACTAGTGAATGTAATGTAACACACACCCATACAATGCGCACCACCCCGTGATGTTTTTCTCTCTCCTACTACTGAATGTAATGTAACACACACCCATACAATGCGCACCACCCCGTGATGTTTTTCTCACTCCTACTAGTGAATGTAATGTAACACACACCCATACAGTGCGCAACACCCCGCGATGTTTTTCAGAAACCTATCCTACATTGCCACTGCATGTTCCCTGACCTCCCCATGCTGACCACCCCGCAGTGCTTTTCTCCATCCTACATTGCCACTCACTGCCTATCCTAATTCAGACCATGCGATTCACACCACCCCGTGATGTTTTTCTCACTCCTACTAGTGAATGCAATGTAACACACACCCATACAATGCGCACAACCCTGTGATGTTTTTCTCACTCCTACTGGTGAATGTAATGTAACACACACCAATACAATGCGCACCACCGCGTGAAGTTTTTCTCACTGCTACTAGTGAATGTAATGTAACACACACCCATACAATGCGCACCACCCCGTGATGTTGTTCTCACTCCTACTAGTGAAAGTAATGTAACACACACCCATACAATGCGCACCACCCCGTGATGTTTTTCTCACTCCTACTAGTGAATGTAATGTAACACACACCCATACAATGCGCACCACCCCGTGATGTTTTTCTCACTCCTACTAGTGAATGTAATGTAACACACACCCATACAATGCGCACCACCCCATGATGTTTTTCTCACTCCTACTAGTGAATGTAATGTAACACACACCCATACAATGCGCACCACCCCGCGATGTTTTTCTCACTCCTACTAGTGAATGTAATGTAACACACACCCATACAATGCGCACCACCCCGTGATGTTTTTCTCACTCCTACTAGTGAATGTAATGTAACACACACCCATACAATGCGCACCACCCCGTGATGTTTTTCTCACTCCTACTAGTGAATGTAATGTAACACACACCCATACAATGCGCACCACCCCGTGATGTTTTTCTCACTCCTAGTAGTGATTGTAATGTAACACACACCCATACAATGCGCACCACCCCGTGATGTTTTTCTCACTCCTACTAGTGAATGTAATGTAACACACATCCATACAATGCGCACCACCCCGCGATGTTTTTCTCACTCCTACTAGTGAATGTAATGTAACACACACCCATACAATGCGCACCACCCCGCGATGTTTTTCTCTCTGCTACTAGTGAATGTAATGTAACACACACCCATACAATGCGCACCACCCCCTGATGTTTTTCTCACTCCTACTAGTGAATGTAATGTAACACACACCCATACAATGCGCACCACCCCGTGATGTTTTTCTCACTCCTACTCGTGAATGTAATGTAACACACACCCATACAATGCGCACCACCCCGTGATGTTTTTCTCACTCCTGCTAGTGAATGTAATGTAACACACTCCCATACAATGCACACCACCCCGTGATGTTTTTCTCACTCCTGCTAGTGAATGTAATGTAACACACACCCATACAATGCGCACCACCCCGCGATGTTTTTAAGAAACCTATCCTACATTGCCACTGCATGTTCCCTAACCTCCCCATGCTGACCACCCCGCAGTGCTTTTCTCCATCCTACATTGCCACTCACTGCCTATCCTAATTCAGACCCTGCGATTCACACCACCCCGTAATGTTTTTCTCACTCCTACTAGTGAATGCAATATAACACACACCCATACAATGCGCACCACCCTGTGATGCTTTTCTCACTCCTACTAGTGAATGTAATGTAACACACACCCATACAATGCGCACCACCCCGTGATGCTTTTCTCACTGCTACTAGTGAATGTAATGTAACACACACCCATACAATGCGCACCACCCCGTGATGTTTTTCTCACTCCTACTAGTGAATGTAATGTAACACACACCCATACAATGCGCACCACCCCGTGATGTGTTTCTCACTCCTACTAGTGAATGTAATGTAAAACACACACATACAATGCGCACCACCCCGTGATGTTTTTCTCACTCCTACTAGTGAATGTAATGTAACACACACCCATACAATGCGCACCACCCCGTGATGTTTTTCTCACTCCTACTAGTGAATGTAATGTAACACACACCCATACAATGCGCACCACACCGCGATGTTTTTCTCACAATTACTAGTGAATGTAATGTAACACACACCCATACAATGCGCACCACCCCGCGATGTTTTTCTCTCTCCTACTAGTGAATGTAATGTAACACACACCCATACAATGCGCACCACCCCGCGATGTTTTTCTCACTCCTACTAGTGAATGTAATGTAACACACACCCATACAATGCGCACCACCCCGTGATGTTTTTCTCACTCCTACTAGTGAATGTAATGTAACACACACCCATACAATGCGCACCACCCCGTGATGTTTTTCTCACTCCTACTAGTGAATGTAATGTAACACACACCCATACAATGCGCACCACCCCGTGATGTTTTTCTCACTCCTACTAGTGAATGTAATGTAACACACACCCATACAATGCCCACCACCCCGTGATGTTTTTCTCACTCCTACTAGTGAATGTAATGTAACACACACCCATACAATGCGCACCACCCCGTGATGTTTTTCTCACTCCTACTAGTGAATGTATGTAACACACACCCATACAATGCGCACCACCCCGTGATGTTTTTCTCACTCCTACTAGTGAATGTAATGTAACACACACCCATACAATACGCACCACCCCATGATGTTTTTCTCTCTCCTACTACTGAATGTAATGTAACACACACCCATACAATGCGCACCACCCCGTGATGCTTTTCTCACTCCTACTAGTGAATGTAATGTAACACACACCCATACAATGCGCACAACCCCGTGATGCTTTTCTCACTCCTACTAGTGAATGTAATGTAACACACACCCATACAATGCGCACCACCCCGTGATGTTTTTCAGAAACCTATCCTACATTGCCACTGCATGTTCCCTGACCTCCCCATGCTGACCACCCCGCAGTGCTTTTCTCCATCCTACATTGCCACTCACTGCCTATCCTAATTCAGACCATGCGATTCACACCACCCCGTGATGTTTTTCTCACTCCTACTAGTGAATGCAATGTAACACACACCCATACAATGCGCACAACCCTGTGATGTATTTCTCACTCCTACTAGTGAATGTAATGTAACACACACCCATACAATGCGCACCACCCCGTGATGTTTTTCTCACTGCTACTAGTGAATGTAATGTAACACACACCCATACAATGCGCACCACCACGTGATGTTTTTCTCACTCCTACTAGTGAAAGTAATGTAACACACACCCATACAATGCGCACCACCCCGTGATGTTTTTTCTCACTCCTACTAGTGAATGTAATGTAACACACACCCATACAATGCGCACCACCCCGTGATGTTTTTCTCACTCCTACTAGTGAATGTAATGTAACACACACCCATACAATGCGCACCACCCCGTGATGTTTTTCTCACTCCTACTAGTGAATGTAATGTAACACACACCCATACAATGCGCACCACCCCGTGATGTTTTTCTCACTGCTACTAGTGAAAGTAATGTAACACACACCCATCAAATGCGCACCACCCCGTAATGTTTTTCTCACTCCTACTATTGAATGTAATGTAACACACACCCATACAGTGCGCACCACCCCGCGATGTTTTTCAGAAACCTATCCTACATTGCCACTGCATGTTCCCTGACCTCCCCATGCTGACCACCCCGCAGTGCTTTTCTCCATCCTACATTGCCACTCACTGCCTATTATAATTCAGACCATGCGATTCACACCACCCCGTGATGTTTTTCTCACTCCTACTAGTGAATGCAATGTAACACACACCCATACAATGCGCACAACCCTGTGATGTTTTTCTCACTCCTACTAGTGAATGTAATGTAACACACACCCATACAATGCGCACCACCCCGTGATGTTTTTCTCACTGCTACTAGTGAATGTAATGTAACACACACCCATACAATGCGCACCACCCCGTGATGTTTTTCTCACTCCTACTAGTGAAAGTAATGTAACACACACCCATACAATGCGCACCACCCCGTGATGTTTTTCTCACTCCTACTAGTGAATGTAATGTAACACACACCCATACAATGCGCACCACCCCGTGATGTTTTTCTCACTCCTACTAGTGAATGTAATGTAACACACACCCATACAATGCGCACCACCCCGTCATGTTTTTCTCACTCCTACTAGTGAAT